>NC_133696.1:762500-1512500 GCF_048934315.1 Petromyzon marinus | reverse complement strand
GTAGGGGGACGATGATTGCTGTCTTGTGTATAACCCCAATTGAGTAATTTGCGGGTAATTTTTCTCATTTGGCATTTTTTGGCCCTGACACTGGCACGCTACCGGCCTTCTGCGAATGACGTCAGGGGATCTTTAGCATCCAACTGTGAGGCAGATGGCATTAGGCCAGAGATTGGCAATCAAATTCACCAGAAGAGAAATATGAAAAATTTAATCCGGTAAAAAAAAAACCCTCAATATTTCAAGAGCCACATTGCCAGTGGTGCATACGAGAGACGGTGGTCCTCAATAAGTGACGCCACGAAGCTGCAGCGCAGGTTGCTGACCCCTGGTCTGGCGCAACTCACGAGCGCGGCAACCCACGAGTGGGCTCATGGAGGAAGGAGGCGTATACCTAATGGGTCCTCGTCTCCCACGGAGCCACGAGAGGGGTCGTGGACGTTCACTGCGTCGTTAAACGGCGTCGATTCCGACATCACCACCCCGAGTGGTGACGTTTTATCGAATCGCGTGAATTGTTATACGCCAGTTAGCGAGCCTCGCTGGCTGCACATAATAATTACTGCTGTTACCGTTATTACCGCCACCACTATCACTGGCCGTGTCAATAATGAAGTCAAAATCTGAGCGTGCCACAGCTCCGACAAGTACTTCGGTGAACAATTCGTCTCCTGCGGCCGTCCTGAGTCGACGGTGGAAATGCGACTGTCCCGTGGTAGAGACCAACTTTTTCACAGCATGACTACTGTTGACGTTTGACAAAGTGGTACTTATTTTTTATTAACCAAAGAAATTACGTATCATACCGAAACCCACGCTCGACTGGAACTTGAGCTCGCAATTTTCCGATAGTGATCGAAGTTCGTGAACCTCGTTTGCCACCTGGCCAGGCACGTTATTAAAAATAACGAATGCAGCAACGTGCTTTTCGATTGATCCCTATGCTGACGTATCCAAACACGTTCGATTTTCATCAAGAATGGGGCATCGCTAAAAACAGCAATATCGAATGATTCAACAAACAATGTAAAGAGAGCCCGTTACCAAGCGGTCGTGATCGTAGGTGCGTCTTCTCGTCAACGCAATCGATGTTTTTCGATTCTGGAGGTACGACCAGAGTTTGTGTGGGCCCTGCGCAATGCTTCATTCTGTCCGGCGGATACCGGCCAATTCCTTGGAAATGTCCGGCGACAGATTATAGATTAAATAGCCCTAATGGCATAAATTTGTCTCGCTGGCACTTCCATTTATGGAATAAAAAGCCAGGCTGCGGCATTTTGGTAGTCCATTAGGCTGATTGAGCACCCCCCAAACTGTGACAGATGACGCTGCCACGACTGGAGAGTGGCCCCACCGCTCCGCTGCTACTCTGTAAAGGTCCAACAAAAAAAAAGAATAAATAGACAAATAAATGGGGAAACACGCCAAAAGCTTTTTTCGAAATTATATTGGAGCACGACGCGCCGCTTTCTCCATTGCGGGGGCCGTGGCTTCCCGCGTCAGCATTGTTGGACCAAGTCCACACACGCCGCCTTTAATTACTTAGTGTGCATCCAAGCAGTCACCTGTCATTAGACCGGCCAGGTGACTTGGGAGGAGAAAGCGAGCACCTCGCCAGTTGGGAGGTTGTGAGTTCAAATCCTAGCCGGGCGAGTGGGATTGACTCATCAAACCTCTGGGGTCGACATAATGAGTAGCACTTTGTGACGAAGTCAAGAGCGGTTGTCCTACATTTCGACTCGCCTCTGCCATAGTAACGTGGAATTTCCACCGGTGGGGCCGTACACAGGACACCACCTCGGTGCGCTCTCGCTGGTTTTGTTGTTGTTTATAAACATCGAATAGCTGCCAATTTGGCCGCATTCCCCCGTAATCCAGTCCTGGGTCCAGCTGCCCGTCAAGCACAGCTGTCGCCACGCTTCTTTGTGGAATCGCCGCGTGTGAATGCCGCATCTCCGGTCCGGCCCTGCGCGTGGCCCCGTGGATGCGCGGAGCTTCTGCACTGGGCTGGCGCGCTGGCACAGAGCGGAGCGGCGATTGAGCCGAGGAGTAGAAGCCGGCAGCGGCATTGTGTGCCGCCGCCGTCGTTGGAGACACGCCGTTATGGCAGGAGCGAGTGCCGCCTGCAGTTCGCGCCAGTTGGAAGTTGTGCAGGTTTCAAATTCCATGTAGGTTTCTGCGTGACCTGGGCGAGAAGTCAAGGAGAGAGCAGGGGGTGCGAGAGTGGCTTGGCTCACCGCACCGACAAAAGCAAAATACAAGCACAGCAATGTAGCGTCCCCAAACGCGGTGTCGCTCATGGGGATTGTTTTGACCATACTTCACCACGCTGGTCACTGCGGGTTTGTATTCGATATTGAATGATAATACTTGTCTTCATACAGATTGATAATACATTATATTTATACGCACTTTAACGTTTTTTTCAAATTCCGTTGTTTTTTTTAATGTTACTGCTGTCATTGGACACCTCGGATTTTCTCCACGTATCTCCCACCTCTCCCTTTCAGACGTTTCCCCGAGGTGGCAAGCATTTAATTGGCTGTGCCGCAAACTATCACTTCACTCGCCCTAAAAGTCTGCCAATGACCCTGAGTAAAATTTCCAGACGGTGTCGCGAATGCAGCTCCCCATGTTAATTACTTAATTCAGCCCAAATTACACCCAGTGAAGGTTTTACCAAGGTCAGCTGAGTGGTAAAATCGCTCGAGTTTGGAGGACCCTTCTGTAGATCCATTTGGGGTTTACACTCGCGGTTGGAACGATTCAATCTCCTCCGGTAATTTGATGATAATTGTCACGATTCTTTTTAACATTGATTCGAGAATCAATTGCTGTTGATTGGTGGCTCACCATTACATAATACAGGGCTGACGGGGAACCCGTTGCATGCAACGTGCGCGGATCGCAAAACATTGATGCTTACACATGCAATTCGATGTGTGTATTGTGAGCTCAATAATCAATATTCATAAGTTGTCGCGTACGTATGTATGTTGAACTTCTTTTATACCGTATGTAGCCAACCGTGTTAATTGGTGTGCCATTCCAAGCCTCGTTTTTTGTTCGTCGGTATCCGCAGAACTTCATTAATATTAATATTAACAGTTCCCTGAATTGTTTTAGGAGAGCGCTAAAAATTATTATTTTTGACGTTTAAAACGGGGGCACAAACGAGCAGCAGGCACATCGAGGAGGGTGCACACACCGTTGCGTTGCTCCTCCCTACACTCGATTGCCCTTCTTACTGAAAAAAAATGTCATTATCTACATTTGCGATACTTTTAATTGCTGTATTATAGCCCTTGCTGCTCCTGTCCTGGCTACAGAACAAGAGTGAGCTCTGGGAGGAAAGTGACCTTTGGGAGGTGTGTCCCGAAAAAAACCTTTTCTGCCCCTCTTCCCGTGGGGAATTGCGAACGTTGAAGAAATCTTGCGGACACCGAATACACAATCCAGTTCTACCGAGCTTTAAAGCGTCATTTCCACCCATCGCAGCCGCAACGCAGCGCCCCGTTGTCACGCGTCCGACCGCGACGCTCTGCTGGGCCGTGCAATCAAAACGATCGTATTGCAACCCTTGCTTGATGGCCTAGGGCGGTTCCGTAATCGATACGTGTTCATTTCCTACTGATGAGCAATTAGGGAACTTTCTCTAAAAGGTGAGAAGGGCTAAGATCCACTCTCGACCTGAAATTAAAACCCCCTACGAGTGCCAGCCGAGTGATGAATGAAGCTCATTCTGCCGCGCTCCGCTGTGCGGCGGGAGCTTGCGTCGCAGCCCTTGAATTACCCACAGAGCCAAAGCTTTGCGGTTTTTGTCCCGTGGCCAGACCGGTGACATCGTGCCGGGCTGGGGTAAATGGCGCGCCCAGAAAATTCCATGTGTCTGACCCCAAGACGTCGAGGGGGCGGGGGCGGTTTTCGCGTGGGTCAGCAGGTCACGACCCCTCTACTTAAACTGGCGAACTTTGCACGGCAAACTCAAGCAAAGGTGGGGGGTGGGGGGAGGGGGCGAGGGCGGCTTTGGGGATCGAATTTTGTATTTTCATGACCAAGTCCTGCTCATCACACACGGAACATCCGATGCAGCAATGGGAACTCGAACTAAACTCAATGAGGCAGCGCTCATTTTAATTGAATTGCCGGTTCTGAGCGAGTGGTAGAAGTTCCACCTGTCCCGTGGCATTGCAGCTGTCTCTCCTTTCACACGTACAGCCCTTTCGTCAGACCACTGCTGGACGAGGGCCTCCCGACACCGCGCGTGGTTCTTGGGCGTTGTTTGACCATACTTTACCACACTGGTCGGTGCAGGTTGGCGATGGTGACAAGGAGCGTATATGCGGCAGTGTAGAGGCACAGTTTCAATAATGGATGTTGCCGCACTGTCCCGTGTAAGCGCTATGCAGGCTTGAATTGTGCTTAGATTCTGAGATCCGATGAATAGGGTGCATCCCAGATGATTGGCTCATAGGCAGGTGCGCCATACCCGTCAGAATTTTTGACTTCCTACAAAGTAGTGCTCTTTTTATTGACCACAAGGGAATGATTGGCCGAGTCAAGTACCATCACCAAGGTGCCACTCAGCCAGACCTCCTTCAATGGGTCGGCTTGTTCTAATCAATAACGTGCAAACTTTTTTTTTACAGAATGCACACCAGCCATGATAAATTGCACCGCATTGATAGAGGAGGCAAACGTTTTATTGCGTAGAAGTATTTTAAACCGATGGGAATGCCTGTCTGGAGTTGGCACGATGGTGGTTGTTTTGAGCTTTGACCTAACAAATCGCTCAAGTTATTGAGACCTCGGCTTATTTGGAAATGCAGACAACACGCTTCTCAAACGGACACGCGCTTGTTTGTTTCTTTGTTTTATCATCGGGCGACGGGAAAACTTCCACGGCCACCTCTGCCTTCCGCTGTCAGTTTGAGGCCCCATGTTAGCGCGTTGCCAAGCCACGAGAGTTATTCCCCACAACTCCCAACTATCGGGAAAAAACTACAGGGGGCTGTGAATTGTCACGCGTTCCATCTTCCCCCAGGTCAGCCGGCGCGGAGATGTAGCGGAGATGTAGCGAAGATGTAGCGGAGATGTAGCGGAGATGTAGCGGAGATGTAGCGGAGATGTAGCGGAGATGTAGCGAAGATGTAGCGGAGATGTAGCGGATATGTAGCGGAGATGTAGCGAAGATGTAGCGAAGATGTAGCGGAGATGTAGTGTGTGTGCATGTGACGGTTCTCTTTCCCCCACTCGCACGGCTCATTCTCGGCGTCACCGGGGCCAACAAACAAAAATCGGGTTAATTTGGCTTCCCGTAAACATGGTAATTTATTTTTTATAGACTACCCCAGTTACAAATCACCTGATTTATCGAACGTTTGTGCACGTTCTATGGCATCGCCGATCGCGTATTAAAGTATAGACGAGGGCAGGAATACTTGAAATATGATTTGTGGACACGTTCATATCAACAGACGTGGCTTTTTATAGGAGGCCATAAAAATCGGCAGTGGATTTAATATATTTTCATACGCTTTGGGTGTTATCATTGCTATTTTGGGAAACGTTATCAATATTTTCTTCATCTTTTATATTTGCCAAGGAAGGAACATCAAATTTTGATTTCGACTACATGACAATGAATAATGCACTTCTCCAGACTCGGGGCTCTGATTAGGCAAGAGGAAATGAAAAGTTTTCAAGAATTTTTTTTTTTTTACCGATACACTCATTCGTTCTCAAACACTGGACGGTGTACGTTATTTATAGGCATGGTATGATTCATGGTATGGAGGAGGCTCGTGAAGGACGCTACTCGGCAGTTTGAGGCAGCCGCCCTCCAACAGCGGAGGGCAGAGGGGCGAAGCTCACAACAACCTCTTTACGCTTCCTTTCACACTTTTTGTTTCCGTTTTCTGATATCGGTGTCCCGATACAAATGTCAAAGCAGCTAATTTTAATATTAATTACACCGTAAATGATCAATTGTAAGACGCACCATTTGATGCCACGCACCATGGGCACAAGCGCCCATGTTCACTGATACACTGTTGGACTCCTTGACTTCACGAATGCACGCACGTGGAAAGCTCTCGCGCCACACTGTGGAGGGTGGCACCGAGGCTTACGGACCAGGAAGTGTGGCTTAATTAGCCCGTAAGGTAGTAGTCGATGGGTTTCACGATGGAGAGTTTCCTTGTTGGAAAAGCTGTAAACAAAGCGTAGTTAAATGCTCTACAGATTGCTTGCGACGGTGCGGTGTGTGGGAGGTCCGTTAGCCCCCCCGCTTTGAAGTCGGATCCGATCGTGTGTTGTTCACCACGATGTCCGACGTTTGGCTCCTCTTGCTCGAAGCGGCTTCAGCTCCGTTCCGTTCCTGAAGATGCTCCCCACCACTGCGGAGCGAACGTCGGACATCGTGCCCAACAACTGTTTTGTTGTGTGTTTAGTTTGTTGTCCTTCGCCCGCACCTCCGATTAGCACGGTTGGTTACGTACGGTGTGAAAGAAATTCAACATACAACAAAACATAGTGGAACAGTCCCAAAACTCATCTGGGAAGAATTTAATTCCTGTTGTTTATTCATTGCACACGTAGTGACTGACTTGGAGATGTAACTTCCTGGAGGCAATTCTTTAATTAAACACCGAGCACACTTTGTACAATTTGTACAATGCACACCCTACACTGTTACACTCTCTGTCTCTCGCTTATATGCAACTCTACACTGGTTGCTAGCCTAGACGCAACGCTAGCCGTCTGACACTGATGACGATGAACCGAGAGAGCCAACTACGTCTAGCAGCGCAATTATCAAGTGGAGCGACAAAGGCACGAGATGACAGCGGCGATGGCGACGATCTTCAGCAGCAACGACGACGGGGATCCCACTCCAAACGACAGCCCCGAGGTCCCCTCCCGGGGCCCCTCTTATACTGGGGGGCGTGGCCTGGCTCCGCCCTGGCCACGCCCCCCTTCTGGAACCTACGAGCGGGCTCTCGACGTGTCCCTTCCGTAACCTTTCCCCTACATCCCTCTCTGGTCTATCACGTGGCCTGCTGTCAGTCAGGGCTGCTACAAGCTGCAGATCCCCTTCCCTGCCAGCAGCCAGCGCTATTCTGCTAAGTGCCATTCTATGTCACTACACAAATTTGAAGATCTCGTTTACAGAACGCCCCTGGGATTTGTCTTTCCGCATTCAAAAACTGCCCTACGCAATTGGATAAAAGCATCGCGGCTTTCGCCAGCATTGCATCCGGTTAAATATCTACCCCTCCCTTGTTTTTGAAATCACAATAATAATAGTAATGAAATCACTTGAATAATGAGCACACGTGTGCTGCCGAAGCGGTGACATTTACTGGAGAGTCCACGACGCATTGATTAGCGCCTCTCAACAAAGTGCCTAATGCGAGTGGATTCGCCGCGTTTGCCATGTGGCTGACGCGGCCGTGGAAAAGCGTTCAGCCCCGATACTCAATTACGGAAATCCATTGGACGTCTTGCGAGAGTTATGTAACCTTCCGAGGGGCCCTACACTTACACGACCCAGGGAACAGAAGAAAGAAAACGAAGAAAAGTCATCAGAATAAACTGCTCGTGATAGTTTGTCAATGTTAATACATCTTGGGATCTTTTTTTCTTCTTCTGCTTTGGCAGTTTGACATACGTCTGGGTGGCATGCGTGTAATGAACCAATCTCCAGGTATTTTGTCCATGCCCCCGTGGCGTGTGAGCGGTCCAGCCGTTTGATTAATATTTTTTAATGACAAACAGGAAGTGCTCCGTCGGAGTCCCCGTCGCTGTTGCGACGTTTGTCGACGACCCCGAGTCGCTGTGCCGCGTGTGTTGCATCATTGGTTAGCACGCTCGGCTACGTACGGTGTGCAAAAGAAGGTCAACATGCGTACATATACGTTTAGCAGAAAGTTCAGAAAGGCCGCAGGTATGCCAAATTATTATAGTCCTTTAACTTGGCATGTAACAAGTCCGCCCCGTCGCCATTCGATGAATCGACAGGATTCGGGATTGTTATTTGAGGCAAGGATCGATTTATTGCCGAACACCGTTGTGAATATTGTTGCCACTCGTGGCTCGCAGGGGTGGCATGAACAAATTTCCCCACAGCACAAATCGAAAACTGTAAAAACTGCGTCTCATGTTTATCTAGCACACGGGTCGGCAACCAAAATAACAAAAAGAGCAATTTTTTTCCAATTTCTGTGAAAAAAAACCCCTCAATATTTCAAGAGCCGTAATGCACTGTGTGGTGAATACGAGAAAGTGGTGGTGTTTAATAAATAACGTCACGAGGCAGCCCTTAAAGAGCCGCATTCGGCTCCGGCAGCCGCCTGTTGTCGACCCATGGCCTACCGCAACCCACGAGTACGGCACCCGGCTCTTACCACCCTCGAAACAATATGGAAAGGTCCCTGAAAATCCTGCCCATCTCGCTGCCCTCTCCTCCACCCTCAGCCAGCGTGGGATTGGCAAGGTCGCGTGCCATAACGAACGCAACGCGCGCGCTCGCTCAGAGCGTCCGCGTGCGTTCGTTCGTTCTAATTACGCCGGCATTCGTCGCCCCGGCCCTGCTGGTGCGGAGGGGGACGAGCGGAGACGACCGGAGCGAGAATCCTTTAAATGCCCCCGCTGCCCTTGGTATAATGGGCAGCGCGCTGGATTTGCAATCCAGAGGTCGCCGAACCAACGGTGCGATTTTTGTTGTTTTTAGATCCCCCATGCGACTGTCCTGCGAGCAGTATGGATGGGGCTCAGTGACAGTCGATTTGTGGCGGGCGCCGTGCGCTAAGGCAGAGCGTGCATACGCCCCAACTCTTCCGGCACGCCTGGCCGGCGTGGAAGAGGAGACCAAATACCCTCCAGAAGTCCCTCGAGTCGAAGCCCATTCCGCCAGCAGTCGCGTGAATGAGCACTTGCAGGGCTGCGCCTCTTACATCACCATTTCATCTTGACCCATTCTGATGCCTAGCTGGAGCCTCGTGTACTAAGCCAAATTCAGAACCAATTAAAGCAGATGACACATTATGCGTCTTTGGTCGGCGATGATTACGTTTTTTTCAAAGCCCATTCTATGCAGATTTGGCATTATAATGCCAAAACAAAAACTCATTTAATTTTTTAGATAATTATCTGAGTTTCTGTTTTAACTGCGCCTCCCACCTACAACAATTACCCCCCATTAATTGAGAGTTGACTGTTTATGCCTCTGTGTGCTGCGCCCGCCGCTGTTCAAGCGGCCAGCTCACGGTGGCACTGAACGATCGCTGTTGGGTTGGCGGTTTCCATCGGTTGCCTCGGCCAGTTGGGAGGTTCATACGGCCCCATCATCCCATCATCCCACCGTCGCTAATAAACGGTTGCACCTCTTCGTTGGTCGTCACCGTCGGCTATCCTGTGGCTAGACTGGCCCTCCTCCGTCGGAATGTGGAATTTCCGCCACCGACTCAGGATGGACGACGGAGTTGGGCACTGCCCCGATGCTGCGTGTTTGAGCTGGGATACATGTCGAATTTGACCTTGACAACGGCTTACAGGCGAGCGCGTTAATGCCAAGTAAACACCATAGATTTTAAGAGTTAGGTGCAACGTGTAATGATTAGGCAATCTCTTGTGCTTTGAAGCCTTCTTCTGTGCTTTCCTGGATGGAATTGAGTACGCTGATGAGTGCACAATTACTGAATGGGGCGGGGGGGGGGGGTAGCCGCTGTCCATACGAGGAGCCACGGGATTGTTTTGACGTAAAATTGTGGCCGTTAAAGCTATTTGCATGACATAGCTTATTTATCCCATGGGTTATATTTAAGGGTGGGGAAAAAAAGCCTTGTTTTTAGAAGATGAAATTCATGACAGGATTCTAATTGCTGTGCATTGAATCACAAATAAAGCGCAAGGCAGCGTGGTCACAGCGGGCGGTCACCATGTGTTGGTGTTCACCTTCGCAGCCGCAAGAGGCGATCCCGTATCGTGCCGTGTGAAACGAGAATAATTGTATTTGTAAATATAAAATGTCTGAATAGTGACAAATAATTTAACTGCTGCAGAAGGGGGTGTGCCATTCCACTCCCATTGGATGGCATCTGTGCATCACCACGACTCGAGAAACCTCAACAATCGTCCGCTGTTTGTATGATTTAACGTATTCGGTAGAAACTCCTGAGAAGTGTCTAACAATGCGAGCAACCTATTTGCTGTACCGCATTCCAAGTGGCAATTCCAAACACCGCTAAAAATTGCACATTGCAGCTGTGTTGCCAAAATGCCCAGAAACCATCCTGACGCTGACTCGACACTCCGTAAACTTTATTTATACAAAATCCGGTAAAGAACCCTGACACAATGGCTTGCTGAGTCACATTGGAAGGAGGGTGGCTGTTTAACCGTACGACACAGTACAATGCTCAGAATAGGTTTTGCCATTTCTGGCAATAAAACGGGTGATAAGATGCTTAAGCAACAAATGGAAACCTTTTGCAAGGCATCAAGTCTGCATTAACCACACACGGTACTTGTGGCAAAACGTGCAAACAAACATAATATTTCAGAATCAGAATATGTATTTATAATGGAGGAATCCGATGAGCTATAAAGCTATTTTTCACATTCGTTAATAATATTTTTATATTTTGCCAGAAAGGGCAAAACCTATTCTTATTTTTCACACTGGCAATAAGAGGTCCCATAGACACAATACAATGCGATTTGCCTTTAGCTTTAACAAGTTATTTGGCAATGGCCCTTCGTCACGGCCGCATTGAGGCGTGGCACTGCACTTTTCCAAGTGCAGTAGTGCAGAGAATTCGAGCGCTGGGATGGAGTGTAAAGCGTCCGTTCCTGCGTAACCCCCTTGGCCATCGTTCCCGCGTGCCACTGCGAGCGGTGACATCCGAACCTTGTCACCATGCTGACAAAATAGTCGCGGAAGCGCTGGCCCCCAAATTAATAATCGTCGACCGCGAGTGTTGAGCGCACGCGTAGATGTAGTTCGCAATTTGCCGAGTTAATCAACATTAGCTAAGGGTGCGTATCATACGGGCAGCTAACACAATGCATGTCATACGCTGAATTAAATATTGACTCAGCGGGAAAAGATACACATCCCGCAGGCAAGGGATTGGCTTCCCAGCACGAGACAACAGTGGCACACACCAGTGGTACGCACCAGTGGCACGCGACAGTGGTACGCGACAGTGGCACGCACCGCTGGCACACGACACGTGCCGATTGGAAATGCCTGCTTCTCAATCACACCGCTGGACCTTAAATGTCGCAGAGCGGCGGAGCTGTTAAGCGTGACACGTCGCGCGCTCCCCTGAACTCAAGCGAGGGAACGCGTGACCTCGCCGTGGCTGCGGTAATAGAGGCGAAAAAAAAAGGTTAGGGAAAGGAAAAAAATATCGCATGCGTGTAGGCGATGTGCCGCTCTCTCCCAACACGCGTTTTGTCTTCAGAATAATTACATTAACAGTACTCGGATGAACCCGACGGGTAGCTACTAGGAGCAAAGTGCACGCGCATACTTGCATGTATAAATTTTTGTGCTGGTTTTTCTTCAACCCTCCGATTAATGTGGCCGGTTATCGATCGGGTGAGTCCCGAATAGCAACACAATTCTCTACTGCTGGTAGGTTCATGTTGCGTCATCTTTGCGATGGTAATGGTGCCCCTGCCGATTCCCGTACGGACAGAGCCAACGCACGGACGCCTAACACCTTTGTTGAATATAATTCATACTAGTGACTCGTTTAAAAACAATAATAGCCCTGCTAGTTTTTAAACCCACTGCCTCAAGAATTATATTCATGAGGGCCTTGTTTGGGGTGTTGGACCAATTCTTTTTTGATATTCCCATCAGAGGTATCCTCAATTTATCAACCTTACAGGCATGTTTGGCCTCGTCATCGCGAATTTTAGCGCTGCACCCCAGGACCACCTGCCTAGATAATAATAATTTGTTTAAAGGCAACTGGGAGGCGGGCAGTTAACATGATAAAGCGTAGAGGTGAAACCGTTAATATTTAAACACGAGACTCCTTGTTCACATTAGCGCTTAAGTGGCCCGGTCATCTCCAGCTCACCATTGGACTGAGTCAGCTCCCTCGGAACATAATCATTCAACTCTGCCTCACTGCTGACCCTTAGCCCCTGACATTTAAGCAACATGAAAAATAACAACGCCGCACACATGTGATTTAGCAGTGGGTCGTATCGGGATTTAGTTGTTTTTTTTAACGACCGCGATTTATTTTTTAGAAAGCTTAGTGGAGTGTCTTGTCACCGTTGGGCTGATTTCGGGGCGTGGTGGCAGATGGCCACAGTGTGGCATTTCGGAGGTGAGATTTCCCACTGGAATGCGGCACAGCAAATAGATCGCTTGCATTGTTAAAATGATTGTTGCCGTAGATGTTTAGGGGTCCGTTGGTTATGTTGGTGGGGAGGGCGCACAGTTTGGTTCCAGCTGGTCCCAGAGGGATCGTTACATCGCAGCGGCTTGGGAAGCCCTTCATCCTGCAACTGTTGATGATGCTGCTGATGCTGCTGCTGATGGTGATGCTGATGGATTTGTATTAATTTCCCATTCCTTATGTACGTTCATTTGCATTTCTGGTCATTCTGTTCTTTCCCATTTTAAATAAACAATAGACTCGTACGTATTTTGCCAAACATCTTTTTTGAATTCAGGAGCCTTTCAAAATTTAGTTCTGAGACTCAGATAGATAAATAAACGACATTATCCGTAGTAGCAGAAGTAGTAGAAGCATTGTACGTGTGTAAAAATGCCCGTATAATTTTTTTTATTTTAGTTGCACTTTTCAATACAAACCCACAGGATGGGTCTTGCTAGCCTATTAATGAAACATCTTCAGGGTTTGTATGTTCCTTTGGAGCATACGGTAATTGATTCACATGACCAAGGGATGTTTCCAAGTGCTGCGATGATAAACGCCATCACCTTGGCCTCAGCCATAGCACATTGTGAGCTTTGTTTATAGTCCATCACCTCCTAGGGACTCTACACTCTGCTGTTCTATCTCGCCTCTTGCCAAAAATCATTGGTCCCAATTCTCCAGCGCTGGGTAAGGCAGGGTCCCTTACTATTCATAATGAAATAACACAAATCTTGTGTTCAGCTTTGGTTTTCAGGACTCTTTGTTTTGTTTCAGGATGCTCTTGTTTGTGATGTTCAGGCAGTTCATGAATAACTGTGTGTGTGTGTGCGGGGAGGATGCTGGGGTGGGCAGAGAAACCCCCACGCATATCACTGTCTGCACTGTGGGCGTATAATATACAACTTTGTTTCTAGACGCTGCACAAAATAGTGGGGTGTGCATCGCAGGGAAGTCAAGTGAGTCCATGTAATCGCACCTCCAATTAGCACGGTTGGCTGCGTATGGTGAGAAAGAAGTTCATATATACATATATGTATGTATACAAGGTGGCCCACAAGTCAGGGCACATCAGGTTATTATATTTAACAAATCAGGTACGGTTATTTGATGTATTTTAATAAATTTTCTTAATTAATAATTAACATTCACACAGGAAGCATGGATGTTAATTATTAATTATCTTTTGAAATTAATTCGTGGATTTTTTTTGTTAAGATTACAGCTGCCTTCTTGAGAATACCTGTACATAAACACAATTGTACTCGTTTGTTGTCAATTTTCTTTACATTTTTAAATGTCATTTGAAAGGAAGAATAAATATAGATATTAATAATGATCATAGATCACACATTAACTTAAAGAATAAACAATAATAAAATGTTAATGCCAGTGTTAAAATAAATGAAAGAGCCCCCTGTGTGTGCTGACTTTTGGTCAGCGGCTTCGTAGTGACAAAGATCCCCCGTATAGCCTTTACAGACTGTTGGGGCAAGTGCTGTTAGCGAGCACCTATGAACGCCGGAACGGCACACGAGGGGGTGTGTGACCAGCACCACGCCCGGCCGCATTTGACTCCTCAGTGGCGACGTTTCACTACACACCGCACTGCTCACCCCCACCACACACCCATGCTGCGAAATTTCAGCTAAGTGTAGTGCAGTTTGTCCACGCTCAATACAGACATCAGAGAGCGAAAGTGCGAGATTTGGTCGGTCAGCTTGGGGTGAAAGCTGAGCCGCGCGCTGACTCGGGGCGACCGCTGTGGCCGAGCCGCGTGGCCGCGAGGAGCTCACGGCCTGGCTGAGCCGTCTGCGGTTACTGAAACAATGAGTTGTAAAGAGCCCGCGTATCGATTTGTCTTACAACGTTTCCTGTCGCCTCCCAAAACAATGAATTTCTCCGGCATTGAGCTGGAGCCGTTATTAGCCAATTGGTTGTAAACAAAGTGTGGCTTTAAATCACATTTTTGCCTTGTGTGGTATGAGACACTTTGTGTTTCGTCTTCTGTGATGGCATTGTCTATACAGTCGTGTCTTGTGTTATAATATCGTTCTCTCAATTGTGTTTTGTGCCACACTTGATCTAGTCGATGGATAGTAATGCATTATTTTATTGCATTTAGCTACATACGATGAACTAATCGTTATTATAAATGTGCAAATTTTTAATGCATTCGAGTTAAATATATTTTAGTTTACTGTGTATGGGTGCATTGTCATGTATAATTAGTCAAACAATCGGGAAATTAATGAGTAAGGGAGTTTCAAATAAATTGACCGATAGTACTTTATATCTCACCCTTTCATCTTCTGGCTATAACTCTTATATATAGCATATAACAACACAACGCAATTATATACATGTTAGGATACAGTGTGCTCAATGTTATTAACAAATTCATCATTGGCGCATACAAATGTAATATGTTTCATTGAAGAATAATGAGTGTATGTACTGTTTGTTATTTACATCGTGAATGCATTTGAAGGCAGAGGCAAGTAGCTAAGAAGGTGAGTGCTATGGTAAATTGGCCCTCGTCATAGGAACATGGAATGTCCGTCACTTGCCCATCTACAGTACTTCGGCCCAGTAGAGTACTTACGTGAGTTCTCTCAACCCATCATTCATCTGGGGTTTATAACATAGGTATCACTTTGTGGGAAGTCTGGCCCGCTCCTTAGAATGTGAAATTTACACTATTGATTCAGGGCAACGATGGAGATGGTCACCGCCGCGCTGTGTGTGTTTAGTAATTATGCAGAGGTGGGCTTCTAGATGTTGTATCCACCACTTACCCGAGTATAACGCAGTAGGCATCTAACAATTCATTCATAGATTAACGTCAGTTCACAGTGCTTACGATACTTGCGTAACGTTTTAGTATAGGGCAAGTGCTGCGAAATACATTATTTAACTGTGCATATGTACTTATATATCCGAATATTTATACTGGAGGAATCCGATGAGCTATAAAGATTTTTTCACAGATGTCAAGTAGATAAATCCTCCCACGCAGAGCCGTCCCTATGGTACGACGATTCGGGGCGACCGCCCCGGGCCCCGCGTTTTGGGGGCCCGCACGGAGTGATTTGCCCCAGGCCCTGCACCCCCCCTCCCCTATGAAGGGCCCTGCTCCCACCTCCCCCTCCCCGACCTACGCAACGTGGGGGGGGGGGGGGGGCCGCATCCAGCAGTGAATTCAATTTGTATCACGTGAGGTATTGAAAATAATGCACGGACATAAATCTGTGTTAGATACTATATTCCCCGTAGCACGAGTCGGCTCGGGCAGGTTATTTTTAGGCTGATCATAGTACAATTACAGTGAGGTTACATAAACATGAAAGATTAAATTAATTGACGAAGAGCTTTACATGTATATAGGTTGTAACTTTTAACCTAAACCTTGCAGCCACTATCGAGTTAACAACCTCGCCTGGTACACAGGAGGTCGTGGATTCGATCCCAATCCTGACGCCTTCTGTGTATTTGGAGTTTGCGTCTCTCTCTCCCCGTGGTTGCGTGGATTTTCTCCGGGCCCTCCGGTTTATTCGTCCACATTAAGAATGAATGTGCGTTTAGAGTATTTAGCTGCTAGAAATATCCACATGATAGGCCACTTCGTTGAGCTATGAATTATAGCCAGGTCACTTCTGAAAAATAGCTGTATAGCTCAGTGGGCCTTACCTGGTAAAATAAAAAAAGAGTTTAGTTTTTAACGAGGAAAAATAATCGAATCGCGGCCTCAAAATCGTGACTATCCATGGAAAGGGCAGCTGGGGAGAGGTGGGGGTGCGGATCTTTTATCAGTCTGCTCCGCAGTACAGAGCACCGTCAGAGTCTCTGCTTTGCAACGTGCAAGCCCAGCCGAAAGTGAACGGAAAAACCTCTCCGGCAGCCTGACGGGTAAATGTCTCCGTCAGAGCAACACGTCGCCATCTGCGAGTCGAGCGGCACGCTTGATTACGGCTTAACGTTCAAACCGTGGCGTGGCGTCCCTCCGACGGGGCTCTGCATTCACTTGCCCCCTGCGCGGCTGTCTTTTGGCGACACTTTTGACAGCCGTGTGTCCTAAAGGGCAGCCAATGAAGTTTAACCCTGTCGTGAGCACCTTTTCGCCTGACACTTGATTGCTTTTACTGTGTGGCCCGGTCTCGACAAAATGCGTTTTGTTTATTTTCCTTCCAATAATTTCAGTAAAAAAAAAAGAATGAGCAGCCATCCCATAGGGGTTTTATATCTTCATCGCCATTGTAAGATGATCTTGAGTGCGTGTGTACAATCGTCATCACCATCATCACCATCAGCAGCAGCAGCCCAGATCTATCCACTGAGAGATGAAGGGCTCCGCAAGCCGTCACCATATCTCACGTTGTCGTGACGCAACCATCAAATCATCAGGCTCCTGCGCACCAACTGGGATAAAAACCGCGATATAATGCGCTTTGT
This sequence comes from Petromyzon marinus, assembly GCF_048934315.1. Classification (NCBI taxonomy): domain Eukaryota; kingdom Metazoa; phylum Chordata; class Hyperoartia; order Petromyzontiformes; family Petromyzontidae; genus Petromyzon; species Petromyzon marinus. The sequence continues at coordinate 1,495,641 of NC_133696.1, read as the reverse complement.
ATATCATATAACGCCGTCTCTGAGCGGTCGACGACGAACTACCTTCTTGAGCTGCGCGGCTGAGCGGTAACAGTGATAGAGTACGTGGAGCGTTACAGGAACGTGGCGGCTCACGCCGCGGTGTGCGTAGTCCAGCGTATCTCGCCAAACTTGGTCCTTATGTTATTTATGGGGAAATTGTTTTCGCTCGACGCGTTTTTCTCCGAACGCAGCACTTTGCAGGTGACTGACCGAACCTTATAAAAAAAAAAGAGACCCTGTTTCCACCGGCACATCTGAGCCACGCCAGCGTGGGGGCCTCTGGCTGGGGGTCGTTTTCCACTTCGCTACTTTGCCGTGCCGAGCCGGAAAACCGAGCCGTGCTACGTTACGATTCGTGCTTGACTTTTTTGGCGAAGGCCGCGTAAACGGTCTTGCCAAAGTTGATCGTGTAACCCCGCCACCACCCGGCCATGGCCGAAGAATTTAAATCCTCACGCGCACACGCGTTTACACCGGTGGCTTAAGGACAATTGCCTCAACCAAATTTGGTAATTATTTACGTTTCTCTTGCATAATGCAGGTCTACTTCCACGTGCAATATACTCGCTATGGAATTGGACAAATGTGCACGCAGTCGGTTTTTTTTCAAAATGTGAACTGATCACATTCCCAAAGGTATAGCACACTGTCCTTCGAATATATAGGATCATCTTTAATGCATAGCGTTGCTGCATTAGTCACCGCCATTTGCGAATACATTACCTTACCTTTTAACCTAAATCACGTTTTCCATTCGCATTACGGCCATCAAAATATCGTAAACGACCAATTTAGTGCTTTTTAAACTCCGCTGCATCTCATTTCTTAATGTCAGATCCGTATTGTTATTCTAAGTACTCCTGAAATAGGACCGTAATGGGACTGGGTCACAAACTAAGTGCCGGCTTTAAACATGAATGAGGGTCTTCAGTTTCCGTTTGAAATAAATATTGACTCCATGGAAAAGAACGTTTAGTTTCCTCAGCTCATAAAAATAGCAATGTTCCGGGGTTCATTGTGCGGCCTTGTATTAAAGTGTCCAAGAGTTACTCCAGATTTGAATGATCTAGTGGAACATTACGCTCGTTGTTTGCGTCAGTTCTTCGTGGAGTCACGGCTCGATTCCATTCACAGCCGAGCGATAATTTTTGTTTCGTTGAAATTTCCGCTCGAAACATTTCCTTAGAGGATGGAGCGATGATAGAGTGAATTTGGCCACCTGAGTTAAATTGCTGGTCTCAGCTAATGTCAGTGGAGAGTGACATTTGAAGCAGTCCTGGGCACCGCATTCACCAAGTGACCAGCTTGGTGAAGTGTGCTTTCATTTATGGATGGGACAATTCACCTCCCTACTCCCCACCTCAAGTCATACAATTAATTGTTGCGATTTGGGGCCGGAATTCAAAGTCCTAAAATCTGGGTTTTATGATCGTTGCAGCGATTGGCAGCGCCTCTCGCAGCTGTAGGGGTTGTGACGTGAAACCACTACACACAACAAATATAAAGATAGAAAATAAACCTTGGATTCTTAAACGTGAAATGTTATGTTCTGCGATCAATACCAATTGATCTACCCCTGCTCCCATTCAAACCCAACGTCTAACCCAAGGCTCGGTGTCTCTAAGCTCCATTTGTGGACAGAATTCCCATCAGTGATGTATATATATGTTTATTGTAACCTCCCTCGTCCAGCTATGGCTGGCTACGGGCCACTGATATTTTGGCGTTTTGTGACATTTAAAGGGGGTGCATCTGAGAGCGCGTCCACGGAGGAAATGGAGTGGTGGAATCATCTGGTACGCAGCGGGTGCTGGGTGGATTGTTAGATCGTGGCATTGCGAGGGAGACGGTGGCGCGTTGGGGAGGCCTTCATCCAGCAGTGGATTGACAATGGCTAATGATGGCAATGATGAAGGTTAAAGCGATGTTGGCTGGCCATATTAGCTCGTCATGCTGTGGCCTTACTGTAACCTTTCTAGGCCGCTAAGGTTATCGATGGGGCCTTTTTTGCATTTTAACCGTAGGAAACGGAATTAGGTTGCCACGCATGATGAATATTTCAAGGAAATACAATAAAATAAAATAACGTTAGTGTGTGTTAAGGCGTGTGTGTAAATTGGCTAACCGTTGGTTTCACCTTGCCTGTAATTGTCAGCCATTGCCATTTTACATCATATGCAGCTATTAAAAAAAGGAAGATGAAATTGATGCTATAGAAACTATTAATGTATAAAACAGCCAATGTTTCAGTTTCGTGAGGTTTAATCTGCGAGTGATGGAAGCCCACATGTAACAACACCATCTACATTTGTCTGATTTACAAACTGGGTTATTGTCCCTGAGATCCTGGGTTTGGATCCAAACGCCCTTGATTTACCAGGGTTGCCAAGTGAGTTGATGGTCTCTGCCCAGTTTACAATTATCGACAAAAAACCTTATCCTGTTTAGTTTGATTTTTGACTTAATCTGGCTTTTTTTCACATCTGGCTTCCTTAAAATGTGTGTTTGAAGAACCTCCAACGACCACTCTTTGCAGGGAATATAAAAGCTGTGCTCCGGGGTGCGGATAAAGAGGCCTAAGTGGTGACTTCTGAAGTGGTCCTGTGACGTAATCTTCTGGCGACCACTTTCTGACACAAGGCCGTGCACCGTTCGCTGGGAATGTCAACATCTCTTCGTGTGCCACGTAAAGGAACATTTTAATATAGCAAAGGGAAAGGAAATGAAGGTGTCAACTGTTGTCACGAGTGATCTGAAGTGCCTTGCGTGTAATAATTTTCAGTTGTATAATATAGGTGAACCAACAGAGCCAGTCTGCAGTCCTCCCAGTAAATTATATTGGCGGAACTTTTCTGCACACGACGTTAATACAGGATCCAAAAATGTTTCATGTCGTGAAATGCCCCCAATTAGTTGCAACAGCACGGTCAGCCCGGCTGCAAGCCACAGATGGCCCGTGTTTCCATATCAGTGGCAAGGTCTAAAATGCTTGTTATCTCAGAGTGGAACGGAGCAGATTGATTAACTTACAGCCTGCGTCTGATCCATCGGCCATCGAGCTGCTCATTTCCTGGCATTACGGTCTATCTCATTGTGTTTGCACAGCTTTTAGGCTAATGTGGAACAACCCACGAGTGTTCTGTCAGCGATTCCCACGATTGGCATCCTGCGCAGGTCTTCGCGGCTCTGCTCCTCAACGTGTTTACACGTTTGTAAGTGCCGCGCGCTGTTCGGCCACAGCGGCCAACGTTTCGCCCCACGTTCTGGGAGCTTCTTCAATCACTCGGTCGCTTTGGCCCCGCAATGTTAACCGGAACCCATCCACCATTATACACCAACGAGGCCCCGGATATCTTTGGATCGCCTTCTTCTGAGTATTCCGAGGTCAAGGCTCTGTTCCTGGGGTGATCGGGCTTTTTCCGGCGCAGCTTGAAATTCTTTGGAACGCTCTATCTTTGCTGATAAGACAATCAGAGTCGTTAGATATGTTTAAGTCCGTCTTGAAAACTCGCCTCTTTAAACTGACCTTTAGCCTCTAGTCCTGGCCGTTCATCCTGCAGGTTTTGTTTATTTCCTGCTTTCCATACACGGCGCATTGGGATCTACGGATGAAATGCGCCTTACAAATGTAAATCATAACGATGATTAATTCCTGAAGAATTCAGTTCCGTTCCTCAAGGAAGCAGACAACACGCGGCGCCACCTGAGAACAGGCGGGAGACAAGTTTACGATCACCAGAAGCCTCACAGAAATCTCTTGATTAAAAAAAACACTTTTTGTTTTGAAATTCAGTCAATACATGGCAATTTGTCGCCTCATTTGGCTGATAGTTCTAACTTTTCACAAGGCAGGAGATTTTTACAGCTATCAGAGCATCACACAGTGGTCCATCCCATTTCCTAAAATGTTACTAACTTACTGATCCCCGAGAAAATGTTTCCAAACCGTTTATGATTCGGTATGAAACTTGCTAACACCTCGGCTCATCGCTCAGTAGAATTTATAGAAAGGAGCAACGTCCTACACAGAAACACAAATGCGTTCGTACGAACGCAGAAAAACAAACGCGTGCGTTCACACGCAGAAACACAAACGCGTGCATTTGTGTGCGTTCAAACGTGACAGCGTCTCGCGCTGTAATCGCTCTAAACAACACAAGATGGGGACATTTGTCACATGACTGGCTGATGCACGCGATGCTCGCTTTTTTTTTGACTCTGGAGATTGTTGTAAACTTCTGCAAGGCTGAGATAACAGTGGGGACGATTAGACAAGTTTGTTCAGTCAATCAGCAAACACAAATCACAATCGACTACTTTTTGTCGTTCGTAACTCGGGCCTCCTTTTTAAAAAAATGGCGGCCATCCAAATATCCCGCCTCCCAAAAGTGGCAAACCCCCTTCAAGCCGTGCCCAGCGCGATGTGGCTGACGATGACGTCTCCAAATCTCTGCCCGTCACCTCCCGTCCAGCGGCACATGTGGGGAACGGATGTGAAACTTCTTTTCCCCAACCACTTTTCGCTTGTTATTCCAGTTGGGTTGAGTAATTATCGAACCGATAATCGGTAGGCTAATCGATTACGAAAATACTCGCTTATCCCCCAGCTCTGGCTGAAATGCAAAAGCAACTGAAAGAAGCACAACGAGACACCGTGACAAAATGGTGACCAACGACAGGGAATACGGAAGGGACGTATGGGAATTTCAAAGCAACCGCGCGAATGTTTGAACTTTCGTTTTTCCCCATCAGGTGTGTGAATGGCACTTTCCTCAAGGGAAGCAAGTGAACCACGCATTCCGTTACGTAAAGGCAGCTCGCAATTGTGTAGGCGCTGTAAAATTACTTTCCTGCCAAGCTTTAGCGGAGGCTGTCACTTGTGAAATGCTGGAAATAAACGGCGTATCAACGTTTGCTTATAGCTCAACGCTCACTCATCAGTCACCCCGCAGGCCGTTTGACAGCGATGCAGTAAAATTACCGAGCATGAAATACTGCAACGTGATGTGGGCTTTCAGTCGCAGGTTTCCAGTCGGCAGGAGTGTGTTTGAAGTTCATTTTAAATGGATCGGTGCTTAAACAACATAAATTACCGTGTAAAGGAGACTGCATACATTGATTTACAAAAATGTGTTGTAGAAAGTACCATGTATGTATGTATGTTGAACTTCTTTCGCTCCGTACGTAGCCAACCGTGCTAATGGGAGGTGTACACGCACAGCCCTTTATGAGTCCACTGTTGCATGAATGAGGCTGTTGAGGTTGTTTGACCACTGTGGGCTAAGTCCAAGGGAGCATTGACGTGGGAGCATTGGAGAGTACAACAGTAGATTTTGCTGTACTGCCCTCTGCTGCCCATAGGGTAGCCCCATAATACATGGCACCTGCTGCCCATCTAAGCACGAGCCAGGCTCACGGCTGCTTAGCTCCCGAGATACACAGGACATATGAGCCTGACGTACAAGTTGCATAATCCCTAAGGATTCACTGTATCGTATTTCGGATCACGCTCTTTGAAATCATAAAACGAAAAACATTTTATTTTTACCAGGTAAGGCCCGCTGACCTGGCCATAAATTACAGCTCAACGAAGCGGCTTATCGCGTGGAAATGTATCGCAGACAAATACTCTAAATGCATGTCGTTTCTAAATGTGGAGGGAAAAAGCGGAGGACCCGCAGAAAAAAATTCACACGCCTGACGATGGCAACTGAAGCACTTTGGGTTTGGACAATGGAGACCAGCTCACCTTCTCTCCGGTCAACGAGAGTCGACGAGAGTCAAGGCTTCTTTAAGCGAGGGCTCTTTTACCCGATGCCCCCTTTCCCCCAATCCAAAAAGTATCTGCTAAGTGGCTCTTGAATTTTCACAAAGCCACTAAGCAAAATCATCATCGTCGTCGTCACCGTCATCAACCACGGTCAATCCACTGCTAGCTGAAGGCCTCCCTCAAACCGCTACCGTTGCTCACGGCCCCGCTGAGTAACAACAATACACCTGGCGCCTGCGGGCGAGCCGACGTCGTCGCTCCATCTCCCCGGTCGGACGCCCTCTCCCACACGTTCGGACGCCCTCTCCCACACGTTCGGCTCATCGGCAAGGTCTGACGCAGGGCGGCGGCAACGGTGTACGACGGGCCGTGCACTTTAGCCCGGCCCGATCGTCCCGGGAGAAGCCCGCACGGCCGCGGGTCGGAACGCAGCCTCGTCCTCACGGCGGGCACCGTCTCACCCGAGTGCGCACGTGGCCGCCTCGCAAGTACCCCGACTCGCTATCGAACGCCGCGTTGTCACGTTAAGGGCCATGCAAGGGATAAAAACCGTCGGGGTGCGTGCCCCCCTCGCGCGTCTTGTCGCGCAGCGCGCACGCCGCTTGACCCGAGGCTCTCGCAAAGCAGTAATCAATGTGTTTGTTACGTCTCCGCTTGAGCGCTCTGACCCGGTCCCCCGTAATCGGGCAGGCTCCGTTGCTTAGCCGATTGCGCGAGAGCGTCGTGACGCCTAATCTTTGCGAAGGCGCCAACCGGTTCGCTCGCCGGCCCCCCCACCCCCTCCCCGTGGGTTCGTCGCACCGCGGAGTTTCAGACGGAACTCGGAGACCACTGCCGCTCGTGATTTCCAATCCGTGGAGAGTGTGCTTGTGTGAAAGGCACAGCCCTGCGATTGCTTTGCTTACGTAATCCGCTGGTGGAAGGGTCAAAGAGGGAGCTCTCGAGTGCCCCTCTGAAAGGGGTGTTTTTGGCCTACTCTTCCGCACTGGCTCGGAAGCGGTGGGAGTACCCACACTTTACGCGGGCTGCCGATCGACCGACCGCAGCGTACCCATTTATACTGCTGGGTAGCCGTGCGAGTGAAATAGAGGCCAGGACACGTTGCCAGAAGAGGTGATGGCGGTGGTCGGTGGTCGAGGCTGATTCCAGAGTGGGCACCTGAGGAGAGGACGTCTAGGCGTGAAGTGTGAGTGTGTAAATCGGCTCGTGTGTGCGGGTGCTGGGTGGATTACTTTCATCGCAAGACCACGGGGGATGGGTATCGGCTCAGGGGCAGGCCAGCGTCCAGTAGTGGTTTTATTACTAACATTGAACAATATAAACGGGCCGAATTCAGTCTTTATTCCTACCGCAGAATTCGACTATTTTGGATGACACACCGTGCATTCAGTATCAACTGGGGGTCGATTCTTAAGTTGCTATTGAATCTGGTGCGAATAATACGCGCATCAAGTCACAGGTGTGATCATTAATTTTTATACGTGAAAATCGTATGCATGTTATATGCAAATGTTGCATTTGTGCTTGTGACATGACTGGATAGACAGAATCACAATATGTATTTACACTGCTGGAGGAATCCGATGAGCTATAAAGCTCTTGTCCACAGATGTCCAGTAGGGGCGGGTAAGACAGTCACGGCAACAAACATCACGATCACAGTGCAAAGTACAATTAAGGTAAACTAATCACCCGAAAACATACGAATAAAACTAAACCATCCCCAAGGGGCCGTCCATAAATGACGTCACGCGATTTTTGACCCCCCGCCCCCTCTCGTCACACGGCGTCACAAAAAGTCAGACCCCACCCTCAAATATGACGTCACAAAGCTCTGCCCCCCCCCCCCCAAAAAAAATAAAACATGCTTCAAATCGCTTTAAACTATTGTCATTGTAGTGCGTATTTAATGTGGCGCTGCACTCTGATGTTGTAGGAGAAAACATTTATTAAAAAGTCTATTTAATTAAGTAGAACGTGTCGTCTATATTTATTTAAAGTTGCGCATTTTGATGTGACGTCACATTTCTCACCACCCCCCCCGTCACACATCGTCACAAATGTCTAACCCCCCCCCCCCCCCGAGGTGCGTGACGTCATTTATGGACGGCCCCCAATCTCCCAGGATAAGTCCACTGAGGTGTCAGACAAATGAGGAAGTACAACAAAATATAAATCCATTTTCATTTTGATTAAAAAACACTCCACAGTGTCACGGAAATTCATTGCATCTCGGCGGGAGAGGCTGAATCGTGGTTTTTGGTGCACAGTACAAACCGGACGTCTCTGGCAGCGAGACGATTTATAAAGATATAAGAGCTTGTCAAATCGTCATCGGCACGCAGCAAAATGTTATTGGGCGACTTTGGCAACTAATGTCAAACATTGGGTAAAAGAGGACAATACATTACCTGATTATATATCGGGTCATTATAAGTGACAGCACACATTAACTCAGTTCCGAGGGTCATTGTCGCCGGTAGATACTCACCTTGCGAAAGTGGGGGAAACAAGTTAGACAATATATTCTCCAAGAGGCCTGGCGTATTGCTATGCTCGCCCCGAACCATTCCACAGCGACTCCATTGGCCGGTGGCTTCTTCAACTTCTTTATCCGCGAACCAGCCCGCACGCCATTGGCTACTTGCACTCCCGTCGGGGATGTCCCCGCTACCAGTACCACGGCTATTTATTAGCAAGACGAGAGACTTCATTGAGAAAGGTCAACCCTGCTCAATTATCTCCTCGAGCCGTGCCGACACTGACCTATTAAGCATCGTTGTGTATGTGTGGGGGCCCTTTTCGTTTGGCTTTATTAAGCCGATAAATACGTGGTATTTGAAAGAGGTCTCATTGCTGTGATTTAATCCATAAGCTATTACAAATTCCAAACTTGCATGAGCTCGATTGTCCTTTAATGACATTTAACCAGCTGAGGAAGTAACATTCCCTGGGAAAGTGTTAATTTGGAGGACGTTTTGTGTGTTTTTTCTCACGGTTAGATTTGAACAACATTTGGCTATTTAAATTTCCTCGTACCCCCACAAAGGAATTGCAGTATCTGTAGCAATTTTCTGCTTTGGCTTTATGCCAAAGCTTCCATAATCTTTTGGATGAATTGTTAATTTACATTCCGTATGAATGCTGTATAAATGCCGGGGGGGTTTGTATAACTGTGAATGAATTGTGTGACAGTATCAGAGTATGAAAAACAACATAAAAAACCCGAAGCACAATACTCAACTAAAAGTAGGCCTTGGCACACGTGGTTGCCACTGTTTTGTTCAGGAGAACACACGACACTTGCAATCCAGAGGGACCCTGGTGCGACATCCCCAACGTGGAAGTCGTTACCATGGTGCAGCGTTTCTTAAATCCCCCGATGACTTCTGTGGTCCACCTGGCGCTGTAATTGGTACCACCACAGTGAGTCACGTGTGGTGGAACACAGTGATGGGTCCACTCCCGCCTCTTCCTAGCACGTCTACCCAGCGTGGAAGAGTAGACCAAATATTCTCGAGAGAGGCTGTGTCGTTAATAATCCCTCTTGTGGTGGAGCACACAGCACGAATGCTCGCTCAAACGGTGATACCAGCGACCGCATTCGCGTCACTGAATGGGAAAGAAAAGGAAGCGTTGGCCTCCTGACGTTTTGTCTTTCTGTCAAGGGGCACCGTGCCCTGTGCTCTTGCATCATGCACGCCTGTGTCACACCCGCGCCCTGCCCCCCCCCCCCATTTACACTCAACGAACATCGGGGAACGTATTTTACCCTCCGTGCGCAGGAAGTCTCTTAAAAAGTGTGACAACATGTCACGTAACATATGTACTGGGTTCCGTACAAATGTAAGAGAGGGGGGCGGGGGGGGGGGAAAAATCTGAAGCGTTTCCAAAAATAAATTTCAGCACATTTTGCCTCGCCTTCTGTGAACTCAAAAATCATCCCGAAGCAATTGCCAGCACTTTTCTGCTTGCGTGGGCAACATTCCGTAGCCCGCGGCGAGGATCAATGTCCGGGCCAGACATTTTCCGCCAGCCCATTTCTCACACCCCAGTAGGGGTGTGATTGGCGAACCTATAATCACGCAGGTCAATTGATCCACGCAATTATAATAACATCTGCGCCCGAGTCCGTCTGCATAAAAAATGTCAACCGCAGTGTCATCACGTGTGCCAGGCACGGGGTCCGAGCGTCCCCTGCGATCGCCGTGTAAGGACGGCATTGATTTGGAAAGCGATCAGTGAAGGTGTGGCCCTGGGTCCTTACGTTGATACCTGCTCCACCCCCACCCCCTCCCTCCCGTCGGAGTGGATCAATGCTGCCCACCGGCACGATGAATATATGCTCATGCGACGCACGGGTTATCTCCGTGGAGGGACGTGGCGTTGGAGCTCTGCCTTGCGTTTCGTGAAAACAATTACTCGCGCTTAGATGCAGTTTGCCAGCCAGGAGAGAGGGGTGAACCGCCACGTTGCGCTTTTCAGATAATGATCGAGTCGTTTAATAACAATTTGCAACTCCCGTTCGAAAGTCAGATTGATGAATTTTTCAGCAGGCGGCCATTTTTTTTGTCGGTGGTTTGGAGACGTTGAAAAAATAAAAAAAAATACGTATTGATCATGTGCATTTAGCTTCCATATCAATAAATTGCTTGTTTAACAAAGTGTATCGTGTTGGGAAGAGCGGCGTTTTTCTAAAGAGGGCAGTGAGTGCTGCATCGTGAAGGTTACATTTCCACACCTGTACAGTCACGTCACGACTGGAATGGTTCTCGTTAGTGAAACTACGATGAGGAGAAATAATATAATGACTTGGGAAATGTGCGCAATTGTTGCGTTCAAAAAGTCAAGAAGTGAAGGTGTCTCTCTGCTCGTTTGCATTGGCAACCCCAGCCGCTGGGGGAAATCATCTATTCCTATGCCATGGGCCAGTCTCACAACAGGACAGTCATTGACTTCTGCTAACAAAGTCACACTGATTCTATCCACTCTGGAGAGATGAAGGGCCGAGTCGAACACTATTGAGATTTAAACTCAACGGAATCATCGTGAAGGTTACCAGATGTCGTCAGACCGTAGAAGATAAACAGGTTTGAGCCTGGTTCGTACTTGGATGAGTGACTGCAACAGAATACCAGGTGTCGTCGGCTTCGGATCTGGGGTAGGCCAGGAGGTGCCGTAACAGTAATGGATTCTTGCATGTGTATCGGCGCAGAGTTTGGTAATCCGCTCATTTGTGAGTTTTCCCAGGAATACACCAAATGTCTCTCACAACCCAAGCGTCCATTAATATAATTGTCCCAATATGCCCAAACAGGCACGTCACGAAAAAATAACCCTGCGATTCAGAGAGGCTTCAACAATAATTATTCAATTATAATAATTAAATTATTGTTGTTGTAGCCTGATTGTCGGACGAGCACACCAACCAGAGCACCAACCAACAGGAGAGATGTTTTTCAACTGATTTCGGAAACGTCCCAGAACAAGCCATCGACCATCGTCTGAGCGTCGGTTGCGCCGTGGCGTTTTCGCTTTCGTTTTCCACTCGCCGGCCAACTTCGCTTGCTCGCCGCGGTAATTCATTGCCACGGTACCTTAAACCACACATCTTTCACTCTCGATGAATGAACGGCTTTAGTTTTTTTTTCCCGCGCGAGGCTATGTGATATATCGGGGCGAGGGACAGCCGCCGGTTTGCTCGACAAGCAAACAATCGCGCTGACCCCTCTCCTCCTCGGCACGCTCGGAGGCTCTCCGCTGTTCATGCGCCGCGTGGCGATTTGGGTTTTTGCTCTCGCCAAACTGTTGATCAAGTGCGAGCGGATTTTCAACGGGCTGCTCCCGAAATCCTTCATCAACAGGGTGCGCGGGCGGGCGGGGCTTTCGCCATCGTCTTAACCCCACGCGACCGAGAGAGAGAGATGGGACACACGGACAGAGAGACGGGGCACACAGAGAGAGTTTGAAACAGCTGTGCTTGTGTACGTGCAGTGCACGCGTCTTCCACCCCGCGCGCTACCGCCGAGTCAGCGTCTGCTGTGGAGACCCGGGGTTCGCTCCCAGGGTGAAGGCGTGGGCTGACAGATGAGTCATCAATTATGCATCTCCTTAGGTTCCGTATCCGCACGCAACCGCCGACGAACGCCTCCTTAAGAGTTTTCCCAACCTTCTGAAGTGAGATGCCCAGGTGCGCCGTGTGCAGAGTTATAATTGCGACTCCGATGCGTACGGAATGGTGGCGTTGTGGTTTGTGCGCTGCGCTGTGCTGTTGAACCCAGTGACCCGGGTTCGATTCCTGGCCAGTAGCGGACATGAGTGAGGTGAGTGGTATCTGAACGCGCCCTGGCCACCTATTTACCGTCACCAGCCCGCACGGAACAGTGTGGAGAAGTATGGACAAACAACCACCGTGGACTGATGATGGCCTGCATCCAGCATTGGATTGATAAAGCTGTGCGAATTATCGAATGTTTACCGTGATTTAATAAAGCAAGAAATGCACGCGTGTTGAGGTGTTCCTCTGCTGCACAGTTTTATGATGAATGTTGATGTTTACTCTTTGGTTCTGTCGGTAAAGTCACGTAGGTATAAAATAAAATAAATGTCATACCTACGTGACTTTACCGAAAGAACCAAAGAGTATGGATCGCTGCGGTCACGAAAACTTCAAATCTAGAATGTAGATGTTTATTAATGTATTATTCATTGGTACAATTGATTAGGGAATACGCTTTCAAAGAATTGCGCTCCATGTCCCAGCGAGAGAATAAGGAACCACAATCGATAAATTCCTCTGTAACTTAGTTACCAAGTCCTACTCATAATTGGTCTCATGGCCTGACAACAGCGACCCGCCAGTCACCGTGAGCCACCGGATCGTCGCACGCAACCCTGACAAAGGCCGCAGCCGCTAAAACGAGGCGACCTCACAAAGGGGGCCCCCACTCTTGTCTTTATTGACCGTCGGGAGACACGCCGCTCACGAGCACCTGGCCGTGTGACGAGAACCTGGCGAGGTCTTCACGAGGTGGTCGCGTTCGGCTGAGCGGAGCTGGGCGAGTCTGGGTGCGCGCTCACCGCTGCGCCGCCGCTCCCCCACGAAGACAAAGACCCCCCGTGTAGCCTGTAACAGACTGCTGAGGCAAGCACGGCGCACAAGGGGGTGGATGGCCAGCACCACGCCCGGCCCCCTTTGTCTCTCTCAAATGGTGATGTTTACACACCGCACCAGGTACTCATTTGAGTCGACCTAGGGGAGGCTCAAATAATTGTCACTGGTGTTGGCCGTGAGCGGGAATCGAACTTGGCTCACCGGGTTCGTTGCACAGCGCGCTAACCGCTACACTCACGCTACACTACCGCTCCCCACATCAACAGCAACAACCGCCATTCGCCACTAAGTGGCGGTGACGTCACCACGACGCTTGTGCCAGGCCATGTGCACCTTGAGGCCAAGGTGCTCCCCACATGCACACACACACGTCCACCACAGCACGCGTACTCAGATAAACAGGGCTCTCCTGGACACGTGATATCAGTATTTAATTAGCTGCACGTTGCATCTGCATGCGGCATCTCAGCCGCAGGGCCTCCCGCCGTACCCAGCGTGCTACGGGGAGGTGACGGCGAGCTAACGAGCCTTCCCGGGGCCACGTGGTCTCCCGGCACGCGACCCCGGGGACTGTCGGGGAAGCTGGGTCACGCAGGGGGGGGGGGGTGGGGGAGAGGGGACGAGGGAGCTGTCGAGCAACACTCATCTTGTTTCATCTCATTAGCTTTCCCACCTGCTCGAACACGCGCCGTCATTTTGGCTGCGTTGTGTGCATGTACGCAGAGTGAGGGTGCGGCCCTGCAATGTCTCGCTGACTCCACCGCTCGCTGAAGTGTCTCCACCCCCAATGCAACATTTATTTTGCCTGATGTTTCCACGCTAGCCAGACTTCTTGGAAGAGGTGGGGTTCCCCACGCTTGACCCCATCGCACGTGACCTAATCAATAAAGCACCATGTATCACACAGCTCTGTGGGTTTTGATTGAAAGATGTTTGTCTAAGGATCGCCCTGCTCAGTCGAGAGGGGAATTGAACGTCGTTTCGCTTAATCGGTTTGTTTTACATCTCCACGCTAGCCAGTTGGCCGGTCCTTGCAGCATCGAGCAGCTTCTGTGATATCCATAATGGAGGTTTTTTCTGGGTTAGATCGCGTAAATATATAAATGTGTCGTTAAACCCGCCGCCACCCGACACAGCCAACCAGTAAGGTTTGTCACGTAAACAGAACGTGCCAATTCGTTACGAGTACAGCACGCCGGTGTGTTGGTAGAGTAAACCAACTACGACATTTACATTGTCTGCGACATTGTTGTCCACCTCATGCGTCATCGTCCAGGGAGCGAGTGATCGTCGAGGGTGAGGCGAGAGAGCCCTGGGGTCACGTTCGCCATACTCGCCCTGCATGCCGCACCCTCCGCCCAGACGCGTTCAGCGCTACATCGTGTACAAGCGCTTTAATTACATTGGCTTATTGCGTGCATTGTACTGAATAGGTGTAATACCATATATTACAATACTCAACATTTATTATCTCAATCTACGATACATATAATATAGAGCAGAGACGCAATGGATATTCGTGTGATTTTTTTCTGCCTGGAACATTTATTTACTGTAAAAAGACCATTAATGCCGGCAAGTAGGAAATAACGACCGGAGCTTTATGATTATTAATATTCGTTATTCAAGCAATAATCAAGCACCGCATATAAATTTTTCACGGGCAATTGTGAAATTAATTTGTAGAGGATTGATTTCTGTGTGTTTTATGTGTTGCCCGTGTTTCCGTGGCACGGCATTTATGGAGGTCTCCTGAGTTGGCGTCTGAAGTTCAATTTCACGCGGGGAAAATAACGGAGACCCCCAAAGGCATTGCGCTCATTCCGCGGCCTGGGCACGTTGCGAATCGTCCCTCCGTGTGTGTATATATATATTTTTATATTTGCGCCCTCTGGAGATCCGGTCCCATTTAAATGATGCGAGCGTACAAACGACGACGCCGTTGGCGTTAATTGGCGCACAGTCCCAGCCGGCCCGAGCGGCAGCGGCGTTGCCAGCGCTTGATTGGGAAGGTTCAGAGTTCGGGTCCCGTCCTTTCGGCCAACTCGGCATACTGTCACTTTGGGGTCGATAACATAAATACCGCTTTGTGGATTAGCAACAGTTGGCTACGTACGGTGCGAAAGAAGTTCAACATACAGTCGTTTTGTGCATATACGTGTGGCCTGCCAATGGCCGCTTAAGCATGACAGTGGATTGCTGTGGTTCTGACTCCCGCAGTTTTTAATTCAAGAATCGATGATTTTTTTCGGCCCGTTTTTACCGCCTCGTTTGTAGTATCCTTCGTTTGTTCTATTCTCGATTGTACATTTGTTTTGGCTCATCCTATATGGGCACCACGGCGGAGCGCTGGTAACTACTTCACCTGGTATACAGGAGGTCGTGGGTTCGATCCTGACCCTTACACCTGGACACTTGGAGTTTGCTTGTCTCTCTCTCCCCGTGGTGGTCGCGTGGATTTTTCTCACGGGTCCTCCGGTTTTTTCCTCCACATTGAGAAACATGCGTTTCGAGTATTTGGCTACTATAAACATCGACGTGATAAGCCACTTTGCTGAGCTATCATTTGTGGCAAGGGCACTTCTGAAAAAGAGCTACATAGCTCCGTCGGCCTTATCTGGTAAAATAAATATCAAACTATTTTTGATTTAAAGCTTCCGTGACTGCAGGGATTCATATTCTTGGTTCTTTCGGTAAAGTCACGTAGAAGGGAAACAATAAAATAATAAAACAATAAAATTCTCACGACGTTTCGACTGCAACACAAGCAGTCATCATCAGGTGTGAAAACCACAGCTAGAAAATTTGAAACAAGTGGCGGTTATTTTTACGTTTTTATTATTTTATTGTTTCCCTTCTACGTGACTTTACCGAAAGAACCAAGAATATAAAAATCAAATAGTTTAGTCTTCATTTGAAAATAGTTTAGTTTTAACGAACAGCACATAATTTGCATGAATCACAAATAAGACGTTCTTACACTGGCCAAACAGAGTACATATGTGCATGCTCCTTCACAGACGGAAGATGTGAACGTAAAAAGAAACGAGTAAAATCTATTTAACCAGGCGGTGTGGGACTCGCCCCGGCCTATCGCTTCCAGCTTGCGCTCAGGCTCAGTGTGTGCCTCGCCGCCGGAGCTCCGCCGTCACGTTAGCATGGTAGCTTGCTCAAAGACACCGGCGCTTGACAGCGTCGCAGGCAGATGTGCCGCCGAGCGCCGGTCTAGACACGGCGGGCGCGTCGGGGCGGCGCGGTGAGAGGGTAGCGGCGCGCGCTGAGAGTCTGCGCTATTAAACCTCTTATCACCGCCCCACTCCTCCGCCCTTGTCTCATCACGTGTAATCACACTCTTGTCTTTCTGCACGCTCCCCGCACACTCCCACGCCGCGAACGTTACCGGGGACCGCCAGGTACTTGTCAACAGCGTGGGGGTTGTTTTATAGTTAGTTGTTCGTAACCGCCCGCTGGAATGTTTCACTGCCTCTGCGCAATCGGTAGCGGGGTGGCAGCATCTGCAGTGCGACGGCACTCATCGCAGGAGGGGTTGATGGGTCATGCAGAGATGGAGCTTGCGTGAGACACCTCTCTTGGCAGGGTATTGAGGTTTGGCTTTTAGGAGGCGCTGCGGCAGGTTGGTGCCTGACCCATGAGCCACGCTGAATTCATGGTTGTCTCCTTGTTTTTGTGCGGTTCTTACTGGGCTCTCTCGTCTAACCCTACGGGTGCAGATACACATTTACGAGCACATGCTCTTGTCTCTCTGTGAATCAGACAGACAGTTATAGCACTTGAATATTCTTTGTCTCGCAGACTCAAGTGAGGGTTCTTTCTGAGCGGAAGGTAACCAGTAACCCATTGTACCCACAATGACCTATGCACAACCTGTGACCTTTTGACCTCTGTCAAAAAAATGTATACACACGTTTCACCGGGCTGATCTCGTGGAGTTTAATAGACGTGTAAACTTTCTTACCGTGGTTCTGATAGTCCAGAATCGTATTTTCGTTTTTTAAATAAAGATGAATCTGGGTGCCATGGTGGGGGGGGGCACAGTGTTGTCTTTAGCAGGGGTAGCCGTTATACCAAGAACCGAGAGAATTCTCAAACACGTTTCATTTCGTGCGAGTCATGGGACGGCGTTTCTATCGCTTGGCGAAGTTTAATCTAAAAGTGTTGAAAGCTGATAGGACAAAGCCATTTACATTTGTCATAATTAACAGTTGGGTTCATATTTTTAATTGTTTCATCAATGTGGCATAAGGTGTGTGTGTGTGTGTGTTGTTGTTGTTGCTTTGGAGACGGGGAGATGGACGATCGCTGTTCGGTCGCCGCGTTGGCGACATTCGTCGTGATTTCTCGCTTAGAGGAGTGGAGCGGTGTGAAGGCTGCCCACCATCCGGCATGAGGTTACGACGGCGTTGAGTACGGATGGCCTGCTGGCAGGCTTGTGATGGGCCGTGGTTCGTACCAAGAGTACGAGCGGTGGGGCAGCGTTGCTCGTGTTGCTCGTGTTGCTCGCGTTGCTCATGTGCTCGTGTGCGCTTACGGCTCTCATGGGCCCTGGCATGGCCCAGCTGCGGCGCGTTCTATTTAAAAAAACTGGAATCTATTTTTTATTTTGCCAGGTAAGGCGCCACTGAGCAGCTATGTCGCTCTTTTTCAGAAGCGACCTGGCCATCACAAATGATAACTCAACGAAGTGGTTTGTCATCGCGTGGAAATTTATAGCAGCCAAATTCTGTAAACACGTGATATTTATTGTATATGTGGAGGGAAAACCGGAGGACCCGGAGAAAAGTCCACGAGGCCGCAGGCAGAGAGAGAGAGAGACATGCAAACTCCAAATATATAGGTGTCAGGGTCAGGTTTGAACCCACCACCTTCTGTATATCAGGTGAGGCATTTAACATCTCGCCACAGAGGCGCTCATCATTGTAGATGTTCATGGTTCGAATCCAGCAACCGCCCTGGTTATTTCTGATGTATCAACCGTAAAAATACTCCTCCTATGCGCACCGTCTGCTTAAAATCGGACGTTAAAGTCCTGTGAAATCATTCTCTGAAGGCGCCTATCGGTTAAAATTGGCACAGTTTGAAAAATTTACCATGAGTTAGACAATTGGGATTATATCTTGTGCTTATCGCCACTAGTGCTCATCGCCGCTAGCGCTCATCGCCAATACCTATCATCGCCTCTAGCGCTCATCGCCCCTAGCGCTCATCGCCCCTAGTGCTCATCACCTCTTTGGGAGGAGTCCTCCTAAAACAGAGTCATGAGGTTCAGTGAGGCTTTCCTGGCTAAAACAAGCATGACAATAATAATGATATTTATTGTTTATATAATCGGGGCAGCGGATTGTGAAAGGGCTGTACGTGCGAATAAATATCGACGCAAGTCGTACGGGAAAGAAACAGCACGAGTGGCAGCAGCAGCAGTTTTCTCGAAGTTCATCCTCCCCAGGGAACCCTCACGGAGCTGTCTGTGCAGCGTGTTGCCGCGTGATTAGTGCAGTCAATTTTGTGCTGGAGGGCACGGGAGGTAGGAGGTGGGGGGGGCGTAAGGAATGGAATGGCCTCTCGTGGATTTGCCTCTTGTTCAAGTCGCTGGCTCTGTCTTTTACCGTTTTTATTTTACCAGGTAAGGCACACTGAGCTCTATAGGCTCTTTTTCGGAAGTGACCTGGCCATCACAAATGATATTTCAAAGAAGTGGCTCATCACGTGGCAATTCATAGCAGCCAAATGCTCTAAACGCATGATGCTAAATGTGGAGGGAAAAACCGGAGGACCTGGAGAAAAATCCACTCGTCAGGGTCGGGATTGAACCCACGTCCTCCTGTATACCAGGAGAGGTAGTTAACATCTTACACGGTCCGGGATTGAACCCACGTCCTCCTGTATACCAGGCAAAGTAGCTCACATCCTGCCACATCTCACACAGTCCAGGATTGAACCCACGTCCTCCTGTATACCAGGAGAGGTAGTTAACATCTCACATGGGCCGGGATTGAACCCACGACCTCCTGTATACCTAGAGAGGTAGTTAACATCTCACACGGTCCGGGAATGAACCCACGACCTCCTGTATACCAGGCAAAGTAGCTCACATCCCGCCACATCTCACACAGTCCGGGATTGAACCCACGACCTCCTGTATACCAGGAGAGGTAGTTAACATCTCACACGGGCCGGGATTGAACCCACGATATCCTGTATACCAGGAGAGGTAGTTAACATCTCACACGGGCCGGGATTGAACCCACGACATCCTGTATACCAGGCAAAGTAGCTCACATCCCGCCACCGTGGCACCCTTTTAATAGGCCATCAGCAGATTTTACACGCGGCTAAACCTCCTGAATATTTCTTTAACGCCGCCGTGCAGTGTCCCTATTTGTGTGAACGTGCGAGCAGGAATGTTTAAATTTAACTTCAATGTGTGTTCTCACCGTTGGTGCGAAGCGTCATCCTTCACGATGGTTGCACGAGCCAAGCGGATCTTTGCCTCGAATTAGGACAAATTATTTCGAGTAGACTCATTAACTATCCGTATATGTTTGTTGCTTCTGCTGAGAAAACGTTTGCAATTAATTTGTATTTTTAAAAAAAATTGGTTTAAACAGCGTTTAATGAAGCACGGCAGAAGTAACCCGCATCGTGCGCGTCACGTGGCCGTTTCATAATGCTGGGAGGTTTGTATATTTTTTTCAGTTGGGTCTCGTACCAAACTCCACCCCGATCAGTCAAAGGATTCAGCGCCGGTGTTTCTTTGTTTGCCAGCACACGACTGAGAATTCTGTGATGAAGTATCGATCGGGTAGCGAGGAGCGTGGGCCACATGTGGCGGCGCCGTTAAACTGGACAACTCATTTTAGACTCATTTGCCAAAGCGGAGTCACTTTCTGCCTAAATCGGGTTCACAGAGGTTAGGGTTGTGAAGTCCACAGGGTCCCTGTTCTAAAATGCATTTACATTCTGGTTTACTGGTGGCTGAGTTGCGCTGCTTATTCCATGTAAACTATTAAACAATTTTTTGTATCTTCTTGGTTCTTTAGGTAAAGTCACGTAGAATGGAAATAAAATAATAAAAATAAAACATAATATTTTATAAAAAAATAAAACATAATATATTGTTTTATTTTTATTATTTTATTTCCATTCTACGTGACTTTACCGAAAGAATCAAGGAGATGAATCCCTGCAGTCACGAAAGCTTAAAATCGAATTTTTTTGTATTTTACCAGGTAAGGCCCAACTGAACTATGTAGCTCTTTTTCATAAGCGAGCCGGCTATCGCAAATGATAGCTCAAAGAAGTGGCTTGTCGCTTGGAAATTTATAGCAGCAGCCAGATCCTCTATAACGCGTGATTTTGATTCTAAATGCGGAGGGGGAAAAAACCGGAGCAACCGGAGAAAGATCCACGCGGCCACGGCAAGAGAGACAGGCAGACTCCAAATATACAGCAGTAGCAGGCATAGTCAGGGTCGGGATCGAACCCACGACCTCCTGCATACCAGGCGAGGTGGTTAACATCTCTTTGCCACCGTGGTGCCGAGTCAGAGCACCGAACCAGCAATGCTGACACCTTTCGTCCTAAATATGGGAAACAACAAATGATTAAGCCGGGGTTCTCAAGTGCAGTGTGCAGTGAGATTAATGTTGGGGGGGGGGGTGTCATCATATATCTTAATTGGGGACAAAAGCTTATGCCATTCAATTATTTATTTCTCCATAAAAAGTCCCCGATGAGTCTCAAGAGGACGCTGCCAATGATGTTGGGTCACAGGAGGAGGTAATGGCCACGTTTCACTTTGCGAGGTCAACAATCTCTTCACTGTACTTCCTCCGACGGACACCTCGTTGCCCAGCAGGTTTACGCCTCGTGCCTAAGATCCAATAATCCCGCCTCCCAAGTCTCCAGATGTTACGTCTCATACAAATTAACATAAATAAACAAGCATCCCAAAACAGAACCTTTCAGAAAGTGAGCCTTGCCACGGGCTACAGTATACGCGTCGACAACTCTCTGTGTCGGTGAGAACCTCCTCACTTGACGGCACTTCGCCATGCTGATCCGCGCGAGTAGTTTAAGGCAGGGAGCACACACAGTAGAGCACAACGACACCATCCTCTGCTAACCCCGCAGCCCGTACGCCCGCTGTGCATGGCGGTTGCCCATCCGAGCGCGACGTGCAGGCTCCAAACCCGCTCAGCCTCGGAGATGAGGCGAGTTCGGGTGCATTCTGTCTAGTCTGGTGGTACGCGGGCATCGCTGAGTACCCTGACGACGATCACGGTCACCGTCGCGATGCAATGAAAGGGCGATCCGCGGCGGGCGGCTTTCAAATGCAAACAGCGTCCTGCCGTGGTGGTGCACATTCCGCCGGGACCCAGCGCGGCTGCTGCCGGAAGGGACGGGGCGGCCGCCGTTGCCTTCTAACGACGGAGAATAGGACTGAGCCCTCGGAGTAGAGGGTAACAATACATCTATCCACCCCCCCTTTGATAGCCGACTCACTCCGCGTTCCCTAGCCGACATTGTTGATAATCGCAGGAGGCGGCGTCGGTCAGTCACCCCCCAACCCCCTCTTCCGTGTGATGTGAGCCAGGAGCGGTGGGATTTGGTTTTTGACGGTCGGGTCGAAGCACCGAGGCAGCGGCTCGCGCGGTCCGTGCCGAGCGGTCTCGTCGAAGGCGCGCCGAGGCGCCCGCCGGCTCGGCGCGTGTTGGTCGGTGAGAAGGCAAGGGCGTAAGGCAAGGGTGGTTTGCCCCCGTGGCTGCGGCTACGCGGTCGTTCCCGAGTCGCGCCTTCTTTCATCGCACGCTCTCGAGCCGCTCCCGCCCGCCCGCTCGCGAGCGAATCGCTCCTCCGCCGCATCGAGTGACGCCGACGGCGCCTCGCGGTGAAGCCGGGCAGATCGGAAAGGGGTTCGCCGGGTCACGGTCTCGCCCCTGCCCTGTTGGTTTGCCGCCGCCGGGGGCGTCATCAAAGCGTGCCGTCCGCCCTGGGCGTCGTGACGTCGTTTGGGAAGGTGCGGGTCGGAGATTTGAAAGGGAACGGGAAGGGTGTGTCGGATTCACGGGGAGCATCTTTCACGCGGCTTGTGTTTGAATGAACGAACGCACGCACGAAGAGCATGGCTGGGAATTGTCGTTGCTGATACGAGGAGTGAGGCGGTGGCGGCTCAGAGGCTGAGCCAGCGGATCGCAATCAGACGGTTACAAAGGTCGAGGGTTGACTCAGCTAATCATCCCTCTGGGGTCGATAAAATTAGTCCCACTTCGTGGGGAAGTCCACAGTGGTTGTCCTGTGGATAGACTCACCCCGGATCAAAGGAATGAGGAGATTCCACCACGGGTTTAGGGTTTGTAAGCAGGAAGTAAGAAGCGCTGCCTCAGTGCTCACTTAAACTGGAAATCACTGGGACTCCGACGGCGGTGACAGCACCCTGCGCACTCCGTACCCAGCAACCTGCGATGACTTCCGGCCAGGGCTAACATCACTGGCGAGCGATACTGAACTGGTCCCGGGCCCCTCCTTCACCAACCCGCACTGACCATCGTGGTGAAGTATGGTCAAAAACTCCCCATGACCGGCATGGTGTGGGTAGGTCTTCAAGCAGCAGTTTATTGCCAAAGCGCTGTATATAACTAATATTGATTATAATTAGTATAATGAGTATGACCATGGGTATATTGGTGGGTGTTTGTCAACCATGTGAACCGCTAATGCCACTCTCGTTGGCTCATGTCGCTTGGAATGCATTCCCTGTCAACTTTGTATCGGTAGGGTGAGTGCTTATACGGCCGGCATCACTCCAGTTGGCTGATGCCTTGGCTGAGCCAGAGCAGAGATTTGGTACCGCTCAAGACAGCACCGTCTTTCGTCGTTCCAATTTAATTGTGCGGCGAATACGAGCGAATTAACGTGACAACCGACTCGTTTCAAATGGTTAGCGCGCAATATTTCGGTTCGTTACATCTCTGAGAATTCAGATATTCTGTGGACATGCGGTGGGCAACTCTTTGCGGGACAGTTTTAAAATGCGTGTCCCTGGTGTCGACTATCACGCCCATTTTTGAGCAGACTTCAGAAGCAGTTATGACATCATCGTCTTTTCAAGGCTGCTATCTCCAAACAAGGTGATCCACTCCTCGCTTGTGTGAGTTTTCCGAACGGCAATGTTGTTTTTCTCCGTGACGTGCCCTCGATAGGATCTGTGGAATATAATTGTAAAAATAATAAATGGATGTGATTGATGACGGCCATGCAGACTGTTATGTGTTCCCCTTTGGGGTGATGGCATTGAAAGAGAATTTGCACACTACAGAGGCACCACTGCATGTAACGAATCGCCGTCAAATGAAATGGAACCGCTGAAATGGGCGCAGATTTATGTTCAATTACCTAATGTATCTTTGCTTGTATCAACTTGAAAGGGTTCTCTTTGAGACGCATTCCGCTTCTCTATGCGGCATCCATGCATCACTCGCGTTGCTTGTTGGTGGTGGACAGCCGATTACTCCGGGTGCATGGTCAGCGGCAGTGAAACATGGTGGGTGCCTTTTAAATCCATTAGACGGTTAAAAGTACACGTTAAAAAGTACACGTTACAAAGTACACGTTACAAAGTACACGTTTAAAAGGATCCGTTAAAATAGACCCTTTAGATGATGTCGCTTTTGCAGAGTGGGAGTATGCCGTGTTAGGCCTGTTGCAATTAAGGGAGTGGAATAAATCATTGTATATATACAAATCGAAAAGCCCCATGTTCCATTAAAAGTTAGTGCCGCAGTGCTTTAGCGCACTGCGCTATCAACCCGACCACCTGAGTTCGATTCCCATCTGTGGTTAACGGCAGCGACGATCCATATCCGATCCAGTTCTGTCCACACTCCATCTTCCTCTGCCAAGCTCCTCTGACCATCGTGGTGAAGTATGGTCAAACAACCCTCACAAACCAACGTGGCGTGGGGGAGCCCATCATCCGGTGCCGGCGTGACAGAGGGCCCTACTGCCAATGGAATAATTACTGCAGTGGAATAACATTATTTTGTATTTACGTGAACGCAGAGACTCTGTCCACTTCATCGATGGATCGCCCGCAGAACGTGACGCGCACCGAGTTGTGTCCCAGTAGGCGTCTGCGCGTTCACGTCGTAACCGTGCGATGGGCGAGGGCACTCTGCAGAGATCTGGTGCAGGTCACCGTGCCCTCATGGTCATCTCGCCTGAGGCTTTGATATCCGTTGAGACGCTTCCTCGGGAAGCCACTTAGAGGATGCGTCACCGTGAACATCTCATCGGTCGCGATGATCGATGAAGGGGAATGCCGTGCGGCGGAGGGCTCGCGCTGGCTTTGAGTAGGCGCAGTTGCTTTTTGAATTCACGTTCCCGCTCGTGCCGCTACGCCCGCCCAGCACGCGGGGCCACGGCCGGGCCCGTGCCGTGACGCTCGCTCCCCGGCCCCTCGTGGCGGCCGTGGCGGCTTTAGAGATTAAACGATTTAATGGCCCGGATTAAAAATTGGCGCGGGTCGACGCCGCGCAGATGCGGCGGCGAGAAAAGCGTCTCGCTAAGCGTGCTCACCCGCGATAACAATATCGGTGGCGAGGCGCCGTCTGACATTTCCAAACGGGGCCTTTATTATTCTGCCACGGCTGGCTCGCAAAACCCGGACGGATGCAGCGTGGAGGAGGAGGAGGGAGAGGGAGGGGTTGCAAGGCGTGTGTAAGGAATCTCTCTGTCTCTCTCTCTCTCTGGAGCCGAGACTTGAATATTCAACGAGACAGGGCTTTGAGGTGTCTGCGCTGCAAGCAGCCCCGCGTTGGGGCGTCTCGTGGTGCACTTTGGTGTGGTTTGAAGGAGCACGGTACACCGGCGCGCTGTGGTGAACGCGGTTCGCCGGCGCTGTGGTGAACGCGACTCACCTGCGCCGAATTAGCGCGGCTTTGCGTGGCGAGAGCTACGTTTTTAGCGCGCGCTAATGTGCGGGTCGAAATGGTTTTTATAAAAGCGCACAGCCTGAACGGCTTCAATAATTCAAATCCATTAATTCCCTTTCAAGCAAGGAAACTTTCAAAATGCCCGAGCGTTTGTGCCAGCACATGTTAACATGTTAATGTGTGTGCGCAGCTTTTTGAAATTGGTTTGGAATGGAATATTTTGTACAAAAAAAGCAAGCACAGGGCAGCTTTTGTTCTCAATGCATTCTTAATTTCCTGTTAATTAAAAGTCGTAATGCTTGTTATAGCGTACTCTTATGAGTACAGTCCATCGTGAATTATGGGGGCATTACAACATGCACGCGTTCCCTTTTCTGCGTGTACATGTCTTCTGTACACCGTCATTTAAAGGTCTCATACGACGTACTTGTGCTGCCATTCCAACTGCCTGGGTTCAATTCCTGGTCAAGCACAACAAGAGTGGTGGATTTTTTTCCAACCTGGCTTCAAATCTCTTCTGCTGCTGCGATGTTGACCCAGCCTAATTTGATGAGCTGTTGAAGCGTGGCCAGCATTAGCACAGTGGAGACAATGATTACGGATGCTACTGGACAACACACCCTCCATCACGGGAACGTGAAATTTCCACCGCTGGCTGAGGGCGCCGAACAGAGATGATCCTCTCACCATGACTCGTTTGTCACAGATTTTACTTGACGTGAATACGAGCACCGCGGCGGGACGCGTTAACAACTCGGTCAGCGTGCGGCAAGGAGAACAAACCGGCGAGAGATGTGGCCTGGCGTGGCGCGCGATGCCACACGATGCCCCATGATGTCACGTGATGCAACATGATGCCCCTGATGTCACGTGATGCAACATGATGCCACGCGATGCCATGCGTCCGCCTGGCAGTGGCTGTGCACCTCACCCGTCTGACCACATCCGTTCCGTAATGCCACACGCAGGCTATAGAGGACACCGTGACACAGTGGGGTGCAATCAGGCGTTGTGGATGATAATCCCACGTCCCTCTCCTGTCTCATCACCTCTTAGCACCCGCTGTGCTATCAGCGGAGCTCACCTGGGGCGTGGTAATTTAGAGCAGAACAGCCCGCGACCTGGCATGGCGAGAGTTTGTCAGTCTCGCTGAAATAATGGACACCTGTGAATACTGGAAATCTGTAAAAAAAAGAGCTTCATAGCTCATCGGATTTCGTCAGGATAAAGACATTCTGATGTTGGTACGGTGGTCTCCGGCACGCTGTGGCTCACGTGTATGACACATGGCCTGCGTCTCTGTGGCCGGACACCCAGAAGCTTACGATACATTTCTGATCACTCTATAATCACGTGAGCGCTATCACACATCGTGACGGTGCTGTTCCTTTTGCAGGGGACGTCGAACGCTTCGGCCTGTCTTTCTGCCTGCACACGAATGTTCGTGGGCAGGGTTCCTCTGCGTCGTTGCGTTTGTCTCGGTGTGCTGCGGATTCCTGGACGAAATTGCCAAGCAGGGCCCTCTTCCGTAAATAATTCTCGAGACTCGTTTAGGGGGCTTTGCTGAGTGAGTGAATTGATTATTCCCTCTGTACGTACAGTAGGTACAGTAGTATATCAACACGACCATGCCTGCTCATTACTCCCCCCCCCCAGTTGAGCAACACCTCTGAATGTAAAAACAAAAAAGTTGCCAAAATTAGTATCTTAGGAAATTATGAATGCAAAAAGATCCTTCGTGTATTGATGATTTAAAAGGGCAGCAAAGCAAGTAAGCTTATTGGACCATCCTGAACAGATACTAAATGAGCCAATTATTCCATCGAATGAGGGTTCATCTCCGCGTTCTGCATTTTTTGTCACCCAAGTTCAAATCCACGGGACCCAGTTGAGGCTTTTCCCAGTGGCGAAACTATTCCACCTCTCTCGGTCGGTGTCTCTTTAAACACGAGCGAGCCTGCTCACTGCTTGAACGGAGCGACACCTACGAACGCGAGTAAACATGTTGTTCGAGCAAAGTAGCACCGGCTAGGTGATTTGCAGATGCAGCGCTGGATCAGACTGTCGGCGTGCGCAATTTAGCGCTCACTTGTCCGGACTTACACGACGCTGAATACGTAATGCGTCTCAGCAGCGCATCCATGATGGCTGCTACTCGTCATCTCGATCGTGAGAATGATGATGATGACCTCATAATTGACTCTCTTGTGCGCCTTCATTCAAATAGATTGTCGCTTAATGTCAAGGCAAACTCGAAACTGTTACGCGGGGCGGGGGGGGGGCTTTGTAAAAAAAATTGGAGTACAAATTAAAAGTGGGGTTTTTTTTTGTACAAATTAATTACGGTAGCGGTCGTCCGTGGTTGACTTGTGGCCGAAAGGCGGACTGGAAATTAAGTGTGCTGCAGGGGCACGTGCGCTGTGAGAGATGGCATTGTTTTAGCACGAAGCTTGATGTCAAGCTCAGTGTTCATTTGAAGGCCCCGAGACACTCAATGCTAGAGAGCCAGGGCGGTTACACAGTTTACCGGCTGAAGTACCACTGCTGGGCAATGCGGTCGCATGCCTGGCTACGTTCTACACCCTCGGATTAACAGTCGCAAAAAAAAAACGACCCAAATCTTCCCTTCGCAAGAAAGCTGCTGGCAACGCCGCTTGAACGTTCGCGCACGCGCGCGCATCTCAGCGGCCCTCTTGCCGTGCGAGTCGACGTCCACGGCCCGGCCCGGCCCAGCGCGAGCCCCCTGCTGCAGTGGGCCACTGTGTTAGTAGAGCAGTGGGGGGGGGGAGGCAGTGTCCGCGGTGGAGTCGCGTGCGGGGAGTCACGCGGCACTGCACTCTGGGTGGGGGGCTCTTCGAACGCAGTCCGGGGAAACCATTGCCGACGTGAATAATGCATCGCACGCGGCGGCGCCCGGACTTGCCGTGCAATGCGCGTGAAAGTTACTTTCCTTCGTGTGCTCATTGTGTAATACATGGTCGGTTTAACACGTGGGCTTTCGCGACCAATATCCTCCATAATAGAGGTTTTTGGGTTAGATCGCGTCAATATATAAATGTGTCGTTAAACCCGCCACCGCCTGACACAGCCAACTAGTAAGGGTTGTCACGTAAACAGAACGTGCCAAATCGTCACCAGCACAGCACACCGGTGTGTTGAAGCAAGTTTTAATTACTGGCTAAACGTCGTACTCTGATTGTAAATGTTGTGGCTTGGCTCTCCAACACACCGGTTAGTGCTGTACTCGTGACGAATTGACATGTTCTGTTTACGTGACAACTCTTACTAGTTGGCTGTGTCGGGTGGTGGCGGGTTTAACGACATATTTATATATTTACAAAGTTCCAACCCAAAAACCTTTATTTTGGATAATACATGCTGCTTCAATAAAATGTGAACACTTACATGGTACTATCTTTTTTAATGGAAAAAGAACAGATAGTTAACATCTCCAAGCCAAGGTGATGATGATGATGAGAGAGAGAGAGACACGCAGACTCCAAATATACAGCAGGCGTCAGGGTCGGGATCGGGATCGAACCCACGACCTCCTGCGCACCAGGCGAGGTAGTTAACATCTCCAAGCCAAGGTGATGATGATAAGAGAGAGAGACACGCAGACTCCAAATATACAGCAGGCATCAGGGTCGGGATCGGGATCGAACCCACGACCTCGTGCGTACCAGGCGAGGCAGATAACGCATCTCGCCACTGTGGCTCAACATAGGCACGCACGTCACAGCACACGAGGAACAACAACATAAATAATACATTTCCCTGGCGCTCGCGTTGCAGTCATAAAATCTCCCCGACTGCCGTCCAATGTCGCGGTTGGCGGAATTCACCGCAGGGCCACGGCCCCAGGAAGCGTAAATCATCGTCCGCCCGATAAACTGATTTGATTCACAGTGATTGGCGCCACCTGTCCGTTCACACGGCTGGGGGGGGGGGTCCTGTTAACACGCTGTCTTCGTGACAGCACGGTCCTTTCACCTGATGAAGGCCACTTGCGTTGTGGCCGAAACGTCGTGATTTTTGTTGTTTTAATTTTTACCTACGTGACTTTACCGAATAGAACCAAAGAGTTAGAGCTGAGGGGGCTTCGCGGGGCGTCTCCAAATCGCTCGCTGCAGGGAATTCCGAGCGCGTAGTACACACCCAGCTCCCCCTGCACGTCCTGAGCGGCGTGCCAGAGTGCGGTCCGTGTGCCGTCCCATGCCCGGTGCCTCCCGTCAGACTGACCGCGATCCTCCGCATTGTATAACGCTGTTTGTTGATAGATGTTTTAATGAGTTTTATCCCGACTATGCCATCGGTGTGTCATGTCACGAGACAGAGTCTCCATTCAAAATCTCTCGCAGAGCAGTGCGACCAAACCTTGCGTCAGAATCAGAATCTGTATTGATTCTGGAGGAATCCGATGAAGCTCTTTTTCACAGATGTCCAGTAGGGACGGGGTCGAAAAGTCACAACAACGTAAGCGGATATCACAGAGCTACGTCTGATAGCCCGTCAAGTCACCTCTGGTCCACAAAATGAGGGGGCAACACTTTCAGGCCCTCACTGCCTTTGAAAGAAATGTTCATCACGTGACAGTAAAATCGATATTTGTCATTCAGAGCTGAACTTTAGGCAAATGAAGTGCAACGCTCGAGCAAAAGAAAAAGCCACAGTCTCAGTGGAGTCGATGACAGCCTGTGAGAGTTTAGTCAACACTTAGTCTGTGGATTTCACTTCGCCAAGTCAACTAAAGCACTCCAGCGTTTCGTCGAGCATTCTCACTGATTGTGTCTTGGTGTGAGCGCTGTGCAATTTCCACCCCGGCGTTATCAGCTCAGCCGGTGAACTCAGTAAAACATTTGTTTTATACATTATGTGTATACAGTAGAGTTAATTATCACTACTGTATTATTTGGCTTGCAGAGATGTTAACTACCTCACCTGGTATACAGGAGGTCGTGGGTTCGATCCCGACCCTGACGCCTGCTGTATATTATATATTTGCGCACGTTGATTTCGTTAACAAAATTAAACTTGACTAAAACAGTACGCTTTTACAAACCTCCTACATCCCCTTTGTTCATTTCCGCTGGACCTAGCGTACGTTCACAATTTAGTCATGGTTATCGAGATCAATTACGGGGGTTGCGTTTGCCGGCAGCGATCGCTCCGCCGGATGACGGGAAACCCCTCGCGCTCACGGCCACGCGAGGCACGGAGCGGGCACGGAGCGGGCACGGGGCGGGCACGGAGCGGGCACGGAGCGGGCACGGAGCGGGCACGGAGCGGGCACGGAGCGACGCGCCCCGCACGGCTTCTCTCGACGTCGCGTCACATTACCCCGTTCCTAATGCAACGGGACGGCTAAAACGGCACTCTCTGACCTGCACCGGACAGCCGTTGGGCTCGGTTTGACGTGGTCACGCGTCGCCCTGCCCCGCCGTGCCTCTCGTTTACCGATCGTCGTCAAACTTATCGCGCATCGGTCTTTGATCAGTCCACTGCTGGATGAAGGCCTCCCCCTGGCCGTGGCCGCATGCCCGCGGTCTCCCGATGGAGCAGTCCGCGAGGCTGTTCTCCTGCGCGCGAGAGACGTTGTCCCCCCCCCATCTCCAGTCTCGCACCTCCCCGACCTTCTTTGCGCGCCTTTTCATCTTTTGTTGTTTTTGTGTTTTCTCTGCCAAACGTCGACACCGTGCCCTGCCCAAGCCCACTGGCCTTCCCCAACAGCCGACGCGGTGTCTCGGATTCGTGTTTGTTCCCTGATCCGCGTGCTCCTCTTCCCGTCGCCGAGCTTCATTCCGAGTGCTCGTCTCCCCGCGCCTCTTTGTGCACTTTGAGAGCTCTCGTTACATTTTTCCATCGGTGACCGTGTTTCTGATCATCCGTGTGTCGCAGCCCGGCGACATCCGCGATCAGCACAGCGGATCTCGGGGTATTTATAGCCGTGGCGTCAATCCGGGGCTTGATCCCAGACTCTCCCAGCGAGTGTCAGCTCCATGCGGTGACGCTGGCATGAGAACCCCGAGGCGTGAAGCTGCCACCACCGCCACCACCGCCACCACCACCACCACCGCTATCACCGCCACCACCACCACCACCACCGCTACCGCCGCCACCACCACCACCACCGCTACCGCCGCCACCACCACTACCACCACCACCGCTATCACCGCCACTGCCACCACCACTGCCACCACCACCGCCACTGCCACCACCGCTGCCACCACCCACCGCCAACACCACTACCGTTACCACCACTGCCACCACCGCCACTTCCACCGCCACTACCACTGCCATCATCACCACCACCACCACCGCTACCACCATTTGCATGGCTACCACCACCATTCCTGCTCCCACCACCGACGCCACCACACACGTAGGCGTGCACTCCCTTCGGAATCCTGCGCAAAGCGGCTCACGGCTTCGGCAGAATACTTTATAACTAACCTTGAGACTTGCATTGAATGCACATTACTTTTATCGCCTGTCTTTCACACATTTAATAGTTTATCTCCGTCGTATAACCCGCGAAGCCTGCCTGCCTGCGCTCAAGTTTTTAAGCACCTTTCGGACCTTGATGAATAACGACTCTCTTCAAACAGAGATATCACTCTGGGTTGAAGAGCGTTGTACTGGCGCGGTGCTTGCGAGGCTGTGTTTCAGCGAGGATGACTGTGAACACGTTTTAAATGGTTTTAAATTGCAGCCGTGTGTTGTGTCGCTAAAGGCCGAACGATGTTTCCGTACAGTTGCAGGTGTTGAGAATGCGGAACCACAAATAATTACACTAATTATTATGAAGATATCCTAGCAACTGTGCTGGAAATCTAAAATTATACAAATCAGGTTTTCAATAGATTGTTTTGATTCACATGAGTATTGCTTATTTGAATAAAAGTTATATTTACGCAATAGAATTTAGAATAAAATAATGTATACGGCCTTCCAAATATCATAGATATTCGTGAAACATTTCCATGTTTTAAGTAATTAAATGTGACAGGTTCCAATTACTGACAGTTCCAATCACGACGCGAAAGTCCACACTGTTGGACGGAGACAATACTTATAATTTATAATTAATCCAGTTTTTTTTATTATTGAAAAGCCAGTGAATGAGTTCCTCTTTGAGCAAAATAAACGTGTATTTATGTATTTATTGTGTACCAATCAAGTACGCACATACCGCAAATACACACACACACTTCAGCAGCATTTTGATGCTTGCAAATTTGTTTTCAAAAAGTGCATTGTTAATTCAAAGTAAACGGGAGCATACCCTGTTATTATTATTCACACACCCACAGTGTGCGCATTTCTCTGTCCGCAAGTGGGCCACAGCGAGACGCGCGTCCGTGCCGTGGGCTGTTGTTGTTTTACACGGCCCTATGGTGCGGCAGGTTGCGGTTAAATTGGCTCTAGAATTCCTTATTGCAAAGATCATTATGGATCGCATTTGTAATGCATTCACCTTTACACAGCGGTGTATAGAAAATGGATGGCATTGATGATACAATCAATAGTTCGCACCTTTGCCATGCAATGTTAAAAAAACAGACACTTAGTCAATATTGAACTTGGTTATACACTAATTCATATACCGTGAAGCACACTCATTTTGATTTAAACACATCACATATCTCTTGAATGTATTTTCTGAATTTTTTTCTTCACATTTGTATGTCGCTGATATGATTCGTGGCTATGGGTGTTGACGTAAACCAATTACGCTTGCATTAACGCCAGGGCTGGGAAGAGTAATTCCCCATTGTGCCGATGTCTTCAGTTATTTGCCAAACAAAAGAGAGCGGCGACGTTAAATTAGCACCAACATTCTGTCATAAACACCAAAAAGTAAAATGAAAAAATAACATTTCACGGTCCGTGTGAATGTACGGCCTCTGGATTACGTTGCGATATTTTACCTGGTTCCGTAGCGAGATCTCACACGTGAGTGTTGAAATATTTAAGTAATCGTTGGAATGCGAGCTGGGGGAGCGGCGGTACAGTGGTTAGCGACACTGTGCAATGAACCCGGCGGTTTGAGTTCGATTCCTGGCCGCGGCTAACATCAGTGGCGTGATGATCTCTGAGCCGGTTCTGCCCCCCCTCCCCCCTATTGACCTAAGCCACACTCACCAGCGTGGTGAAGTATGTTCAGACAACCCCCACGACCGACATAGAGTGTGGAAGACCTTCATCTAGCCAGGGATTGACAAAGAGCTGTAATAATTGTTGTAAGCGATGCTAACAATATACCAGGGATACTTTGGAGTATGGGACCTTTCTTGCCAATTTAAAAATATAAGAATAGGTTGAGCAGCTACATTAAGGCCCCATATTGTAGCTGCTCACCCCGAGCTGATAGTGTGGACCAATCAGTTTCACAGACAATGCCATTCACGACTATAATGAGCCAAGAATGTCTGTGTGTCCCACGTTGACCAGCTCCCCTCATTAACAATCATGACCCGGTGACATCCTCTAAATGGACCCCCCCCAATTAATAATAATTAGCGGGTGACGTCACTCCACATGGGGGGCGAGGCTCCTCCTCCCCCCTCCTCGACGTCAACTCACAACCCTCACTACAAAGGCAGAACCCTCACGTCATCACGTGATCTCCGTAACGCTGTTGTTGAGACATCAAAGTAAAAAGGACGTCATGGTGAACAAATCAAGATTGAAGGGATTATAACCTTTACATGAAATAGGTCTGTGTCACCGTGCCCTTACTAATTGCACACGAATGTATGCAGTGAATATCACATCGCGGGCTGCTTTTCGCTTGCAAGTTTCAGATTTACTGCAGTACACCCGTCCTTGGACGGGCAAAAGGCGACTATATTATAATCAGAGCATGTTTTTGTTTGCAAGTTCACCACAAGTACGTGTGGTTAATGCAGACAGGATTCCTTGCAAAAGGCGTCTGCTTGGTGTTTTAACATCTTAACACCTCCTGTTTATGGCCAGAAAGGGTAACACCTATTCTTATATACTGTGGAGTATTTCGAAAATATGTTTCACTCTTTTAACGTACAGCATCAATCGTTCCTTAAAGCACGTGCACGTCGCGTCGCAGCTTAACGTGTCCATTCCGTAATTGTATCGTTTCTAACCCCGATCACACGGCCTGTATCGATTTGATGAACCGTCAAGATTCGGAGTCACGAATAAATCCTCGGATCACATCTTCCCTTGTTTACTTCGGTGAATTGTCACGGCCTCTAGGGGCAGCGGGGCTCACGTGAACCCATTTGGTACGGGGCTCGATCAGACGTACGCGTCGCTAAAGTGTGGGATTTGATGTTCACCGCACCACCGCCGCCGTCACGCCCCGCAGTAGCCAGACTAACTTTGGTAGCCGCGGTGATGGATGTGGCCGCGTCATTTTGCTGATGTCGGCACGATGGCATCACACACCGGGGACCCATCGCCAAGTTACCCAGGGTGATGTTGCGCGCCCGTGACAAGCCACACCAGCGCACGGCTAATGACGGCCGCTTGCGCGTGGGCGTGCGCGCAGAGGTCACGCGATTTATTTATCGTTTTCTCCGCGGACAAAAAAACATGTTTCTGCCGATAAAAATTCACGACCGCGGGTTGTTTTGCGGAGGAGGAGGAGGAGGCGGCGGCGCATGGGAAGGTGAGGGAAGGAAGGGGAATTCGTGGAGTGTAACGAAGGGAAACGAATTCAGTGCTGCTCCTAAAGCCGGATCTATTTTTGAATGTGTGTGTACGGACGCATCGTTAAACCAATGTTAACACTTCCCATAAATGGAGAGATACTCACCAGATAGAAAAATACGAGTGGAAGCTGGAAATAAATAATAGCACAGAAGACGTATTTGCAGACGAAAAAAGGTGCAAATGGGACCATCGGTTCGGATTTCCCATCGTGCCGTGTAACATCCTGTGAGAGCGTATGTAACAGCCCACCGCGTGTACAACACACTGCCTTGTTTTAGACCACCAACTCGAAAAAGTACATATGTGTGACCATTTGATTTTGCATACCAGCTGGACGACTTACACAACACCGCTTTCACCCTTGTGAGACTCATCAGCGCAGTATAGCCACTGTCGCCTGCGTCCTGAACGTACGGTGTCATTGGTACGTCGCATAGTCCGGGAGGTAGGTGCCCCTGGGAGGCAGCACAGCAGGAAGGTTGCTGAACGACCTGCGTGGAGTCCGAGCGTCCTTCTGTGTAGTACGTGGCGAGTTTGCTGTGGGGCACTGCTGTGCCAACCACACATTGAGCAACGCACACGGAGGAACGTCATCGGCCACGCATTCCTAGCAGGGGTTTTGAGGCTGAGCGTGAGAACCAATACAAAGGTACGCATCATCATCATCATCGTCAATCGGACATGGTCATTCCACTGCTGGTGGGAGGCCCTCCCCAAGTTGGCGCCACCTCTCACGATCTTGCGGGGAATAATGATGATGACAACCGAGCTCCCGCACGTGAATTGATTTCATCGCTTCCGTCTCCACGGCGTGACGGGGTATCCCGCTCCCGGGGTGACGTTTTCAACGTGCGGAATGAAAGCTGTGGTTCGGTTGTTTTAAGTTGCACGGCAAATCGCGCCTCTGTTGTTTCAACGTCGATGCAAGCCACGCAGGATCTTACCTCCCTGCTCATTTAAAGGGTCGTTAAAAAAAAACCCCCACGTGTTTTATTGAGGATCAAAGGAAGGTCAAAAGTCTCAGGACTATACAGATCTATTTGCAATTAGACAATGACTTTTTGAATGGGTTAGTGCTCGGCCATTGGAAATATCGATCTTAAAAGACTGCCGTCTGCAACGTGGAGTATTCATCTCTCGCGCTTGACGGCAAATCCCTCGCATTGCCAGGGGGTATCCGTAGCACGGCACGCCGCTTCAGCTGTGGGGTTGGACGTCGCTTGTGCGCATGGACAAGTAACGCCGATGTAACAATAGGTTATTAACAGCACGCGGCCGCTCATGCACATGCTGTACGTATGTTACGTACTTCTATATGTGACACCGTTGCCACAACACCCTAATTACACCTTTCACATACTGTGTGTGTATATACAAATATTGGGCTTCAAATAATTTTCACGATTCTGATAATAGACTGGTGTGACTTAAAGTAGGCCGCCTCTACCCACACTGCGTAGTTGGAGTACTTTCCAGAGTACAGCGCGTGTGTATGTGCGTGGGGAGCGTGGGGGTAGTGTGTGTGTGGGGAGTGGTGTGTGGGGAGTGTGTGTGGGGCGTGTGAGGGGAGTGTGTGTGTGTGTGGGGAGTGGTGTGAGGGGAGTGTGTGTGTGTGTGTGGAGCGTGTGAGGGGAGTGTGTGTGTGTGGGGAGCGTGTGTGTGTGTGTGGAGCGTGTGAGGGGAGTGTGTGTGTGTGTGGGGTGCGTGTGGGGGGGAGTGTGTGTGTGAGGGGAGTGTGTGTGGGGAGTGTTGGGGGGGAGCGTGTGAGGGGAGTGTATGGGGAGTGTGGGGGGGAGTGTGTATGTGTGGGGGGAGTGTGTGTGGGGGGAGTGTGTATGTGTGTGGGGAGCGTGAGAGGGGAGTGTGTGTATGTGTGTAGATCAGTCGTGTAGCGGTTAGCACGCTGCGCTAGGAACCTGGCCACCCGAGTTCGACTCCCGCTCATGGCCACCAATACTAGTGATGATTATCTCAACTGGTCCTTGGACTTTTGACCTAAAACTTTCGTGACTGCAGGAATGCATATTCTTGGTTCTTTCGGTAAAGTCACGTAGATAGAAAAGAAAAATAATGAAATAATAAATAAAATCATACAAGAAAAAACCCACGGCGTTTCGAGCGCAACGCAAGCGGTCTTCGTCTCTCCGCCTGATGAAGGCCGCTTGTGTTGCGATCGAAACGCCGTGGGTTTTCTGCTTTTATTTTTATTTTGTATTCTTTTTATTTTCTATCTACGTGACTTTACCGAAAGAACCAAGAATATGGTCCTCGGACTCCAAGTACCTGGCGCAGTGGGGAGACAAAGGCGGTCGGGCGTGGTACTGGCCACCCACCCCCTCGTGTGCCACAGTGCCGGCCTTCATAGGCGCTCACTAACAGCACTTGCCCCGACAGTCTGTTGAGGCTACACGGGGGATCTTTGGATAACGGAGGAGACGGGAAGAACAAAAAAATAGTCAACGCAGAAAACCCACACCGGACACATCTCTTTGGGAAACAATTGGATTATGTCTTAACACCTCGGGTCAGATGAATGATTACACCTGACGGTAATCCCTAAAGTCGCCCGGACCCCTTACAAACACGGTTGTGTAAGTGCCGCGACAATGCCCTTTGTTATATGCGGTGCAGGACTGGGCGACGCAGACTTTCCCGTGGAGAATTGTGAAGTGGGGCTGGGGGCACTGAGGGGACTCAAGCTCAGTCCCCCCATCACCGCCAAAAGAGTTGTACGTTGACTGGAATTCCACCCTCTAGGTCGACTCGGCCCAAAATGATCCACTCGATATGCGCCACCCCGAAATACGAGAGCTCTCACGGCGGCGGGCTGACGCGGTCGGTCGGCGATCGTCCACTGCGGTCCCGCAGGTTTAGCCTGGCCAGCAACCATCACCTTGCTCAGTGTTCCAACTGGGAACCGAGGGGGGCCTCTCACGTGCCCGTGCCCCCCAGCCGGTGTCAGCTGTTCGCCACACCGCAAACAGCTGCACGTGGGATCTTCGTGGTCTTTACGATGAGGAGGACGCGCCGGCGTTTGGGTCAATGAAATTAACATTTAAATAGCGGACGGAGCACAGCTATCCCCACCAACCCTGCGTGGCCACATTCATTGCGTTATGGCCTAAGGGCAAGTTTGCAAGAGGATACAGGGTTTAATATTCTTTGGGTCTCTCGGTGAAGTCACGTAGATAGGTTGAAATAAAATAACACAAAGCTACGACGTTTGTTTTCTCCTGCTGATGACGATCGCTCGCGCTGCGATCGAAACGTCGTAGTTTTTGTTCTTTTCTTTCAACCTATCTACGTGACTTTACCGAAAGACCCAAAGGATGTGAATTCCTGAAGTCACGAAAGCTTTAAGTCAGAAGGATACAGGGTGATTCATATATAAATACCCAAATGACATTTAAGGGAGCAGCTATAGAGGAAACCATCATTTTAATGTTAAACATCAATAATGTCTCCCTTCGATCTCAATACACGTGGTACATTGTAGTAATTGAACACTGTCCTGATGCACCTTGTGGCAACATAGCCATCGCGTTCACAATCCGTTCAGAAGATCATGTAAAATGTTCCATTTCAAACCATTGGGTATCTACAAATGGATCGCCTCACACCACAGAATGGCAAAGTTAGCAACTTTGTTTTGCAAAAGGTTTTTTCTTTAGCTGCTTAGTGTGCTCCATTTTAAACATGCTCATGAGTGCACATACGTGTGCTAAACTTATACAATTGTGCCTTTTGTTGTGCAAGTGCAGCATAATTCCCACTTCTGGGATGTAAAAAATTAACATTTAAATTAGACATTATTACAGAATGTTCAATTTTAGCCAAGAGGTTACGCTGGAGGTAGACACGTCTCGTTTGGCCAATTACATTACCATTTGTGACAATAAACCCATCGGTTGAGTGGGCATGGAAATCTTGATGGGCTTTTAAGATTAACTCCCTTCACCTCATCGTCATCATCGATGATCACTAATCCACTGCTGGATGAAGGCCTCCCGAAGCCACCGCCACGCCTCACTGCCCCTGCGATGCGACAATCGACTCGGCGCTTGCACACGAGCGGATTCCGTCGCTCTCGTGCGGGTCCCTCCGATTAGCGCGGTTGGCTCCGTACATTGCCAATGAAGTTCAACACACATGCATACAACTACATTCTCTCCTTTGGCTGCCCATCCCAGGGCTATGATCGCCCTGCCGGCTGTCACCCCGTCTGTAGACGTGGTCCTGCCCAGACGCCCCCCAACTACTCGAAGGACTCAGTGCGGTGTCTCTGTCTCTCTGGTTCCCGCCGCACCAACACCTCCACCAGCGTCTTTCCCGCACCTCCGATTGGCACGGCTGGCTACGTACTGTGCGAAAGACGTTCAACATACATGCGAATTGATCGTCACGATTCAGGGTTTCAGGGTCACGATTCGATTCAGGTACCAATTATTTAGCGCTTATTGTTTTCACCGTCTCGTTTACAATGTTCATTATTTTCTATTTTAATCGAAAACGGTTAATGGCGTTAAGGTTCGTGGGCTTGGGCTGGACCCGTACGTACATACGTGGGACTTCTTTCGCACCGTATGCAGCCAAACCGCGCTCATAGGGAGGTGTGCGGGGTTGAAGGACAACAAACTAAACACACAAAAAGAAAGGATGACAGTCGACGGTCAAGGAAATACGGATGTAGTGGCAGGCACAGAATGGGATGCGTCTGACAGGATGAGATGGAGCGATGAAATAGGCTCCGTGTGTTGGGCGGTGGATTATTGCGTCGGCTGGATCACGACCAGATGACGATGGCTGTACAAGCAAAGATAACGTCATCTGAACTCTGCGCTATCTTCATCCAGCAGTGGATTGACCATGGCCTATGACGATACAGTTTGTCTGCTCCGTTAGCCGAAATACATTGATGTAATTTAATTAGCATATTTTATAAGTAATTGGTTCTCACAAGTTTGGAGTGAGTAAGCAAATTAATAAAACCAGTTGTAATTGATTGGTTGTTTAAACCATCCACACTCACAAAGATAACGCCGGTCCTGTGAGCTCGACTCGGACCTCCACTAGGTCGACTCAGCCTGAAGCGGACACAATCAACCACCAACGTTCTCAGTGCAGGCCTCCACGTGCTCCTGCAGTTCCCCGTGGTTGTTAATGTGGGAGGCAATCTCTCTGATCTTTATTCTTTTTACTTTTACGGAGAACCCTAAATGTGCCATGTGTGACACGTGACCACCAAAACTCACTCCTCACATAAAATAAGAAATATCCAATTTCGGTTAAAATCGATCATTTGTTTCAGCCTGAAACGCATTGCAATGCACTGCAATAGTCCTTGAAATTTAAACATTAATTTGAATAAAAAACAACAATTTACAGTATTTTATTTCATTATTATTAATCGCTCTGTGATTACTGCAAGGTGTTTGATTTTGTATTATATTTACTGCCGTGCCTGTAATGGTGGTAATTGCAAAAAAAAAATGAGCGTGTGTTAATAATGGTTTAATTTGGTTTTTATAAGGTGTAATAGCAACAACGCTTCAGCGTGCAGTTAAAGTTAACGTTTGTGTTTCTCTGCCAGCTCATATTAAGCACACATTCAGCAAAGTTGTAACTTTGGAGCATTCATGTAAATTCGTAACGTGATAAAAGTAATATCACGTACACTTATTACGCCGTGTATACAAATAATTTATCGCTCTTTTTAAACACGTCAAAATATGTTTTAAGTTATTTTCTGAATGAGGGTAAATCACTTTGCAATTTACAATCTGGTCCACGTTACGTTTATGGATGTTTGTCTCGGTGTCGTGGTTTGGGGCGCCACGGTGGTGAGATGTTAACTCCATCGCCTGGTATACAGGAGGTCGTGGGTTCGATCCCGACCCTGACGCCTGCTGTATATGTGGAGTTTGCGTGTCTCTCTCTCCGTGGTCGTGTGGATTTTTCTCCGGGTCCTCCATTTCTTTTCCCTCCATTTAGAATCAACATCACGCGTTTCGAGTTATTCGGCTGCTATAAATTTCCACGTGATGATGACGAGCCACTTCGTTGAGCTGTCATTTGTGGCCAGGTCGCTTCTGAAAAAGAGTTGTATAGCTCAGTGGGCCTTATCTGGTGAAATAAAATAAAAAGTAGTTAGTTTAAAAGCTGAGTTTGCGGGCCACCTCCTTGGTCACCTCGCGTGTCTATGTATGTTGAACTTCTTTCGCACCGTACGTAGCCAACCGTGCTCTGACCTTCAGAGTGCCCCGCGTCCGCAGGCTCGGCCGCTAAGCTGTAGGGGGGAAAAAATGTGACTCGCCGAGAGCCAAGTTGTGCCATTCTCTTCCCGTTCCGAAGAGGATTAAGCAGATGGCGATTCAAATAAATGCGGAAAATGCAGAAGAACGCACACGGCAAAGACAAGAGATCCCCCTAAAGCCGCGCAGATTGTTGGAGCTGGAGTTAAGTGCTGTTGGCGAGGACCTGTGAAGGCCGGCTTGACATACAAACGGAACGGGATAGCCAGGACGACGCCCGGCCGCACTTTGGCTCCCCAGAGTTGATGTTCTACACACCACACCAGGGATTAACTTAAGGCTATGGTATGTTTGTTGATATTTTTCACACCGTACGTAACCAAGCGCGATAATCGGACGTGCGGGGTATGGACAACAAACTAAACGCAAAAAGTGGTTTTCAATAAATGAATTTGTCAATCTAGATGATTTAAAAGTGCAGAGCTCCAGTGGCTTCCAAATATCGGAAGACAGAGGCGTTCCAGACGGCCGCAGAAGCGCATCTGAAAGCGTGCGATGGCTAACCATTGACCAAACCATCTTTGTTCGGTGGTTAACCAAAAGCCACTGCGAGGATGACCGGAGTTCACGTGATGGTTTATGCTCCTTGACGAGAGTTGACCTCCGGCCAGTGGCAGGGAACGCTGCGGTTATCCACTAAGCACACACTTGCAACAACAACAACGGGGCGCTCACACCAACACGGATGTACACGCACACTGAATGATTTGCCCCACTGGGGAGGTAGCACGGACGTGCCGCCGGTCATTGGAAGCTGGCGCGTGCAAGCTGACGCGCTCGTTTTAATGACGGCACAGTTTAAAATAAAATAAAAAAGTGTTTTATTTCCCCCAGCGTGCTGAAAGCGATCCGATGGCATTATAGCGCGGGTTGTCTGGCACGTGGGAGGCTCGCGGGCGAGAACAGGCCTCACCACCTCTTCTGGGACTGGGCCAGTGCGTGAATAAATAAAGAGGTTAAAATGTTGCTACCGCCGCATTTGTTAAATTCTTATTGTATTCCCCTGCTAAACATAAAACAATTATATGTATGTATGTTGAACTTCTTTCGCACCGTATGTAGCCAACCATGCTAAATCGGAGGTGCGGGGGGGGGGGCAGGACAACAAACTAGACACAAAAAATAAAGGGAAACAATTACTCCCGCTTTGTCATCCACATTCATCTCGCCCAAAACTTTTCTTAATTATTATTTCGTAACGAGTAATTTAAATGGGAACTATAATTTTTATTAAGCACTTTTTTTGAAAGTTCTCCTTTAAGCACATTGGCGCGTTACTTATCATTCTCAAGTTTGGCTTAACCCCGCCTCTTTGTTTCATCGTTTTGATTTCGGTTTTTCACCTTAAATAGCTGTGCAGTATTTAAAACTAACGTTTAAAAAAGGTGATTTGTAAGTTCTGTCAGTGCGGAGAGGAGTGATAAAATATTCTCAAATTACTCGGGATGACCTTTCACCTTCGGTGAATAAGAAAAGTCTTGTGGCGTTAGCCACCCCGCTAAGATTACAACAAACAGCTCTCCGCTGCTCAATGTCAAAATGTGAATAAGTTAATAATTGTATTCATGATTCTTCTGTAACAACTTCATGTCATTAATACACACCATGGTATATCAATGTCTGCACTCACGACCACAGTTAATTTGTGGGGTGGGGTGGAGTGGTGGCGCAGTGCTTAGCGCACGCTGCGCTGTGAGAGCCGGCACCTGATGTCGTGTCCTGGCCATGGCCAACATCAGTAGCGAGTGACCTCTGTCGCCTCTCTGACCCCTGTGACCTCTGATCTAAGGGTCCCCCCCCCCCAATACCTTCACCTACCCGCACCGACTACCGCGGTGAAGTACGGTCACCGACTGGCACAACGTCACACGTGGTGTCGAACAGCTGGCGGTGACCACCCGAAATACGACGTCGGGAGAGCTTCGTTTAAATGTCCCACTTGTAATTTGTACCTGGCAAGTTTATCCTTAATCACCGCTCACCGTCGTTGGTGTACGGTGTAAACACCGTGCCCGCGCGTGAGTTATTGCGACGCCTTCCTTGGGGAGACGACGGTCGTGGCGTTGTATTAATGAATTAATGGATGCATGTCGTATTTGCACGACTCTTCTTTATTTAGTTACTTGGCACGCCCGGGTCGATTGAAGGCCTATTAATAATGTAAAGGGCTGGAGAGGTCAAGCGCCTAATTATGGTCAAAATTTTCTGGTGGCTCAGTACACCGGCACTGTGAAGCGCGACACCGGTCCACGTGGCGCGAGGGCATCGACGTCGCCTCGCGCTCGCGAACGGCGCCCTCGCACCGAGTTGTACGATCCGCGGTGGACGACGCCACCGCCGCCACGTACCGGTTGGCAGAGCCCCGCTGGACTCGCAATCCACACGGTGCCGGTTCCATCTCCCGGCCCGGCGGTGTTGAGACGTCGGTTGCGGGTTTCTTAAATCCCTCCACGGCTGCTGCGGTCCACCCAGCAGTGTAGAAAATGGACACGCCACAGTTAGTCCGATCGGCCGGGCAAGTGTGGTGGGGTAAAGTGTGGGTACTTACACCTGTTCCAACACATTTGACCAGCGTGGAAGAGTAGGCCAAATACCCTTTAGATAGCGGGAGCTCTCCAGATCTCTTCCGCCAGCAATTGCTCCCTTGACTGCGCCTTGACGTTTGAAACGATTCATAATGCTTCGTGTTGACATACTTACATTGTTAATGTTTTATTCAGCAGTGGATAAGACCTGACTGATGATGAATGTTCAACACGAGCTGCTCGCAATTTATCCTCCCCCCGCCGCCCCCAACTCATTTGTGAGCGTCTACAGGGAAAGCTCTCCCTCGATTCTTAATTCGGATTTTAATATTTGTTTATTCACTCTCGTCTCGGTGTGTTGCCTGTGAGTCCTGGCGACAGCGGTCGCGTTCCACGCGGCGCGTTGCGCACGCCGGGCTTGTGCGCTCGACTTGAAATCGGCGGACGTGGCCCCGCTGCCAGGACATTTTGCCGTCCAGTGAGCGAACCGAGTTGGCACACCGCGGGGACTTTGTTTGTTTGTTGTCGCCGGCGCTGCGCGCGAGGGTGGTTCACATCCACACCGCCGTTGATGGGGCAGAGGGCAGAGCGTTGCGCTTTCGGAGCAGGACGTTCGGCAATTCATCGGCGCTGCGGCAGAAAATAAACTCAGCCCCTGTGCGGGCGCCCCGTG
Source organism: Petromyzon marinus (assembly GCF_048934315.1). NCBI lineage: Eukaryota > Metazoa > Chordata > Hyperoartia > Petromyzontiformes > Petromyzontidae > Petromyzon > Petromyzon marinus. The sequence continues at coordinate 1,451,580 of NC_133696.1, read as the reverse complement.
GATTGATTCCGGCGCAGGGATGGGATAGGCGGTGGCAGCTTGAGGAGGGGAGGGGGGGGGGCCTTCATCCAGCAGTGGATTGACCATGGCTGATGATGATGATTATGATGAATAACGTATGCCATAGGTCTAAGCAGCTGTTGATAAAATGATTCCATTCCATTACGTTTGGTAAGCCACGCTGACATGCAGACGATCTGGCCATACTTTAGAATTCGATAATACGTTTTCAGAGTTGCATGTGGAACACTGACATACGTTTTTCCCCGTGGCAAATGTGATTGAAATGTATCGTGCAACAGTTCAGTGAATGCAGTATTCACTTCGTGAGGTAATATGAATAGGTTTAATCAGCTCATTGGTTTCAAATATATTTAACCATATCTCTCCTGCACAAGAGATGTTACATGTGCCTCATTGGGCCCTCAACTGTGCAAGAGAATTAGCAGTTTAAAGTACAGCAGCCTGCAAGAGTTGCCTTCTTCTGTGGCTTCCGGCACTTGGTCGCACCAAAGTCAGTATAACCAAGCCGAAGTGTAACTTATTGCCTAAATGTTTTGACAGTCGCTCTGTTCATGTGAAATGTATGTTGAACTTATTTCACACCCTACGTAACCAAACCGTGCCAATTGGAGGTGCAGTTGTGATCGTTAATAGTTGCGATAATGTTCCCTGTTATCACCCATTTCAATGTTGGATGAGGACGGAGAGAGACGTGACCGCTTCCCAAACGGCACTGAGTATATGCATGAGAGCAAACGTGCCATTCTGTGGCTGGTTATTTCCCAACGTGCGCCAGCGGCAGAAGCCAGAGGTTGATTATCCGACGTGAAGCCCATTGAGCCTTGCAGCTCTGTCAATATGTAGCAGTGATATCTTAAACGTAAAAAAAAAACGTCTGGTGTAATATTCTACGTGCACGCGTGACGCTTTGCGATCTCACGATAGGACCTGCGAAAGGGAGCGTGGGGAATGCCCAGTGGAGAACTCGAGAGGAGATGCCAGGTCGTTTCAAAACCTTGGCAATTAAAAAAAAATCCATTTCGGAAAAGAAGAAAAAAAAAACGCGTCTCGTCGCTGCCACCCATGCACGTTTATGTTGATAATTTCCAAGTCAATAATAATAATGGGTGTCTATCTCGACGGGGCAGGAGAAACTATATTTTGGGCCATTGCATTGTGTCTGGGAGAGTGCCGTGGCGCGTTGGGAAGGTTTGTATGTGGTTGATGGCTGAATGGACCGGCTGTCTGTCTGTCTGTCAGCAGGGCGCTCACCACTAAGCCATTTTGCGCGGGGAGTCGACACTTTGACGATTACAGCTGCTTGGTATAACCAAAACGTACCGTCTGCACGGAAGGTTGTGCCGGACTGCTGTGACATAATTGGTGACAGTGCACCGTTGTGTTTGCGTGTTGCCGGGCCCCAAGTTGCCGCGCCAGAATGTCGGAAACATTACCCCAGACTGCATTGTCGCGCGTGAGGGTTCCGTCCTAACGAGGTCACCCTCACGGCAAAAGATGATACATTTATACGTGCGCTCACCCGGTTAGATCAAGGACTTTGGGGAGTATCTCATGGTTGTTTTCCCATTCGTCCGGGACGCATATCTGCCAGCCTCCATGCAAATAAGCAGTGTGCGGCACAACATAAATACCACGTGTTAGATTGGAATATATTTCAAATAAATAATTCACAGTATAAAGAAAAAGTATAAACCAGCAATGCGCAACTCTGTGTCTGTGGTTCAGTGTAAAGTGCAGTGCATGCAAATATCCCCCTATGTACAAAGTAATTTCCCTCTCTTGCGCACGAGTGCCAGGCCCGTGAGAGCGACGGTGATTCTGCTCGATGGCATTGGGCGGTGACACGGCCTTAGCGGTGGCGCGTTCGCCGCTTGCTGACACCACGGTGGTGAGATGTTAACTACCTCGCCTGGTTTCAGGGAGGTCGTGGGTTTGATCCTGACCCTGATGCCTGCACATTTACAGTTTGCATGTCTCTCACCCTGTGGTCACGTGGATTTTTCCCTGGGTCCTCCGATTCTTCTTTCCACATTTAGAAACATGCCTTTAGACTATTTGGCTGCTATAAATTTCCATACGGCAAGCCACTTCGTTGAGCTGTCACGTGTGGCCAGGTTGCTTCTTAAAAAGAGCTGCATAGCTCAGTAGGCCTTACCTGGTAAAATAAAAAATAGTTTATTGTTTTTAGTTTCAGTCAATCTATAGGACAACCACTGTCGATGTTCTACAAAGTGGTACTAATTTTACTGACCACGGAAGGATAAATTAACCTCACAACTCCCACAACCACAAGTTATGTCCTCTTCCCACTCCCACACCCAGAGTTGTTTTTTTTACAAGATATATAATCACAATGGTTTATACTGTAGTTTGTTGATAATCCGGATGGAGGTGGCCATGTGGCTCAGAGATTAGAGCGCATAGCCGGCAACGATGAAATCCAGCAACGACAAAATCCTGGGTTTGGATCTGGGGTTCAGTCTCTGGCGATTAAACCGGGTTCTCTGGTGTAGCGAGCTGACAATCTCAGCATGGTCACCAATGACTGTATTATTATATACTTCATTTGTCAGAATTTCACATCTGAGAATACAAATGTAGGTTTAACACGTAGGCTTTCGCGACCAATATTATCCATAAGAGTTTTTTTTTTGTTAGTTCGCGTAAATATATAAATGTGTCGTTAAACCCGCCACCACGTGACACAGCCAACTAGTAAGGTTTAGAGCTGCTTATTTAAGTTTAGTTTGTTGTCCTTCCCCCCGCACCTCCGATTAACAAGGTTGGCTACATACGGTGCGAAATAAGTTCAACGTACTTACATTCCACAGTAGATTGACAAAGTGCATTTTTTTTAATTCTTCTTCCACATTCAGCCATGAGAGTGGTGAGATCCTTAAAAAAAAAACAGTGCCTGGCGATTTCACTGCATGTTTGCTTTGAAGGATGAAACAACGACGTTGTCATTGTTCTCATGCAGACGGAAACCTTCATGTGTCAGCAGCGAATGTGTCTGTGAACGCGGTGTCTGGGTCACAGTGTCCCGTGTCTGGGTGGCGTCGTGACATCGACTACCACGCTCCAGGATCTCGGGCAGACACGCCACCCAGTGACCTGGCGTGATGACAACAGCGCTCTGTCACACATCGCACGGGCCCGGATTAATATGTTTGACCTCATCCCCACCTCGGATACGCGCGGTTAGGCTACGCATGGTGTGAAAGAAGTGCAAAATGCGTACACATCTCCTGGTCGACAACTCCGCCTTCTAAAATATTGCAGTCCAAGCACCACGAATTGCTATATTGCGTGCGAAAAAAAATATTAATTATAATGTTATTTTAAAATAAATTGCTTGCATTAATCCTGCCTAATCTAAGCTTGATCCTTTCATACACTCAAATCACATCTGGGATACAATTTTAAATCGCCAGATTTATTTTTAATTGCACACTAGATCCAACGTTAAACATCGCCAGGAAATGCAAAATTCACCAGCAACTGTGCGATGAGCCTGCCACTGTTAAGCGCAAACAACGCCAACCTCATGTCAATAATGCATTGGGCTTGAAACAAAGAACAGGTTGCTCATGAAACATTAAACCACCCACACCCACCAAGCCACCTATTGTGAACATGCGAGCGACGATCGATCCAGGGAGACGATGCTGTACGCTCGGTTCTCTCTGCGTCAATGCCACCGGTCACTCGGTTACTCAGTTAATCTTAGCAATTAGCAATTCCCAATAGGATCGTCGAACGTGGTGCAGAGAGATGTTTTTTTTGTGGAGGGGGGCGGAGACTTTGAAGAGGCCACGCCCCCTGTCACTTTAGTTGCCCCGCCCACTACGTATGTATGTTGAACTTGTATGTTTGTATGGATGTTGAACTTCATTCGCACCCTACGTAGCCAACCATGATAATCGGAGTTGGTGTGGGGGGAGGACATCAAACTAAACACAAAAAGCAGCTCTAAATGAATGAGTTTGTCAACCTAGTTGATGTTAAAGCGCACAGCTCTATTGGCTTCCTAACATCGGAAGGAAGAGCGTTCCAGACGGCCGCAGAAAGCGCATCCGAAAGCGATGCGGTGACCGTCTTTGTTCGATGGCTACCCATGAGCCTCGCTGTTTTATCTGCGTCTCGGCGTGAGCTGCAAAGAGTTTTAGTCGCAGCTACAGTTTTTAATAAATTATTGTAATATATTTTTGTATTTATTTGACGCACTTAGAGCCTCCAGACTGGGAACAAACTATAAACACCCCCCACCCCTTCATTCCCCGCCGCCTACAACACCCTGTGCCGTGCACTCGGTGTGACGTGCGAGCAACGATCGGCATTTACTCACAAAATTAATACGGCAGTGTCTCGTGTGGCTAACGAGTTCAAATTAGCATAAATCGGAGCGGAAAGTCTCGTATTCCCAGCGCAATAACACCCTACTTTCGGCAGTAGCTTGAAGAAGCTCACCTTTATGAACGAGCCTCGAAATTAATTCACGTGACCATCTCGCGAAGCCCACATGCATTGCAGCCAGGTAAGGCGTCAGAGTTGGCACGCGTAGGCACATCTTGATATAATTTTTAAAAAACGTACATTTTCCCGAGTAATCCGCTCGTTACCCCGTACGTGACCATTCCGGGTCTCCGTTCAGGATTCGGGACAATCGGTGACATTGCTGGCTTACGAGACAAAGACAGGTGCTCTGTCTGCTTTGTGTTCAGACTGGTCGCGCGCCTTGTCCGGCACGATGTCCGACGATTCGCATCACGTGGCCGGTAGCTTCTTCGGGCACCAAACCATGGGCAAATGAGCGAAACGTCGGACGTAGTTCAGAACAACGCGCGGTCCACACCGAAAGCACAGCGCAGAGAGCCACGCAGTGCGTCCTCACCGTGCTCCCGTCTCGATGGTCTGTGTTCAAGTCTGTGTGTTGAGCTTCCTTCACCATTGCCCCACTGAGCGTGCCACGGTGGCGAGATGTTAACTACCTCGCCTGGTATGCAATAGGTCTTAGGCTCGATCCCGACCCTGACGCCTGCTGTATATTTGAGCGTCTCTCTCCCCGTGGGCGCGAGGATTTTTCCCCCGGGTCGTCCTCCGGTTTTTCCCACCACGTTTAGAATCAACGTCACGCGTTCAGAGTATTTGGCTGCTATGCATTTCCACGTGATGATGATGATGATGAGCCACTTCGGTGAGATATCATTTGTGAAAGCCAGGTCGCTTCTGAAAAAAAGAGCTTTAGAAAATAGTGGAATAGTCTTTAAATAGTTTACATAGGCACTTGAACACAGACCATTGTGCCCAAGTGCATCGTCCGATGTTCCCCCACGCTGCGGGCCTTCCGAGTTGACCCCGTGAGGAACCTGCCGTCTGGTCTGACCCGGTCACATGAGACTAATCCAAAGCTGCATTCGCCGTTTTAATGAATTCCTGAAAGATAGCTAAAGCCCCGCTGCTGGCACTTGATCTGTTGAGCCCCGCAGGGTCGTAGATAGCCTTGTGCTGGCTAAATAGTTAAAAGTCAGAGGGTTTTCCTCCTGAGCAGTGATGCTGTCTGTCACTGCAGGCAGCTGCAGGCGTCTTTCAAGAGACATTCACTTCTCCGCAGTAAATGTCTCTTCCACCTCACCACCAACAACTTCCACCTCACCAGCTATGCGAAAAGTGTTCCCTAATAGAAGAGCCACGTTCGAGCGATACCGCGCCGTGTGAACACGCGTTCACTGAGGCCTTGCCGTCCTCTGCTATAGTCCCATGCCTCCACTCCCTGGCGTCACCAACCCACACTGACCCGAGTGGTCAAATAAGTTATCCACGACTGGCATGGTGTGGGGAGGCCCTCATCCAGCAGTGGATCGACGTGACATACGTAGTGGTGCATCGATTCAGCCATTAATATTGATGGGGTTCCACACTTGCGGGATATTAACAGTGGTCGTCCCATCTCATTTTAAAACGGCTTTATTTTTGTAATCTGTTAAGGCCGCTTGTAGAGTTGTCACATTAACATGTATCACCCTCTTGAAAAAAAATTCATAAAAGTGGTCGTCCTACATGTAGAGGGTGGTCCCCGCCATGATAATGTGGAATTTCCACGGCTAAGCTCAGCAAACCACCGATGGAGATGCGCACCGCCCAAGTGTCGTTTGAGTAGGAGAGACGTCGTCGCCGTCGCCACGCCGCTGTCACGTGATCTCTGTGGTGATCTTTGGAGCGCCGCACTTGGCCAAATGTGTCATGAGTGCTGCCGGACTCTCACCGGCCAGGCGTGGGAGGGGACGGCATGACGGATGTGGCCTCAACGAGCACCCCTTTCGATCTCTCCACTGCCCCCCACAGCATTTGCAAAGAGCAACGTAGATGAAGCAGACAATGTGGCTCATTCTATAAGACGGATAAGCAGGCTGGCTAGCACTTTAACACGTAGGCTTTCGCGACCAATATCATCCATAATGCAGGTTTTTTTGGGTTAGATCGCGTAAATATTTACAGGTTTTGGGGGTTAGATCGCGTAAATATTTACGCGATAGATAGCTAGATAATGCAGGTTTTTTGGGTTATATTTATGCGCTCTAACCCAAAAAACCCTGTATTGTCTAGCTATCTATCCCTGAAACTGTCACTATTCGGACACATGTAGGATGGACAAGGACAGGAAATTTTAAAGTGTATTGTTGTTCGGAAAAATGTAAGGAACAGGAAAGAGTAGAGGACTTACAGAGAATGTCTTGACAACGACACAAGACGTCGGTGCCAGAAAGATGTGGCCACGACTTGCAGCACATTGGCACAAGACGGAGGAAAGTGGGGAAAAAAATGACGAAATGTCCAGTGGACACCTACGAGGCCATCTGCCCATGCATCGTGATGATGATGGTGATCTTTCATCTATCCGTCTCTCCGCGTAAAATATAAAAGTATATCTTCAACAACCCATCGGCTCCACAGCCTCCTGGGAGTGCTTCATTTCAGCAGCATCGGTTGATTCAGTACCACGTGAGCAAACCCTGGACTGGTTTCGACAGAGTGCCTCATCAGCTGAATCAGGCTGAGGGGTCGTGTAAGAAATATGTTTATTGTTTTATGCGGAGAGACAGGTACATGATGGATAGATATATACAGTATATATAGCCTGCTTATTCATCTTATTAATATTCTCCACAACGACGATGAGAATGATTTTGAGTTATATATTATATATTTACGTGTCGGACTAGGACCCATATCTTAAAAAGAGAGGGGTCCTTACCGATAGCATCTGGCAGTTCAACACCATTGCTTCAAACAAGCCTGACTCTGCTGATGAGACAGTGTCTCCAAGATGCGATTGATTACCCTGGGAAGCACGGCTCTTTGATGTTGCCTCTGCACGGGCTCCCTTAGGCTTCCCCTTGAGTCGACTTCCCCACCACCATAAAGTCTCCCAACACTTCCCCTTTGAGTTTGCGGCCTCGTCAAGATGTCTAAGCAACTTATGCTCTCTCTTTAGTTTTTTTTTGCCTACACACACAACAGCCTCGTGGCTTTTATGTATATACACACACAACAGCCTCGTGGCTGTTGTGTGTGTACATATATTAAAAAGTGCCGTGCCATACCAAAGAAGAACGCTTTTAATCGGCGTATTATTTACCCCGCTGGGACGCGTGTGTCCGAGACGCGGACTTTGACGGGAGGAAACGGAACAGAAATATGACACGGAGAGACGGAGAGAGGAATGCGCGGATTGGAGAGCGTACGCAAGTCGACCTGGAGTCCATTGTGTTGAGTGCCAGGGAAAGTCAGTGGGGGGGCTTGGGCCGTGCACGCTGCTGCAAGGGGTCACGTGATGTCCCGTGGTGGAGACTAACGATGGAGTGGCAGCCAACGGAGGGAACGCGCCCGGAATAGAGCGACGAACCGTTATATTTTACTTCGACGGCAGGAGGAATCCGATGCGCTTATGAAGATCTTTCTGACAGGCGTGCAGTTGCGGTGGGCCAGAACGTTGCAATAACAAACGATGCAAAAACATGCTAGGAGCGCAAAGTATCAGAAAGGTAAACAAATAACTTTAAAAACAAATACAAATAAAACGAAACTTTTTATCTTACCAGACAAAGCCCACTGAGTTATTTGCTTCTTTTTCGGAAGCGACCTGGCCACAAACAATAGCTCAACGGAGTGGCTTGTCGTGGGCTGTTGCATCGCAGGACTATGAGGGGTGGAGCAAGTTTGGGGGAGGCCTTCATCCAGCAGCGGATGGACCGCGGCTGATGATGGCCATGACTTGTACGGTACATCTCATTGTCATTCCCCGTGTTTTGCGTAATTCTAACACGCTTCCCCCCGCAGTACGTCTGGCAGGTTGATCATTTCAACGCGATTGTGACACGTTTCAAAAGTCGCATTTGCGTGGCAAATTTTTCTGCAAAAGAGGGAGGGGTTCCACGAGATGAGAGTTGTAAATACCCCGGACAGTTCCGCAATCAAAGCACGATCGAGGGATCAGAAACCAGTTACATAAAGCAACTGAAGTGGTATCATTACCGCTTAGCTTGCTGCACTGGTCTTGATCGCAGACGAAGGGAAAATACCATTTTATTCGCTTTAGGCATCAGACAACCGGTTTCTGATTTTACTCTGCAGAGTAATATTGCTTGTGTGTAATAATATTGTGGACTCTTTATCGAGAGAATAACATGGAGAGAGATAATAAGACAATTAAAGGTCCCTCTGTTCGTCTGCTTCTCAAAAAAGAAAATTGCATCGCTGTTTATCAAGAGATAATCGGTTTGAGCAGACACCCGCGAGTAATATTTCAGCGAGATCAGCTTCCCCCGGTCAGTCATAATCTCCGAGACGTCGAGTACGAGAACCTCAGAGGTCACATTACTCAAGAAAGCAGGGTGGAAAATTAAAATCCAGGGCAAACCGCCCGGCGTAGCATCGTTGGCAAGATATTTTGTCGAGATAAATTTGATGAAAACTGGCTTTGTCCTAGAGCGACCTTGTGAGATGGCGCGTGAATTACGCCGGCTGCCGGGAGACTGTGGACATGCTCGGTTCTTTTTCTTTTGGGGCTACATCAAAAAATCAGTGTTAATTAACTCGTGGCAATTTGGCCTGTTGCTGTTGGAGGAGAGCTCAGCGGAGTGGAGATAGCGCAACGGGGCAGCGACGCTGTCAAGCGTCTATTTGTAATGGTGCCACCGGTTAAAATATCCAGTTGATACCATGGAGAGCGCCCCCATGCATGGCTTGCCACGCTGATTGGCAAGCCATTCATGGTAAGATACAAAAACAACTGTTTAGTTTTATTTGTGATTTGTTGACCCTGTCTGTACTTTGCACTCTTATCGTGCTTTTGTACTGCTCGTCGTTGTAACGTCCTGACCCCCTGCCTCTATTGGACATCTGTGGAAAAAGAGCTTTATAGCTCATCGGATTCCTCCAGTATAAATAAATATCATTCTGACTTGCAGCATCGCGTTGCACTCGCAATGCTTTTCACGCAGGCAGTTGCGATGATTTGTACATTGCATCCGGCAATCGTGCGGGGCGATGGTATAAGAGTTCACTGGGCTTCACAGTGTGCGGGGGTGGAGCGGTGGTGCAGCAGTTAGCGTGCTGCGCCATGAACCCGGCCACGTCAGACTTCAGTGGCATCTGAACCGGTCCTGGGTACCGCCTTCCACAAGCCGCACTGACCAGCCTGGTGAAGTATGCTCGAACAATGTCCAATGTCCAACAGTGCTGTAGGGGGGGTGGGGGGTGCTATATAGTACTTGAACCAAAAGACAGATTCTCGTGTTTTAATTTAAACTCTGCAGTGCTCGGCAGTACGAGATTCTGTGAAGAGCTGCCACACGAGGTGTGGCCATTAGAGATTGTGTCAATTACGTGGAGACCTTCCGTCACTTGTTCAAATGGCAGTATTACGTTGCCCTCCCTCACTCAGCAGAGTGCGAGTGTCGATGGTAATTAATCACCAATCTCGCACAGACACACGTGCAGACACACACACACGCGCAGACACACGTGCAGACAGACACACAGACACACGTGCAGACACACAGACACACGTGCAGACACACACACAGACACGCACGTGCAGACACACAGACACACGTGCAGACACACGTGCTTGCACCTCACACACACATACAACAACCGCCATTCGCCACTAAGTGGCGGTGACGTCACCACGACGCTTGTGCCAGGCCATGTGCACCTTGAGGCCACGTGAAGTATCGAACGCCCGCTGACAAGAGGTCACGGGGCAGACGCAGGTGCCACGAGTCGACTGACTAAGATGACTGGCTGATGCACCACCTGTGCCCCCTACTGTGCCAACCTGCTGTGCTTTAGCCATCCGGCGTTCCGCTCGTTGTGAGCGTCGCTCCTCCGCCCTCAATTGTTGTTGGAGGGCGACTGCCTCCAACTGCCCAGTAGCGTCCTTCACGAGCCTCCTCCACAGAGGCCGATCTTAACACCACTGGTACCAGTCATCGGCAAGTCCACTCAGCTCCACGTCCTCCTGTACCACATCACTCCATCACTTCTCTAGCCCGTGCTGCGCCCGTTTAGCCCCTTTGATTCGGCCGAACAAAAGCTGTTTCGGCATGCGGTGGCTGGGCATGCGGGCTACATGACCCAGCCAATGCAGTATTGCCTGCCGGAGGAGCTCACTGATGGGACCTTGCCCAGATCTTTCAAGGATTTGTGAGCTCCTCACACAATCCAGCCTGGTTAAACCCAGGATGGATCGTAGGCAGGCTAGCATAAATGTTTCCAACCGGCGAAGATGTTCCATTAGGGGGGTCCACGTTTCGCAAGCGTAGAGAAGGGAGGGAATGACCGTGGCCGAGAAGACCTGAAGCTTAGTGCGGAGCGGCAGACAGGTAGCTTCCACACAGCGTTACGCAAACGATGAAAAGATATTGCCGCTCGACTGATTCGGAGTGAGACCTCTGCTGTTAAACTGGAGCTGGTCATAAGCACACTGCCCAGGTATGGGAAACTCTCCACTCTCTCCACAACTGCCCCATCACCGATTGGGAGTTGTGGGGGTGGAGTGTCCGATAGTACAAAATACCCAGGCAGGTGCTTAGTTTTGGTGGGGCTGATGGTAAGGCCCCATCTCTTAGTGGCACGCTCCAGTCTCAACAGCAGCGTCTCAAACTCTTCTTCTGAATGAGCAGATATTACCAAATCAATGGCATATATAAGGTGGTTGAGCAATAGGGAGCCATCCCTTGACCGCACCCAGGCATCGATCAGCCTCCCATTATATCTGTACCAAATGGAGATTCCCCCGGTACAGCTATTGAAGGCTTCACGAACTACGTGGTCAAAATAGATGTTAAATAATATGGGAGCCAGAGGACATCCCTGTCGCACCCCAAGGTGTACAGGGAATGGCTCTGACTCCCGGCCACATAGTTTTACCCGGACCCGCTCACCATCATGAAGGACCTTAATGATCGTGAGCAGAGGGTCAGGGACTCCAAAAGCACGAAGAACAACCCAGAGCCCAGGCCTACTGATGGTATCATAGGCCTTGACCAGGTCAATACAGCAGAGATGTAGGTCTTGTTGGAATTCCCTACACCTCTGCTGTAGCAGACGGACAGAAAATATGGCATCTGTGCAGGACCGCCCTTTCCTGAAAGCGCATTGGGGCTCCGCAAGCCTCTCCTCAGCGTGCCTGGCAAGACAATGTTGAATAATCCTTGCCAGGACCTTTCGCGGCACACTGAGGAGTGAGATGCCCCTGTAGTTGTTACAGTCTGTGTGGTCCCCCTTCTTAAATAGGGGGACCACCAGGGCATCCTTCCAATCCTGCGGAACCTGTCCAGTGGTCCAGACTGTTGTTATGATGTCATTTAGGGCAGTCTGTGCACAAACGCCACCCTCCCTCAGCATTTCGCTTGGGAGATCATCTCTACCCGGTGCCTTTCCTGGTCTCAGACTCCGGATCGCCCTCAGTACTTCCTCAACAGATGGCACCTCAGCCAGCCACTCACAGGGGGTGATTTCTTCCAATATTTGAGGCACTGCAGCTTCAGCAGGGTCGTCCCCACTTTGTGCCACGATGTTTTCCTGGCTGAGGAATTTCCCCTCCCCCAGGACCTCACAGAAATGCTCAGCAAATCTGCAAACCTGTTCCTGGGGGTCGGAGAATGGATCACCGTTTTTTCCCCTAATGATGGTAATAGGTGTGGCACTGCAGGTAATTTTTTTGATGGAGTTAAATAGAGATTTGTGATCGCGGGTCACTGAGGCAGACTCCATCTCCTCAGCAACCCGCGACCAACACCCATCCTTGCAGCGCCTCACGGCTCTCTCTTCTGTAGCCGATGACAGTGGGCCTGTCGCTTTTTCTCAACCATCCTGAACACCTCCTCTGTGAGCCAGGGTCTCTGGGGAGGTCTGGACCGCGTACCCAAAGCAGCCATTGCAGCTGCATGAGTCACAGTCCTAAACCTCGCCCATTTACCCTCGACATCAGGAGGAGTGGGGGACGATGCCAACCCCAGCCGCACGCGATGATGAAATTCTCGCTTGTAACTTTCATCAGATAACTGAGACCAGGCCACTTTAGGTTGGAATGGGGTCCTGGGTGTACACCCACCACCGGAGTGGAAGAATGGCAGGCGCATCTTACAGATGACTAGTCGATGGTCAGAGGGCAGATCAGCTCCACGGTAGGTCCTGGTGTCAAGGACATGGGCTCGCATCCGCTGGTCCGTCACTATGTAGTTCAGCAGATGTTTTTGCTTGGACCCGGCATGCATCCATGATGTTGTGTGGATGCGCCGATGCCGGAACAGCGTGTTGGTAATTACAAGCCCATGGGCTGCACAAAAATCTAGCAGCCTCCTACCGTTGTTATTGAGCTGATCTGGCCCATGCCCTCCAATCACTCCAGACCAGGTGCCAGCATCATGACCAACTCGGGCATTGAAGTCACCCAACAAGATGACTCTATCCCGAGGGGCCACTTTAGCCAGCACCTGTGACAGGAGGTCATAGAAGGCATCTGACTCATCGGCTTTGCCTGCATCCCTCCACGGATGTTCGTCTTCGGTGGGGGCATAAGTAACCACGACCACCACTCCTCGCCTCCGGTTGATGGGAAGGCGAGCCCAAAGTAGCCTGGGGCTTACAGCTTTCCACACCTCACCGCCACGCTCCCACGCACCCTTCATTATTTTGTTCAAAAGAAGAGCCACACCCTGTTGTTTGGCAGTCTGCTGCCCCGAGTAGAGGACTGTCCACCCCTCATGGTGGCAGGAGCCAGAACCGGTCCACCGGACCTCCTGAATGCCACAGAGATCCAGGCAGTACCGGTCCAGCTCCCGACAGAGGAGTGGCAGCCTCTCCTCCGCAGTGAGCGTTGGAACATTCCAGTGGCCACACGAAGTGGCTTTTCGTTGTTTCTGGAGGAGCCCCGAGGGTAGAGATTCAATCTCCTGGCTCCGCCAATTGGGATTTGGCCAGGAGACGTCATAGATGCCTGTCCCCCCGGGGCCTCCGGCACAAGCTTATTAGTTATATATTAAGTCGTGGTTTCGTGCTAATTTTTTTAAGGTGGAGGGGTTACCAGCCCCTCGCACCCATCCAGAGCCCCCGTTTAGCCACTGTGGTGGTCACAGACGCCATGAGGGGAGGGGCCAATCGGAATTGGCCCTCTCCCTACAGCACTGTCCACGACAGAGTTGCCCGTCCGGCACCGCGAGGAGGTAGGGGGTTGTTTTGCCGGACAAATACATACAAAGACAAAGACACACACACACAGACACACGTGCAGACACACGTCAAGTTGGTGGATCGCCGTCAGATCATCGCCGTCAGGGGGTCGACACAGAGTAGGTCACCAGTAGGGAACAGTGCACCACGTGGGTCACCAGTAGGTAACAGTGTACCACGTGGGTCACCAATAGGGAACAGTGCACCACGTGGGTCACCAGTAAGTAACAGTGCACCACGTGGGTCACCAGTAGGTAACAGTGCACCACGTGGGTCACCAGTAGGTAACAGTGTACCACGTGGGTCACAAGTAGGTAACAGTGTACCAAGTACTTGGTACTGATTTATCCGCGTCAATGACTAGATTGCCACTTGTAATATAGGGCTTGATAGCAACTTGATAACAATCTAGGTCTTGTTAACAAATTGGCCAAAGCCCGCAGCAAGCAGGAGCCTCCTAACAAGACAGCCTTGAGACTCGGTCACATTTTGTACATTTACATAACGGACGTTGTTTTTGTCATCTCGTCAAAGTCTGAATTTTACACATTTGCCAATGGGCTCTATTCATGTGCAAACGGGCGACGAATTGATATGGAGATTAAGTAATACGCCTTGGCTCCCTGAATATGACAGAGGAGTTCTGCTGTGAGTGTGCCTCGATGAGTCGAGCGTTGAGCTTAAATTATACACTACCAAGCGATGCGTAATGAGCTTCTTTAGCCCCGAGATTTCAAATTCATAGCTGGCCATTGATTCCATCAGTTTGATTGATGGCTGATGCTAAACTACAGGACATTTGCCAGGACTTTAATGCGTGTTTCTATCAAGCGGCAGGTATTTGCAATGCTAATGTTCCCACTGATGATAGCCGTTATATTAAAGACCGGAAATATCGACACAAATGAGATTTGCATTACCTCCTAACGTGCTTACACAACAACTCGTTGAGTGTCAAGTAGGCAGGCAAACTATTACTCTGTCGGTTTTCGCGCTTGTGCTGCGCAGATCTCTTTTTCATGTCTTTTCGCCGTACTACCGTAAACAAACCCATGGGAGATCCAGATCACATATCTGTCTGGATGAAATAAAATCCACATTTATTCCAGCCAGACTCAATCCACCAATGAAAGAAGGCCCTCTCCTGGCCATGTCGGTAACGGGGAGTTTTTTTTGTTTAACCATACTTCACCTTGACAGTCAGCGTGGGTCGGTGCAGGAGGTAGAGGGCAGGGACTGGTTGATACATCGCTTGCGGCTGATGCGCTGTTAGCCGGGGTCGGCAATGGAACTCAGGCCGCCGGGTTCACGGGGTCGGCACGCTAACTGCTGCACCACCGCTCCTCCCTGCTGCCTGGATACTGAGCAGACGACAATGTCGCGGTGGTTTCCTTACACAACGCCTTAACACCTCGTCACTGACGACCGCAAATGCCGTTGTTGTTGGGAGGCGTGTCCGTGATTCAACTTTGACGCACGAGCAGGTGTTGTAATATCTAACAAATGATTTCCTGCATGAGAATGTCGTTTGAAATTGCTGCCAAGAATGCGATCAGTCAGCCGGTCGGGCGTGGCCCAGTGGCCTGGTGCTGACCGGTAATTAATCGGTCTGTCCAGTCACCGACATTGGCTAATCGCTCGAGCATGGGAGTGTAACAAATACATTCTTAGGCTCTGCGCTGTGATCCTCACTAATGCGGTTGGATTCCCGGCGAAATACACTGCACGCACACACACACACATACGTATCAAGGGTAGAATAGATGCAATCCAGGGTGTTGATTAGAACCTCGCCTGCTATACAGGAGGTCGTGGGTTCGATCCCGACCCTGACGCCTGCTCTATATTTGGAGTTTGCGTGTCTCTCTTTCCTCATGGTCGCGTGGATTTTTCTCCGGGTCCTCCGCTTTGTTCCCTCCACATTTAGAAATATGCGTTTCGAGTATTTGGCTGTTATAACGTTTCCACGTGATAAGCCACCTCGTTGAGCTTTCATTTGTGGCCAGGTCGATTCTGAAAAAGATCTGTATAGCTCAGTGGGCCTTACCTGGTGATATTTAAATAGTTTAGTTGAGGTGCAAGGATCAATGATTCTTTTTGGCAATGTGCTAAATGCTACCACCTCTAGTGGCTGCAGGGATGACATGAAGCCGTTATGTACGTGTAGAATTAAAACTAAAATTATACGTGAACAAAACAGTCAAAACAACATCGGAAAAATAAAAATAGGGCTTAATTAAGTGTGGTTAACACCGAGTGGAAATGGGTGGTTTATAAACACAAGGGAGATGCAATTATACTCTACGTAAAAGGAGCATCATGGTCAAAAGAAACTACCTCCAATTGTACTATATATAGACTTGGTATGCATGTCATGGATATATGTGTGCGGTGAATGAACTAGGTAGGCTTGCTGGTAATTGAAATCTGAATTAATATTGCTTCGATGTGTGAATTGCTACGTCAATTGATGTATGAACCTGCAATGACTCTCTCTGATATCAGCTGAGAAATAGATTTGTGTGAAATCGCTGATATGCCATCGTCGATGTTCGTCTCGGCGTACGCACGCGACAGACAGCTCCGGGTAGCCACACTTCCTGCCACGTGCAAAACGCTCTGGCACGCAGGAGCTGTCCAATCATCACCATTCTCAGATCCCTCCTAGTGGACAGCCTTGGGAACCGGTGATTGTTCCTTAGATAACTAAACTATAATTTACAAACTAAACACATTTTTACTTTACTAGGTAAGGCCCACTGAACCTTACAGCTCTTTTTCAGAAGCAACCTGGCCATCACAAACGATAGCCGAATTTATTGGCTTATCACCATGTGGACATTTAAAACATCCAAATACTCTAAATTCACGTTGATTCTAAATGTGGAGGGGAAAATCCGAGGACCCGGAGAAAAATCCACGCGACCACGAGGAGAGATATATACAGACTCCGAATATAGAGCAGACATCAGGGTAGGGATCGAACCCACGACCTCCTGCATACCAGGCCAGGGATTTAACATATCTCCGCCGCGGCGCCCAGATAAGTGAATCAATCGCATTTATGCGACGTCAATATTCACTGTCACGCTGCCAGAGACCAAATCAATCCGGAACGCGCTTTGTCTAGTCAGATCTCGGGAGCTAAGTGGGGGTTGAGCCTGGATAGCGCTTGGATGGGTGGGCGGGCGACCACCACGTGCGAAACAGGTGCCATCGGGCGCGGTGGGACTGCGTTGTCAGAGGGCAGTGCAGCAACACGTGGCCAGATTTTTTTAGAAGGTAAATCACCGAAACACAAGTTCAGCACGGGCACGTAAGTACAACTACTGTTTCATTAGACCCTGTGAGTTTATTAACATTGTACATTTGCTTTACGATTCCGAACCAAAGGGGATGCAAGGCTGCAGTGAAGATTAAGAACCACTGGTGTAGTCCAAGAGCACGGTTCTCCAAATACGCGGAGAGCCGCAATGCGTACACTGCTGTGCGTGTTCTCAATCTAGTTTGGGCAGAGGCTGGTGGAATTATGTTTTCATGCTGGAAGGGAGACCAGTCTACGGAAGTTATTTTCAAATGTTGTATGGTGTCTTCCACCGTAGTGCGGACAGTAATTCCCTGCAGGATTGACCACGGGACGGCTGGCGTCCGTGAACGGTTCACCCTGGACTGGCCGCCTTGGTGGTTTGCATGCTGACCACTGCGTTACCCGTGTACGTGCGTCTGTGCGTGTGCTCATGACCAACACCAGTGACGGTTACCTGAACCGGTCATGGGCCTCCCCTAGGTCGACTCAGTCTCAAATAAGTTACCTGGCACAGTGTGTAAACATCACCGCTGGGGAGACAAAGGCGGTCGGGCATGGCGCTGGCCACCCACGTCCTCGTGTATTGCGCCGGCCTGCTCGCTAACAGCACTTGCTGCAACAATCTGTTGAGGCTCTACGGGGGTATTTGTCTCTGTGCGCATTTGTAGGAGTGCAGCTGTTCGTGCACTACCTCGTGCCACGTTTGCTGTCCGTGGCCAGGAATCAAACCCAGCCGCATGGACGCGTTGGATGTTGCAGTTCTACGATTTTGGGTGCACATTATTTCGGACGCTCTTTTAAGATGTGGGCAGTCGTGAGTAGAATGTTGCAGTGGTGTATTCTTTGGGGCATAGTATGTGAAGCGATTCACAATAAGGGAGAAATGGCTATTAAATACCACGGTGTCGAACGTACTCAAGACGAACTGCTTTTATTTATCTCTGCTGAGATGATGGAGGTGGTGTATATTCATGTTCAGCGACGTGTCAAGCCAGTGAATGAGTTCACAAACCAGCAATTACTTCTTCTCACACTGCGAATGAATACAGCCCAATCTGTTTTTTCACGTGTGATTTCCCAATCTGTAAAAGTGTCCACACGTATGAGGCAACAGCAGTAATTAAAGCCCTTTGTCGATCCACTGCTGGATGATGGCCTCCCGACTCCGTACTGGTCCTGGGGTTTCTCACCACGCCGGTCAGCGTGCGTTTGTTTAGGGGGCGGGGTGGGGGGCAGAACCAGTTCAGATCTCACTCGTCACTGATGTGAGCCTTGCTCGGGAATCAAACTCATCCAGCCACCTTTCGAGCTTGGCTGCGCTAACCTCCGTGCCACCACTCCGCCACGTCATGTGAATGTAATCCATAGATGCGAATGTAATGTCGGAAATGTGATAATCCTACGGCAGCTCATGCCTCTCATGTGTAATTACTTTCCATTCCTTCCGTGTATTCTATATGAAGTTGAACCTTGTGCTGTGGTCAAAGCTAAAACTCTATGAGTAATCCTGACCTCCGTGGAACCCCCGGAAACCACATTATCCCATCATGTGGCCCCCGCGTTGCCTCCAGCTATGGCTAATGTCGTAGGTGATTGGTTGGTATAGCCCTGACGGCACTGGCAAGAGCAATGGACGGGAGCAAACTTATCAATCTGTGATGATTCTGTCGTTTAGCCGGGGGGGGGGGGAGGAGGAGCGGGGAATTAAATCAACTCCCGACTTTGAAGTTGGAAAGAGCTGGAAACATTGTCAGTAGACATTTGTAAGAGCACCGTAGGGCCCCGCTTGGCTCAGATATCAGCTAGGGAGACGCAATGAATGGAAAAGTCACCCTCTGTTCACTTGTGCATTGAGGTGGCACTAATCTCGATTTTGTGGCCCTGAGCCAATGTTTGGAATTCTACATTCTCATGGCAGGGGCCAGTCTGTCAATACAATGGCCACTGTCAATTTCCCATTAAGTGGCACTATTTTGGTGACCCCGGATGGGTGATGGGCTGAGTGAATCCTCGATCGTAAACCGTGGGGGTTGTGAATCAAGCGCTCCAAACTGCAGTGCCACCAGTCGGAGTGCAGTGTAGAGTTATGACGGCGTGTGTCTCCCATCATCTGGACTTCATGAGACAGAAGTTCGAATTTCCTCACGAAACCCATTCGAGTCACGATGTGAAACCTGTGGAGCGATGGTCGAGTTGTTGATAGTGTGCCGCACTATCAACCTGGTGACCCGAGTGCGATTCCCAGCGATGGTTAACGTCAGTGGTGAGATCTTTACTGCCCCTGGGTGCTCTCACTTCACCAAGCCGCACCGACCAGCATGGTGAAGTATGGTCACACGTCCCCCATTACCAACATATCCGTGGACTGACAAAGGGCTGTGAATGTAATGTTATCTTTTTTTAAGATAAGCCTTGCACTCATTAATATTCGCCGGCAAGAGCTTTCACTCAGCATTAAAGCCGCATTGTTCATTTGTAATTGCAAGCACCCTTAATTTTCCTTTGACACAAATGTACTCAAATACTAATTACAAAATGTATTCACCTTAATTAAACAGTATAATATAAAGGCAACCCACGTAATTTTTCGGATATGTGTTTTTTATCACCATTTTATTATTTGCTTTTCGCAAGCGCTCACAAAACAACAAACTTCTGCGCGGAGACCGCGCAGAAGTTTGTTAAATTAACAAATTATTTTAGAAAATTGTTTCCCTTTCGCCAGCAAGCACCCACCCAGCAGATTTAGAAATGAAAATGTTGGCGGAACGAAAGCGAGGGGATCGTTTCTCGTGGGTGGGGGGGGGGGGGCTCTCCCGCCGGAGTGGAGAGGCGGCGAGCGCTGGGGGGCTGTTTGGCTCTGACCCCCTCCCCCCATGCCCCCCAGGTTCAGGCCCCGCTGAGCCGGCTTCTACCTTCATTGGATCGGCCCTTTGGTTGAGGGGTCCGATGAAAGTCTGTCGGGGCCTGTTGAGAAGCGGTCTCCCTTCATTATGTTTGTGAGAGCACAAAGTGCTGCTCGAGGTGTTGTCCCCCTGCGCGCTACGCGGACTCCTGCGCTGTTGTGCTACAACCAGCGTCGGTCGTCGTCATCAGCATCATCGTTGTCGTCGGCATCAGCAGCAGCGGTGGCACTGGTAAACATTCTGTATCCGCTGCTGGATGCACTCTGTAGGTCACTCTGTATTGTCACGTTTTTTTTAATCGTGATTTTTTTTTTAGCAGCCATTTATAATGGTTTTGTCAATCCACCGCTGAATAGGCCCATGGTGTTTTGCCATCGGGGGCTATTTTACTGCTGTGTTACTGATGTCCTTTATTGACCCGAGAGAGCTTCCGTTCACGAGTGCTTGTGGGAGGGGTATGGAAGAATCCGGAGAAAACCCACCACACCCGAGGAGGGTTAACACTCAAAGCTTCTTTGCACAGATTGATTCAAGAAATCCATTGCTATACTGCCATCTCTTGACCGTCTCGTAAGCCTCACGTTCACGCGATTGGTATGTGCGGAGGACATCCCTCTGTGTAGGGTGAGCACTGCTGACTGCCCACAAAGTGGCTCTGAGTCGCAATGCACCGAGGCAGTCCCCGACGGGGATATAAACTCACAGTACAACACAGTTTGGGTTCCTGTCGCGTCTGGGACTGCGCGTCTCAGGATTCTGAACGGAACCGTGGGCATATTTTTTTTTATATATACAGAGAGAAGCAGTCAGTCAGCAGAGGAATAAAGGAAGGTCTTGAGCCTGGACTTTAACAGGGCAGGGAGTCAACAGCACAGAGGGTTGGGGTGTAAGGGGTTCCAGGCCCTGGGGAGGAAGCAGAGGAGAATGAGTAAATATCGTAATCCATCCCCTTTCCAAATTGAGCAAAATATTTTTGTTGGCGGCTTCGGTTGTCAGTGGCAAGCTCCAACTGGCACCGTGTCGGGACGGCCTGGCCGGATTAACGAAATAGAAAATATTTTTTCATACTTTTATATAAATATTTTATATCAACAACTGCCCATTATAGAGCCGTGTGGCACCACCCGCGGAGGCTTCGTCCAAGCTGGCACGCTCTGCTGGACATGTCACGTGGACGAGGGAGGATGAAATCGCGCAGCCGCCTCGCCCCCATATCCTCCGCGTTGCGTCATCCCGAGATCGAAGGCGCGGCAGCGCCGTCGTTAGCGGCCAGGCGAGCGGAGCGCTGGACCGTCACCTAACGAGACGCTGGATTAAACCGGGTGGCTTTAGTTTGCTCCGCTTGGCTGAGTCGGCCGGCGGCCCCGGTACCTGCCGCCCCGGGGGAGACCTCGGCGGAGAGCACCGGGTACGGGCACCGCGCCCGCCGCGTGTGCGCGGTTGGGGCCCGCGCCTACCGGCCCTGGCTGCTCGTTCATTTACACGAGCAACCCTCGCCGCCGCGCCCGCCGCCGGTGAGCTAGCGGAATGCAGCGCGGCACCGTGAAGGTTGCCGTGAATGCGTTGCGTTCAGAGTTGACCGTTTCAGTCCACGGTTGGCACCTTCCCGAAGCTCGGTGCGGGCGTGCAGGGTGCGTCGCTCACGTTCGCTTCACTTCCGTCGTAATCGGCCACGGTCAATCCACTGCTGGATGAAGGCCCCCTCTCCCCAAGCGCCCGCCAAAAGGTTAACAATCCACCCAGTACCTGCACGCCAGCTGATTTCGTCGCTCCATCTCTTCGCTCGACGGGGCACCCCGGCCGAATTCCTCAGCGGCTTGGTTGCGCTTTGTTAGCGGTGGCGAGGTGGCGGCGTCCGAGCACTGAGCCATCCACAGTTGGTACCCTCGGTTGGATTCCGGGTAACTAACCCCCACAGTTCTCAAGTGTGGAGGAGACTCCTACGGTGTCAGCCCAGTCCACCGATGATGACAACGGAGCGATCCAACACCGCTGTTTAGTTTGGCTCAGCGCGGCTCTGCGGACTAACGTGATTAATCGCACCGGATGGTCGTCATGTGGCAAAACAGTCTTCGTCTTCTTTCTTCCGTACGGCTGTTGATGCAGATGCAGAGCAACAATGACAATTTCACATTTAGGCGGTGAAGCCCAGATAACCACGGCGTCAGGCGCAGGGGAGGAGTATATCATACCTGTGACGTCTCAGTGTCACGTGGGGGTTCATTACGATCGCGAGATACTCAGTGTTCAGTTGAGGGATTCCTTGTCCCGGGGCCAATCTGGCGCGTCGTTGTTCAGGACCATTGGCGTCACCACTGCTGCTGTTTGCCACTGAACAGGGCCATTGGCGTGGCTCCTGCTGCTGTTTGGCCCTGAACAGGGCCATTGGCGTCGCTACTGTTGCTCTTTGGCACTGAACAGGGCCATTGGCGTGACTCCTGCTGCTGTTTGCCACTGAACAGGGCCATTGGCGTGACTCCTGCTGCCGTTTGGCCCTGAATAGGGCCATTGGCGTGGCCCGTGCTGCTGTTTGGCACTGAATAGGGCCATTGCCGTGGCCCGTGCTGCTGTTTGGCACTAAACAGGGCCATTGTCGTGGCCCGTGCTGCTGTTTGGCACTAAACAGGGCCATTGGCGTGACTCCTGCTGCCGTTTGGCCCTGAATAGGGCCATTGTCGTGGCCCGTGCTGCTGTTTGGCACTAAACAGGGCCATCGTCGTGGCCCGTGCTGCTGTTTGGCACTGAACAGGGCCATCGTCGTGGCCCGTGCTGCTGTTTGGCACTGAACAGGGCCATTGGCGTGACTCGTGCTGCTGTTGCTCTGGAGACCGGGGAGATCGACGACGTTTCGTCGCGATTTCGCACTCAGCAGAGCGTGGCCGCGTGCAGGCTGCTGCTGCTGCTGCCGCTGCCATCTCCACTCCGGCAAAACGGTGGAAGCCGCCGTGCCTGGGGGTGGAAGGGCGCCCTCTAGCGCCGGAGTGTTTGAAGCGCCGCCGTAATTCGTTCACCGGCGTTGTCTTCCAGGACCCTTGCATAGCACGACGACGATGACGCGTGCGAGGAAGTTCAGGGAGTTGACGTTTCTGCACACGAGGACATTGATTTTGTTTGGCGCAATGAGGCGTGATTGCCCTGAACACTTCACAAGAACAACATGCTTAAAGTTGTCGAGATGCACACGCAGGGAGCCTTGTTTTGGTCAATCCACTGCTGGATGAGGGCCTCCACAAAGCCATGCGGGTCCTGGGGGCTATTTGACCATACTTCACCACGCTGGTCAGTCCAGGTTGGTCTAGGTAGGCAGCGTCCACTTGAGAGGATAGTACAATACAACAAGCGATTTTGCCGCACTGCAGTCTGACGACGCATCATCCACAGCCGCCTGTAGCACCTGTTTGCATGCAGGTAGCTCATTGAAGCACCCGCCAGGCTCAACACACCTGATGAGATTGGGTGCATTCAGGGTAGTTTCCCACACCTCCGATGAGCACGGTTGGCAATGTACGGTGCGAAAGAAGTTCAACTTACAGTAAGGGAGAAAAGTATTTGATCCCCTGCTGATTTTGTACGTTTGCCCACTGACAAAGAAATGATCAGTCTATAATTTTAATGGTAGGTTTGTTTGAACAGTGAGAGACAGAATAACAACAACAAAAATCCAGAAAAACGCATGTCAAAAATGTTGAAAATTGATTTGCATTTTAATGAGGGAAATAAGTATTTGACCCCCTCTCAATCAGAAAGATTTCTGGTTCCCAGGTGTCTTTTATACAGGTAACGAGCTGAGATTAGGAGCACACGCTTAAAGGGAGTGCTCCCTATCTCAGCTTGTTACCTGTATAAAAGGCACCTGTCCACAGAAGCAATCAATCAATCAGATTACAAACTCTCCACCATGGCCAAGACCAAAGAGCTCTCCAAGGATGTCAGGGACAAGATTGTAGACCTACACAAGGCTGGAATGGGCTACAAGACCATTACCAAGCAGCTTGGTGAGAAGGTGACAACAGTTGGTGTGATTATTCGCAAATGGAAGAAACACAAAAGAACTGTCAATCTCCCTCGGCCTGGGGCTCCATGCAAGATCTTACCTCGTGGAGTTGCAATGATCATGAGAACGGTGAGGAATCAGCCCAGAACTACACGGGAGGATCTTGTCAATGATCTCAAGGCACCTGGGACCATAGTCACCAAGAAAACAATTGGTAACACACTATGCCGTGAAGGACTGAAATGCTGCAGCGCCCGCAAGGTCCCCCTGCTCAAGAAAACACATAAACATGCCCGTCTGAAGTTTGCCAATGAACATCTGAATGATTCAGAGGACAACTGGGTGAAAGTGTTGTGGTCAGATGAGACCAAAATGGAGCTCTTTGGCATAAACTCAACTCGCCGTGTTTGGAGGAAGAATGCTGCCTATGACCCCAAGAACACCATCCCCACCGTCAAACATAGAGGTGGAAACATTATGCTTTGGGGGTGTTTTTCTGCTAAGGGGACAGGACAACTTCACCGCATCAAAGGGACGATGGACGGGGCCATGTACCGTCAAATCTTGGGTGAGAACCTCCTTCCCTCAACCAGGGCATTGAAAATGGGTCGTGGATGGGTATTCCAGCATGACAATGACCCAAAACACACGGCCAAGGCAACAAAGGAGTGGCTCAAGAAGAAGCACATTAAGGTCCTGGAGTGGCTTAGCCAGTCTCCAGACCTTAATCCCATAGAAAATCTGTGGAGGGAGCTGAAGGTTCGAGTTGCCAAACGTCAGCCTCGAAACCTTAATGACTTGGAGAAGATCTGCCAAGAGGAGTGGGACAAAATCCCTCCTGAGATGTGTGCAAACCTGGTGGGCAACTACAAGAAACGTCTGACCTCTGTGATTGCCAACAATGGTTTTACCACCAAGTACTAAGTCATGTTTTGCAGAGGGGTTGCAATGATCATTGATTGCATTAAAATGCAATCAATTTATAACATTTTTGACATGCGTTTTTCTGGATTTTGTTGTTGTTATTCTGTCTCTCACTGTTCAAATAAACCTACCATTAAAATTATAGACTGATCATTTCTTTGTCAGTCGGCAAACGTACAAAATCAGCATGTATGTGCATACGTAACTTGGGCGTAGGCGAGCTCGCTTAGACGCCTGCATTATTAACACGCCGTGTAAAAAATGAGTTGAGTGGAGTAATTGCGGTGTTAAACGTGAGGCGAAGGAGTGAACTATTTTTGTATCGATCTGCTGTCGGGACGGGTGACTTTGTGTGTTTTAAACTTCTGCGCGGGCGTATGTTTCGCAAAAGGACATCAACACCGCACCGCACCGCATTACGGCAGCCTCAATTCGGCGCGTTGCCGTTTGCGAGCGTCTTTAATTATAACGTTATCACAGCGTGCGGCACACAGAGCCGCTGTCGTTTAC
The DNA here is from genome assembly GCF_048934315.1 of Petromyzon marinus. Taxonomy (NCBI): domain Eukaryota; kingdom Metazoa; phylum Chordata; class Hyperoartia; order Petromyzontiformes; family Petromyzontidae; genus Petromyzon; species Petromyzon marinus. The sequence continues at coordinate 1,426,175 of NC_133696.1, read as the reverse complement.
TCAAGGCCCGCCTCTCCCATATAACCAGCCGTGTGCGTCCCGTTGAAGTCTCACTTGGCTCCAAATGAAGGGATTTGTTTTGACCGACTGATTGAATCGTCCCTCTCTGTGGCTCTATTGTCTCTCCCCCCCCACCACCCGCAGATCAACAAACAACAGCTCCAGCAAGTGAAGGATCGTTTCCAGTCGTTCATCAACGGAGAGACGCAGATCGTGGCTGACGAGGCCTTCTGTAACGCCGTGCAGAGCTACTTCGAGGTACCGAAACGAGCAGAGAAACAAACTCCCCATCTTGCCGCACACTGCACCTAACAGAATCTCCAATAAAAAATGCCCTAAGTTGATTCCCCCTCCCCCCGATACGTACATTTACTGTGTTTTGCAACCGTCACCCGTGCTGGTGTGGTGTTCGCATACACGCGCGTGCGTGCGTGCACGGCACATTTAGCCAATCCGCTGCTGGATAAGGGCCCCTTCTTCAAGCCGTTGTGGGTTCCTCGGCGATAACTTCACCACGCCGGGCAGCGCGGGTTGGTGAAGCGGGCCGGGTGTCAGGCGTCGTTTGGCAGTGATGTTCACCACGGCCCGGAATCGCAACTCCGGTCACCATCGGATTCAGCGGCGCAAGAGCGCCAACCGCTGTGCCACACATCGAATCGACGCCACTGAGCGGTCCGCCGCAAAGGTTTAAAATTTCTTCGAGGTTCTGCAGATATGGCCGGGGATGCTCGATCCATGCCTCATCGGCCAGCCTGCACCTTCACTCTGCGGACAGCGTCGGCGATTGATATTCTTTGTTTTTATTTCACCAAACCTCGCTGCATGTTGTGGATGAACCGACGAGGGTGACTGGCGGATGCCCCAACTGCACTCCTCACTCTGCCAGATTGCTTTGTTTGAGGCCTGTGACACTTACTCAGCTTCTCTGTTGAGCGAGCATTGCTCCTGCACCTGCCATTGTTGCAGTCAAAGCCACACGCACACACGCACGCACACGCAGCAGTGTGCCGTGGTAAACTTGTCAGGCTCAGAACAGCACCAGCTGTCTTGTGTTTCAGCACTTCCTGCCTGCCGAGCGTAGTCCAGCTGTCTTTCTCGCAGACACGTTTACACACAAACAGGCCGTTGGGTCAAGTGCTGTTGGCGAGCACCTGTGAAGGCCAGTACAGCGGCCCAAGCGGTGGATTGTAACAAGCACCACGCCCGGCCACTTCTGTCTCCCTCCGCGCTGACGTTTCCACATCGCACCAGTTTCTCATTCGAGACTTGAGTCGACATCGAGGAGGCCCGGGACCATTTCAGACCTTCGTCGCCGACGTTGGCCACGGACGGGGAACCGGAACTCGGGGCTCGCCGGGTTCGCAGCGCAGTTGAGGCGAACGCGGAGAGACAGACGCGCCGCGCCCGTACACGTTGCAAACATTGTGTCACGAGGTGAGATAACGGCTGACAAATCAAGACCGGAAACCTGGCAGTATATCTTTCACGTCCACAATGCTCGGAGATAAGGCGGTGTCGGCGGCGCAACGCAACCCGTCTTTGTGTACGCAGATAAAATTAGGTTTTCTTTTTGAAGTGGCTTTGAAAAACATAAATGAAATGTTCAGTTGTTCAGCTGGGAGTGATTGGTGAGAGCTGTGTGTGTGTGTGTGTACGCGCAGGCAAAATATTTTTTTCAAAGGCCTCCCTCAAATCTCGTATCTCTCTGAGCCATCCACGTGCCCACAGTCTACGTGTGCGCTGCTACATTTGCCGATAGTGCGAGGCGATTTAAAAACGGGGATGTCGTATTCAGCTAGACACAGGTAGTGTAGCAGACGAACGTCTGCGTATGATGGGCAGCTTGTAAACGACCTGGCTTGGACCGTTGGCTTCTGTACAGCGAGAGGCGGCCGAAGGGGCCGTGACGACAGCATGTCTGGTCACGTGCCGCAGCCAATGTGTTTAGCTTTCCTATACTCTGCACCCGTGTCGTGCCCTTGGTATTGTTTTGTTGTCGTTACTTTGTGACCCGCCCCTCATGTACATCTGGGGAATAAAAGAGCTTCATAGCTCATTGGATTTCTCCAGGATAAATCAAGATTGTGAATACGTAAAAAAAATTTTTGCCAAACATCCTACATACAGGACCATCCTGAATACAAGTCTTGAAACTCATCCATCAAGGTAGGAGTGGTACGAATTAATGTTTTGTGTTGTATAGTTTTACTTCACGCTGGGACGTATCTCTGAACAGAAAGGAGAGTCCTTGCCTATCAACATGCCTGACTCCGCTGATGAGACACTGAATATCGGAGTTTTGTTTGTGTTGAAGCAATGCTGCTGAAATAGTGCACTCCCAGAAGGCCGTGTGTGGCTGATGGGATGTGGTAAAAAATACCAAAAAGTGAAGGGACAGATGTGTGAAGGAGTCGTATTGTCCGATTGCTGCTTATATTCTCCAGAATAACATCAATGATGAGTTTTTGTTGCGAAAATTCAAGGAATGTTGTGATTGTAGAGGTTTAGTTTTTCTTAAAAAACACATTTGCGTTGAATTTTTTTAAGACGTTGGTATTCTCATTGTACATAGAGTGTACGCCATTCAAATACTCCTTGTGATTTAAAATTTCTGTTATAATGGATTCCCAGTTTAACTCTTGCATCTTTATATCCCATGTTGATCATTCCTATTATACATTTATTATTAAAGCAATATTTTCATGAGAGAGTTTGAATGACTGCATCAGTTGCTCATGAATCAATTGCCTTAGCATCTTTTAAAAAAGCTATCCATAATGGAAGTGTGATATTTATTTGACCTTTCCAGTATCTGATATATGGGAAGGACGTGGCCAACGGTAGACAAATCTGTTCTCAACGCAGCGTGTGCTTGTGGCCTGTCCGTTATTTTGTCCTCTTTGCATTCCGTGACCTCGGGTCTGTAATGGGGTGAAGTCTCAAAGTCTCCCGGTCTCCCTTCAATAGAATAATTATTGAAGCATCGTAATTATCATGTTCACAATAAATGAATTTTATTTCTGCAACAGCATTCAAACGGCACATTCGCTAATTCCCTGGGGTGAGATGGATTACTGCATCACCAGGGCCATGAGGGATGGCAATGACGTGGGGAGGCCCTTCAACCAGCAGTGAATAGAACACGAATGATAACGATGGTGATGATGAGTATGATCATTTGGTTTTAACCTGATTTATTTTCTGTTTGCCAGATTTTATATTCTCAGTGGTTTTGCCTCTCATTTGCGGGTTTTGTCCATGCTCGCTGTTGGTTATTTTCAAGTTACTCGCATGGGTACGCTCAATTAGGGAATTTGCCAAATATGTAAATGTGTCCTTCTGCAAGAGATTGAGCCTCTCCTGGCTAAAAATTTCAAATGATGTCCAGCGGTTTCATTTTTCCATGAGTTACAAACAAGAAATCCATTGTTATGTGTTTTCCAGTTTTTTCACGGCTTGTGTGGGCCCTCCTCTTAATTGAAATCGATGAAGGAATTCATTGATCATTAGCAATGCGTTGACTGCTGTTCCGTTGGACACGATGTTACTGGATGGGCCTAATGGCGAGTGAGGCAGCTGCAGTGGAGGAACGTGTTACTGTGATCTTGTAGGAGCCTAGTAATTACATTATTCAAACTTTTTATTTTTTTTTACCAGGTAAAGCCCACTGAGCGATATATATTATCAGAAGCGAGCTGGACACAAATGATGTTTCAACGAAGTGGCTTATCATCTGCCAATTTTATAGCAGCCAAATATTCTAAACGCATGTTGATTCTAAATGTGGAGGGAAAAACCGGCGGACCCGGAGAAAAATCCACACGACCACGGGGGAGGGAGACACGTAGACTCCAAATATACGGACGTTAGGGTTGGGATCGGACCTACGACCTGCTGCATGCCAGGCGACAGGATTTAGCAACTGCGCAACCGTAGCGCCATAATGATACCCATACCGTTGGCGTCCCATTCCCATCGCGGCCACCCACGTGGTCTGCGTGCCGCGTGGACTAGGGAAACAAGGCGACGCTGGCACGTGAAGCTGCACGGGGCTCCAGCGGTCGTGCGACCCCCTGCCACTTCACACCGCTGCCGCCCAATTTAGTTCGACTATCTTTCCTCACCCCCCCCAGGGGTTTCGTTCTGAATTGAGATTGATCCAAGCGCGCACACTCAGCCTCAACGGCTGAGCCTCGGCATTCACCGTCATCATTAACCGACGGCTGCCTTATACATAATTGAGAGATTACACGTTCAGAGTGCCTTTGCCACTCCCGCCGGCATGGTTGCTAAAATACGCTTTGCTCTTTGACCCCACGATATCGGCTGTGCCCCATTGGACCAGAGTTATTGTCAAAAGAAGGGTTTGGCTCGGTTGATTGACCTTAGTTTAGCTGTGCATGAGCTCATGAATAAAATAGCACTTTTTTGCGAGGAAGACTAGTGTTAAGTAAGTAATGACAGCAGACACAAGGGAGCCGTGTACACAAATTATGTTTACAAACTTGTGCAGAACGCTAGAAATGTCGGAAATGAAGGGCATTTCACAGGCATCAACTTTCTACAAGAATCGTCTACATCATTGACATTTCGGAAATACTACAGGAGCTTAGCAAGTGAGTCGTGCAGAGTAAAAAAAAAGTGTAATGCATCGAGAGATAAGTAGCTACTCTGGCTGCAAAGTGCCTAGAATACAAGAGTAATGGAACTTGGTTTAAACTTGTTATTTGGAATAGGGAAAACAAACTGGCGACTCACTCCAACAATGTAACATTACTAAAGTGCAAGGCTGAAACGTTAGGGGCCATGCTTCGCAGCATCACAGCATGGTGGGCAATCAATAGTGTTGGCATCAACAGACCTTTAATAATATATCATTGCGCTGGGAATGGATTTTGATGATGATAATGACAACAATACTGATGATAGTGATGGTAGCATTCCAAAAAGGTTACTTGTATAAGGGCTTTAAAATATGTATGTATAATTATAACTTAATAGTCAATCCTTGTTTAATGTATTATTTTATTAGGCGCGAGCTCCATGAACACGTTGTTATCATCGCCTTGGACAAGATGTCACCCTGGCTCTCGTTGAAGCTTCGCGGGTTCATGCTGAGCGTTCGTGCAAGTGACGGGGAAAGTTTTCCGCACTCATTATTATGTTGGGAACACATCCGTGCCTACCGGGGTTATGGCTGTGCGCAGTGAGCGCTGCCTCGCAGAGATACAACGCGCCGAGCTGATGGAACGCACGCCGATGGTCGAGCCGTACATTTTTGGAATGGATTTTCTTTTTTTGACTGACTGATCTTTATCTCCGTGCCAGTAAAACCGAAGCTTTTTCTCCATCGCACGAGCCGGCAAGGTCATCGTTACCTTGCAAACTTAGCGTCGCATGCGAGTGTTGTTCTTTGTTTATTTTTTTCCCAAACGCACTTTTAAACTACGTTTCGCCAGGTTGTTCCGCCGTTGGAGCGTCTGCGACACAGTCGGGAGATCGTGAGTTCAATTCCCAGTCTGGGGTCTGGTGAAGCCCATCATCCTTCCAGGGTTGCTAAAATGGGTACCGGATTTGTGTAAAGTCAACACCAGGACATGGAGGCGTATGCCTGCAATGCAGCGCTGTGGAGGCGAGGGTTGGTGAACCACGCAGATTCGTCAAAGACTCCCAAAGGCCCTGGGCTGCGAGGTGCCCAGGGACTGGCAGTACAGCAAGTGGGGGGTTTGTGAATCCGTCCGTGTAGATCTTTAGGCATGGTAGTTTTCCCAGTCGCTCCAGATTCCTCCACATGCAAGACACACGTCCATTACGTAAACTGTTTGACATTGAAGTGAATTACCAGAATGTTACGCCGCTATCTTTCTGAATATAACATCAATGAATGTGATTAAATAATTCTCGTTTGTTTGTGCCGAAGAATAAAATTGGCCAACCATTTTAATGAAGGATCCAGGCTTTCCAGGATAAATAAAGGGCATTTTTTAAAGTGGAATTTTCCACTGATTAATTCAGTCAGACAGCAGAGGTGAGTGCTGCACCTGTGTGTATGTTTAACTTCTCTCGCACCGTACATAGCCAACCTTGCTAATCGGAGGTGTACCTGACTCACGTGAGCAGAGAAACACATTGTGTTAACATCATGGGACCTCCTTTGCCAGAACCGAAATATGAGAATCGGTTTTCCCATTTTTTCTGGCAACAAAATTTTGTCGCCAGAAAATAAGGCGAAAACCGGTTCGCACACTGTGTTAATTTTTACGAAATTCGTCAATGACATTTCTTTGAAAGGAAATATAAATATAATCGGTGACGTTTTTGAGCACAAGAAGGGCACGTACCCCTAACGGTGCTATTGACGAGCGTGTCGAGTTTGTGTTTTTTGTGCGTCTCGTGCACCACTGCCAATGCAAAACGACCAAATACATTTTTTTTATTTTAATAATGAATGACTCCAATTGGAGTGGTTGTGCAATATGTAGTTAACCTATGACAGTCGATTAGTCAATGAGTTGAAGTTGACTTGAGCAAACCAAACTCATTGGAGATGTTAACTACCTCGCCTGGTATACAGGAGGTCGTGGGTTCGATCCCAACCCTGATGCCATGGTCGCGTGGATTTTTCTCCCGGCCCTCCGGTTTTTTCCCTTCACATGTGGAATCAACACGCATTTAGAGTATTTGGCTGCTATAAATTTCCACTTGATAAGCCACTTCATTGAGCTATCATTTGTGGCGAGTCACTTCTGAAAAAGAGCTGTATAGCTCAGTGAGCCTTACCTGGTCAAATAAAAAGTTTCGTTTAGTATTATAGTTGGGTCGGGTGTTGGCCCTGTGTGCTTTAAATCCAGCTGCTTGACATTAATTCCCGGCCACGGCTGAGAATAGGTGGCGAGTGAAGTCTGAATTGGTTCTGGTCTTCCCACTTCACAAACCTCCATTGACCAACGTGGTGAAGTATGGTCAAACAACCACCGTGAGTGGCACAACATAGGCAGGCCTTCGTCCAGCAGTGGATATACCATGGCTGATGATTATGATGATTATTAATTATTTTGAAAGTGAACTTATAATTTGCACCAAATGACTCTGCAAAGCATGATGGAATATTGAATCTGACAAAGCACTTAAGAGCAGCCTCTTTAATTTCCCATTACAGTGTCGGCACGCCTCCAACTTGGCACCGTGCTTGGGAAAAAGTTCAGCTCTCAAGTTTATTTTGTTTAACCAGAGGCGGGAGCTAAAGAGACGAGTATTTCTTAATTTGCACGAACGACGTGGGTACACCAGCAGTCGTAAAACTGGGAAATAAACAGAAGCCAGAGCCAAAGCAACCCAAGTTTAAATTAGAGAAAAAACAGCCGCATTACAGAAGATGTCAAAAAAACATTCACAATCAATGAAAATTTAATTAAACGCGTTCCAAGTAACAAGAGTTGTCTTGGACATATTAGTTTAAAAAAAGCATTCACAATTAAATTAAGTTGTGGAAAACTGCAGTGTAGTTTCAGAGTATGTTTTGGCACTAATACGTAAACACACACGGATATGCGTCGAATACAACCGCAGGTGAAGTCGTCAAACAGCATCGGCAGTTTAGCATCGTATTCAAATATAGATGGGAGAGTAAAATCAAGGACTGTGTCTCATCTTTAAAGAGACAGAGGGGCGTTACGTAATCTCATTGACATTGAAGTGCAATTGCCAAACGTCAACACGTGGCTGATTTGCACCGCCAAAACAAGGGCCGGCCTTCTGTGCAATCTTGCTAATGTGGATCCTCGTCAATCGAATAAACGATGAGTGATTGGAGGTTACGGCTTCACATTATGCATGCCCTTTAAACGACTTCATTTGGTTGATGCACGTGGTTGCATCGAGAGTACGGAATTTGGCAAAATCATTCCCAAAGAGCCCCGGTCCCATCGGATCTCGGGAGCTAAGCCGGTTTCGGCCTGGATGTTGCTTGGACAGGTGATTGCCTGGTGTAGAATAGGTGCCATAGGCTGCGGAGGCTACATTCTGAGCAGCCGAGGGCAGTTCAGCTCAACCTGTTGTTCTACTGTACTTATATTCTCCAACGTCTATGCTCCCCTGCCTTCACCAATCCGCTTTGACCAGCGTGGTGAAGTGTGGTCAAAGAACTCCCATGACCCGCTCGGTTTGGCAAGACCCTCTTATCATCCATAATAGAGGTTTTTTTTGATTAGAGGTGTTTTTGGCCCTCTTATCCAGCAGTGGTTTGACTAAAGAGGTTCTGTCGAGCTGAACCTCACTGAGGCTCAAGGTTATATTCATCAGGAGGCTATTGCGAAAGAAGTTCAACATCCGTGCGTACGTACGAGGGGCAGCAGAGAAAGAGCAACCTCACAATGGGCTGCGATGTCACCTTGGCCTTAATGGGGACCCCCTTAGCACTTTGCACGACCCATTATTTTAACCCTTTAGCCTTTCTTGAACCCCAAATGATACTTCTAGCCCCTTAGGGGAGCCCTGGCTTAGCGAGGCGGAATGTGATTTGGATGATTCGTTAAACGGAGGTTCTGTGTCCTTAACAATCATTACGGGCCCGTGAGACATCTGTTCGATGAAGAGCCAGGTGACGTTAGCCCACGTGTCCCTGAGCTGCGATTCCACCACAGTTCAATACAAACACAATTCCCACGTCCTGTTGAGTTTCTCCATCTTATCTTTGGCTCGAGTCAACTCTTTGATTCGTAAGAAAGGAAGTCCTCGTTGCTGATGCGGTTAAGATGAGTCGGGCTTCTGAGTAGAATCACCCGGCAGCAGCCCCAATGTCGTCGGATCTCTTGAAGCTTAGCAGGGTTTGAGGCTGAATATCGCTTGGATGGGTGACCACCTTGCACAAATTGGCTGTCATCGGGCTGTGGGGCTACTTGGTTTGGGGAGTACGACAACATCCATAGTTCTACCGTACTTCTATGCTCCCACGACTGTGCTCCCTGCCTTCACTTATCTGCACGGATCAGCGTGGAGAAGCGCTGTTCAATAGCGATGAAGCTCAGTGGGCCTTGGCTGGTAAAAAAAAATAATAAATTGCTCCCACGACGCATACGGAGAGGGGGAGACTCCCCCCGCACCCCCATCCAGCGATGTGTTACCTCCCCCCCCCCGCCCGCCTGTCCACCGAGCAGTATAATTGGGTACAGCCACAACCGATCGGTCGTTTGTGTGCGGTAGGGTAAAGCGTGAGGACTCCCACCTCTTGTTTGACTTGCATCCCACTGGGATTTTTGCACACAGCATCGATATACGGTGCTTTTTCTGGAAGACTTTGCTGTGTTTTCCTGGATTTTTCTGCTTGCGCGTAGTCACTTTAAGATGTTTCTTGTTCATGTTTTTTGTTTGTTGCGGTTGCGCCCGATTCAAGAGCCGAATTGCTTACAGGGCTATACCAACATAAATGAAACTGAAAAAAAACTTTTAACACGTGTGGAGGGCATTCCGCCAGCAGTGGGGTAAGCGAGCAATTGCAGGGCTGCGCCTTTACCCCGTTAACCGAGAAACCTTTACCCGTTAACTGAGAAGCGAGAGGGCATTTGGGCGAGGCGGTGACTTGGGCCGCCGTGTGGTTTGCGGGTTTGCCGTAACGGTGCCAATCGGTGCATCCATTATTAAACATTGACATGGAATAGGTAATCGGTTCTGAAAATGGTTAGCGGTGTACCGACAGTCATTTACCAAACCCTACTCACCTCCGAGATGAGGTGCATTAGGGGTGATTTTGTTGGCAATTCTCACATCGTCAACTCTCAACGTCACCAGCTATGATTATTATTATTATTGCGTCAGCGCTTAATGTTGCGGTCTGGAGCGTGGAGCGGGGGATGGGAGCGCGCCGTACCCGTTAACAATGTTGACTCGTGGAGTGTCCGTGCGTAATCTTTTTCCGCTGATTGTGTAAGCCTATCCTCATGTTACATCAATTACATCAAAATGCCAGCCACAGCAAATCGATGATGCTCGCTGGATAAATGCCTAGGCTTGCGGTGCTGGCTGGCTTCCGATGAAGGAAATCCTATCCATGTTCTAATGGCAATATCCCTTAGAAATTAAGCAGCAAGGAAACCTGATTTATTTATATCTGCAGTTCTTACAGTTTCAGAAGTTGGGACGTCATTAATCTCTGGCCAAGCGCGTGTGCTGTTTATTTTTTTGCGGTAGAGCCACGGTGGTGCGATGGGACGCGTCCGACGCTTTGCAGTAACAGTTTTCCAGGCCCATTTGCACGGCCACGCGCAGCAAATGGCGCAGTCCAATTGTTAAAGCTCCCCCCCCGGTTATTGTTTAACGCTGCGGTAGGCGTCGAAGGAGACTATCCGCCAGGGCTGGCCAAACAGCGGCCCCGCGAGCCGTACACGCAGCTGCCGGGAAGATCGACGGGTACGCCTCGATGAGAGACGTGGCAAGTTTGTAAAGTGTAGGTTACTACCCAGCCCTTTTCAGGCTATTTTGTGTGTACGTACGTTGAATTTCTTTGGCATCGTACGTTGCCAACCGTGCTAATCAGAATGAAAGTCCGTGTCACTCAGCGTGGAAGAGTAGGCCAAATACCCTCGGCAGCAGCGGCCCGCAAGGCCGTTGAAGCGAGCTGTTGCAGACTTTACGATGTGGAGTCGTTTTAATTTAGAAAAATGTTTTGCCGTATGGTCGTCCGCGAAGTTGTTTTGAGGGATGACGGCGGTCTGGGGATTGCGAACCATCATCATCCTCTCTAGCGGGGAGACCCTTCTGCCAGCAGTGGCGTGAGCAAGAAATTGCAGGGCAGCACTTTTACCTTTACCAAGACGGCTTCCATTTGAATCAGGAAAATAAATTCTCGGAAGCGGCAGTGGCTGAGCCAGAGATGAGTGGTGTCGGGGCCTTCCCATGGATTTCTAAATCACAGACTCCAGTGAAGCGGGGGCTGACCTGCCGCTGTTGCACGACACCACGGGATGCGTGCCTCGTGTCTCTCGGCCATGTGGAGACTGGCATGCGGTCTGTAGGCACGGGAAGTTTGGCTAATGGCCAGGGTCGGATAAATGTAGAAAAGCTTCAGACGCCGGAACCACAGCGCGCCTCCTTTGGGAACTTTCTCGATCCGACCCATGACCACCGCTGCTTAAGACAGAGCCGAACATCATATTCATAACTTTTCTTGACGCAGTCTTGATGCTGCCACTCGACCAGCCCGAGAGGATCCCACCACGGAGATGGAGCCATGAATTCAGCTCGTGTGCTGGACCGACGGATTATTTTTTTTAATCGCTTGACCATGAGAGATAAAGGCGATTGGGGGAGGGCTTCATCTAGCAGTGGATCGATCATAGCCGACAATGGCAATGGCTTGAGGTGTACAATTTTCCATCATCCACATTGACTGAATTGTTGCGCTACAAGGGTCACACTTCGGTTAAAGAGACGATGTTTTTTTTTTATTGTGGTGAATGCAGCGGCCTATAGTGACTGCAGAGGTCACTTGGAGCTTCTGTTCAACGTGTATGACCCGACAAACATTGATGCACACGCTTGTGATTCGAACAGCTATACTGTATACATATATTGAGCTTATTATTCACTGGTAATCGACGACTCAATCCACCGTTACAACTCCCGCTTGATGCCAAGTGTGGGCGTTTATGAACTCTCAGCAGCCATGATCAATCCGCTGCTGGATGTGAAAGCCTCTCCCTAAGCCGTCGTGACGTAATAATCCCACGACGTAAACAACAATAACCAAGCTGCACCGAGACACAGGCCGGATTCATTTATCCGTCTCCTCGTTGCATTACCCTTCCCCGGGGGGGCGGGGGGGGGGGCACACCACCTCCCTTCCCTCCCTTGTCTGCCGCTCGCTAAATCATTCTCGAGCACCCTGCCGCCGTCTGTCTACCCTGCTGGCGACGCGTAGCCCCGGCCCGTGCCGACGGAAAGATATAAAAATGAAATAAATAAACGTCTCATCATTTGATAAGAATGCGTTTTCTAAGAACGGTGTCTGCGATGTCGACCCCCCCCCCCTCTGCCTCCCCCCCCCCACCTCGCACTCGAGAGCGCGCTTTTATCAGCGTTGCTCGTGCCGAATTATCTGCCTTCACCACCATGAAATAATTGGCTCCCAAGCTGCGTCCAATTGTCGCGGGATACAAAACAAGTCGAATGTTTTGTAGCCAACGCGGCCATACGCAGAGATCGCAGCCCTGCGGGCGCTGGGGGAGGGAGGAGTGGGCCGACTGTTCCTGTTATCCAACGCGTGGTGATTTGATTCGGTATTAATTGCAACAACTCTATTCAGTTGTTGCCGCACGCAGCAATTGCCCAAGCTCTGCTATCCTCTACTCATGACGATGTTTTCAGGCAATAAATGTAAAGATGCGCGCTTCGCATGGAAGTCCGATGTGTTTCTCCTTGCACTCAGCTGAGCCGGTACCGGAGTTCATCGGCAATGCTTGCCTCTGAGCCAGTGGTGACATTTCCACATGCCTTTGGTGGGGCATAGTCTTTGCTCGTGGAGCGGCCAGCAACAAACAGCGTACATCAGAGTGAAACACGTAGGCTTTCGCGAGCAATCTTGTCCATAATAGAGGTTTGTTGGGTTAGATCGCCTAAATATTAATGTGTCGTGAATCCCACCACCACTCCACACAGCCAATTAGTAAGGGTTATCACGTAAACAAAACATGGCAATTCATTACTTGTACAGCACACCGATGTATTGGATTGCAAATCCACAACATTTACAATCTGAGCACGACGTTTCACCACTAATTACAACCGGCGTTATCACGACGACGAGCCGAGTCGATTCCCGCCGATCTGATCTCGTCTACGTTCCGCCGCTGCAGCACCACCAGTGGCTGCCTGGCGGTGCCACTCCCCGTACGCACGCCACGCTGTTCCAGTCTCCATCGGGCCTCGCCAGACCTCGTCAATGGCTGTCCACGCACGCATGGCTGCGAGGAAGATGACCGCACGCTGGAGCTACGCTCGCGATATTTCGCGTGATCGTCTCACGGAGCCGCTGGTGCAGTGGTCGGAGCACGGCGCTATCAAACTCGGCGTCCCAGCTTTGAATCCCGGACGTGGCTAACATCAGTTGGCGAGCGGTGTCTGGAAGGGGTGCTGGGCCCTCTCCTTCACCAGCCGGCACTGACCAGCGTGGGTGAAGGATGGGGGTCAAAGAAGTTGACGTGCCACGGGGAGGCTTTCATCCAACTGCAGTGAATTGACAAAGAAGCAGTCAATGCAGACGGTCATGTTCGTCGTGGTGGTGGTGGTGATTGTGGCCGGCTGGATCACAGTCCTCACTGCTCAAGTCACTTCTGCCTCCGTCCGAGACGGATTGCGATGGAGATGGAGAAGATGATTGCGGTGACGGCTAAAAGCCGTTATTGATTTATTCACTTCATAAGTTGGTAGGCCAACCTTAGACTTGAATAGAATCCATCCGTTGAGCTGTGCTTACTATTATTTTACTCGTACAATATAAATATACGAGCCAGGGAAAAAAAGCTTGATCAGTCTACAGCTGACCTAAATGTTTTCGGCTCAGTGGCCGCGTGATTTCTTGAGTACATAATGCACTGATTCTGCCCCACTGGTAATGTTTTTCAGCAGAGACTTGGAGGAACACCACCGCAGGGTCACCCTGTGCTTGACCCCAGTGATGAGGTCAAAGTTACATTTGCGCAACGTATTTTGTTGTTGATCTCATTGATGCAAAAAAAAAATTAAGGTTAACAAAACTCTGTGGCTGTAACGTAATAATATAGATCATTGTTATTCTACTTCGCATCGTTCGTGCAAAATTTCATCTGAAACGCTGCGGAATTAGTAACGCGCGCTCTTTTAGCAACACAGAGGCGCGGTAAACTACACACAGGCGGGAACGCAGCCAGCATCGTGCACACAAACATCCAAGCTCTGTGGTCTTACATTGCAATGTTGGGCTAAGCATATAATGCAGCGCTATCTGGCATTACCAAGCTCACCCTGTATAACATACAAAATGTAGCATGTAATGATGTGGCGATTCATCGGTAAACACGATCCTCACGATCACAGTGACGTGTTTTAAAGCGTGCTTGTGAGAATCGTTGATTTAAAATTTTATATTTTTAAAAAAGTTGTACACTCACGTTTAATTTAAAGCAATGGGGCAAATGAGGCTACACAAAGAAGGGAACAGTTAGCAACAATACAAACGGTACGATACAAATGAGACGAAAATTAATATGTTCTTGATTTGCCTTTAATCACGAACGACGGAGAAAGGGGGGGGGTATTTGTTATCTGTCTGTTAAACACATTTTGTCTGCGTTTGCAACAGCTGCCCATTATATACTGGTGTCATTGTCCACAGTGGAACATTTGAAACCAACCTGTGACCAAGTAAAGATAAAGACATTGAAAGCATCTGTTGAATACCAAGTTTCCCTTTACTTAAGGAAAATTGGATCCTGAAAGCTTCTCAGCATTCATAAATGGATCGATTTGCTAATTGTCTGATCTCGTGGACAAGAACTCACTTTAAGTGTAGATCAGTCACTATTACTTTTTTGATGAGATGCATTTCTTAATGCTCATGCAGAAAATGTGCACCAGTGGTGAACCGCGTCTCCGTTTGGGTGCATAATGTACTTTATCCAAACTTTTATGCAACTTGTACACATTGTGTTTGCAACTCCAGTGAACCATTACGACGGGGAAAAAAATACTTTTTAACAAGCTGACAAGCCGGGATCATTTCGGGAGCCCTCATTTCTGTCCGCGGCTCGACTTCACACCATTAAGCTTGGTGTGCCATAGTGGCTAGAAGATGTTAACTACCTCGCCTGGCACACAGGAGGTCGTGGGTTCGATTCCGACCCTGACGATGCCTGTATATTTGGAGTTTGCGTGTCTCTCTCCCCGTAGTCGTATGGGGTTTTCTCTGGATCCTCCTGTTTTTCCCTCCACGTTTGGAATCATGCATTTCGAGTATGTAGCTGCTATACATTTCCACGCGATAAGCCACTTCGTTGAGCTATCATTTCTGGCCAGAGTTGCTTCAGAAAAAAGAGCTATACAGCTCAGTGGGCCTAACCCTGTAAAGCAACAATAATTTATTTTAGTATTGGTTCGCGGCCACAGTCGTCAACGTGGTGCGTCATCATCGTCTGTCTTTGCACCGCAACTACAGTCGCGGATGTGGTGCAAGCTTTCCCACCGGTGCAGGCTTTGCTGCACGGAGGAGACCTTCGCCGGTTCGAAACTCTGTTGAGCAGAGCCCGGCCAAAGATCAAACCCAGGCTGGCGGGAGCTTAGGGTCGCCTACGAGGAATTGGTTCCGTGACTGATCATTAGAAAGTGCGACTGTGGTCATCCAGAACAGACCCGTACAATGTATCACGATGCAATGCCCGATCCACAAATGCAAAAGAGACATCACAGCAATGCACTACGACGCTGCTCCTGACGCGGTTCTCAAATTAGAAATGCTTTTTTGAAAGTGTGTTGTTGCCGATCTCGCCCAAAGGCTCCACGAATCTGGGCGTGGGCACCAGTGAGCCGTGCGGTGAGTTCGGCAGCGATCGGTTTGGAAGTTGCGTAGTGTTGGCGAACACAAGGGGAGTTTCCGCGGATGGGACGGACTCACGGGCAGACAATATGTCCTGGGCATCGCAAATACGAGGCCAATCAACTCCGTTAAAAAAAGATACGAGGCAGCAATAAAATAACCGGTCAATTCACGGAACGCAATTACCAGTTGGGTTACATTTATTGTCTATTAATTTGGAGCAATTGTGCTCAAAATCAATTTCACGCGCAACTCAAAATGGATTCGAAACGGCACAGTTGATGCCGGTAACTCCTCAAGGATTAGCGGCCATTCATTACGCTGGGCCAGCTGCTTGCATTATTATTGGGTTTTTGCAGTTGTTTATTTCCTTCAGTGTTTATCTTGACCGGTGTTCAGGTTCTGGACGAATAACTCTCCGTCTTGGAAATGAGGGCTTAGGGCAAGACAGAAGATGCCCAGTGCCAGGTGCGGGCCGGGTTTGTTCTCCTTGCCCCCCCGCCCCCCCGTATCGGCCCTGCGCTCTGTCGTCTTTGTACTCCCAAACGTGCCGGGCCGCGCCGCGCGTCGAGAGCCAGAA
This sequence comes from Petromyzon marinus, assembly GCF_048934315.1. Classification (NCBI taxonomy): domain Eukaryota; kingdom Metazoa; phylum Chordata; class Hyperoartia; order Petromyzontiformes; family Petromyzontidae; genus Petromyzon; species Petromyzon marinus. Next base: position 1,410,033 of record NC_133696.1, on the reverse strand, counting down.
TTTTAAACGAGTTCAGCGGCGGACAGGCGGCAACGTTAACGTGGCGTGCATCGTTGCGAGATCGCCGATATGATTTTGCGGGAGAGGTGCGGGTCGGGGATGGGGGCGAGTCTGTCCATCCACGGGACAATCAATGTCGACTGCCCCGCAAACTGGTCGTCATTTTAACAAACCCCCGGGGAGAGGGGACGATGGGCCGAGTGAATGCCCCCCAGCCCGAGATATGAACTTGAAAACTTTTGATTGCGAGCCACTCGCTCCAAGCGCCGAGCCAACCGGCCGACTGGATCGATACGCGCGTTCTCCTTCACGGCACGCGGTGGGACCGTGCGGGCCGTGTACGAGCATCGGGTTTTAAGTGTGCCGTGTGAGTGGACGAGGACTGGTCGAGGCCAGCACGCCGCTCCGTGATGTACGATGGTTTTTTGTTACGGGCTTCAAAGCTCTGCGAGTGGTGCCTCTTCGAGGTTGGCTCAGCTTGAAAAGTTCCTGCTGGGGGCCGCTTACATCATGGACTCCCCCCACCCCACCCCCCACAGGTTAGCTTAGCCTGCAATTAATTTCCAGTGAGCGTTTCAAAAAGGCCAACTTGACCCAAAGGTGGATGATGTCTTTTTAACCGCTTGCACTTTGTTCTGTCCATACCACATCAAGTGGTTTGTAAATAAGACTCGTGTCGTTTCAATTGTTTTCGTGGGTTTTTGTTGTTGTTGTTGGGCCGGTGACGTGATGGATTGGGAGCGCGTTTCTCGCTTGCTGCAAGCGGTTTCATGTTCGAGGACAGCAGCCACCCTGGGTAACACCGCTAGTGTTTTCTACTGCACGCTATCCGCTTCCTGGTGGACGTTAAAGATCCCCAGACGTTATTTGAAGACGAGTAGGCCGCGTGTGCCGGCGTGACGGCCCAAATTCGCCAAATCTGAAAATTACTGTACTTGCAAAGGACCTAAATGGCTAAAAAACACTTAGCAGCATCGCCCCCTGCTGTGGAGCGACTGCAGTTTATACGGAATGCCATTGCAGGACCAGTCTTGACCATCGGCCACCATCCATTGCAGTGATGTGTCCTGCCAAAGCCGAATTTCTTTCCTAAACAGTCGATCCGATGTCTGCTATATGGATTTATTCCTTCTTCCATGTGTTCCTCCGTCTCTCGGCGTTATTCCCAGCACGCATCGCTCCGATCCTCTTTGTGCACCTTTTATCTTTTGTTGCCTTTTGTTTGTCAGAGTCCATGAAGTCTGATCAACGAGTCTTCGTGGGTAACACGCATTGATTGAAAGCATTTTCATTAAGGCCCTGTTTTATATGTTCTCTGGTAAACATCAATAAAATACCAATATTTTTGGGTCTCAAGGTGGCGGGGGTGGGAGCCGATCACCCCCATTGCACGGCGCTTGCAGAAGCATTTCTGCGGCCGTCTGGAACGCTCTTCTTTCTGATCTTAGGAAGGCACTGGAGCTATGGACTTTGAAATCATCTAGGTTGAAAACCAATTTCTTCAGAACGCTTTTTGTGTTTAGTTTGTTGTCCTTCCCCCGCACCTCTGATCAGCTGGGTCGGCTACGTATGGCGCAAAATAAGTTCAACGTACACACATAACGTACACACATAACGTACACACATAACGTACACACATAACGTACACACATAACGTACACACATAACGTACACACATAACCTACACACATAACCTACACACATAACGTACACACATAACGTACACACATAACCTACACACATAACGTACACACATAACGTACACACATAACGTACACACATAACGTACACACATAACGTACACACACAACGTACACACATAACGTACACACATAACGTACACACATAACGTACACACATAACGTACACACATAACGTACACATATAACGTACACACGCGGGCCTCGCTTGGGATCTACCACTGCTGTTGTGGTGGCCGCTGACGGGAACTCCTTCCCCGCCTTCCCCCACCCCCCACCGTCTCCTCCAGGTGTTCCTCAAGAGCGAGCGCGTGACGCGCATGGTGCAGGGTGGCGGCTGCTCGGCCAACGACTTCCGCGACGTCTTCAAGAAGCACATCGAGAAGCGCGTCCGCAGCCTGCCCGAGATCGACGGGCTGAGCAAGGAGACGGTGCTCAGCTCCTGGATGGCCAAGTTCGACTCCATCTACCGCGGCGAGGAGGACTCGCGCAAGCAGCCGAGCCGCATCGCGGCCAGCGCCGCCTCGGAACTCATCCTGAGCAAGGAGCAGCTGTACGAGATGTTCCAGAACATCCTGGGCATCAAGAAGTTTGAGCACCAGCTCCTCTACAACGCATGCCAGGTATGGAGCGGAGCTGCTTGCTTGATGATGGTGTTGTTGTTGCTGCTGCTGCTGTGGTCGTGGTGGTTGTTGTTGTTGCTGCTGTTGCGGTGGTGGTGGTTGTTGTTGTTGCTGCTATTGTTGCTGCTGTGGTGGTGATGGTTGTTGTTGCTGCTGCTGTTGTTGCTTCTGCTGTGGTGATGGTTGTTGTTGTTGTTGCTGTGGTGGTGGTGGTTGTTGTTGTTGGTTCTGAATGTGAGTAGGCCAGTGCGATGGATGTGGAGTAGTCCCAAGCCCATTAAGGGCCATCAGTGGAGATTCAGACTTTGGGGAGAGTGCAGGAGAACGAGGAGTTACGAACAGTGCACGCCAGACAAGTTCACGAAGCCAGCGGTGGTGATAGCCAATTGGGTGCCCTAAGCAGAAATTACTTTTCTGTGAGTCACTTGACTCCAAACATTCTGTGCTGGACAATCTGCTGACATTAATTATATCACGGTAGTGTGAAATAATTAAGTGAACTGACTACATTCCAGGATAAATTATTGTGGCAGTGTTCATCGAATGATGGGCTGTTATTATTTTTGTTATAAAGGATCTGAGCTCAAGGTGATGATATCTTAGTGGCATTTTTGTTAGCGGGTTTCTCTTTACATTTGTTTCTCTCTCTTGAATCCGAGAGGGCCTTGAGTTGTGTGGAGCCCTATTAGCCGTTGCTTACGTTGCTCGTGCCTAGCGCTACCACTGAAGGCACCACCGGGGATACAGAGGCGGTCGGACTTCGTATTAACCGGGGCCTACGTCCGGGTCGGCAACCCCGGGGAAATATTTGCACACCCGAAAATAACAAAAAAAGGAAAATCATCGCCGATATAACCAGCGGTGGGTATTTGTACAGGAATGAGAATGGATGGAAGAGCGCGGTGCAGGCTACGCACGAGTCTCAGACGGTCGCCGCAGTGTGCGAGCTTTGCCGTCTGCCGTCAGCGCGTGCTGTTTGCCGTCGCGTTGCGTTTCTCCGCTACGCCTCGTTTGCTTCTGACGGAGCCCCCGTAGCAACACAACCCGCCGTCCCACCCCTCCTTCCACCCCAACGCATCCTCGCCACGCCGCGAGCACCAATTAACGGTTACGTAGCAACGGATAATGAAGGAGGAGAAACACACAGTGGCCATAATTACCGTCTCGCTCGAGGGTTGCGGCGTGTTTCCTGGCACCCTGTGTGGTGGGGCCATTGCACAGAATTAGTTTAAGTGCCGTGTGGTCTACACCTTCATTCATTTGCATGCGACTATCACCGTGCATCTACGAATAGTAATGATCATTTACAGCCCCTTTGTCAATGCACTGCTGGTCGTAGGGCTTCCCATGCCGTGCCGGTCATCGGCATCGTTTGACCGTACTTCACCGTGCCGCGGTCGGTGCGGGTCGTTGTAAGGGGGCCGCCAAGACCAGTTCAGGAGTCACTCGCAACTGGTACACGGGTCCTGAGCAGCAATCGAACTCAGGTCTCCATGTTCACAGCGCAGTGCACCAACCAGTCCACTTTACCATGGGAGTCCAGTTCAGCAAGGGAGTCCAGTTTACCATGGGAGTCCAATTTACCATGGGAGTCCATTTCAGCAAGGGAGTCCAGTTTACCATGGGAGTCTAGTTTACCATGTGAGTCTAATTTACCATGAGAATCCAATTTACCATGGGAGTCCAGTTTTCCACGGAAGTCCAGTTCACCACGTGAGTCCAGTTCACCACGTGAGTCCAGTTCACCACGGTAGTCAAGCTTACCATGGAAGAAGAAGGGATCCCCTCCTGCACCAGTCTTGCACGATCCTCTGCGGTCCCGCCGGGAAGTGCACGGGCAGTAGCAGCGTTACGCGGTGCCACTTCCCAGAGTGGAGAGCCGGAGACGCGTTGGGCAGGGGGTTGCACGGGCACGTCACGTGGCAAACTCGTGGCTTTCCCGTAATGAAAATGCGAGGGAAAAGCCATTACTTTAAACGGAGCAGCGTAAGTAGCGCCCTGGGAACGACGGACGCATTCATTTTCCATTAGCTAATGGCTGCCTCGGTTGCAGCCTTGTGAAGTGTTTTGTGATTTCAGATTACTTTTATATGATGTTTTTACAAAGGTTTTGTATTTTAATATATAACTGTTGCTGAGTATTGTTTTTTTTTTTTAAAAGGGTTCCACAAACATTAATTTTAATTGAAGTAAAAAAAGAACCTAAATTATTATTTTAAAGAGTACCTCTTCGAATTTGTTGGAATTACTTTAACTGTGCAACATTCATATTCTTAGTTTTTTCGGTAAAGTCACGTTGAAGAGAAACAACAAAATAACAAAATATATATAAAACAATAAAAAAATTCTCACGACGTTTCGACCATAACTCAAACGGTCGAAACGTCGTGAGAATTTTTATTGTTTTATATATATTGTTATTTTGTTGTTTTTCTTCAACGTGACTTTACCGAAAAAACTAAGAATATGAATTACTGCAGTCACGAAAGCTTTAAATCAAAATTGTGCAACATTCATTGGAGTCTCACTTTAAATGTGAGCGTTTTATTGCAATTCATGCAAATTTGCTGAGTATTATTAAAAAAATTAAGAAAACGAGTGTATTACTTTTACAGGAAAGCATCTGTTCATCATTAATAGTCTTCATAGGGATGTTTAGCCAATCCCCTTCTGAGTGTTGTACTCATAGAAGAAAGACCCATTGAAAGCGAGGGCATAACACTCCAGAAAATCCACGCAGATCAGTAGCCTATTTTGGCTGTTCCATCTCTGCAGAGGCCAACGCATAGCCCTGCACATTGACTGTCTCGTGCACGCGTTCGCAACGGCAAATCAGGACGCGACTCGACCGTGAGTCGGAACCGCCGCCACCTTGGTCTCGTAACGAGTCCAATTTCAAGCGGGCAGCATCTGCTAATGCGACACGGTACTGCACCTGCACGCAGGTGGGATTCAAACTGCTGTAATCCCCTGCAAGCTGGCTCAGTGGCGGGCACGCTTGCGCCACCGTGCCATTCAACCGTCCTTGATCCCAGCCAACGTTTACCGGATTTCATTTCAATTTCCCGAACTAAAGAGGCGCAACGTTAGCTTCCGACATTTGTGTTCGTTCCGTTGCCTTCTTTGTTTTGACACAATATCCAAGCAAATTTCTTGGTTCTTTCGGTAAAGTCACCACGTAGAAGGGAAACAATAAAATAATAAAAAATATGAAACAATACAATTCTCACGACGTTTCGACTGCAACACAAGCAATCATCATCAGGTGTGAAAACCACAGCAAGAAAATTTGAAAAAAGTGGCGGGTTTTTTTTACGTTAGCAACACGGAGAGCGATTTGACAGTTTATTCAGATGGACGAGTCCATCTATGTTCGGAAAAGAGGGACGAAATAATGGATGCGGTCTGAATGCCGCCTTAAGCGTGAACAATCAATTAAGACCCGAAATGGTTTATCAAATCTTTGCTAACGTTAAAAAAACCCGCCACTTTTTTCAAATTTTCTTGCTGTGGTTTTCGCACCTGATGATGATTGCTTGTGTTGCAGTAGAAACGTCGTGAGAATTTTATTGTTTTATATTTTTATTATTTTATTGTTTCCCTTCTACGTGACTTTACCGAAAGAACCAAGAATATGAATCCCTGCAGTCACAAAAGCTTTAAATCAAAAAATATCCAAGCAATTGTGTTTTTTTTGTCTTCTCCGTTGTGTTACAATAAAAGCCAAGCGCCTCTGCCACGCGCGTGACACCGCAGCTTTTCAAAAGTCGCGTTGGCTTATTAAGGCGTGACGTTGACATCGCCGCTTTGAAACAAACTAAGATCTCGTCAAGGTGGCAAGCCAATGTGCCTGGTATACGGTAGGACATGGGTTCAATCCCGATCCTGATGCCTGGATATTTGAAATTTGCGTGTCTCTCTCTCTCCCAGTGGTCACGTGGATTTTTCTCCGGGTTTTCTGGGTTTTAAACCCTCCACATTTAGAATCAATGTGCGTTTATATTATTTGGCTGCTAGAAATTTTCACGCAATAAACCACTTTGTCAAGCTATCATTTGTGGCCAGGTCGCTTCTGAAAAAAAGAGCTATATAGCAGAGTGGGCCTTACCTGGTAAAATAACAAAATGGTTTATTTTAAAATTCTCGTCCCCAGCAGAGACGCTCTGAGCTACAACGACTCGGCAAGTCATTTAAATGGCGCATGGCTTCATCTCCAAGTTGGAAACTTGCCTGCGAGGGCGAAAAACGGTTACACGGTCACAAATAATGGCGCTCGCGCGTTGTTTTTCCGGTTCGCAAGTACGCTTTTGGGACACCAAAGTCGAGTCGATTTCAGCCTACTTTTGAGAATGTGTCCCCTCCCTCCCGCCCACGCTCCCTGCCTCCCTCAACGGCGGCGCTTTGGTTATTTCCGTGTTCCGTGTCACTTATCACCACCTTTCTACTCTTCTGTCGGTTACAACTTTCCCAATTTAAATCCAACCAAAATTATGACAAGATGTTTACAGCGACATGGGAATCGAAGTGAATTTACAACAAACGTCTGGAAGATGTACGATGTTTGTGGCTGTAATGTGATTTTTAAGATGTTACTGCCTGCATTGTGGATTTAGTGAGTCCGTGCATTTGCAACAAAATAGTTTCTCCAGCATCAGCTTTGCTCTCGTTTCAATCTGGTGGTTTCTATACAGAGCACACATACGAAGACAAAGACAAAGATCCCCCGTGTAGCCTTAACAGACTGTTGGAGCAAGTGCTGTTAGCGAGCACCTATGAAGGCTGGCGTGGTACACGAGCGGATGGGTGGCCAGCGCCACGCCTAGCCGCCTTTGTCTCCCCAGTGGCGATGTTTACACACCTCACCAGGTACTAATTGGCTGTAATGTGATTATTAAGATGTTACTGCCTGCATTGTGGATTTAGTGAGTCCGTGCATTTGCAACAAATTGCAACAAAATAGTTTCTCCAGCATCAACTTTGCTCTCGTTTCAATCTGGTGGTTTCTATACAGAGCACACATACGAAGACAAAGACAAAGATCCCCCGTGTAGCCTTAACAGACTGTTGGAGCAAGTGCTGTTAGCGAGCACCTATGAAGGCTGGCGTGGTACACGAGCGGGTGGGTGGCCAGCGCCACGCCTAGCCGCCTTTGTCTCCCCAGTGGCGATGTTTACACACCTCACCAGGTACTCATTTGAGGCTGAGTCGACCTAGAGGAGGCCCAGGACCGGTTCAGATAATCGTCACCGGTGTTGGCCGAGAGCAGGAATCGAACTGGGGTCGCCAGGTTCGTAGTGCAGCGCTCTAGACCGCTACACTACCGCTCCCCACAACATGTACACACACAGACACACATACACAGACACACACAGACACACACACAGACACATGCACATACACTTGTACGGCACGATAGCAGCTTTCACGCTCCACTGGTAAGTGGTGGTGACATCACCTTGGTGCATGCGCATGGCTTGATGCATTCAGTGGCACACGTAGACACACACACAGAGACACACCAGCACCGCCCATTATTTCCAAACATTATCAACACTCATAATGATAATAGTATAATCACAATTTTTAACGCCTAATGAAGCAACACGCCGCTGTGCTGAAGTAACGAATTGGCGCGTTTCGTTCACGTGACGAACCTTACTAATCGGTTGTGTCGAGTGGTTGTGAGTTAACGACACGGTTATATTTTACCCGATCTAACCCAAATAAAACCCGTATTATGAACGTTATTTGGATGTTAATATTATTAGCACGGCATGATGAATCGGGCCCTCCTGACTTCCGATTGCCAGCCAGTGCTCAAGTCAGGATCGAGTGAAACCGAACTGGTCCTGGCCCTCACCGAGCGGCGTGGTGAAGTACGCTCCCAACAACCCTCACGACTCCCACCATGTAGCGAGGCCTTCATCCAGCAGTAAAACCACAACTGGCTGTACGTTATTTTGTTGTTGTTGACTGTTGGTAGACTTGGCTCGTTACTCACAACCTTGACTTATGGCATTAGCCTCGCAGAACCTGCACACCGATGCAAGTGCTAAACCGCAGCCGTGATCGGATAAGTTTCATTGCCAGACTGCGCGGGTACGGCTGGTGCATTGTCCTGGGTAGCGCATTGGCTTGACGCGGCCGGCTTTGCTGGCTCCGATCTGACCTCTGCCCTACAGGGCCGCTTGCACACAAGCTAATCGTCTGTTGATTGTGTGGCCACAATAGGGCCCATTACATTTTAACTCTCTGCGTGCCGACGTCATCGGAAAGTTGCCTGCAGATTTTAGTCGCCGTACAAAACGGGCGCTTTGGCCAGCCGGTGCTTTTGTAGTCAACGCATGACAGCGTGGTGGCGTTATCTTGAAATCACAGAGACTGGAGGTACGGTTGGAGGTAGGTGGATCGCCAAAGTATGGACCCATCAAGTTCCATGAGACACCTGCCCGGCAGAGGTGCCAGAATGGGGCAGTCCAGAAAGTAGGACGTGGCCAGGCTGGTTGTGTGGCATTTGAGCATCATCTCATTTCGATGGGTTTTATTCTTCTTCCAGATACTCTGATCTCCATTCTCACAATAAAATAGTATTAGTCGGCCAAACATCCTAAGCAGAATTCTCTTAAGTGATCATCTTTATATTTCCTGAGACCAAATCACCCATAAGGCACCCGGCCACATCAGATCTCAGGTGGATATTGCTTGGATGGGCACACTCCTGTGGAGAGAATATATAGGGCTGCAGAGCTTGGATAATTAGTGGTAGTGCTGGCTCACCGCCTGTCTGCCTTTCAGTTTCGTCTGCAATTTGCATGAACGATGACGTTATTTGAGGTTGAGTCGACCTAGGGGAGTCCCCGGAACCGATTCAGATAATCCTCACTGGTATTGGCCGTGAGGGGGAATCTAACTCGGGTGACCGGGTTAGTAGCGCAGCGCGCTAATCGTCACGCTATCGCTCCCCACATACAAACCCGTGCACGCACCCACACGTTAGGATTTGGGACGTGACTCATGCTCGGGACCACAGATAGGACATTTTGCGATGAAACTGAAAGTGGGATGATTAATCAATAATTAATTGAGTCCAGTATAGCCAGGGCACTCGGATGAGTCTCCAAGCCAGGGTGGATGGAGAGAGAGAGGGCAGATATACAAGCAAGTTAAGGTGTTGGATATCAAACAGCATTTGATAAGAATGGCATAACATCTGATCAATCGGTATTATGGATCAGCATATCTTTGCAAGCCCTGGACTGGTTTCGACTAAACTGAGTTACATCAGCAGGGCCAAATTATGGTGGGTCACCCTTGGGTCAGCAGTAACATTCACAAGCAGTTGCACGGCTGTGCCGTTACCTACACAATAGACAGCTTACATACACACATCGAGATTGTGTTTTGTTACTAAGCAAAGCACATCACCCTGTTGCTTTCCCACAGTGATTCACAGAAGTAAAGTGTGACACCGGTTGCCTCGTGAATCGTCGTCGTGAGCAGATTTGTTGTCAAGCACGGGGCCAACTGGGAAAAGTATCGCTGTGAACAAGAACCACAGCCATGTTTGTTTTCGCGAGTCGTGTTCAAATGGTGGCAAAATGATTGTCGTTTGGGCTACGGTCCAACGCGGTGCCTTAATTATCTTTCCAAAAACAAAACAAGTGAATTATGCATGCGTTGTTATCAACTCTCCCTCACCGTGCTCGTCAGTCACGTGACGCGCAAAGCTGCCGAACGTGCGGCGACGCGTATACGGGTAAGGGAATCAGTCGGGCGCGTGTCTCGTACTGCACTGCGGTAAGCTGCAATCATTGTGGGGGTTTTTTTTATTTCGCTCCATTGGGCGACTCAATTCAGCTTCGACGTTGTCACCTGCGATGAGCTTTAATTCACTCTGGCCGCCCGCGAGTTTTGCCCACTGTACGGAGCGGCAGACTTGCGCGTAAATGAGAAAGGCGTTCAAAGGTTGCCCTTACGCGGCGATAGACGTCGGGCCCTGCCTCCATCCCTGTGACAAATGCAGTCGGTGGTCTTAAGCAATTTCACATGCCACTGACCCAATATGCAGCCCAAAACTTTTAAACATTACGGATTATTTATTTTGTATCCCTCTGGTATTCCGCATAATTCTCGCGCGCGCGAGCGAGCGCGCACACACTGCGTGAAATCCGACTTAATTAAACCACGGTTTCAATACAAAGTGTGGGTTGGGGGGGCATCGGCTGTGTATGTGAGCGCAGTAGAGCCGACATAGCAAAGTTGTTATTCTTTTCATCCGCAAATCAGAAGTTCGCTTTCGTTTTTTCGATTGTAAACATTGGCGGCCAAAATTAAACAATGGCAAACACATTTTGGCCTGGCTTAGAACATTTCTCCCACCTCTCCGTGAAATAAGTCACATTCGGCTGCCGTGCTTTGGCTGAGGACAGGACAATATTGGGTGTTTACATTGAATCACGAGGATCCTACAGAGGTGTTGTAGCCTCAGCCGGGTCTAATATAATCATCGCCAGCCAAGATATATCCACTGCTGGATGAAGGCCTCCCCAATCCCAACCCACTCCCCTGTGATCCCACACCACCTCAGTCAACCTCACTCCTGTGCACGCTTTGATTTTGTCACAGACATAATCAAATTAAAGCCTCTGAATCGCGTAATTGGTTTTTACAAAACACCTCTTAGTATACACAAATTTGCTTGACCCATCAACAGTGCTCATTAGCTTGTAAATGTATTTATTTATTCATTAATACTTATTTGTGTACAGCATGAGGATCTCAAAATGAGATTCTAACCTCATTCGGTTTATATTCCCGTACGGGGAATGACGTTGTGGACCATGACAGTCACGTTACCAGGGCTACTGTACACACAGTATGTATTCGACATTCTGCTTATATAGCCATGATAAATAAATAACTTAATAACTAATGTGGGACGTGTAAGGCGATTGTGGATAATCTAGGCTAACGGGGGCAAATAACGTACAGGTTAATTTCATTTTCGTCATCACTGTGGTATTAACATGCGATTGACTGCGCCACCAAACAAAGAATTTTAACGTGTTGCATTCCCAGTGCATGGCGGTCACCCAGTAGGGAAATTGGCCACCACCATGGGAATGTGGAATTTACATCGCCAGCTTAGGACGTACAATGGAGGCGAGCGTTGCCCCGTGGTTTATATCTTGGGTGGAGCTCACGTGCGTCTGTAATCCGGTGACGTGGAGGGGATGTCGGTGGATCGCACGCAGATGTACACGCTCGCCTAGCACCGCAATCAGAGCGGTCAAACCTCATGGCATGTGCCCGCACCAGCAGGAGAGCGGCATTCGCGTCGCTTCTCTGTTCAGGGTTTCCCGCTCCGAGAGACGTTCTGCACCTTGCAGGGTGGGGGGTCCCATTCACCGCTAAATCTCGGAACTCGCAAGCGGTTCAGCGGTCATTTTAATTCGAGAGGCTTAGTAGCGCCGTTGTTATTAAAGGCATTGTACTCACCGCAGAGAACTGTAGCGACACAGCCGCGCTCTGTGATAGCTGGTGCCAAACTGTGCCACACGTGCTTCCGCATGGCCTTGTGGGAAGCTCGGTACCAATAAAATTATTTTATTTCAGTTTTTATCCCGGTTCCGTTCCGGAATCGGAAGAAAAACTGATGACGTACATACACGTCATCAGAACAGGAAAGGGTTAATTGCCCAGCGCCAGCGGTGGAAATTCCACGTTCCCATCGCGTGGGCCGTTCTATCCGTAGCATGACCACTGTTAACTTCCCCCAGAGTGCTCTGCGTTTTAGCAGCCCTGGGTGCGTGCTGTTTCGGGTAAACCCCAGATCGGAATTTGAATTACAGTGGCACCCTGCTGCGGCATCACCCGATACGATTAACGTGGATTCACGCGGCCTCTGAACGCGGCCGCATTCCCTGACGTTGCACAGAGACAGCGGGAACATTTATAATTATCTATTCATAGTGAGAAGGGGAAAGCCTGGATGTGGGACAAGGGCAGGGCATCGGTAGCTTGGATGCCTTGGGGCAAAGGACTTCCAGATCGAGTGTAAAGTCGTGCGAGGAGATGCGACCAGCCGGCATGTACCCACCCATTACCCGTTGCGGGCGCGATCGCAGATTTACGCTTTAAAGCCGGCGGCACGGTCGCAGCGTGGTTGGCACGGGCCCTGGTGCAAGGGATCCAACGCACGTTTGTGTGTTGAACTTCTTTAAACGGCGCGCTCTGTCCAATTTCCCACCCCTTTCTTTTTTCGACGACACTGACACTTCCCTCTCGGTTCCCGTGAGCCATGGTGCGGCTGCGGTGCCCTGCACACCCCCGGCACCTCCGATTGGCATGGTTGGCTACGTGCATTGCGAGAAACAGGCTCAGCGTACGTACGTACGTACGTACTCACTCGGCGTTTACGCCACAGGGCAGGCCGGCTGCAGATACGGGCTGCGTGTATGTTTAGAAGCGACGATGCCCGTTCCATTCTGCGCCCGCGTGTCGCACGGTCCGAGCCAGAGGCGTGACAACCGGAGGGCGTCGTGTGCGGCTTCTTTTGCAACAGACTCGGCGGGTCGCGCCCTACTCTGGGACCGAAAACGCGTCGCGACCGCTATTGTTTCCGACACTTCGTTGCAACGCGCGGTGCTCCGCAGTCAGTTTCAGTGGCTCCACGCTCGAGCGACCAATGGAGTTGGTGCTCTTCACCGCCGGTGACCCCGAAGATTCCACATTCCTCTGGTGGGAGCCAGTACCTTCATTGGAACGATGCCATTGAGCGGTGTCATTTTGAGCATCCCCGGAGCGATCGGAGGAACGAGCCACTTCCCCGAATAGGAGGCGAAGCGGCGATCTCCTGATCGCGAGATGAAACTTTTAACCACGGCACCGCGACCACCCTGATGACGCCCCTGGCGCATGGCTCACAGGGTTATACCTAATAAATGAAACTGAAAAACTGAAAACGCCACCACTCGACCACCGCCGCTTCTCCTCGCCCTCCGTGCTCCCCCCCCCCCACCCATGCCCCCGTCGCCCATTAGCGTTTTGTCGGGTTAACCCTCGCAAGGACAACGTCGGCCGTCTTCAGGGGATGTAAATATAAAAAACCCGTAAGCGGGGCGCAAAGCGCAAACGCACGCGGATTTCAATTGCAGCCCTTTCCCTTCTCCTCCTTCAGGGACCCATCCCCCCCCCCGCTGCACGCACGGCGCTTTCCTGCGCGACCAAGCATCGTCCCGGCGGAGCGTCGTGGCGCGGAGTAATTACGAGAGAGCGGCGCGTGAAGTGGCGTCAATATCGCGGATTCGCACGCGCGCATTTCCAGGCCGAGTGCCCTCCGCCAAGCGCTCCGAGGAGCCGTGCTGGTGGCGCGCGGCGGCGGTCGCTTTGGAGTCCAAAAGAAATTACGAATCGCAGCCATTAGGAAATCCACTGCTGGATGAACGCCTCCCGGCTCCGTGTCAGTCATGGGGAGGGGTGGGGGGGGGGTGATTGGCCGTGCTCGTCGGTGTGGTGTCCGGGTTGTGCCGCTCGTCGTTCGCTCCCTGAAGAGGCTCCCAGCACGTGGGGCGAAACGTCGGACGTTGTGCCGAAGAATTCGCGATACAACCTCAAAACGATGCCTCGGGAAGCTGCTCCTTGGGCATACCTCGCCGTGGTGATCCGTGTGGGCTGGGGAAGGGTTCGCATTGTGCTCAACGCTTATGTAATCCGTAGCCAGGAATCAAACTGAGGATGCCAGATTTATAGCACAATGTGCTAACAACTTCATTGCCCTTTCACCTTTTAGACTGAAAGTAGGATAACATTTGAAACCATTTAGAAACAGCGATTAAATGTGCAAACAGAGAAAGTGGTAAGTCAATATTTGAGACTGACCAATAAGTGTCCAGACCAGGGAGTCTTCTTATCTTTGCTGTTGGAGACCTGAACAAGGAGATCCTTTCTTTGCTGTGTTTATGAAGCCAGTGTCTCTCCTGAAAACTCCTCTGCCTGTGGTGGTGATGATGCAATAATTACCCAGGCTCCCATTGCCCAGGTGTGGTGTCATTGTCTCGACTGGAACGGGAGACTGCTCTGCCTTTTGATGGTCGCGCTACCTTCGGGTTCCCGCATTGTTAGACCGGAGCCCCCTTAGCCACCACTTTCCGACCACTCTTACTCCAGCTGCCACGTCGAGGGTGGGAGCTGGGTTTCAGCAGGGTGGCGATGGCCTCTGAACCTTCGAATAAAGCAATCACATTGAGCGAGAGACTCCGAGATGTTTTTTCTGTATTCGTTTAAATTGGTGATCCGTTACAGTGTGCATAATTATTGTGGGTGTGCGAAATACACACGGCAAACTTAACAAGGGTGCTTAGTTTGTAAACAATGCTGCTTTGGAAAAACTAAATGTCTGAAATGTCACGTGATAAAAATGGACCGTTGTCATGTGGTGTGTGCGGCTTAATGAATGTTTGCAGGTTAAGTGCGTTTTTCCATATACCTTTCTCTGATGCACATTCTTCCATTTTTCATTAGACGTATGCGCCACCAGCAGCAGCAGCAGCGGCGGCAGCAGCAGCAGCTCATTTTTCAACATTGTGTCAAAAACCCCAAATTAAATTGAGTGTTGCTTTTAAATGAGCTGCCCTGACCACGGCTCGGGGTTAGGTCCCTTTCCTAATAACAAAAAAATCCCCGCGCACATTAAACATTTATTTCGGTTGCATTGTCAAGCACCACACAAGAGACCACCAGTGTGTGTGCCCAGTGTTTCCACAATTGGCACGTTCCGGACGGTTATTGTGAAATCTGTGTGTGTGTACACGCGTGGGGGAGCGGTTGTGTCGCGGTTAGCGCTACGCTGCGCTACGAACCCAGCGACCCGAGTTCGATTGCCGCTCACGGCCAACACCAGTGACGATGATCTGGGGCTCCCCTAGGTCGACTCAGCCTAAAATGAGTATCTGGTGCGGTGTGTGAACATCGCCACTAGGGAGACAAAGGCGATCGGACGTGGTGCCGGCCACACATATATGCGTGTGTGTGTTTGTGTGTAAAGCGTAGACGCGACTCCGGCGTGAGATTGCAGCCGAGTGCTTTGTGACAGGTGAGTAATTTATTTGACCCACTTGAAATTCAATCAGTTATTTTATTTTTTACTCTAAATGCCAGCCCATGCAATGAATGCGCATGGTAAATTACTGAAATGTTATCTCAAGGCCTTTGGGGGGTCATTTGCCTTGAAAAGGGCTGAAATGCAATGTATATTTTCCCCCCCTCTTCTTCTGTCTCTGTTTGACTTCTGATCATCGCGTCTGCTTCAGCGAGTTTTCCGGCGGTGCGATCACACGAGATGCTTCTAGGGGCGACGGGCGGCCAGTTTCGTCACGTTTGGACGTTTGCAGAGCGTCAGCAAAATCCCGCGCGCTTACTTGTGTGATTTGTGTGATTTGTGCTTTGGAATCGGTGTCGCTTGCACCTTAACTCGTGCACGCTCTACTCGTGCACGCTCTACTCGTGCACGCTTTTGCTGCGAAGAGCAATGCGTGGTCACGGTAGAGCAATGGTTCTCGCGCTTGCGCTGCGAACCTGCTGGTCTCAGTTCAAATCCTAAGCACGGCGAACATTGGCGGCGAGTGATAACGGAATCGCTTCTGGGTACCCCCAACTCACACTGACTCACACCGATTGACATCGCTTCACACTGACACACAATGACCCACACTGACCCACACTGACCCACACTGACTCACACTGACCCACACTTACCAGAATATTGTGGCATGGTCACACCACCCCAATGACCGACACGGCATAAGGAGGCGTTCATCATGGTGTCTGGAAGGGAGGGGTACCATGATGTATGGATCAGAAACACGGATACTTTACTCGCGCTCATTCACACTGACCCACTGTTTACGTGGCAGCCCTTACCGATTGGCGATCTAACCTGTATTATGGTTGACAAGCAAAATTGGTTAAGGTCTGAAAAGTACGCAAGGAAGAGTGGATGGAGAGAGGCCTGCTGTGAATCACGCCGAGCGACAGGAGGAGCGCGTTGCACCGAAGGGTGAATTCAAGTCGGAGACGTCATATTGACTGTTAAGAAAATGAAACAGGCCTGGGGAGTACGGATCACGAGGGTGGAAGGAAGGCCGCTGGCCGAGACTGGTGATGGAATTGCAGCCAAAAGAGGGAACACTGCCAAGAGGAAGAGGTCCGGGGTCACTTGCAGAACTAAGATGGATTGTCACAAGACCCTGGATGGTGATGACATGGCGGGTGGGGGCCTACATCCAGTTGTGGATGTAACACAACCGACGAAGATGATGATGATAACGAGGATGATGATGATGATGATGAGACGTTACATGTTAGTCGTTCACACGACCCTGGCAGCCACCAGAGGCGATGCAGCGGCACCAATTTTTTTAAATAGAAAATAAAAGATGATCGATTTTCGGGCGAAATTGCAAGCGCAGGTCGTGACAATTTGGCCTGAATATAATGACAGCCTGAACAAAAACACGGTTTGGGCATTCTGAATGAACTCTTCGGGCAATCTTCCAAGGCGTTGAGTCGCCCCTAAACCAACTAAAACACTTCGAGTGCTTCACCTGCACTGTTTGTAGAGTTGCACCATTGCTGCTGCGAGTGAGTGAGTGTGACGTAGCTGCACTGTGGCTCTGTGACGCCGCATCTCAATTCCCACCGCTTCGCCAAAACTCGGCCCTAAGGTGGCTGTGGATAGGCCCAGCGTGGCAGGGCGCTGCTTTGTCATTCGTGAAGTTTAAG
The DNA here is from genome assembly GCF_048934315.1 of Petromyzon marinus. Lineage (NCBI taxonomy): Eukaryota > Metazoa > Chordata > Hyperoartia > Petromyzontiformes > Petromyzontidae > Petromyzon > Petromyzon marinus. The sequence continues at coordinate 1,392,929 of NC_133696.1, read as the reverse complement.
TGGCCACCTCTTCGGCGTGTCACGAGCCCCGATTGTTTGCAGTTTAAATTTAATAACCGGGCCGACGGCACGAAAGCGCTCTCAAAGAGGGCGTCTTCACGCACGCCAAGGCCTCGTATCGGAGAGCGTGTCGCTCCACCCAAAGTTGACCAACTACAATTGCAAATTGGAGTAAGCGGGCAAATACAATAATTGGCATGAAACTCAATCTTTTGCTATCAAAAGAGTGAAATTGCGTGGCAGCTTGTACGCGAAAGCATAGTGGCAGTTTACTGATTGATCCAATATTAAACAAATTATTTGGCGATACTGCATTGGCAGTGGTGCAGAAGCACAAATAACAAACAAAAATTCAAAGCGTCCATCCATAACACGGTGGCCTTATGAGGACAAATGTATAATTATCGGTGACGTTTGGAGCAAGGGCCCTTCTTCACACGCTAAGAAGAAGGTGTTGGTATTCATCGGTGAGCCAAACTGTTTCCTTCCTTAGATGAGCATCGACTGGCGCCTTCTTCATTGGTGATCCTGAGCCAGTGTTGCGATTTCCACATTCCTTTGGCGAGCAATAGTCTGTTCATAATCATGGTCTAAATATGCCAACTTCTAAAACGTCCCCCACATTTTACTCAATTGGGATTACACGCAGCAGCAGCAGCAGCAGCTTTGAATTCACATAAGGCCGCTCAAATCTACTGTCAACATAAAAAACAAATCAAAGACCATTCTCAGTCTTTCCCAAGCACCATCTTCTCCTCTGTCCCCTTCCCATACTTCCCTCCGGGTGTTACATCGGCGCCACTCTCGTGAGATGAAGCGTCCATTTGGAACTCCCACAGTGGGCGGTGTGCCACCACGTGTCCGAGAGCGTCCCACGGAAGGTGATCTCACAGAGCTACTCCCGAGCTCCCCTCGTGTGGGGCCTCCAATGGCACACGAGGGGCACTGCGCTCTCTAGACCCGCCGCGCTCGAGGGACGTCCATTTGCGTGGCGCTGTCACGTTTGTTTTATTTGTGTGCAGGATCTCTGCGCTGTGGGACCTGAGGCCACTCGGCCACCTCAGCAGATCTTACAACAGATATGTCACAGGCATAGTAAGGCCCCCAGCAGCGTATAGTGAACACGTTAATGAGACTTTTTTTTTTAAAGCTTGTTATTTTTTTTTATTTTTTTTCATAGTACATATGTTGCTTGTCTCTTCATCATTATTCGTAAATATGTGATTGTTAGTTTCATTGTTAGGTTAGAAACACTGTGGTCTGTGCTCTTGCATGAAAAGTGGTGGGCTAGGTTTTGCCCAATCCTAGCCAGCTGGCTCAAGAAAACTTCACAAACGAAATGTAATTATTTGGTGATGCTGAAGCACAAACTAACATACATGAAGCACAAACTAACATACAAAAACAAAACAATCGTCAGGAGCAGTGTGGCCGTAAAAGGAATGGTACATGTAGTAATAATAATAATAAGGCGTCGTTCAGCGCAGTAACCGTTCTGCGTGACAGGACCATTGCCCGAAATGTCACCGCGCTGTTGACGTGTGGAGTGTCTCAGCGTTGGGCGACACGGCTCACGGTCGTGTACTGCTCGCACTCCATGGGCTCTTCCTCGTGAGACAGACAGAGAGAGAGATGCTAGCCCACGATGCCCACCCGCTGCACGTCTGCCGATGTACGCACACAGCGAGTGAGATTGTTGTTTTTATGATTTTATCGCGTCGCTCCTTTCATTGTCTTTAATCATTTTAGCTGTTGGATATTTTTCGTCCATGAACTTCCTTTATTGTTTGTTATTCTCATTACCGAATCTCATTTCGTGCTCGACACTGCTGTGGGGTCGGGGGCCGGGGATGGTTGCGACACATTTATACTTATGCAATCTAACCCAAATACCTTTGTTATGAATAATACCGGTCGCGAAAGCCCTCTACGTGTTAAACTGACTACCCTCTATGGGGAGGATACTTTTCTATTGGAGAAACTTCGCATGAAGCAGGTAAAATTGATGTCTTCACTGGCGTTCCTCAAAAGGTGCAGAGATTCAAAGGTAATACCAAACGCAGATAAAATAACACATCACATAAAGTCTGCTAAAGCTAGCCAAATACTACACAAAGCTAGCGAATTATTATCACTAGAATACAGCACAACAGGAGTGAATTATCTCAAATTTCTGAATCTCTGACGCACTTGCACCTTAGTTTAGCACGTAGGCTTTCGCGACCAATATTATTCATAATAAAGGTTTTTGGGTTAGTTCGCGTTATTTATAAATGTGTTGTAACCCTCCACCACCCGACACGGCCAATCAGCAAAAAAGTGTCACGTTGACAAAAGACAAATAATTCACTACTTTAGCCCACCGGTGTGTTGAAGAGTGAATCCACAACATTTACAGTTTGAGTACAACGTTTCGCTGGTAATTACATCCAGCATCATCGGGCAAATAAAGATATTTAAATTCTGGCAGCTGATAAAGGCCGCACTACTGTAGTGATGTCACGAACAGATTATGATAATTTGATTAAAGATTTACTGGAGGAAGATACCTATATTAAAATTAAACGAGATCCAACTAATACTTTAGAACGCAAGACTACTGCAATCAAGCCACCGGCCTCAAAACCACCAAGAGTGTATGGGCTACCAAAGATTCATAAAATCGGTATCCCATTACGACCCATAGTAAGTACAATAGGCTCTGCCACATATTTATTTGCAAAATATGTAACTAAACAAATACAGCCCTACATCGGTAGGATATCTTCATTTATAAGAAAATCAGAACATCTTGTGAATGTGATTAAAGATATTAATATTCTGGTGAGTTTTTATGTAATTTCTCTATTCACTAAGGTTCCAGTTAACGAGTCACTTCAATTACTTGATAAACTAGTAAAGAATACAGGTTTACCGAAAGATATTCCAAAATTAGCTGACCATTGTCTAAATAACACTTACAGTATTTCTTATGAAGAGGTGACTTCTTTAAACAAGAGGAAGGAGCAGCAATGGGCTCTCCTTTATCTCCTGCTATAGCAAATCTGTACATGGAAAACTTTGAAACAAGAGCACTTGCCTCAAGTACATTTAACCCATCTTTTTGGTTTAGATATGTCGATGACACTTTGGTTGTCTGTACACATGCTAAAGATACACTTAATGACTCTTTTGGTTCTTTCGGTTAAAGTCCCGTAGTTAGAAATGAAATAAAATAAAACAAATCACGACGTTTCGATCGCGACACAAGCGGTCGTTATCAGGCGGAAAAAAATAACCCAGCAGTGGAACTGCTGAACCAGCGAGAGAGCCGTGACAACAACAACAACAAGAGGTTATATACGTGGCGATGGGCAAGCAAGCGGGGTCTGCTGTGCGGTGAGAAGTTGGGGTCCAACCGGTGACGTCTGGATTATGAATCCAAGTGTACTGACCATTACACATCGCGGGAAGCTCTGAGTGTCAGGGTGAATACGGAAACAATTTTAATGGCACATTTTGTAAACCGTCAACATTTTAATCCAGTTCTTTTCACATTATATCTCTCTCACACTCTCCATCTCTCATCACCCTCCTCCCTTCCTGCAAAATAATCATAATCACCCTTTGAAAGTCACTGAAGTGTTAATCATAACGATGATAAATAATAACTTTGTAGCTAATCCAAATTACACTTGCCTATTAAAAGTTCGGGAAAACACGGCTGGAAATTACTTGGAGAAATTGAAAACATGTAGAGCCATACGTGTCGTTAAATCGCATTCGTTTTCATCCGCGCTAAAAAGAAAAGGATGAAATGACCACAATTTAAGCCACGCGTACATTACCACGCAGCCGAACGGCTCACTTACAGGTTGTTTGCAGTCAAAGCGTGTATCTTAGGAGATTAGATTTTTCCGTAATCGCTTGAGCCCCAGATACTTGCTGTGCAAACTGGTTTAGGTAAGCTCCTTAGCTCGTAAGTAGTGGCTGTGGAGGGAAAATAAAAGTCTCTTTTGTATTCTGCGTAGACAAATAATTTTCATCAAATGCCCTTTGCTCTGCTGCGGGGCTGCGCGCGGCGCGACTGCCGCAGCCTGGAGGATCAAATCCCCGGAATTATGGCCCTCGCGCCGATTGTAAATCTGGCCGTGCCGTCCCATGGTCCCGGTCATTTTGAGCAACGTCACGCAACTGGTGAATTGCTCGCCTTGAAAAGAAATTCACGCGCTCGGCACTTTCTGTTCCTCGAAGACGGACTGCGTTGCGCAGCCGTCATGGGGAGCGGGGGGGGGCATCTATCGGTGAATTCCCTTTCTTGACGTGTGCACGCGCGAGCGTTCGTAGGTGCTCGCTAACGGCACTCGCTCCAGCAGTCTGTCAGCTATGTGGGTGTTCTTTGTCTTTGTGGGCACGTGGCGGAGTGGCGGGCATAGTGTGCCTGGCCCGCGATCGGAAGGTTGCAAGCTCAAATCCTAATTGGTGGTTGACTCGGCTCATCGTCCCTTCCGGGGTCAATACAATGACAACTACTTTGTGGGGAAGTCCAGCAGTGGTTGTCCTGTGGATAGACTCGCTCTGTGATGAGGGATTTCTCTGTCGAGCTATTGTCGAGCTTCATGTCCAGTGTGCATGCCGTGCAACCACACCGTCGCCGATGGGCCGTAGGGGCCCAGGCGTTGTGCTACGAAGGGAAGGGGGGACATTGGGCAGTGGAGCCCTTTTCTCATATATTGCCCCTGGGCCCATGCCACCCACACACCAGGACACATGCCACCCACACACCAGGGCACATGCCATCCACACACCAGGACCCTTGCCACCCACACACCAGGACCCATACCACCCACACACCAGGACCCATGCCACCCACGCCAGGACCAATGCCATCCACACGAGGGCCCATGCCACCCACACCAGGAACCATGCCATCCACACCAGGACCCATGCCACCCACACCAGGGACAATTAAACCCACACCAGGACCCATCCCACCCACACCAGGGCCCATGCCACCCACACCAGGACCCATGTCACCCATACCAGGGCCCATGCCACCCACACCAGGGCCCATGCCACCCACACCAGGGCCCATGCCACCCACACCAGGGCCCATGCCACCCACACCAGGCCACCAGCTCATGCTGTACACCAGGGGTGGGGAACCTTTTTTTCTGCCAAGGGCCATTTGGATATGTATAACATCATTCGCGGGCCATACAAAATTATCAACTTAAAAATTTGCCTGTTATATTTGGTCAAACATTTCATAAACTAACCCCTAATGTAATGGCTGGAACTGCTTCTCTTTGGTGTGGCGTGTGATGTTAGCTGGTATTGATGTTGCTACTCGCAACTGCTTTTCCAGGTTTTCTCCTAGATTTATTGCATTTCGACTCCCGCCTGCGGTTGCCTTGGCAGGGCCAGACCAAATGATTTCTTGAGCCTTATACGGCCCGCGGGCTGGACGCTCCCCACCCCTGCTGTACACCTTTAGAAATGTAAACACCACAATGTTGGCAGGAAGAGCAATAAGGAGGCTACTGCCTCGCCCTTTCAATGTGACACGGACATTAAACATTTTGGGATGTTGCGAACAGTGTAAACTTTCGAGAGAAAATATATTGCCTTGCGCACTTTAGAAGGAGAAAGTAAAAAGTAAATAGTGTTCCTTGTTATAGCGGGCATGAACGTTTGAGGCACGCATTGTTGATGCGACTGTGGGTTCGTCCAGAGCATTCTCTCATTCTGTGGGCCCGCTTCCGTTACGTACTTTTAAGGCTCTCAGCGCCGTGCAGTTATCTGCAGCTTATGTCACTGGGAGACAACGAGCTCTGATTTCCAATCACATTTACTGCCCAGCAATAATGTTTCTCTTGAGTATCAACGAAGAAATATATCTCTTATAATTATACAACTGTTGTATATGCCGGGTCTTGAAAATTTAATGAAAATAATAAAAATATAATGAAATTGGGAAAATGCATGATTATCCGAAATTATGCTAATTAGATGTAATCGTATTAATTTATGCAATTGCATGCGATTATGCTAACGCAAGCCGTTATGATAATTAGGCCCTGCCTTGCTGACGAGGGTAGTATTATCAATCGGGATCGTACAATTAGTTGTATGAAGCTATGCAGGTGTCCTGTAAGTATGCTAGATTGAATGCCCTTCGTATGAATATCATTGCATGAATTTTTAATGAGTTTTCCTCTCGCCGTGTATGCTCGCGTACTCTGAGGAATAATCGAATGTACTGTTACCCAGTTAACAAACGTGACCATTGAGGGTTAAATGTATGGATCAATGAGGGGAACATCTCCAGGAGTACTGTGTTGACAATTCCAAGCATAAGAGTTCGCATATTAGTGTCAAGGTTTTGTTTAGAAATTAAAATTGCTTAACACAGAAGTGTTTGAGTGTTTCTTTCCTAAGTTCATGCATAATAATCTTAATAATAAGATCTGTATCCTGCGGTGAGATTTGAATTTGGAGACCTGACATAAACACTAATACATAATCAGTAAATGTTAAAGCAAGAATAATTGTATTATACCGATTGATAATACAAACCTAGACAACGAAGGCCTATATATACGACACAACACTTTTTTTATTGTGTTTTGCCAAGGTCCATACGATGGTGTGTTGGGTGCTCTTTTCATCATCGTGCAAACTCAAGTATCCTTAACCTACACTAAGCCCTTGAATCCAGGCGAGCGTTGATCTCGGAACATTTGCTATTCCTCTATAAAACTAAACAAACGTTGCATCTGGCCAATAGGTGGCAATTTAAAACTTGGCACACTTCGGCCGACGTCGATCTCACACCTTTTGCAGCCGTGCCTTTAATTATATATTTTGTTTAATGAATAATATTATCCGGTGACAGAGTTGAAGTGTAAATTAAGTAGTAAACCACCTCGTTCATTTGCCAAATCCCTGGCATTGTCGACGGCCGTGGCCCCCGAGAGCTGTGCCGGCACGGGGCCTCCCTCCCTCCCCTCCCTCCCCTCCCTCGGCTCGTCGCCCCCTCCCAGGCGCCGACTCTCGGTCGATGAAGGCGCGAGCCGCTGATGCCCAGTTTGCATCGTTCGAGATGGCCGACTTCAATCAAACGGATTCAAATGTGAGCGTCGATTTCATATGAACGCGCAGCCCGCGCTCCGCTGCTCGTGCTGACAGGTGTGTGTATGCGTGTGCACGTGTGTGTGTGCGCGCATGTGTGTGTGTGTGTGTGCGTGCGTGTGTATGCACGCATGTGTGTGTGTGTGCGCGTGTGTGTGCACGCGTGTGTGTGTGTGCGCGTGTGTGTGTGCCTGTGCACGCGTGTGTGTGTGCACACGCGTGTGTGTGCGTATGCCTGTTAGCGCACGGCGCTACGAGCCCGGCGACCCGAGTTCGATTCCCGCTCACGGCCAAAACCAGGGACGAATATTTGAACTGGGCCTTCCCTAGGTCGACTCAGCCTCAAATGAGTACCTAATTCTGTGTGTAAAACATCGCCACTGGGGAGACAAAGGCGGCAGGGGCGTGGTGCTGGACACCCACCCCCTCGTGTGCCTTGCCGGACTTCATAGGTGCTCACTAACAGCACTTGCCCCAACAGTCAGTTGAGGCTACGTGGAGGATCTTTGTATTTGCTGATGTGCGTGCAATGTGAAGCAGTGTCGTAGTCACCGTAGTGAGTAGCGCACTGCAGTACGGACCGGGCAATCTGGGTCCAATTCCCAGATCCGCTCACAGAAGTGACGAGTGTTACCTTAACTCATCCTGGGCCTCCAGTTCAGCCTTAAATGAGTACTCGATACGGTGTGTAAATATCAGCACTGGAGAGCTGAAGGAAGCCGGGCGTGGTGCTGGCCGCATCACGGTACTGGCAAAGCCGAAGGTGGATACCTTGCACCAGGTACTCACTTTAGACTCACACAGAGGACGCCCATGCCAGGTCCAAATATCGATTTCCGTGGTGTTTTAATTGACCGCCAACCACATCGAGGTGGCAGAGAGATCACAACACGGTGCACGAACCAATATTCATTCACTCCCCACGGCTCACGCGGAGACAAATACCCCCCCCCACCCACATAGCCTTCAGCAGACTGTTTCGTGAAATCAATCGGGAGAGCGTGGCGGTCTTTTTCGCGCGCACAGGGAGAAAGTTGGAACACGGCCACAGCGGGCGGCCACTGTGGCCACGCGCGACAGGTCACCCACACACCTGGCACGGAGGTGGCATTGATGCGCGGTGCATTCTGGGACACGTGATGTATGTGGAGGGTGGGGGTGCTGGCGGGTAGCCGTGTCGTGTGATCAATCCATTAGCTTTGGCACCTGGAGAATTATAGGCCACTGAGCTTGAAGGATTACGTCCTCGCAGTGTCTAAGCTTTGATGCAGTGCTCTGGGAACATTGCCACTCGGTAAACGGCACAATGGCTCTAAAGCAAGAGTGAGTACCTGTTGACGTTCGACATCGATAACGTTGAGGAATGCCTCAATCCATTTGCCTCTGCGGGGTGGCACGGCCACTTTGGTTTCGCTCCGCTCGCTCTGCTGAAGGGAAGTGGGGGCGGTAGGAGGCAGTGGCCGCGCTCCCTCGCTGAGTGGTGAACCTCAGCGTGCAACAGTGGCGCCGACCCCAACGAGTTAAACTAATCTAAAAACTTATTATCTATTTATTTAGTTTCACCAGGTAAGGCCCACTGAGCTATACAGCTCTTTTTCAGAAGCGACCTGGCTATCACGAATGATAGCTTCATGAATGGTTTGTCACGTGGGCATTTATAGCAGCCAAATGCTCTGAACGCATGTTTCTAAATGTGAAGGAAAAAACGGAAGGAGAGTGGAGTAAAATCCACGCGACCACAGAGAGAGTTGCACCTAAACTCCAAATACACAGCAGGTGTCAGGGTGGGGATCGAAACCACGACCTCCTGTATGCCAGGCGAGGTAGTTAACATCTGCGAGCCACTGTGATGGTTTCAAAGCCCCCTTGCAGTGAGCCTCGTTGGTTGGTGGTTTCGTTAAGAAATCCACTGCTGGATGATTGCTTCCCAACTCCCTCGGGCGGGGTTGTTTGGCCGTGAGTCACCGCGCCGGGCGGCCAAATTGCAGCGAGTTGTCACTGTAGGGGCAGCACGGTGAGTTGTCACAGTGGGAGCAGCAAGGCGAGTTGTCACTGTGGGACCAGCAAGGCGAGTTGTCACTGTAGGGGCAGCACGGTGAGTTGTCACAGTGGGAGCAGCAAGACGAGTTGTCACTGTGGGAGCAGCAAGACGAGTTGTCACAGTGGGAGCAGCAAGGTGAGTTGTCACTGTGGGACCAGCAAGGCGAGTTGTCACTGTGGGAGCAGCAAGACGAGTTGTCACTGTGGGAGCAGCAAGACGAGTTGTCACTGTGGAGCAGCAAGGCGAGTTGTCACTGTGGGAGCAGCAAGACGAGTTGTCACAGTGGGAGCAGCAAGACGAGTTGTCACTGTGGGAGCAGCAAGACGAGTTGTCACAGTGGGAGCAGCAAGGTGAGTTGTCACTGTGGGACCAGCAAGGCGAGTTGTCACTGTGGGAGCAGCAAGACGAGTTGTCACTGTGGAGCAGCAAGACGAGTTGTCACAGTGGGAGCAGCAAGACGAGTTGTCACTGTGGAGCAGCAAGACGAGTTGTCACTGTGGGAGCAGCAAGACGAGTTGTCACTGTGGGACCAGCAAGGCGAGTTGTCACTGTAGGGGCAGCACGGTGAGTTGTCACAGTGGGAGCAGCAAGACGAGTTGTCACTGTGGGAGCAGCAAGACGAGTTGTCACTGTGGGAGCAGCAAGACGAGTTGTCACTGTGGGAGCAGCAAGACGAGTTGTCACTGTGGGAGCAGCAAGACGAGTTGTCACAGTGGGAGCAGCAAGACGAGTTGTCACTGTGGAGCAGCAAGACGAGTTGTCACTGTGGGAGCAGCAAGACGAGTTGTCACTGTGGGAGCAGCAAGACGAGTTGTCACTGTGGGAGCAGCAAGACGAGTTGTCACTGTGGGAGCAGCAAGACGAGTTGTCACTGTGGGAGCAGCAAGACGAGTTGTCACTGTGGGAGCAGCAAGACGAGTTGTCACTGTGGGAGCAGCAAGACGAGTTGTCACTGTGGGAGCAGCAAGACGAGTTGTCACAGTGGGAGCAGCAAGACGAGTTGTCACTGTGGAGCAGCAAGACGAGTTGTCACTGTGGGAGCAGCAAGACGAGTTGTCACTGTGGGAGCAGCAAGACGAGTTGTCACTGTGGGAGCAGCAAGACGAGTTGTCACTGTGGGAGCAGCAAGACGAGTTGTCACAGTGGGAGCAGCAAGACGAGTTGTCACTGTAGGAGCAGCAAGACGAGTTGTCACTGTGGGACCAGCAAGACGAGTTGTCACTGTGGAGCAGCAAGACGAGTTGTCACTGTGGGAGCAGCAAGACGAGTTGTCACTGTGGGAGCAGCAAGACGAGTTGTCACAGTGGGAGCAGCAAGACGAGTTGTCACTGTGGAGCAGCACGGTGAGTTGTCACTGTGGGACCAGCAAGACGAGTTGTCACAGTGGGAGCAGCAAGACGAGTTGACACAGTGGGAGCAGCAAGACGAGTTGTCACTGTGGGAGCAGCAAGACGAGTTGTCACAGTGGAGCAGCAAGACGAGTTGTCACTGTGGAGCAGCAAGACGAGTTGTCACTGTGGGAGCAGCAAGGCGAGTTGACACTGTGGGAGCAGCAAGACGAGTTGTCACTGTGGGAGCAGCAAGACGAGTTGTCACTGTGGAGCAGCAAGACGAGTTGTCACAGTGGAGCAGCAAGACGAGTTGTCACTGTGGGAGCAGCAAGACGAGTTGTCACTGTGGGAGCAGCAAGACGAGTTGTCACTGTAGGAGCAGCAAGACGAGTTGTCACTGTAGAGGCAGCAAGACGAGTTGTCACTGTGGAGCAGCAAGACGAGTTGTCACTGTGGGAGCAGCAAGACGAGTTGTCACTGTAGAGGCAGCAAGACGAGTTGTCACTGTGGAGCAGCAAGACGAGTTGTCACTGTGGGAGCAGCAAGACGAGTTGTCACTGTAGAGGCAGCAAGACGAGTTGTCACTGTGGAGCAGCAAGGCGAGTTGTCACAGTGGAGCAGCAAGACGAGTTGTCACTGTGGAGCAGCAAGGCGAGTTGTCACTGTGGGAGCAGCAAGACGAGTTGTCACTGTGGGAGCAGCAAGACGAGTTGTCACTGTGGGAGCAGCAAGGCGAGTTGTCACTGTGGGAGCAGCAAGGCGAGTTGTCACTGTGGGAGCAGCAAGACGAGTTGACACTGTGGGAGCAGCAAGACGAGTTGTCACTGTGGGAGCAGCAAGGCGAGTTGTCACTGTGGGAGCAGCAAGACGAGTTGTCACTGTGGGAGCAGCAAGGCGAGTTATCACAGTGGGAGCAGCAAGACGAGTTGTCACTGTGGGAGCAGCAAGACGAGTTGTCACTGTGGAGCAGCAAGACGAGTTGTCACTGTGGGAGCAGCAAGGCGAGTTGTCACAGTGGAGCAGCAAGACGAGTTGTCACTGTGGGAGCAGCAAGACGAGTTGTCACTGTGGGAGCAGCAAGGCGAGTTGTCACTGTGGAGCAGCAAGACGAGTTGTCACTGTGGGAGCAGCAAGACGAGTTGTCACTGTGGGAGCAGCAAGGCGAGTTGTCACTGTGGAGCAGCAAGGCGAGTTGTCACTGTGGGAGCAGCAAGACGAGTTGTCACAGTGGGAGCAGCAAGACGAGTTGTCACTGTGGAGCAGCAAGACGAGTTGTCACTGTGGGAGCAGCAAGACGAGTTGTCACTGTGGGAGCAGCAAGGCGAGTTGTCACTGTGGGAGCAGCAAGACGAGTTGTCACTGTGGAGCAGCAAGACGAGTTGTCACAGTGGAGCAGCAAGACGAGTTGTCACAGTGGAGCAGCAAGGCGAGTTGTCACTGTGGGAGCAGCAAGGTGAGTTGTCACTGTGGGAGCAGCAAGACGAGTTGTCACTGTGGGAGCAGCAAGACGAGTTGTCACTGTGGAGCAGCAAGACGAGTTGTCACTGTGGAGCAGCAAGACGAGTTGTCACTGTGGGAGCAGCAAGACGAGTTGGCACTGTGGGAGCAGCAAGACGAGTTGTCACTGTGGGAGCAGCAAGACGAGTTGGCACTGTGGGAGCAGCAAGACGAGTTGTCACTGTGGGAGCAGCAAGGCAAGTTGTCACTGTGGGAGCAGCAAGACGAGTTGACACAGTGGAGCAGCAAGACGAGTTGACACAGTGGTGATTATACTTCACCGCGCCGGTCAATGCGGGTTAGTGAAGGGCAGGGTGCATGGCTTTGGGCACAAAGTACACTTCAACAATCGTATTTTTCCCGCTGCACTGCCCGCTGCTGCCCCACAGCACCGTCACACCAACCTTGTCGCACGTATCGCCGCGTGCCATTCGTGATCCACCCTTGAGCTCAGTGATGCGGACACGGGGCAAGGAACGACAGCGGGACACAGACCGTCAGTGGTCAGTGGCCCAGACGGTCAGTGGCCCAGACGGTCAGTGGCCCAGACGGTCAGTGGCCCAGACGGTCAGTGGCCCAGACGGTCAGTGGCCCAGACGGTCAGTGGCCCAGACCGTCAGTGGCCCAGACGGTCAGTGGCCCAGACCGTCAGTGGCCCAGACCGTCAGTGGCCCAGACGGTCAGTGGCCGTGTTCGTATCCCTGCGTTTTTGCCCCTCTACGCTTGCTTGGCAGCTGGTGAATAATTCACTTTCTAAGCAGCACCGTTCATTATGTATTGTGCCGGGTCGAGATTCAACATCTAATTTGCATTATCCGTCGTCTGCATTGCGGTGGCACCCTCTCCTCCTTGTGCATTCACAGCTGCACCACAGATGACAATCAGTGCTCATATTGCTCAACGTTAGCTGTACCCCCTGGCCCCCACCCCTGCCCCCCACTGCACACTCCTACCCGTCCCGTCGTCCCATCGATCGCGCACCAGTTGGCAAATAACGTACTTGGTGCATTATTTGATGCATTACTTGGTGCATTACTTGAGTTCCGCGTGATATGTCGTCAAGGTTGTTACATACGTATGATATAGCTCGACGAAGTGGCTGAACGTGGTCGAAATTGACATCCGCCAAATAATCTAAAGGCATCTTTCTCAACGCAGAGGGAGAAACCGTGGGACAGAATCAGTGGGACACGCTTATTCCATAGACAGCAAGCGGCAATCGTCCCATCGGCAGAGGGAAATAAAGAATGGGTCTGGAGCCCAGCCTCGAACAGGGGCAGGGAATCCATGGCACGGATGGCTGTGGAAAGGGAGTTGATGACTCTCGGGTGGCAGGGGAGAACGAGCGATATTCCCCTTGAGCGAAGAATGTTGACATTGACGATGGAAGGGGAGGCGCTTCGACAGGGAGCCTATGTCGCTGGAGCGGAGAGCACGTGGAGTGATGTTAGTGGTGGTGATGTAATACCGTACGCGGTACGCGAACTCGTCTTAACTCGATGTGAAAGCAGGCTATGTGGGGATTGGGCCCGTGGGCCGACTGGTGGTGGTTGTGCAGAGGGAACGTGCTTCTCCGGCACTGCGCTCCGTCATTCACGCCGCGTGTCGTCGATTTACGCCACAGGACTCGCAGACCTCGGGTCGAAAATCAGCTGTCTTCGTGACAGCGCATGCATTGAAGTATACCGCTGAGAGACCGCCATTGTATGCCCCCCCAGTAAAAACGAAATGAGGAAGGAATATCGCCTCTCTCACGGCACGTCTGTGTCCGCGTCTGTACGTGTGCGTCTATGTGGGCGCTTCATCGGTGCTCGCAAAAACCACTTGCCCTAACAGTCTGTACAAGGCTATTTGGGGGATCTTTGTCTGTGTGGGTAGAGCGGTGGCGCAGTGGCGAGTGCACTGTGTTGCGAGCCCGGCGACCTGAGTGCGACTCCCAGCCGCCAGCGTTGGCAGCGAGTAAGATCTGAGCCGGGGCTGGCTCCCCCCTTCACCATCCCGCACAGACCGTCACGCTGAAGTATGGCCAAACAAGCTCGATGACCGCACGGCATGGGGAGGTCGTCATCCAGCAGTGGAGTGACAGTTCCTTCCGTCTTCTCCAACCGCGCGCTTTCCTCTTCATTTCCCTGTGTGGTTCGTCCTTCAAGACGTCAAGCTGAGCCTTCCTCCTTCCAACTCGGGGCCATTTTTCCTGGCTCCCTTCCTTCTCGATCTCCCTGGAGCAAGCCCTTTCCTCTGACATCACTGTCGCCACTCCAGATGTTTTGCCTTTTCTAAATTGTTCCAATTTGCCGCACCTCCGATGAGCACGGTTGGCTACGTACGATTTGAAAGAAGTTCAGAATACATACATGCAATTCGACATATCTCACTCCGAGCCCACTCTTGATATTTCATAGTTGCAGTCCTCTTTGTTTCCATGCAGCTGTTTTCTTCTTTATTTAAACTCTCAATTCGATGCCATGCCATAGCACGTCAGTATTTTGTACCACATTTGCAGTCGGCACTGCCCCGGTACGATGAGCACTCGGTGAATTTCACAAGGGCATCTTTCATAATAACGGGATCTTCCTGCTCTGTGCGCGATCCACCAACCCCACGCCCGGGCCAATAAACGTCAGGCCGCCCCACCATCACGCGATGAATAATACATAAACACGTGCGCGGCACCGTACATGCCCAACAGCATCGACACCTTGTACCACGTTGCAGCTGCGAATTATTGAGTGGACCGGCCTGGTCGTAGAAAATGAATACAAAACGCTTTGTCGGTCAAGTTTAAGTAAGGAATTGCTGCTTTGTGGGCGCCTCGAAGATTCGGGCCCTCTGGGACAGGCCCCGTTTTTTACCATTAGCTCAGCCGATTATGCACAACTTATCTTATAAAGTCATCCATCACACATTACGCCCATTAGTTTGCTGTATTAATCATATCGAGCGTGCACACTCTCAGACGCCGAGCCTTCTCATTTATTTGCGCGATCTGTTTGAAATTGCACCATGATAAATAGTTCAATCACAGCCACTGAAAAAACGAGCAGGAATCCAGTACAATGCATGGTGTTTGTTGTGTGTGTTGTGTGTGTGACCGTCTCTGAGTGAAACGATCTTTTGTGAATTTTTCGTGCTTCAATCCCAGCGGGTATTCTTTCACTTGGCGCTGAAGTTTTCCGACAGACAGTGGGCACGAGTCGACCATTTGCGCGTTGGGGCAAATGAAACAAAAACTAACCGCCTTCAAAATAAGTTTGGAGCGTTTTACCAGAGGCGGATGTCCGTCGCACGCCGCCGAATTTTAGCGCGAAACAATTTTTTTTTACGAATTGCAGCTGTTAATAAAGGAATGCGTTGTACAATTGAATGCTTTAATCGTTCACCGGTGTTGCATGTTTTGCGGCCGGTCAAGGGGGCGGTGCGCGCACTTCGTTCCGCCGTGCCTCACCAACGGCGCCGCGGTGGCAACATTAGATGGTGCTTGCAAAGGTCGCGATTCAGAGGAAAGCAAAAAAAAAGTAAATCGTCAAATAAATAATGAACGCGACATCTGGCTGGCACTTGGCGTATGCCGGGAAAATTAGCGTGAATTGCCGATAAGGCACGGTCCACGTAAATCAGGCTCATTCCCATTAATTTGGATTATAACCCCCTTAATTTGCGTAGACGTTTTGCTGTTAGTGAAATAATGCAGCCTTGAAAGGATTTCCACGTGGACGTCGATGTTAAACGGCAGAAATGATTGAGACAATTACGCCGAGGGGTGAGTGATAAATAAGCAATGAAGACTTAAATGCCCTCTTGTTGCTGTCGATGGCTCGAGATGTTCCGTGCCGCTCAGCCGAGCCGCGTGTGAACAGTCCGTGACAAAGGCTTCACGGCTGCGCCTTCCCAAACTTCTCCAACGCAAGCAAACGGAGCGGTGCGGCCCACTGCCGAGTCACGCAGTGAGACCGACCGCGGGGCAGAGTGCTGGTCTTCAATTCATACATTTAATTGGCTTGATTGACGATTCGGGGGCTGTGGTTTTTGATTGACGAATGTTCGTTGCGGTGTTGTTTTTTGACAGCGTTTGTGTTGATTCTCGCGTGTCGTCGCGATAGCCGACCAACCTCCCCCGGTTAGCAGCCTACTTGCAGCACTGCGCCACTTGTTAGAGGCGCAACGACGCAGCACCGCGCCACACGCTTTCGTCTCCGCTCGATCCAGAAACCTTTGCCTCTTGCCTTTCCGTCGCTGGGTTACGGCACGATCCACCGCACCCAGATCGAACGCCGACAGCCAGCCACGACATCCAAAGGGGATCGCGGTTTGACCAACGGCTTTGGACATTTTTACGGTGTACGCAAAACACCCAACCCACATCTCGCCTCCGATCGGCATGTTTGGCTATGTACGGCGCGAAAGAAGTTCAACGTACTCACCGACGCCTGACGTTCTTTGAGGCTGCGCGTCAGGGGATAGCGTCAGCAACAGCGGACAGAGCGGTTGTCTGATGTTGGCTTCATGCAGAACAAGCGAGCAAACGGGCACACTGCATGCGAAAGCCGTGGACTTTTGCATCTCCATAGCGGTCACACGTGGAAGCCTGTCGGAGGCCCGCGGTGGGGGAATAATTGGCCCGACGGCCGGATAATTCATCACAGCTCATCGGCCATGCAGCGCGGGCTCCTCGCCCCGACAAGATTGATGAGGGACGTGGCCGCAGCCGGCACGGACGCTCAACGGTTCCAGGGCGCTCCCAACATGGCTCGGCGCCAATGGGAGCTGCGGATTTATGCCGTGAGCTCCGGTGAGGGTGACCGAGTGACGCAGCAGGGCCGTGCGCACGCCGCGCCGGCAAGGGGCGGAGGGGGGGATTCACGCTCGGCAACGATTCTCTTACTTGCGTATGGTGGCGATATGTCCAGGAGCTCGATGGACTTCTGATTGGCACGGTCGGCTACGTACGGTGCGAAAGAAGTTCAACGTACATACGTACGTGCCAATGTCGAGGTCTGCGAGACGCGAGCGGTCTTCGGGAGAGAGAGTTGATATAGTTTTCCTCCTCCGTTGAATGAGCATAGACTACAGCGGTTTACTGAATGGTCCGTAGTTTAGGTTACATGGCCCTTTCCCGTTCCGACGACGTACACGATGACATACACTTTTGTACGTCAACAGGAAAGGGTTAAGTGTTTCCTGCCGCCCTACCTGCTATGTGTCATGCTCGCGTTGCGTCTGTGCGGTGTGCATTCTACCATTTTTGTAAAGTGAATGTGGTTCGCAATGTTATGCGTTTTGAGATGCAACTTGCGTGAATGATGCCATTATATAAAATAATATTCGAAGTGAGATGGATGGTAACGGCACTGGACTACGAGGGATGGCGATGGTGTGGGGAGGCCTTCATCCAGCAGTTGATAGACAATGGATGATGATGTTCCGAACGAGTGGTTCTGCGGTTGGAGTATTTCTCTCCCAGACACAATGTTGAAAACTCTCATCCCAGCCGAAGGTCATCCAAGCCCCCTTCATTCCTCCACGGTCATTAAAATTTGACTTTGAGGAAAGTCTATGCATTGTCATCCTTTAGAGAGGCCAACCCTTGCCATAGGTATGTGGAATTTCCACCACTGGCTCAGGGCTGTCAGCAGCTCGGAGCCATGTTGTTCCATTGTTTCAGCAGAACAGAACTTCGACTTTTAAATGGTTAAAATAAAAGAAATTAATTAACAATCAATACAATGATGCATATTAATTTAACATTGTGATATAGCAGCCATAATATTAAGTCTATCACTGTTATGGAGTGTTAAGTAATTTCCATTCTTTGTATTTTCATTTAAATTTCAGTCAAATTTGGCAATTTCCTATGACTTCGTTAATTCTACCATTCTTAATTTAAAATACTTAGATTTGTATTTCATCAGTGCAGTACTGTAGCATATTCAATCTTGTTAAGTCGTCTTAATATTACACGTCCGCTCATGCTAAGATTCGCTCTTCCTTTTTTGCGATCTTTCATCGCCATTCGCAAAAACTCGCTGAAATATTAATTATCTCGCATCGTGTGCAAATGCTGTGGTGTTGTCAAGCAGAGAGACGCAAAGACCTCCACAGAAATCTATTTTTACGTTTCGGGTGGTTTGTAAATGACTGCACACACAAGCAGAGTGTATGTTTCGTTGCGTGTGTGTTGCCAATGACTGGTACCAGCGGCATCAAGATCGGCCTCTATGGAGGATGCTCGTGAAGAACGCTGCTACTGGGCAGTTGGAGGCTGTCGCCTTCCAAAAACAACGGAGGGCAGAGGAGCGATGCTCACAACAACGAGCAGAGCGCCGGGTGGCTGAAATGAAGCAAGTTGGCACAGTAGGGGGCACAGCTGATGCATCGGTCAGTCATCTCAGCCAGTCAACCCGTGGCACCTGGGTCTGTCCCTTGCCCTCCGGTCAGCGAGCCTTCGACACTTCACGTGGCCTCAAAGTGCAGCTGGCCTGGCACTGACACTGTGGTGATGTCACCGCCGCTTCGTGGCGAATGGCGGCTGTTGTTGTTTGTATCCCAGCTTTATCTCCCAGCCATACCCATCACTGACAAGTGGTAAATGAGCATGGCCTCGGCTTCTCTCGGTTGACTCAGCCGTAAATAAATACTGAGCGCAGCGTGTGAACAACCTGGGTTCTGGGGAAACAAAGTGGCCAGGCATTGTACTGACTTCACGACGCCAAACCTTCATGCCCTGCAGGGCCGTATAGGTGCTCTCCGCAAACAGCTCCTGCTCCAACAGCGTCCGTGGCTCTTTGTCGATGCCAAGGTGGCTGTCTGCCTGCTGCCTGTGCGTCTGATAGTTTACTGTCCTGCCAGCATCTCTGCTTGCGCCCTTTCTACCTTTGACCCTTCCCCTGGGAGATAAACACATTTCCACGGGAGGGGTTTGACTCCCGCCGAACAGTGTCTTCAAGCCGATGGTTCTCGTCAAATGCCCACAAGTCAAGGTCGTAGCGTCTCCAGAACTTGCAATTGTCTATGCGGTTTATACCTCCGGTGGATCAGCATCTGTAGGGTAAGACCTCTACACCCCATCCCGGCTGGAATGATGGCTCTGCCTTGCACAGAGAAGGGTATATAGTGTAGTCACCGCGAACATTCGACACGTCCGCATATCGTATCACACGTACTGTTGTCTGTGTGACGGATACACGAGACCAGGGAGTAGCGGTGGCACTGTGACCTGGGTTTGACTTCTGGCCATGGCTAACAATCTTCGGAGGTGAATGTCACATCTGAGTCGATATTGGGGCCCCCGCGATCCCCCCCCACCCCCCTGCACCTCTTCACTAAGTCGCACGAATAAGAAGAGTGGTAAAGTATGGACAATCCACCCCCTCACTCCCTCTCCTCCCCCCTCCCATGACTGAGAGGGCACAGGGGGGGGGGCATCATCCAGGAGTGGATTGACAAAGGGCTGACATTGACCCGGTTATTATCGATTTAATCATGAGGAGAGCCGGAATGTTTTGGACACGCACACTGTCGCGCGCGTCAGCGTGCTCAAACGTATCGTGAAATCTAGTCGCTCAAAACACCAAAATTCTCACCGTCGGCGCACAACTCACGACGAGTGTTCGAATCCGGTGACGGACGAGCTTATTGGCTCACGTCGTTTTTGTCTGTCTGTTCCCTTTCAGAAAAAAAATTTTGACCGTTTCTTGAAGTTGATTTGCACTTGGAAAAAGAGTTTGACTCTCAAAAGTGTTTCAAGTGGAACAACCGGGCACGGCGTAGGGAGGGATGAAATGAATGGATTCACATTCAGGAGAACAAAATGTGTTATTATAGACCGTAAGCGAAAGTGCAGTGAGCGGTTATTCTATTCGGTACGCCTCCATTCACACGCCCCAGGATATTTAGTGAAGTCGGCTTTTGCCACCCCAGGGCATATCGAATGCCTCCATCGGTCACTTTCACTGCACTCAAAGAGAGAGAAGAGGTGATTTACACGAGTTATTGTTCAGGTATTGTCTTTCGTGGGCGTATCATTGCCAACGATGATCGTTCGGCATTCGTCCTAACGGGTAAATTCAGTTTGGGGGCAATTGATGTCCGTGAGATGTCTTGTCCCCCTACGCGTCATTTGCTAGCCGGCCGAATGCATGAAATCGTATCTTATGCCCAATGCTGCAAAACTCGGCCACGCCAAACCATTCGTCCCTCTCCCTCCTCCCACATCCAAATAGAAGCATTTTGTGATTCCAGAGCTGCCACCGTTTTTCCTTCTGGCCCTGAAATATATGTTTGTGCTATTCTTTCTCTCGCCAAATTTGCCTAATGAATGTATACTGTTATAGAGGTTGAAGTAATGAATATTAATGGGCATTGTCAAGTATTTCTATCTCATCTATATGTGTGTGTGTACATATGTAGGTGACATGATATATTTCTTGCCGGGATGATATATTTCCGTTTGGGCCAGAGTAGACAGGTGGTGGTGGCGGCTCAAGTGCTCTGCTCCGAGCCCAGTGACGTGGATTCACTTCCACGATACACCACGCACCATGGCCACTTTCCCACTGGGCAGCTGCCTGAGCCTAGCCGCATCCCGATGTTGGCTCAGCCAGACATTTGTACACAAATGAAATTGTGGTAGAGGTGGCAAAGGTGCAGCCCTGCATTTCCTTCCTCACGCCACTGCAGGCAGATAGGGCCTTCGCTATTGAAGGCTCTGGAGAGCTCCCCCAGATGGTACTTGGCCTACCTTTCCTGCGCTGGCCAGCAGTTTCCAGAGAGGTGGGGAGTACCCACACTTTACCCCACTACACTTGACCAGCCGATCGAATAACTGTGTTACCTATTTACACTGCAGGGTGGACAGAGACGGATTAAAAAAAAAACTTGCACATTTTTTCGACTGCCGCTCCGGGAGATGGAACCAGAGACCTTTGGATTGGAAGTCCTGTGGGCTGCTAGCCGCTACACCACTGTGGCAGCATCGTCCGTGACATTGTAACATGGGGACAAAGTGGTTTATTGAAGCAGATAGTGATGATGATGATGGATACAAATGTTAGTGCTGCTTAAGCTAAATTTCCGAACAAAATTTATCTTCTTAATGGTCTACTGTAATTAGAGATGCAGCTTGCTGATTCTTTCAACTCGGAGTATTAGTACTCTAGTATGCCTCTTGATGTAACCAGGAGGTGAAACACAGACCCATTGGGATACATGAAACATTGCCTCTTGTGCAAGGGCTACATGGGTTACATCAAGTTATTTTAGAAACAATAGATCTTGGCAAACTATAAAAACTTTAATTACAATTATGAGTAAGGGCAAGTACAGAAGGCGAATCACACTTTAAACTTGACATTTTAAAAGACACTGCAATTTTAAGAGACACTTTTAAAGGACACTGTTTAAATGTGTCTAAATGTGAAACTCTAGGAGTAATTGATCTTTGGTTCTTTCGGTGAAGTCACGTAGAATATAAAATAAAATCCAATAATAATATCGGAGTAATTGCTTGTTAATATTGGAAGGCTGAAGCATTAATACGTTACAATATGTGACATGGAATTTGTATGGTGCTGGCCAGCCACCACAGCCACCACTCCCTTGTGTGTCGTGCCGGCCTTTTCTAGGTGCTGCTCCTCGCTGACAACACGTGCCCCAACAGTCTGTTAAAGCTACAGGGAGGATCTTTGTCGCTCTTCTGTGTGTGTGTGCGTGCGTGAAAATTGTGAGTAAATAATATTTGGAAGCTTTCTCGAATTTCTACCGTCCGTTAAGGCATTCATTTAATTTAAACTATTGTGCTTTATTGAAGTCGGTTCACAGCCAGTGATGAATAACCACATATCCTTCATATAAGATTGCTGCTGGTTTATTTATGTAGGGTTTGAGTGTTCTTCCCGTCATTTTGGACAAGGTTTATCTGCGGACATTTGATTCTCCCATTAAACAAAGTCACATTTGCCGAGCACTGGCCCAAAGACCGATAACGGCGAGTGGCCAGTGACAAGCGGCGCTCTCGAAGGCGAATTAGGTAACAGCAATACCGTGCTCGGCTTGAATTGAGGCCAGTTATAGGAGCTAGGGAGAAGAGACGCTGGCAGGGATTTGCAAAAGGCAGCGGTGCGAAGGAGAGAGCGGAGGGAATCGGAACGTTGGGGCCTCCGGTGTAGCGGTTGAGCGTGCTACCGATGAGACAGAGCGGTCTGTCCGGTGGGCCGTCTCCTCAATGTGGACACGCCACTTTCTACGAACAATCCGAACACTTCCAACGGCCTTTCTGAAAATGCTTTTTTTTGCAGACTCGGTGAGACTCTCCGGCATATTGTAACAACAACATAATTTGCATTAAAATCCAGCTGCAGTTGGCTGTGTGTGCAAGGGCTGCTCTTGCGCTCGTGAACGCTCAAATTTGCTCGTGTGGCAGCCCAGCCAGCCCTCGCTCCGGGAGGTATCAGCCTCTCTGGTCGGAGCGTGCGAATGCGTGCCGGCTGCACAGGTGCGCTGATCTCTTCACATCTTTACAACGGGGGCCCCTTCAGAGCTTAACAGTTTTTTGTTCCAACACCATTGGAGCGGGCGGCGGTGTGTCCGCCTCTGGCTGTGGCAGCTAACAGGTGGATTTCGCTGTGTGTGTACTGTACGTGTGTGTTTTATCTTTCCAAATACAAAGTGCGCCACTAAAACTACAGACCGCCACCCTATTTATCCCATACACAGTTCAGTGTGTGTTCGTGGGTTTGTGTAAACTGCCGATAATTATTGGGCCTTTTTTTGTTTGTTGTGCCCCCCCTCCTGGTTTCAAACATAACTCGAGCATTACACGGTTCACACACATGCGCTGATGATGCACGCACGTGTGTGTCATGTTATGATACACACGTGCGTCATGTCACGTGTGAAAAGGATAGAGTGGGGGGGGGGGGAGGTGAGATTTGTGGGGTAGGGGGCAAAATATGGCGTGGGTTTTGTTGATCCAAGCCCCCCCTGTTTTTCCCTCCACATTTAGAAACACGCGTTGAGATTATTTAGATCTGGGAGGGTGCGAGATGCCTTTTCTGGGGGTGTGAGACACGGCCAGATTTTGTTTTTAGAAGGTAAATAATCTAAACACAAATTAAGCACGGACACATTATTACAACTACTTTGTTTCATCAAACCCTATGCGTTTATTAACATTGTACATTTTTTGT
Source organism: Petromyzon marinus (assembly GCF_048934315.1). Lineage (NCBI taxonomy): Eukaryota > Metazoa > Chordata > Hyperoartia > Petromyzontiformes > Petromyzontidae > Petromyzon > Petromyzon marinus. The sequence continues at coordinate 1,369,764 of NC_133696.1, read as the reverse complement.
TTAGGATTGAGAACCAGTGGGGTGCAAGGGTACAGTAAAGGTTAAGAACCACTGATTTAGATAATTTTGTTGCTATACATTTCAACGTGATAAGCCACTTTTGTTTGAGCTATCGTCTGTGGCCAGGGCGCTTCTGCAAGAGAAGCTAATAGCTCAGTGGGCCTTACCTGGTAAGATACAAAGTTTCGTATTTGTGTGTTTTTAGTGATGCGTTTACCTTTCCCTAGACTTTGCACTCCTATTGCGCTCCTGTCCCGTTGTTGTACCTTTCTGGCCCGTCCTTCGAGGACATCCGTGAAGAAGAGCTTCATAGCTCATCGGATTCCTCCCAGGATAAATACCGGGGGAGGTGTAAGAGCTGAGCCGACTGCCCAACTCTGCCCAAGGGCTCATTAATATTCACGACAAGGGCGCCTGTCAGGGTGCAGAGGGTGAAGTCGAGGCGTGTCACGCGCTCATGAATATTCATGATGTGTGCACGATCCGCGCTTGCGTAACGCCTCGCGCTTTGTCATGAATATTAATGCCTTTGCCGTCTACTGAATGCGGCATGCGTTCAGTGGGTAGCATGTGTGACTTGAGAAGCCAGAGTTAGTCAAATATTTCAGCTAACTCGTTCAACAAAAACACTATCCCGGCGGAGGAATGTTTTAGGAGAGCGGTGGCGCTGCCGTTAGCGCACCGTCCTATGAGCCCCGGCAACCCGAGTTCAATTCCCGTCCATGCCTAACAATACAAAAACGACGAGCGATATCCCAACCAGTCTTGCCCCCTCCTCGATCAATCCACACTGAGCAGCATGGTGAAGTATGGTCAATCACCGATAACCAGCGCGTGCGGGCAGGGGTATCCAAGCAGCAGCTGATTGACAAAGAGACCGTGCATTTACGTGTGTTGGTATTCATCAACGTGGAATAGTTTTAAGTAAATAACAAAAAAACACATTACCACCAATCTCAATTTACGACTAAAATGAGCCACGAATGTCTGTGTGTCCCGCGCTAGACGTCACTCCACGTAGGCCATCCCCCCTCATTAATAATCATGAACAGGTGACGTCCTACACATGGACCCCCCCCCCCTCATTTATAATCATGAGCGTGTGACGTCACTCCGCATGGACCCCCCCCGCCATTCATAATAATTAGCGGGTGACGTCACTCCACATGGGGGGGCGAGGCGCCTCCTCCCCCCTCCTCGGCGTCAACTCACAACCCTCACTACAAAGGCAGAACCCTCACGTCATCACGTGATCTCCGTAACGCTGTTGTTGAGACATCAAAGTAAAAAGGACGTCATGGTGAACAATGGTGAACAAATCAAGATTGAAGGGATTATAACCTTTACATGAAATGGGTCTGTGTCGCCGTGCCCTTACTAATTGCACACGAATGGATGCAGTGAATATCACATCGCGGGCTCTTTTCGCTTGCAAGTTTCAGATTTACTGCAGTACACCCGTCCTTGGACGGGCAAAAGGCGAGTTATATATATAGTTTTTTACATAAAAATACAACGTTGACCTTCATGCCCCGCCAAGCTTGCCAGCCGAATGTCGCGTGGACTGGCAGAGCAGAAACCCACCAACTTCTATTGCCCCGCGGGGATCTACTCTGCACATCCGTGGAAAAGAGCTTCGTAGCTCGTCGGATTCCTCCAGTCTGAGTAAAGATTGTGATCAAATAAAGATTCTGGTGGTTACGCCTGCACGGCGTCCCGTGGCCCGGCACACATTCACGATGCGACCCTGCCACCCTCCATGGGATACCTCCCAAGACTGACAGCACTCGACCGTCACTCGCCGTGAGCGGAATGTCACAACAAGTGGGCATAGCAACTCGGGTGGGGTGGTGGGTGGTGGCGGGTAGGGGGGGTGATCCTGTTCAGTGGTTTATCATGCGTGGGAACCAGCCTAGGTGCATGACCACTCGTAAACTCTCTCTTGAGCGTGCCGAATATTTATGTCGCCCGAATGGAAAGTGATGAGTTCACCCACCTGTCTGAGCTTACAACACGGGAGCTGGCCACGGTGGGTGTAATGGCCATTGCACTGGACTCTCAATCCACCGACTCTCAATCCACCGACTCTCAATCCACCGACTCTCATTCCACCCGACTCTCAATCCACCCGACTCTCAACCCACAGACTCTCAATCCACCGACCCTCAATCCACCGACTCGCAATCCACCCGACTCTCAACCCACCCGACTCTCATTCCACCCGACTCTCAATTTACCGACTCTCAATCCACCGACTCTCAATCCACCCGACTCTCAATCCACCGACTGTCAATCCACCGACTCGCAATCCACCGACTCTCAATCCACCCGACTCTCAATCCACCGACTGTCAATCCACCGACTCGCAATCCACCGACTCTCAATCCACCCGACTCTCAATCCACCGACTGTCAATCCACCGACTCGCAATCCACCGACTCTCAATCCACCGACTCTCAATCCACCGACTCTCAATCCACCGACTCTCAATCCACCGACTCTCAATCCACCCGACTCGCAATCCACCGACTCTCAATCCACCGACTCTCAATCCACCGACTCTCAATCCACCGACTCTCAATCCACCGACTCTCAATCCACCCCACTCTCAATCCACAGACTCTCAATCCACCGACTCTCAATCCACCGACTCTCAATCCACCCGACTCTCAATCCACCGACTCTCAATCCACCGACTCACAATCCACCGACTGTCAATCCACCGACTCTCAATCCACCGACTCTCAATCCACCCGACTCTCAATCCACCGACTCTCAATCCACCGACTCTCAATCCACCGACTCTCAATCCACCCGACTCGCAATCCACCGACTCTCAATCCACCCGACTCAATCCACCGACTGTCAATCCACCGACTCTCAATCCACCGACTCGCAAACCACCGACTCGCAATCCACCCGACTCTCAATCCACCGACTGTCAATCCACCGACTCTCAATCCACCGACTGTCAATCCACCGACTCGCAATCCACCGACTGTCAATCCACCGACTCTCAATCCACCCGACTCTCAATCCACCCGACTCTCAATCCACCGACTCTCAATCCACCCGACTCGCAATCCACCGACTCTCAATCCACCCGACCCTCAACCCACAGACTCTCAATCCACCAATCAATCCACCGACTCTCAATCCACCGATTCGCAATCCACCGACACTCAATCCACCCGACTCTCAGCCCACAGACTCTCAATCCACCGACTCTCAATCCACCCGACTCTCAATCCACCGACTCTCAATCCACCCGACTCGCAATCCACCGACTCTCAATCCACCCGACTCTCAATCCACCGACTCTCAATCCACCCGACTCGCAATCCACCGACTCTCAATCCACCCGACCCTCAACCCACAGACTCTCAATCCACCGATCAATCCACCGACTCTCAATCCACCGATTCGCAATCCACCGACACTCAATCCACCCGACTCTCAGCCCACAGACTCTCAATCCACCGACTCGCAATCCACCGACTCGCAATCCACCGACTGTCAATCCACCGACTGTCAATCCACCGACTGTCAATCCACCGACTCTCAATCCACCCGACTCTCAATCCACCGACTCTCAATCCACCCGACTCTCAATCCACCGACTCTCAATCCACCGACTCGCAATCCACCGACACTCAATCCACCCGAAACTCAATCCACCCGACTCTCAATCCACCGACTCTCAATCCACCGGCTCTCAATCCACCCGACTCTCAACCCACATACTCTCAATCCACCGATCAATCCACCGACTCTCAATCCACCCGACTCTCAACCCACAGACTCTCAATCCACCGATCAATCCACCGACTCTCAATCCACCGACTCGCAATCCACCGACACTCAATCCACCCGACTCTCAGCCCACAGACTCTCAATCCACCGACTCGCAATCCACCGACTGTCAATCCACCGACTGTCAATCCACCGACTGTCAATCCACCGACTCTCAATCCACCCGACTCTCAATCCACCGACTCTCAATCCACCGACTCGCAATCCACCGACACTCAATCCACCCGACACTCAATCCACCCGACTCTCAATCCACCGACACTCAATCCACCCGACTCTCAATCCACCGACTCTCAATCCACCCGACTCTCAACCCACATACTCTCAATCCACCCGACTCTCAATCCACCGACTCTCAATCCACCGACTCGCAATCCACCGACACTCAATCCACCCGACACTCAATCCACCCGACTCTCAATCCACCGACTCTCAATCCACCCGACTCTCAACCCACATACTCTCAATCCACCCGACTCTCAACCCACATACTCTCAATCCACCCGACACTCAATCCACCCGACTCTCAATCCACCGACTCTCAATCCACCCGACTCTCAACCCACATACTCTCAATCCACCCGACTCTCAATCCACCCGACTCTCAATCCACCGACTCTCAATCCATCTCCCGGCGCGGCAGCCGAAGCCCGCTTCTTCTCCCGCCCGCCCCTTCTCCCCACCCAGCAGCACTGCACAGGGCGCGGGTTGCAGCCACAGGGATTTGATTGGCAGGGGGCGTGCGGCGGGGCGCGATGTGGCTCCTCCCACCTCTTCCGGCACTTCTCTGTTCAGCGTTGCGACACGAACCCAGATGTTCTCCGGAGCGACCTCCCCTGTTGTGTACGTGCGTTGAACTTCTTTCGCACCCTACGTAGCCAACCGCGCGAATCAAAGGTGCGGGGGAAGGGCGACAAACTAGACACAAAAAGCCGTTCTCAAGAAATTAGTTTTCAATCGAGTTCTCGTGGAGGTCCTTTCCCCAGCATTGGCTTGAGCGAGAAATTTCAGGGCTGCGCCTTTCCCCCTAGAGCACTTTGTCTAACATAGCCGTGGCTTCCACAGCAGTGGTCCAGTACAAATCAGTGCAGTGTCTAAAAATGGATCACCCTGTAATCCTGCTGCAATTTCAGTTCTATTTAAGCATCCTGAATGCTAAAGATTGTATTCTTTTAAACTTGGCGGCGTCTCATACAATACAATATTTTATTCACGTACATGGAAAATAAAGCAATTAATGCTTACATTTCTGATGATGCAATGAGAGCTACTTTGGATGCATAACAACAAAGCAAGCTGAAGGCAATGCAAATGAAATATAACTCACTTCACTTCCTCTCTGTCATCATTTGCAAATTGCAATACGTTCCACCACTTGTTTTCCAGCACGTTTGCCGCCGGGAGGGGAACATCGTTGTCGCCCTAATTATGGTTAATGAGAAAAAGAATAAACAATCCAAAATAACCGTAGTAGCTGAGATTAGAGACCAGAACTGCACGCGTTTCTTCTGTATGGCGACACGACTCTTCCTCGCGTCACCACTCAGCCCGACGTTGCAGCTGCCGGACGCCCCTAGTTCTTCCTTCTCACCAAATGTGTCCGTGTTTGTTGAGCTTCTTTCGCGCCGTACGTAGCCAACCCGTGCTCATCGGAGGTGCGGGGGGAAGGCCGACAAACACTGAACACAAAAGGCAGCTCTAAAGAAATGAGTTCTCAATCGAGATGATGATGATGATTTAAAAGTGCGTTGCTCCCCGCGTCTTCCTAATATCGCGAGGAAGAGCGTTCCAGACGGCCGCATCTGAAAGCGCCGCGTACCGCATGGCCTCGCTGGAAGTTCTCGCTCGGTCCCCCCGGGCGGCGCCGTGGACGCAGCGAGCGCTTGGCACCGCCACCCCAAGGGCACGAGTTCCGATCCCGCTCGTGCGTCCCACTCAGCCCACCGTCGGAAGGTCCACAGAGTTTTCATATCCGGGCCACTTCTTTTTTTTTCGAATATGAAAACCGGAGGCACGAGCCGACATGCCTGTTTTACCCCCCCCCCCTTCCCCCCACAAAATAGACATTACATTTTAAAATTAACCTAAGTAAATCTGTAGGTGTCGTACTTGCCCAGCCCACCCGTTTTTGTTTTCTTAATCCACCGCTGGATGAGGGCCCCCTACGCCGCGCGGGGCTCTGGGAGTTACTTGACCACGCTTTGGTTCACAGTGCTGGCCAGCGCGGGATGTTTGAAGGCAGCAGGAGCATTGAGGCGGCGGCGGCATAAAAAGTACAGCACAACAATTGATCATAATAAAGGTTTTTAGGTTAGATCGCGTTATTTATACATGTGTCGTAACCCTCCACCACCCGACACGGTCAATCAGCAAAAAAAGTGTCACGTTGCCAAAAGACAAATAATTCACTACTTTAGCCCACCGGTGTGTTGAAGAGTGAATCCACAACATTTACAGTTTGAGTACGACGTTTCGCTGGTAATTACATCCAGCATCATCGGGCAATTCGCCAGAATGGTAAAGCCCTCACTTGCTCTCGGTCTTAAATAGAGCAGCAGGGTGACGTCATCATTTAACTCATTTCAGGTGCAGTGATTTGAGGCGGAACGTCGTATTCAAACTGTAAATGTTGTGGATTCACTCTTCAACACACCGGTGGGCTGAAGTAGTGAACTAATTGTCTTTTGGCAACGTGACACTTTTTTGCTGATTGGCCGTGTCGGGTGGTGGAGGGTTACGACACATTTATAAATAACGCGATCTAACCCAAAAAACCTTTATTATGAATAATATTGGTCGCGAAAGCCTACGTGTTAAACTGACAACAATTGTTATTTGCCGAAGCCCCACCCCCTGCTGCCAACCTCACATCAACCCTCCATTGCGATGGAATTGAGCGCCAGCTTGTGGGAAGCCAACAGCGGTTGCCCTACAGGCACTTTGAATTCCGTTGGGGACTTGGGGGCCACCATTGCGGATGAGCAATACCCCATCTATCATTTGGCCACGGGACACTTTGGCTAGACCTGACCCATATGAAGGTCAAATCCTGAGGTCACGGCAAGCCATGAATTCCCATCCCTCAAAGGTTCAGCTGCGACGCCAGTGGGATTGTCCAGCAGCCCGTTGTCTTCACGGCTAGGAAATGACGCTCGTTAAACCGTCGTAAGAAGACGCTCCTGTTGTAAATTAATTCCCGGGACTGCTTGCTGTGCCAGGGATCTAGAACCACGTGCTGAAATCGCTTCATTGCTATCACCATTAACAAACAGCGCCTCGCAGCACACAATGTGCAACACGCGAACTTTTTCTGAGTAAAGGGAATTGCCTGCGAGGCCACGTAACATTAGCTTATTATTCAAGTTATTAAGGCAACATATGTTAATGAAGGTGCGGGATCAGATCTTCCTGAATGCATCCGACATAGTCCAATAGCCAGGCATTACAGGTAGGGCCAGGAAGTTTGTTTTGTTGATAACACAAAGAAAATATAAACGTAATACTTTTTTATGATTATTACTCCTTGCTCGTTTGTTTGGCTTGGAAGATCGATATAGGTAGGCAGGCAGGCAGGCCTGGTATTGGATGTGCTTCAGCCAAGTGGCGGGAGAGCGCGCAGAGAGGCTTAGCAAGCACATGCAAACAAAAAAACCACCGCACACTGACAGTCGGGCACGATACCGAGTGGAGGGCAGAGCCGTTGCGTAACGCATCACAGGGTCAAGGTGAGAGGGGACCGGGTGGCTGGGAGGTCGGAGCGTTGAGCCGGCGCTGCTGAGATCTTTGGCTTCAAATCCAGGCAGTTGAATGTCATTGAACGGGGTTCCCGCGTGTAGTGAGTTGAACATCTCAGCCAGATCACTAATGACTGCACGCACACACACACAAAACCCGGTCGAATTAAAATTTGGTTCTGAACTTAATTTGGTGAAATTCAAGTTCTGAGAATTCCCAAAAAATATTAGATATGTATATCGGTTTGACTGTCAAGCGGGTGGGAAATTGCAGCCCCTTACTGTGTGAACCAAAGGTCACGTGAACAGATCTCAGCGGTTCCGTGATGTCCGCTTCTGTGGGCCACTCTCTCTAGCACGATGGGCTATGCCGCTCTCGCAGAAGTCGCAAATGGATTCTCCGTCTCGTAACATAACACTGGCTGCACAACATTGGCAAGAATAGAAAATTAAGCAGCGCTGAACTGACAACAGCTTTTAGCTCTGCCTGATATAATAATAACAACCAATCGGAGGTTGTCAGGCAAGCAACCAATACTGGAAGCTTGTAGGAATTCGATTTTTACCAATGTTACTGTTCTCGTGAATTGAATTCGTTTGACCTGGGAGGAACCATTGTAGACTATTCTGCAGAGACGATTGTGACAATATTTACATAAATTAACATGCTCTTTTGTAAATGCATTTGCAGTGTTTTTTTATTCCTTTCAACTTGGGATTTGGAAAATGACCTGGCCTACGATGGCTTAGCTTAGTGAATATAGCACCAGAGGCCTTAGTTGACAATTTCGCAACAGATTTAATACATCGTTGGATTTCCATGCGATGAAAAGTGGCAATTGAATAGGGGTAGAACGAGGCAATGGTTCATTGATCAACGATGATTTGTCTACACTGCCGATATATGGTTGTGTATCGTGTGCAATCAGAATTCGCGCTCGTCAATTTGTTGCATGTCGTGGGTTGTTCACCCCTCCCGCCGTGCTTTAATAAAAAAAACCAAGACTCAAACACCTTCTCGAATCAAATCGTGACCTTAAGTGGCGATCATCCATCAAATCTCCGTGGGAAAAGAATTTATCACTCCACCTCTAGAATTGAACCGTCATCGTTAGTGCAAAATGATCCAGTGATGAGTGCCCATTGATCACCTCTAACATATGCAGGGATAATTACACCCCTTCTCTTTAACAGGTTTAATAGGAGTGTTCTGGCATCCGTGAAGCCAGTTTGAACGCCCCCAACAAAGAGGCAATCATTAGCAGAGACAATTTATTCAATTTTCGGGGGGGGGGGGGGGAGGAGGAGGATTCTAATTACAGTTGCTAAAGTTATTGCACTGTATTCAGTGCAAACGTTAAATGAATTATAACGATTTATGATTGCAGAGTCTTATGGGCAATAACGCTTTTTATGTTTTGCTATTTGAGATGTCACGGAAGAATTGTTAGGTTGGAATGTGCGAATCTGAAATCGTTTTTTTTTGTTACGCAGAGCACATGAGAACAATAAGCATCTCAGATTAACCGCATGGCCGGCAAGTTCAACAAAGGTTTCCCTTAAGGGTGAAAATATTATGTTTTAGTTCAAAAACACCATATATTATTTGTACATAAACAATATTTAATGTGCACCATTCGGTATGAAATATATTCTTGCAATTACTTTCTCTGGACATTAATATGGGAATGATACGAACATAAAAAGTTACACCCTGTAATTTTGTTTTTATTTAGATGTGTTTATGAGTTGTTTACGCACCTATCACTAATGCTATACTCATGCCCCTATCTTTATATACTATAATGATTATGCGTGGAACAGTGTATCGATTAATGTATTCTGTGGTGGGGTTGTTTGACCATACTTCACGCCGGTTGGCACGGGTTCATAGTGCGGTGCGCTAACCGCTGATGATGATGATTTTGTATCGCCACGAGAGAGCAAATGTTCGTTCTGCAGTTACCCACTGTGCCTCCGCTTTCCCCTCCTGCCAACACCTGCCCGCTTGATCATAAAGTGCGCGTTTTTTTTCTTTCACTTGGAGACACGAGTGCACATTAACCATGGAAGCACCTCCCCAACGCAGCGTGTAGCCAGCACGTGCCCAGTAAATCTTGAAACAATTATAACGGCCGAGAGCGGCCGATATCCAACGCGGCGTTTTGCCGCTGTGGAGGCAAGAAGCAGCCGCTCTCCGAGCGGCTTTGCGATTCGCGTCACGTGGGGGATGCCTTTGCTCCGAGCACGGCGTGGTTGTTGTGACAGGTGACCCCAGGTAACTTTTGAGCGTTGAGCAGAATTGCCGCTGCTTCTGCTTCGGAGGTCGCGTCCGTCCCGTGGCGAGGGCCTGTCGAGCGGACGTTAAATATCCACTCCCGTGACTGAATCTCAGAAGTGAACTCAACCACGACGATGAGTGATGATGGCGATGACAAATGAATAGGCACCTTATTGATTCACAGCCGTAGCGTTTTCAATGTATTGTCACAATTCGGAGTCTCAGTTCGATTCACCAAATTGATCCTTGTTTGTCCGTTATGTTTACCGTCTCGTTTGTATTGTTTATTACGTGTTCTGCGTCAATTATTTCGTCTGTCGTCGTGAGCCTCCATATAACTTGAGTATATCGTTCGCATACCATTTGTATAGATCTTAAATTATTGATTGTTACACGCACAATTGGGTGGATGTAAACCGAGACTAAGAATCAATGTTAATCTATGAATCGATGCATTGTTACTTACCTAATGATGAGTAATGATGTGATGATAATGATGACAAAGACAGTGATGATAATTACAATGATGATATTCATCAAATTGGTGACATTTATTCATGAATAAATAGAGCTGAACTCACAAACGCAAGATGATACAGTAAATTTAGGGGGTTGACCGGGCCCATCATCCCTCCGAGATGAATATAAAATAGGCACTACTTTGCGCCGAAAGTCAACAAAACTCATGTGAAGGGGAGACCGCCTCCTGCGATAGCATCGCGGCCAATTTACGACCGCGGCTGAATGAGAACATCGCCCAGCGCTCGCCTGAGCGAGGAGGCTCTTTTGACTTCTTGGCGTTTCCCAGACACCTTTTTTTGGATATATTTATTTTTAGCGCGGGGTCATTTATTGTCAGGTCGTTCATTTTGTAACGTCTGCCAGCAGTAGCGGGGCACTGCTTTTTGCCCCCCACTGATGCCCCCCCCCCCGCTCCCCCCATTGTCGGCAACCTCCTTTTATGAATCAAACAGTAATTGGTTTTGATTGATGTTTGCTTTTCCAAGGTTAGCCGTGTTTTGCGTGGCATTTCACAGGTGTTGTTGTACCGACGTTGGTGGTACCCTTGAACAAATGGGAGGTTATAGTCGCATCGGGGATTATTTTGAGAAAGTTTTTAGAAATAAGCATTATTAAAGAGCGGCACGCCGCCACCGCCGGACGGGAGAGAGAGGGCCCCACGCGAACGTTTTCGGCAAGCGGCGCTGCTCTCGCGTTGATTGATGGCTGCTGTTACAGATTGCCTCCTACGAGGGTCATTTCAATGTCAGAACTATTAAACAAACGATTTAGTGGCGCACAAATATTCCTTCGTCATGTGCGGAACATTGACGAATAAGCCATTTGTGCTGCTGTTGTCATCTTTGGAGGCAGGTGCAAGATATTTTTTACACCCCCTCCCCCCTCCGCCAATAAATAAATGTGTGTGTGTGTCGCTAAAAGGGGTGAGCTTTATAGAATATCAGAGGTCATAAGAATTAAAGAACCATCCTTGAGCTGCCACCAATAGAACGCTGGGTTCAAATTCAGGCAGCCGCACTTCATGATGACACTGGATTCTGAAGCGTGATCTTAAAGGCTGACCGCTGCATTGTCTCAACAGAGTTCAGCGTGAAACTTTCGTAGCGTCTCCTCTCTCATCCCCTTGATGGGCCAGGAGCCAGTGGTGGAAATTCCACATTCCCATGGCATGGGCCAGTTTCTCCAACGATTAAGCACTGTTGGCGTCCCACAAAGTTGTTTACTCAGTCTATTAACACGTGGTGTTGTGGTGCGTGGAGGACGAGTGACTTTTGTGACTCCTCCTGCAACCAAGATTTGAACTTTCCGACCACCTCAAAGACTCGTTACATTTGTTATTGCGCAGTGCAACGAGTGCAAACACGGGGAGCAGCGAAACACAAATTAATGTTTACTCGGTATCACCTGTTCAATTCCTGACACGTCACTCTACATCAACAACATAACCAGGCAATTTGTAGTCATGGCCCAATGCGTGCGCTGGTTCCTTTACAGCGTCACATTAATAAGGTGAGGCACGTCTTGCTTCAGCGCCACAAAGTTCACGTGCCTCACGCTCCTCGATCCCTTGTTAGGGCCCTCTCGGGCACCGTCTGAGAGATGTACCGCTTCATTTGCCTGTTCCCCTTGAAGATTCGGCATGTCCCTGGCCCCGTGTGTTGTCCCCGCGTGTGTGTCAGTTCGCATGGCAACGCGCGCAATTGTAAAATGCAACACGGGGAAGATTTAATACATTGATTTCTCGAAGCTGAATATGTATGCGAAGTGCATGAATATTTTGTTCGGTTTGAATTGTGTTTCCATTGCCAATGTTATCACCATGATGCATGACTCTCATGTCTCCATTCTATCTCAGCTATGAATCTGGGCCCAGGCTTCACCGCACATTAGTGTATACCACCTAGAAAAGACACAGTTTGTCATAATATTCCTTTTTGGAAAGCAACGGGTGAGTTACCACTACATGTTGAATGAGTTTTAGCATCTGGGATGGCCAGATGGATTCCATTTGCACCTTCCTGCTCAAGTGTGCGCAGGGCAAGGAGCGGCAACGCTGGCCATGGGTCTCGCTTCACTGCAGAGTCGCAATTCGGCGGTTCTTTAGTTCCCTCATTTATGGAGGAGACCTGCGTAGACTTGGGACCTAAACATATAAATATGCATCGCCTCACATAGAGACCCATAGACTCGCATAGAGACCTAGACTCTCACATATTCACTCATAGACTGACAGAGACCCATAGACACACGTAGAGACCGATAGTCTCACATAGAGACAACGATTCACACAATGCAGTGTGTTGTGAGTGATGGATCACGCTTCCCCGTAGACACAGGCAGCTATATTCACCGCATTATAAAAACAATTATATCCTCACATTGTGAGGATAGCGAATGATCACAGGCTTAGCTTCTCTATTTCACAGAACAGGCCTCAACCACACGATACATTTTCAGATTTATGTATATTGCGACGTTTAATGTTTATCAATGTGTTTGCCCTCTCAAAGGCGTTATTAATCATCTCGACTCAATAACTCGAGGACAGTTACTTTCACACTTTCAAGTGAGTGCTTACTGTGCGAGTGAAGATGGCTTCATTTGATTGGGGATTGATTGTCCCGCCCAGTTTTACAGCATTCAGTGAGCGCGAGATGCATGCTGCTGACAAAGCCCCTCGCGAGCTCGGATGTCAAGGGGCCAAACATTGGTGAATCACTGGATAATCATAATTGTTACGGCCCGTGAGTTTGTATCGCCGATTAATTAATTCGACTTTGTGGGTCAGTGTCATTGGATTCACCTTGGAGGCAGAATGGGCCAAATCAGCCAGGATTTGAACTCACGACCTTCCAGTTGACACTCTAATGCTCTAGCGCCTTGCGGAACGGTCAATTAATTGACACCGTAATCCACCCTAATTGAGTTCCTTAAAGACTTTAACAGCTCGCTGGCTCACTAATCGAATCGTTATTTGACAAGTTAAATGTTTCGCTGGAAGTCCAGAGCATCTCAGTTACTACCTGCGGTGCAGGTTTGGTCAAATTCGCCAAACTTTCGGCAAACACGGCGCAGAAATGTTCCCAAACATTGCAAACGAGTGCTGGAGGCCTCTGACAACAATAGTGATTACGGCGGGGGTCTTTGCACTTAATTCCGTCGGCTGATCCAACCAAATTCACGGGCGTAAAAAAAAAACAGCGGCGGCGGCATCGCGATTGTTTCGCTCCTACTTTAAATGCGTGGGCACATCTGCGGCGTGTGCACATTCGCGGGAAAGGTTAAAATATTCAGCGGGGTAAAGTGTGGCCTTGCCTAATGCATCACGGCCCGCCGAGTGGCCGTGCCGGGGGGGGGGGGGCTCCAGGTGCTGCCTGTGCTCGTCAAGTGGTCTTCAACCCCCCCCCCCCCAAGCGCCACGCGATCCCTGAAATGCGCCCAATAAGGCCGTCCCTTGCAATTGTGGTCCGGCTGATAGTCACAATCAGTCACTGTCTCCTCCTCCCCGTCCCACCACACCGCCCCCCTCTCTTCCCCCACACCACCGCTCGATGGCATGGAGTGAACGTTCACGCCGTGTGCCCTTTTTAGAAATGCGTGCGATGTTGTAAAACAGTCTCGGGTAGACCTAGCGGCTGGTCAGAGTGAATTGCGGAGCAGGCTTGGAACACGGTGCGTACGTTTTGCTCTTAAGGCGACAAAGTGCTGGGGAACTCTGCTGGGCAGGGAGGAGGGCGGTGACGTTTCGCCGCTCGCAGTCGTGGTGTCTCAGTGCTCAACATTTACATGCAGAGAAATTGTTACAATTACTATGGATGGAATTTGCACCGCGGCGGAGTGGTGGCGCATTGGTGAGCGGCACTGCGTTTTTAATAAAGCCACCTGGGTTCGACTCCCAGCCACGGCTAATGTCAATGGCGAACGGTATCTCAACTTAGCCCTTCACCAACCCGCACTGACCGTCGTGACGAAGTACGGCCAGACAACTCCCACGGCCGCCATGGCATGGGAACACCTTCATCTAGCAGTGGATAGACAAAGGGTAATAAGTAAATAGTGCCCACCGAAGCATGGAGTGCTGACTCTGTGAGAGGTGGCAGTGACTTGATCGTGGCTAATGATGATGAGAAACTCCCCATGCTTTTTCGGGCACATTTGAGCTTTTGTTCCGTTTTGAATGTCCTCGTTTCTGCTGATGGACCCAGAATCAAAACGATGAAATAAAGAGGTGGACGAGAGCAGGTTCGGAGTGGTTTTGTAAAGATTAACTCAATCGGAAGCCACTTAACAACGTGTCTGATGCAGAAGGTGATGAGGAAGGTGATTATGACGACGACGTTCCGACGATGGCTCCCATTGGGCGTGCCCCCGTGCGGTGACCGGGGCAAAGCGTCCTTGACAAGAGGCGCTGCTTCTGATTGTGTCGGATCACAAGGCAGCCGGCTCCGGGCTCTGCCCCGAGTCAAACCTCAGCGGTTCCAGCGAGAGGCGTCGGCCGGCTCAGCGTGTCCACACGCAACCGTGGGGGCCGGGGGGTGACATCAAAGAGCTCGCTCGCAGCTCGTTTCAATGCAGCTGGTTAAATTGCATCTTTACGATGCAGCGCGTTCGTGTGTTGGCAAAGGCGTAATCAGATGATGTACCCGCTAAGGGAATGTTACATTTCCTGATTGTGTATGCAAGCGGTGAGTGCTGCGATTAAATTCGTGGAGGAATGGAATCCATTAATTAGGCGGATTTGGAGATTCAACGTCCATTTTTGCATGCAAAGATGCAGTCTTTTGCATGTATGGCGCAGGCTTGCCAGCAGTCAGAGGTTGACTCGTGCCAGCCCATCATATCCGCAGGGCCAATACATTGATGATAAAAGTTGTCAAGGTGCAGTCCTGCAACTACTTGTTCACGCCACTGTTGGCAGAAGGACCTCCGACTAGCGAGGGCTCTCCGGGATCTCCGTGGTGCGAGCTCAGTGCTCTGATCCTGTTCGGGTGATCCGTGCGTGTCTCACCTCACCATTTTGGACAGGGATATTCGTCGTCATTCTCGTCAGTCGTGGTATATCCACTGCTGGCTGGCTGTAGCGTCCCCAAGGTGGCACTATCTCTCACAGTCCTGCAACGCGACGATCCATCTGGCTCCTGCACACGAGCGCATGCAATTGCGTTCCCGTTTCTACCCCTCGATGTAATTCCATTGCATGGAACTTCCCCACGATTTTTAGCTTTTGTTCCGTTTTGAATGCCCGCCTTTCTGCTTACGAACCCAGAATCAGTGATACAATAAAGAGGTGGACGAGACCTGGTTGGAGTAGTTTTGGAAAGATTAACTTAATCGGAAGCAACCTACCAATGTGCCTAAGTAATTATTACACATATGTACACACCATGGCTAGAGTACTGAGGTATGAGAATACCACTCAAGTGGCAAGATGTAACTCCTGTAATGTCAGGGTCAGTGTGGCCTATGCCATTTCTTCGTAGCAAGCAGACACGTTATTTTAATTAGTTTTTTTCTCTCCGAAATTATAATTGATTGCTCAATAACCAGTGAAGATTAGGGAGTACTGCTGGAAGGTAGGGCCATGTGTGCAGGCAAGTGTATAAGATCTACACCTGCACTGCACATAAGTCATGCACTTCTTGCATACAAATGTGTTTTCAATTCAGGAGTCTTTATAAATTACGGTTATGACTCTTACAATTAGTAATGAAATTTCAGCATGTTTCAGCACAATCAAACCTGGCATTCTTATTACCGCGCTAATGTATTGCAGAACTGCATTTCAATAATAACAATTTTCCAAATTATGTTGTCGGAAAGAATGTCAATAGAGTTGCAGCACTGCCCGCTATAAACACAATATCTCACAAAGAGTTTTCACTGAAATTATGACAATTATTATTTCAATTATTATTATTTCTCCAATATAATAATTGAAATAATTTCTCCGAAATAATAATAGAAATAATAATAATTGTTTCTCCGAAATAATAAAATAGGTCCTGCACAGGGCTCGAGGCCTTAGGGCTTCAATTCTAAACTATGAAGCCTAAGGTACTGCAATCGAACAAATCTAAATTACTGTAAGAAATTAATAGACAATACCATGAAGGAATATATTTTTTTATTTTCAAAGCAACGTATAAACCATTTTTTTTTTACGCTATAACATGCTAGAGAAGTCCCAAAGTGTTAAGTGTACAGTGCTGTGCTGAAATTTACACAAATCAATGTTTAAAATTGAACTTTCTAACTTTGTCTTCTTCCTCTGCTCCCGAGTGAATTGACCTTTAGAGAAAATAAATCCTCGCTGACTATAGAAAACATACGTGGGGTGAGAAACTTTGTATTTGAAAAAGAAA
The DNA here is from genome assembly GCF_048934315.1 of Petromyzon marinus. Taxonomy (NCBI): domain Eukaryota; kingdom Metazoa; phylum Chordata; class Hyperoartia; order Petromyzontiformes; family Petromyzontidae; genus Petromyzon; species Petromyzon marinus. Next base: position 1,353,052 of record NC_133696.1, on the reverse strand, counting down.
ACGACGCATGAACGACCTCGCATTGTTGAACGTTACTTTGTCCAAAAACATAGGCCATTCGTGCTGTCGGCAACATCGCACAAGACAAGGGGACTTCTTGTTGAAATTATCTCTCGTGCAGAGCCTGTGCATCAACACGCCTTGTCAGAGAATGGCTTCTGCAAGACTTTACAACATCGCAGAGCTGCTTCTCAGCTCGTCTCATTCACCGTGCATCCACGCGCCCTGAAGCAGGCTCAATCAGTGCCGGATTATCCACGTAATAAAAGTGGTTACACATGTAGTAGTAGCTACTAGTAGCTAGTAGCTACTACTACATGTGTAGTAGCTACGGGCCCCGCACCTTCAAGGGCCCCGCGCTAAACGCTTTCAAGCTATCAATTCCGGTTCAGTGATTCAGCACTTGCTCTATTACTATAGTACTATACTGTCTTTAACTTTTATGATCGACTGGGTGTTTAAGGTTACCGATTTGTCGTATTGTCTGGCTGTATAGCAAATGAAAAAATCCAATTACTTTACTATGCAAGTAAAAAAATTGTGTTTTAATATTTACGTGGTTTTTTTTAGGGCCCCTTTATAACATCACATGCTACAGGCCCCGCCCTAACTTAATCCGGCAGTGGGCTCAATGCCTGAGCGATCAGTTGCATGCAACTTGGTTGCATGCAACTGAAGTTTACACTTCAAGTTTATTATGTTTAACCAGGTGACAACTCAAGAGGTCAGGATAGTCGTATTTGCAAGAGTGGCCCGGGTCACCAAAATGGCAATACACACAGGGAGTCGTCACAGGGAGTCGTCTACTTACAGGGAGTCGTCTACTTACGAACGATTGGGGTTCGATAGGTCTGTTCGTCAGTCGATTTGTTCGTAAGTCCAACTTTACTCCTGTCGATTCCAAACGTGTTGTACGGCGAGTACACTAACCACGGGGAATGGCTTTACAAGTTGTATACTCTCCTGTAGATGTTGATGCTACTGGTTCTTCATGTTCTGCAGATGCCACTGGTTCTTCATATTCTGCCAATCTAGATGCTACTGGTTCTTCATGTTCTGCAGATGTTGATGCTATTAGTTCTTCATGTTCTGCAGATGTAGATGCCACTGGTTCTTCATGTTCTGCAGGTGTAGATGCCACTGGTTCTTCATGTTCTGCAGATGTAGATGCCACTGGTTCTTCATGTTCTGCAGATGTAGATGCCACTGGTTCTTCATGTTCTGCAGGTGTAGATGCCACTGGTTCTTCATGTTCTGCAGATGTAGATGCCACTGGTTCTTCATGTTCTGCAGATGTAGATGCCACTGGTCCTTCATGTTCTGCAGATGTAGATGCTCATGTTTCCTCTCTACACTCTTGAAAAACTTACCAAGAGATGTCTGCACAGTTGCTCTCTTCTTCTCTTCATGAATCAACTTGTAACAGGCAGCTGCCGACACTTAGTAAATCTTTCAGTGTTTGAGTCCTGAGACTCAAAACAAGCCGGTGATTGATACCGAGCAAACGCCGCCATCTATACAGCAGCGGTTAACTTACGACTCTCGGTCCGAACAGGCAAATGGACATACGGACAGGCTTGTTAGAATCTCTGAAAGTCCGTAAGTCGAATGTTCGTAAGTAGAGGAGTCCCTGTATGTATATGTGTGTGAACATCTCTGCAACTAGTTGCGAGCAGTTGGCGCAACCGGTTGTTCACCCGTCGAGATAGAACTCTTCCCGCTTTCGAGCGGCAGCTTGGCCCAACGATTTGTTTGCGACTTATTTGATTGGCCGTTACAGTCGTCACGTGGGTGGGGAGATCCAGGAAGGGGGTGGGGGCTATGCTGTGAAGGGCGTGGCTAACGCACTTTAGCCACGCCCACACCGGCCCTCTTGGTTGCACAGCTTCGCACAGTCGCTCAGATCAATGGGACGGTTTTTTTTGCTAGTATCAAAGTATGAAAAATAGATAAGTTTTTTTTACCATTTCTGGCAATACATCAGACAGTTTCAAAGACAATGCATATATTTACAGAGCGTGTTTGTTTGTATGTTCACCATAAGTACCGCGTGTGGTTAGTGCAGACTTAATTCCTTGCAAAAGATTTCTATTTGGTGTTTGAACATCTTAACATAACACCTTTTTTATTACTCTTTGGTTCTTTAGGTAAAGTCACGTAGGTAAAAAAATAATAAGTAAAAATAAATATAATCAAATCACGACGTTTCGGAGGCAACACAAGCTTCCTTCATCAGGTGTTTTATTGCCAGAAAGGTTAAAACCTATTCTTATTTTTCATACCCGCTCAGATGTTGGACCCAGCATTATTATTATTATCACGGCCATCCAAACAAACATTTATGGAGTGTTTTGAATCTGAGCGTTAACCCAAAATGTAAATATGATGGGCTCTTGTGAGGTTTCACCCTCGCCACACTTGAGATCCCCCGGTATTAATCACCGGGCGGTGTTGCCTGGATTCCCTCCCAGGGTCTTCGATTCTCGCTCAATGCTGTTAAATATGTTTACAGCCCTTTTCTCAAAGTACTAACGACGTGAGAATAGTTTTTCCCCTTTTTTCTGGCAACAAAACAGACAGCTGTCTCTGGTGTGGACCAATCAGTTTCAAAGACAATGCATATACTATCAGAGTATGTTTTTTGTTTGCATTCTGACCACAAGTATATGTGGTTAATGCAGCCATGATTCCTTGTAAAAGGTTTCAGTCTGGTGTTTTAACATCTTAACACCTGTTTTGTTGCCAGAAAAAAGGGGAAAACCTATTCTCATATTTTGGTACTGGCAAAGGAGGTCCCATGATGATACTAACGACGTGCACGTATTCATTGTCTGTGCCTACTCCGTGGCAGAGTGGACAGACCGACTCCTAGGTTACCGGACAAGGAACGGGGCATGCCCATTGCTTGGTTGAACAGGGAGACACTGGCTTTTTAAAGAGAATGAGCCCATTGATTTATCGGTTACGCTATTGAATATCAAAGCGACGCTTACGAGTGTGTAATTTGTAAAGCATTCACCCCTATTACTAATCTACATCAATTACCTTATTTATGGGATGGAGCGGCGGTGCAGAGGTTGGTGCAAGTGAACTCAGCGACCTGAGTTTGGATACCCTCCGCAGCTAGCATCAGTGGTGAGTGATGTATGGACCGGCCGTGGGCTCCCCCTTCACCAACCCGTTCTGACCAGCGTGGTGAAGTATGGTCAAACAACCCCCATAACCGACACGATGTAGAAATGCCTTCATAACATCCTAATTCTGGATTGACAAAAGAGCTGAACATAATACTTTGGAAACCTTATTCCTTAATTATGTTTTGCATTTCTAATCTGATGGGCACATTTTTCAAATTATCAATTTTTTTGTTTTCGCTCCCGTGTGAATTCTGAAACTAAATTGCATTTGTCTGAATGCGCTCAAGTAGTAATATACAGTTTTGTTACATTGTATAAAATGTAAATCGTGTATATTTGTGAAGCGTGCTTGATTACATTTAAAAAGTTAATAAAATTATACATAACATGAAATAGAGCAAAACACCTTAAATATTTAAATGATAAAATGACATCATAAATAAGAAAAAACGACTCTTTTATTTAATATGGAAAGACGTAATTATTTTTTGTATAAAAAATAAAATTGTCAGTATTGTATTGTTTTTAATTTATAAACATTGTAATCCATAAAAATATAATCTTTAAACCCCCCCAAAAAATCTAGCTTGTTTTAATTAACCTAATTATACAGGTGCCAAACATTACTCGAAAAACAGAAGGCACGTTATAAATATTTAACCGCATTCAGCTTCCGCTGGGAGCCAGAGGAAGTTAAATTACCATCGGGTCACTGTGTACTGGGTGTATACCATTATGGGATTGGGTTCCAGCTAAACGAACAGAAATGGCATCTCGCTGCGGGTCTTCCATTCACACAAACTGCCATCAGAATCCCCTTCCAAGGGGGGCCCTCTATCAATTTACAATCCGATTGTGGCTCTCTGGGTGAGGCCGAGGCTGGGTAAAGCGCTGTGCCCGCCTTGTAAAAGGTTCGCACGCCGTTTAAACGGCGGCGAGCCGTCTCTGGCAGTCCCATGCCTTGCAGTGAGAGCTTCAGCTGCTGTTGCTGCCGCGAGATGTTCGGTCGTGAGATGCGGAAAATCCAGAAAGGGGCCGAACGGCGAATGGGGCCAAATGGCACGGGGTAACGAGCGCCGCAGCAGCTTGCTTTGAAGGCCATCTGGACCCCGCCGCTCGGCTTCAAAGCCCACTTGTACACGAGACCCCCTTTCCTGCAAAGAGTTGAAGTGTCTGTGACGGTGACCTTAAAGCAGAGTCTGCTGAAAGAGGCCAACACGCTGAATGCCCGGTCTGTCATCGAGCGCCAAGGATGGAGACGCGGTCACCAATTATGGCCGGTGTCTGGATTTGAAAGTCACTGCATTAAGTTTGAGCAAAGGCGTCATGCACTTATTTTGGCAGGATACGCCTGTGGAATGCAGATGACACTTAAAAGTAAACCGATTTGTCTGCAACTTATTTTTTTGTTGGGTGGAGTGGGTTGTGTAGTATGTAAGACAATTCCGATACGATGTTGGTGATGCCGGTTTGATTTTGTACCTCGCGCACTGCCAATGACATTTTGTATCCTAAACCTGGTCTGGGCCTCTTGACGTAATCTCAAATGAATAGTTCGTGCCATATTCCACTGAAGATACAGTGACCATTCTGTCCCTTGATGCGCGTTGCCAGTCTTAATAGGTGCTCACGAACATCACTGTATCAACAGTAGTATATAAGGCTACATAATAGTTGTGATTCTGGGTCGCAATTCGATTGAATAATCAATTATATATTTTCTCGTTTTTACCATCTCGTTTGCATTCCATTTTGTCTCGTGTCTTACTCGTGCTGTTTTGTTTGCGCCATTCGCAAGCAAAACTGCGCATCGCCTAAATAGCTCATTAGCATATTGTTTTCATATAATTTGAATACGTTGTGCGTAACTAATTCGACGATGCGTGTATCAACAATCAAAATTATTTATGTTAATCCATGAGTCAATGCCGACCGAATAGTATGGGTGAAACGGTTTTGAACCCCTTCAGTTATTCGTGAATTGAATCACGGTTGCAATCCTTTTTTTTATATGTTTGACTGTGTAGCAGTGAATAGCAGCGTCTCGAGTTGCTGCAGTGACGGTGGGAAGTCACGCCGAACCACATTCATCCATTGCGTGCACCGTGCGCTGACGAATCGGGATCGATATTATTATTTGGGAAGTGATGTTTGCATGCCAACTGAATAAGGTATGGGTAGCATTGTCTTTGGGCAGCTACGCGTGCAACTGTGTGTGTGTGTGAGACGTACCTACTCTGCGTCTACATTTTTCTCCGTTACTTTTTGTTTATCTGTTGAGCCCCCTAAAGCGAAAAACAATAGCACCTAATAATGCATTATTCATCTTCCTCCATCTGCCCAATATTACGTTAACGCTACGCTATACTTCGACACACACCGCATTTGGGGCCGTCCATAAATGACGTCACGCACCTGGGGGGGGGGTCAGATTTTTGTGACGATGTGTGACGAGAGGGAGCGGGGTCTGAGAAATGTGACGTCACATCAAAATGCGCAACTTTAAATAAATATAGAATTTTGATTTAAAGCTTTCGTGACTGCAGTAATTCATATTCCTAGTTTTTTTCGGTAAAGTCACGTTGAAGAGAAACAACAAAATAACAAAATATATATACTAATTGTTATACCATTCCTACAACATCAGAGTGCAGCGCCACATTAAACACGCACTACAATGACAATAGTTTGAAGCGATTTGAAGCATGTTTTATTTTCAAAATGGAAATATGGTTTTCGGGGGGGGGGGCAGAGCTTTGTGACGTCATATTTGAGGGGGGGATGACTTTTTGTGACGCCGTGTGACGAGGGGGGAGGTCAACAATCGTCCAAAATCGCGTGACGTCATTTATGGACGGCCCCTTTGCCCTGAAGCCTGGTGTCTCGTGCGATGTTTTTGTTCCAGAGTGAGGGGCTCGCAGCACCCCCTGCCTGTCTGTGGGCGGAGGCCACGTTGGGTTCGTTCGTGGCTGCCGGCCACAAGGCCAAGCCGAGCCCAGGGCCGGGAGTAATTGAGTTTTGAGAACGGGTTTAAGACCAGTCAAGGTCGGGCCCTCTAGGCTGATGCCAGTGTCGAGTCTGGCCCCTCTAAGCCTCGTCCATGCGCATGTGTAATTTCCACCACTGGCCCAGGGCCGCAAACAGATTAAAGCCACCCAAGGACAAATATGAGCATGGAAATACGTTACTTTTCTTTCATTTTGGTAAGGCGTAAAATGTCGGTGTTTAATTGCCCATGACTAAACTATTCACCGTTTCCTCCCATGCTAAATAAAGCATATCCTGGAATCGTATGAATTATTAAATCAGTTTTGAAATCGCAGAGTCTCTTCTAGGGCAGCACAGGCACATGTAATTGTACCGAGATGGCTGTAGTCTTGATGTGTATGTGTCCAGATCGACAATGCAGCACAACTCTCACGCTTGAGCCGGGCATGCGAGCGTAATCAGCAATGAGCTACCTGAACTGTGTTCATAGTTGCCTCACTAATGTATGCAGCTGTAAACGCATAATTAAGGGCAGTCAGAGCAATCACTTATGCCATTCATTTTCCTAATCTGTGCATAAGACAATTTCCTGCCTCTGATGCGCCAGTGATTTAAACCAAATTTGGTGGTGGACGCAGCAACAACAACCACAACAGCAACCACAACAACAACCACAACAACAACACCAACCACAACAACAACAACACCAACCACAACAACAACACCAACAACAACCACAACAACCACAACAGCAACAACAACTGCCGTTCTCCAGTAAGTATCGGCGATTTCGCCACAGCACTTGTGCCAGGCTCGTTGCACATTTGACTGTGGACAAAGATTCCCCGTGTAGCCTTTAACAGGCTGTTGGGGCAAGTGCTGCTCGTGAGCACCTATTAAGGCTGGCACGGCAACACGAGGGGGAGGGGGGTGGGTGGTCAGCACCACGCTCGGCCGCCTTTGTCTCTCCCAAGCGGTGATGGTTTTTACACCGCACCAGGTCTTCATTTGAGGCTGAGTCCACCTACTGGAGGCCCAGAACCGGTTCGGGCACCGAGGTGAGAATCAACCCCCACGCCGCCTGCCCCTCGCAGCAGCAGGAGACACGGAACGTCGAGTGCCGGCTACAGTGCGGCACTGTACCCCGAGTTGGTTCATTGACAACTTGGGCGTTGCCATGGGCGACGGTGTCACCGTGGTGACCCAAATCCGGCCAATCAGAGACGTGAGAGACGGGTCAGGTGACCGGGGGGGGGGGGCTACTGACAATGTACGCACAGGGGTGAAGCCTCGACAATAATTTGTCTACAGTGGCCTTCAACTTAGTCCGGCGGTGGACTGTTTGCTTCAACACGTTAATATTATTATTATGACGTCATTAACACGTTACTATTATGTTATTAACACGTTACTATTATTATTACGTTATTAACACCTTAATATTATTACGTTATTAACACGTTACTATTATTATTACGTTATTAACACGTTACTATTATGTTATTAACACGTTACTATTATTATTACGTTATTAACACGTTACTATTATTGTTGCGTTATTAACACATTTATATTATTATTACATTATGAACATGTTAATATTATTACGTTATAAACACGTTACTATTATTACGTTATGAACACGTTAATATTATTACGTTATTAACACGTTACTATTATTACGTTATTAACACGTTACTATTATTATTACGTTATTAACACGTTACTATTATTACGCTATTAACACGTTAATATTATTATTACGTTATTAACACGTTACTATTATTACATTATGAACACGTTAATATTATTACGTCATTAACACGTTAATATTATTACGTTATTAACACGTTAATATTATTACGTCATTAACACGTGAATATTATTACGTCATTAACACGTTAATATTATTATTACGTCTTTAACACGTGAATATTATTATTACGTCATTAACACGTTAATATTATTATTACGTCATTAACACGTGAATATTATTAACGAGCATGTTTGCCCGTCCAAGGACGGGGTGGAGATTGCAGTAAATCTGAAAGATTAAATAGACAAATTGTTCAGCTCATGATTATTAATGAGGGGGCGGGGCTCACGTGGAGTGACGTCACGCGCGGGACACACTCTTAGCTCATGATTAGTAATCTTGATTAGTGATCCTTGAGCGTTTCTGCATGGATTAAATTGCGGCTGTTCTATAGGGGATTCGGGGGGTAGGGGGTAGAGGGGGGTAGGGGTAGGGGGGGAGTCGCGAGAGATTTCTGCGTGCCGACTGGGTGGCCACTCACGTGGACGACGGAGAGGCACGTAAATACAAACAAATTAAAGTAAATTATTTTTTGAACTTGCGTAAATATAAAACAAAATAAATTAAAGTAAATACAAAAAATTGAACTTGCGTAGATATGAAAACAAAATAAATTAAATAAAAAATAATTTTGTTTTCTACCTACGTGACTTTACCGAAAGAACCAAAGTGAATGGATCCCTGCAGTCACGAAAACCTCAAATCCACATTGACGACGGAGAGGTTTTTGTTTGCGGCGATGTTTTGTTGAAACGAACGTGGTGGTGGTGGTTGTGTTCACCACCACCACGCTTCTCAATCTGTACCGGTGGTGAAACGTCCACCTCGCTTCGGCGACGCCAGGCCACTCTGACCAGCGTGGTGAAGTATGGTCGAATGGCCATCGTGAGCGACGTGGCGTGTGCCGAGGCCTTTGCCCAAGCCTTGCATCATCGACAGATGGCTGTACAGTGCAGGGATACAGTCCAGACAGTGCGTCGGACAACCACGGTACGCCTCCTGCAAAGCGATACCTCATTTATCGACCATAGAAAGATGATGGGTAAAGTCTACCCCCCCCACCACCACCCCGAACATGATTTTGAACTTGCAGCATTCCGATCGCGATGTCGGCACTTTGCTAAACACACCACCTGGCGCAAATATAATAACGTGCGTATGAAATCTAAAACGTGTTCATTAAAACGTGGTCATTGTGGCCAGCAGGCTACTAACTGCAGTACAGTGTTCTCACAAAACATCGCGCCGTGTGGCCCGCAAGGGTCTCGGGACAGCGCTTCGACAGCAGCTTGTGACCGTGCGGCATTGCGGGAGCCACTCACGCCAAGGCCCTCTGACCTCGCGAGCATGCCCAGAATTTATAATCAAGTTGTCTCGGCACATTATTCCACCCCGCGGAGTGTGACTTTATACGACGGCGCCACCATTATAATAACGCTGCCGGCCAGACGCGGCTTGTCCCCAGCTTACTACCTCTGAGCACTCTTTAGCTGGGCTAAGCGGTGACGAATCGAACGTCGCCTCTTGGCGTACGGGATGTGCCTGCATTGTAGTGCGTGATGGTTCACGCGCACGGATATTCAATGCATTTTAATAACGATTAGAGGTCGCGATTCTATTCAATGGCCTTGTTTCTCTAATCGTGTTCTTACCATCAAATGTGTAGTTTTTCATTGCTGTTGTTCATTAGCCTACAGGTAAAAAAATACTTCCATAAACTGCACATAATTCTTACACGATTCTAAGCGTGTTGTATCATGTGCGTACGAATTGATGTTGATTGTCAGGTCCTTAATGTGCACAGCTGATCGTGGACGTTAACTCGGCCCATCGTCCTACAGGGTTAATAAAATCCCTGCCACCTGCAAATCGGCAGTGCATGTCCTATAGACCAGAGGTTCCCAATCCCCGGGCCGCTGACCGGTACTGGTCCGTGGCCTGTTAGGAACCGGGCCGCACAGCAGCAGGAGGTGAGAGCGGCGAGTCTGCACGTGGCCCGCCCCATTCTGTTATTATTTACCACTTCCGTCCGCGCCTCTTTCCCGCACTGCGCACTTGTCTCAGTCACAGTGTTGGTAAGCCCACAAGCTCTAACCCCTAGTAGCCACAATGAATAAGCCCACAAGCTCTAACCCCTAGTAGCCACAATGAGTAACAAAACAATCGTCGCTGGAGAGCTTCTTTGAAAAGGGGGAAAGACCCAATGATGAACCCCCCCCCCATCTGTGAAAAAAAAATTGTCTTCCACGAAACCGGTCACTGGTGCCAAAAAGGTTGGGGACCGCTGCCCGCCTGGCCTTTGCCATTGGAATGTGGAATTCCCACCACATCCTCAGGGCTGCCAACAGAAGTGAGTGTGGACCCACGCTCCCCGCTCCCTTAAACTAGGAGGCATTAAGCTCTCCGATGTGGATTCGGGCTTGTGCTTTGTGTGTTGCACAGAACGATGTCAGACGTTTCGCCCCACCTCCCAGGAGCTTTTTAAAGTTGGAAAAAAAAATCTCCCAGCACTTGGAGCGACGAGTCGCGTACCGTGCCGAACAACGCGCGGCACGACTGGAAATCACATTGGGGAGCCGTACAATCGGAGCAAACACGAAATCCAGCGCATTAAGGAGGCATTGAGTGCGCACTGTGGGTCTGCGAGTGGATAAATCCGCGACGGAGTGGGACCGCGTTGGCAGCGCCTCTACCCGGCTCTGCTGGACGTCGTACCCCACTCGTCGGCGGTTTGACAGTCGCGCTCGCGCTGCCAGGTCGCCTGCATTTTCTGCGCCGCTTGTTTGACCCTTTTTTCCTCCTGTGTCGCACGCAAGCGCTCGGTGGTGCCCACGAACGCTTCGCGAGCAAGACGTTGACACGTTGTGCTTAACCGCCGGAGGGACCGGCAGCAAAAGGGCGGCACCGACGCTCACTGCAGCGGTTCGCGGTTCGACTCTGGCGGGCCGCCCGGGTTATTACCCCGGGTGAATTATCCACGGCAGGCTACGGAACCGCTTGCTTTCACGGTGGACGTTTAAAGATCCCCTGCCTCTCGAAACGAGCAGGCCTTCGTGTGCAGGTGTCATGATCCAAACATGACCTGCAAATTACTCGATTTGGATTACACATAGCAACATCGCGCCCTGCTGGGAAACTACTGCACGCTGCGTGTGTCAAATGTAATGCCTTCGTGTAAAAATAAAGGTGCGAATTTACCAAATGTACACCATTATCATTATTCTTGAGCAACGCTGCCTTATAACCAAAAACACATAATAACCGAACCAATGGCTGTCTTCCCTTTAGACAGCCATGGTTGACCACAGAGCTGATGTCCTGAGTTGACCCCTCACTGACATTTGAACCCACAACCTTCCTTCTGACCCGTGAGTTGTGCACTTCCAACAACCAGATACGCTCGCCATAGAATTTACGAATGCGCTCCCTGACCAACCGACCGTTCAGTCTCTTCTCAAAGCATGAGGGCCACGGTAAGTTACGCCTGCTGCCTTAATATAATCATATACTCCGCTTGATGGTGGCTGCGCCCCTGAATAATGCCCCATTTGGGACCATCGCCAGGAGCAAAGTGCTCCACTCTTCAGCGCTAATGTCCCTTGCTATGAAGTTTTTGGGAGTGGGGAAAAAAAAGGTCCTGGACGTGACTTACACCGGTAATCAATTTGGCGCGTTTGATAATGATATTTCTTTCTGCCCGCATGAGCAGTTAAATCGGCACGCGTAAACCCTCCGCCCACCAATGTGCAAGGCATGGAGTGCGACCATTAATCACCCCATTCATTCTGTTTCCAGATTAGATCATGGATGCCCGGCTTTGCTGCATTGTCTCGTGCGCAGCTTGCTAAATTTGAAGCCCGCTGCTTTTGTTTTAACGGGACTATTTAGAAAGAGGTTACAGGTTTGCACAACATTGTCCCGACGACGCTAAGCAAACGATCGCTGTGCGTAGAAGGCGACTCGTGGCAACGTCGGCGTGTTGCTAACGAGCATACGGGGCACCGTTTTGTGAATATGGGGGAGCAGATGGCTTCTCATACTGGCCAACGTCGAACTGGTGAAGCGAGCAGGCCGGATCGTTTTTTGTTTTGTTCTCTTGTACCTGACAAGTTGATCTCTGCGTGGACCCCGTCGTTGCGCTACGCGTGCGCGACGGGGACGGCGAGCGTTGGGAGTGGGGCGAGGCGAGGCCACGTCTTCTCAAACGCCAGGTTGTTTGCCGGCGCTTTGGATGAAGAGCTCCGCTTGAATAATATCAAATGGCTCAACAGCTGTGCGTGTTGGCAATTTCACATTCTCAGAGGAAGAACAAAGGCATCAGCTATCATTCCGTCAAGCAATTTTCAGAGATAGGCTTTCATGTGCTTAATGAGCTGTGTGAGACACAGTTTGGGTGTATGTATATTTATCTATATAAAACAACCACAGGTAGTGGTTAGTAGTATACGTAGTGTGTGCCTGTGGGAGCAACTAACAGAAACCCAGAGACGTGGAGCCATACGCTGGCGAACGCAGCCCGGGGGCACGGTCGCAGGCACGGCTTGCTGCTGTTACCCGGGAGGCTGGCGCCAGTTTCCCACCGCTTCTCCTTGGCGGTGTCGTGGAGTTCCGCGCCGTCTGCCGCTGTTTGTGTTTACACTTTGCGTTTCATCCCGTACACTCTTCGCGGTTCTCTCCGCGATGAGACTCGCTTCTTTCCACATTCAGTGGCGGATCATTACCAGCGGCTGATGGGAGCGGGCCCGACGACTGAACATACCAAAAACAAATTAAAAATTAAAAACGTAACAATTCTTGCCTGCTCGTTATAACAAAAATATAAATCATTTGGTGAGTACATTTGGTATTCGCACGATTCTTATAGCGCATGGGCGTTACGAAGGCACGAGGTTACACAGAGCTTCGGGTAGTTTCACAGTAGGGGGGAGCGATGATTGCTTCGTGTTATCCGAATTGAATAATTTGCGGGTAATTTTACAGATTTGGACGACTATGCCGGTGCACGTGGCCTACTCCTTTTCGAATAAACCTCATGGGATCGTCAATGTCGACTGCGAAGCCAACGCCTGTGCGATTCCACACCCGCAGCATTTACTAGGGCGGCCGTGGGGCTCCAATCGCGAAATCTTTACAACGAGCGGCTGGCGCGCCGCCGCTCAAGAGCGTCACTATGCAGTGAAGCGTTGGCGCCGCGCTCCCCCTCCTCCCCTCTTATCCACCCCGTTAACCCACCGGCTGCCACGGTCCACGTTTAAACGTTGGAACCCACGCGCCTGTACCCCCGGCAGGTGGTCTGGCAGGTGAAGTCACGGTCGGAGCGAGTGGCAGACCGACGCGACGCTACGTACGCATTTTTTTTTGCCTGGCAATATTACGACGGCTGATAGGGATTTCAGATTGCACGGCCGGGCTTGCCAAACAAATGCACCCAATTATTCCGGGTAAATGCCCAACAGGTGTGTGCGCAGAGCGACTGCCGACTGCCTAGGATGTAATGCGGTGGATCCTGTGTGAAATAGGCAATCTCCTGGTAACTGGGATGCAGGGTGACCCCGAGTGTGCACAGAGCTATGCGGGTATTGCGCGCGGACGTGTAACGCCAAGGAACATATCCCATCACAGCATCGGCTAAAAATACCTTTTTGCTGTCTGTATCGGGTGACGGCAAGTACGTGGCGACGGCTGTTCGGTCGCGGGGGGGCATTCTCTTTTCTAGACGAGAGTTCAATCGGCGTCTTCATGCGAGCCTAGGGGCCACCGTGCCTTAGCAGGTGTCATGGATCAGATGAGATGACAAACGCAGGTCCTGCACCTCCTGGGGGAAAACCGAATTGGTAGGTATGGGGCGACAGTTAAAAGTGCCTCCGTGTCCCCACATTGAAGCGATCATCAGCCACCGCTCATCTCCACTGGGGGCCGCCAAACAAGTGGTGGAAATTCCACATTCTGATGTTCAGGGACGGTTTCTCCATTTGACGACCACCACTCTTGATCTTCCACAAACTGCTGCTGATGTCCGTGGGTTAATACAGAACATCTCGCGGCACCGCCACCACTATTAGGAGTTTAACGACGCATCTATTCATACCGACTCTGAAGCAAAATGATGCACGCCTCACATCGTTGGTGAAAGAATCGGACGTTTTCGATTTGGCTATGTCGTACGTGTGTACGTTGAACTTCTCTCACGCGGTACGTAACCAACCGTGCTAATCGGAGGTACGGGAGAAGGACAACAAACTAAACACAAAAAGCAGTTCTAAAGAAATAAGTTTTCAATCTAGTTTTAAAATAGAAAAGCTCGAGTAGCTTCCTAAAGTGAACCGGTTGGCCCACCAGGTGAGCAAAATGAACCGATTGACCGCCAGGTGAGCAAAGTGAACCGGTTGGCCCACCACGTGAGCAAAGTGAACCGATTGGCTGCCAGGTGAGCAAAGTGAACCGATCGGTTGCCAGGTGAGCAAAGTGAACCCATTGGTAGCCAGGTGAGCAAAGTGAACCGATTGACCCGCCAGGTGAGAAATTTAACTGATTGGTTGCCAGGTGAGCAAAGTGAACCGATTGGTAGCCAGGTGAGCAAAGTGAACCGATTGACCGCCAGTTGACCAAAGTGAACCGGTTGGCTGCCAGGTGAGCCAAGTGAAATGGTCTCTCCTCTCTCACGAGGCCGCTAATTGGTCCCCAGCCAAGCAGAAGCCGTAGCCCGTGAGTGCACGCTGCACAAGTCCGCCCAGGCCTCCCGTGTGCAATCAGCTCTGTGCACCAGACGCGAATGCTTTGGCTGAAGCAAAACCACTCCCCACCCCCTCCTCAATCCTATTTACTTCCTAAGATGCAAATTGCAGAATCCTCCAGGGTCTGCTGCTGTGCTGCGGCGGCTTGACGCGGGGTATTTCAGGAGACATTCCAGAGACCATCTGCACGCGTGCCGTGCAGCCGGGGGCCTGCATCCCGCTAATTTGTACGACCGGAGGCGTGCGGTTTTTGAGACGCTGGTTTTCGTCCATCGCCCGTCACACGATTGCAAGAGGGCAGCAGAGGGGGACAGTGAGAATGGACGCGTGTTTATTTATACATTTATGACTGATAAATGTTTTTATTATTATTATCATCATCATCATCAAATATTGATGCCTTTCACTTAGCTCTAATCCGATGGCTCTTTGGATTTTGTAGGCACAACAAATATTTGTGGAGGACCCGAATATTGCCCAAAGAAATGGGCCAAATGACCAAAGGTCAGTGCTGTATCCACTTTCGCTGAATTCCATCGTAATATCGGGGGAGTGGATAGATGGATGGAACGTCAATACGAGAGCACAGCTCAACGCCTCGTGACGTATTCGGAATTTTTTTTTTACATTTCCATCGGGGTGTTGCCGCGCTGTGAAATGAGCGTCGGTATTGTTGCGGGAAGCTGCGATCCGCTCAGTTTGTCGTGAGGAATTACTTCGTTCATGCAATGCACAGAGTTTGTAAATCCCTTCGGTAGGCTTACAAAACGGAAGCTCGTCGCGATAGGCTATCCCGCTAAATAAAACAAGGTGGAAAAATCATGCATATGCATGGCATTTGCCACGCTTGTGAACATGTTTTCTCGGCGGTATTTAATTTGAGTGCAATCAAGTTAGCACTGATTTCTGTACGGCGAGTCCCGTGACGCGACACAAACTTACGCTCAAAACATCGCCCATATTGAACTCATCCTCAAGGGAATTATTGTGACCCCCTGCTGTGGACAGACAGATGGATGGATCTAATGCTTAATGCTTTCAACCTTAGTTGGAAAGCATTAAAAATGGGCGTTTGCCCAGCATGGAAGGGTAGGCTAAATGTCTTTGAAATAGCAAGCCTTCCCCGCTGTTATTTGAACACAATACACACGGCATCCATATTGCTTTGTCCACACGCTGTAGATAAGGTGCTGGCATTTACACAGCCAGGGGTCACGTGACACATCTCTTTCTTTCAGGAATACGTTTTGTTTGGCTTCAAGCCTGCTTTTGGCAGCTGCTGTTTTACAGTCAATGCTTCTTGGAACCTGATCCCATCCGATTTCAGAAGCTCAGGATGATTTTTTCCTCCTGCTCAGTGGCCGGATAAGCGCTCGCTTTGGAAACGTGGAAGTCACTTCAGAGTCATCGGTATTTCCCGCAGAAGCGATGTCGGTGCATGGCGCTGTCAACCCGAGTTCAATTCCTGACCATGGCTAACGTCGCTTCACCGACTTGCACTGGTCAACGTGGTGAGGTCAAACAGCCCCAGTGACTGACACGGCGTGGGGAGACTGAATTAGTATTACCGTTCATCTGTTGCCGATCAGTAGTGCTTGGTAACTCGTACGAACCCTAGCACGGAATTACGATTGGTTCCCTTTAAAAAAAAATGTGTTAATATAGTCATTATAAATTCATCTATAGCCCTTTCCCAATCCACTGCTGGATTAGGGCCTGTTCACACCAAACCATTTATGGGAGTTGTTTTACTGTACTTCAGCCTTCGGTTACAAATTAAGGCATGTAGCGAAGCAAGCAAAATCTACCGTGACGCGGACGATCCGACATGCGCGTGCTGGGAACTTGAGAATCTGGCGCAGTTGATGAGTCTTTCGGCGCATCTGCGGCACGCCAAGCGCGCAGGCCAGTTTGCGCCCGGCTCCATAGGGCTCCGTGCGGCTCCATACGGCTCCATAGGGCTCCGTGCGGCTCCGTGCGGCTCCGTATGGCTCCGTACATTCAGCCGGCCTAGTTTGGCCACGTGTACTTTTCGCCAGTTCCTCCAGTTTTTCCCTCGACATTTAGGATCAACATCACGGGTTTAGAGTGTTTTGGCTGCTATAAATTTCCACGTGATAAGCCGTTTTGTTGGGCTATGATATGTGGCCAGGTCGCTTCTGAAAGAGAGCTATATAGGTCAGTGGGCCTTACCTAATAAAGTAAAGATAGTTTAGTTTTAACGCTTCTCAGCCGCGTTGATTTCTTCTCTCACGTTCGCACCGCGTAACTCCGAGAGAAGAGTCCAGCTCGTCGGAGAAGCCGTCATCGCGACCCCCGCTTGCGTTGCTCGTGGCCGGGTACCCCCCCCCCCCCCCCCCCCCGTGAGAAGCTGGTTTCTGGGCCGTGGCGGAGGGCCCTCAATCGATCCGCGTCCGGGAAATTGGACGCGGAGTGCTCTAAACCTCGTCACGTATCCGGGGGATAAATTAAACTCCGCTATGATGGATGAGAACAAAGCGCTTTGTCGTCGTCCGCACGGCACCCGTGTCGGCGGGGTCAACAGTTCACGGAGGAGCTGATAGTTGGTGCGCCTGTTTAGCCACCTCCCCCACCGCGCCCCACCAACCCCCCCCCCCCAAGAGTCCCCCCAGGTGCTAATTCCCGTGAAATCCCTCGGCCATGGCTGACCGTGCACAATGAGTAACCGGGCCCTGCTCATTACGCCGATGGGCGGAGGAGCGCTTCATTTGCCGCGTCGCGCAGCGCCGCTTGCGGGCCGGGAGCGGTGTCGGTGCGGTGGTGCGGTCGCAGCGAAACCCGGCGACACGGGTTCAAGTCCCGGCCACGGCTGACTCCGGTGGCGGCGTGACGGCCCACCCACTGCTGTGCCTCCCATTCTTTCAAACAACGTCCATGACCCACACGTTATCAACGAAAGGGCTGTAATCAACAATGATCATGATGAACATTTGTAACGGCGCATTTCATCCGTAGGTCCCAATCGGATTGGTATGTATGTTGAACTTCTTTCACGCCGTACATAGCCAGCCGTGCTAACTGCGCACCACCACCACCATATTTCCACCCCTGGTTATTTAATTAATTGTTGCGATTTAGGGTAGCAATTCCATTCTGCTTTTAATACGATGGTGATTATATCGGCCACTAGCAGCTGCAGCATACAGTCCTGTGTACGAAGTTAAAGACATTTATTCTCTCACATTCCATTGAACGCTTGTACGTTAATCGGCGCATCGACTAATTGTTACACTCCCAGTGTCTAATACAGACAAGTACACAATTAGCATATTAAGAGGCATGTAAAGATGTCAGGGTTCATCAATCAATCGATTCCTAAGCCCACGATACATTCATCAGGTTGTCTCTGTGAAATTGATTATCTATAATGTATGCAAATCGCATGCTAATTGTATGATAATATTGCCATTTGGGAAAATTCTGCCAACAGAATTTGCAAAAAATGAGACAAAAAAAACGACAAACAATACAAACGAGGTGGCGGCGACAACGAGACAAAATACATAACTATGTTCGCGTAATAATCGATTTGTGTTCTTTTGTCATTTTTACTTTTTATATGTGCCATGTCTTACATTTTGTGCAACATTAGCTGTGTCTATATACTGTATATATGTAAACCAAATTAATCTTTTTAACAGGGGGTTGATAAAATGTTGACAGTTCTGCTGAAATTCAACTATGATTGCCCTCTGGCTTGGATGTGGACGCCATATAAATCCAAATTGCATCGAATTGTACCGCGTACGTGTACGCGTATTTTCACCTCGCGAAAAACAACAGTCGCTGCACAAATAGGCGCTCGCTAATAGAGCATTCAGAATCTTGATTTTACCCTGGAGGAATCTGATGAGCTACGAAGCTCTTTTACACAGATGTCCAGTAGTGAACACCCAGGCACTCCACCTCCCCTGAGGAGAGAGGGAGTGGAGGAGGAGGGGGGGACGATTATTTTCTGGAGCTCAGCCCAGAACAGCTTTAGCTGAAACTAAACCCTGTGATTTCCGTTTGTGTGCCGATCTAAGGAGTGGGGGGGGGGGCGTGGTGTGTGGGAGTTGGGGTAACATTTCAATTGTAAAACCATTTATTCCAATTTTTTTTATTCCATCCGAGGGTTGCTCTTCGCAGGGAATGTCACCGAGCGGGAAATGTCACCGCAGGCGACGACGGGGAAAACCGCGCCACCACGGCCGTGCAGCCGCTCTTTGTGTTTGTTGTCCTCCCGCACCTCCGATTAGCACGGTCGGCTACATCTGGTGCGAAAGAAGTTTAATGTTCGTAAGATATTAGTTTTTTTCTTGGGGGGGGGGGGGGTTTAGATCGCGTAAATATAAATGTGTCGTTAAACCCGCCACCACCCGATGCAGCCAATTAGTAAGGTTTGTCTTGTAAACAAGTTCAATGTACGCACGAGGATCACAGATGCCGCTTCGGCCGAAGTTAATCACTCCCTTGAAGGGTTTCAACTCGTGCTGTCGACAATTATTCGCGATTATAAGAGCTCATGATCCCGATTGAAATACCCGCCACTCGCTGATCTTCCGTGCTCGATATTGCAAAAAATATTGCAATAATAGCAGCTCGCACTTTGAGCCAATTCCATTATACGCACAATTTTATTATGCAGAGGCCCAGGACCTCTCTCATTAATCTGGAAGGCAAGTCAGCGAGCACCGAGTAGTAAGTTGCAGCGTCCATCAACGCACCCAACCCACGCATTTCTCCCAATTGATGACGTTGGGGAAACGCTTATATTGCTCCCACGTCTGTGCCCTCTGCCTTCTCCAACTCGCGCTGAGCGGCGTGGTGAAGTATGGCCAAATAAGTTATCCACGACATGTACGGCGTGGGGAGGCCCTCATCCAGCAGTGGATCGGCATACACAAAGCTGAGCCTGCTCGTACAGTTGCTCAGAAGGGCTTTGTAGCGGCTGAACTAAAAATTGAGAATAATATTTACTGCAGAGCATCGCTGCTTATGCAAACCTGTCAACCCCTTATCAGTGCCTACCTTATTTCAGACCAATCCAGACCGTATTGGTCACCCCGTGCCCTGATACATCTCAACGCATCCTACAAAGTCCCATCATCACAAGGGAGAACCACAAACACATTGACAAAAATTATGTTACTACCGTAATCAAAAACTGTTTCACGTATTTTGATAATTGATGTCAATGATGCTACTTATCATGCTGCTGTCTGTGATCTTGCATGCAGTTTGCTTGATATGTGGATGCACAATAAATACAGAACATGATGAAGGGTTAAACAATACACTTTTTTCGATGATTTTTTTTGCCCGTATTGAAACGGGTGTACGGCGTATGGACCTGAAAACTCAATTTCCCTGTACAAGAATACGGGAAACCAGTATGGGTTTACATGCCTATGTGTGTTTATATATGTATGTATGTGTAACTTCTTTTGCACAGTATGCAGCCAACCGTGCTAATCGGAGGTATGGGGGAAAGACAACACCTAAATTAAACGTTTTTATTTAATTTTACCAGCTACGGCCCCACTGTCCACAAATGATAACTCAACGAAGTGGCTTATCGCGTGGAAATGTATCACGGCCAAGTACTCTAAACACGTGATTTAGATTCTAAATGTGGAGAGAAAAAACGGAGGACCCTGAGAAAAAATCCACGCGACCACAGGAAGAGAGACACGCAGACTCCAAATATACAGGCATCAGGGTCAGGATCGAACCCACGACCTTCCAGTGTTTCGTGTATTGTGTGCGTGCTGTGCTTGTGCGGCGAGTGTGTGGCTTGTCTCTTTTTCATCTTGTGGTCCCCCCCCCCCCCCTCCGTTGTCATTGTTCTCCTGCCCCGCAGCTCGACAACTCTGACGAACAGGCGGCACAGATCCGCCGGGAGCTGGACGGACGGCTACAGATGGCGGAGCAAATGGCACGGGTAGGGGTCCTCGCTGGGCACGCACGCACGCACGCGCACACACCAGCGTACCCACACTTATGCGCACACGTACAAAGGCAAAGATCCCCACTATAGCCTGAACAAACTGTTGGGGCAAATGCTGTTAGCGAGTAGCACCTATGAAGGCCGGAATACAGCACACGAAGGGGTGGGTGGCCAAACCACGCCCGGTCGCCTTTGTCTCTCCAGTGGTGATGTTTACACCGCACCAGGTCCTCAATTGAGGCTGAGTCCACCTATGGAAGGCCCAGGATTGGTTCAGATAATTGTCACTGGTGTTGGCCGTGAGCGGGAATTGATCTCGGGTCGCCGAGTTTATAGCGCAGTGTGCCAACTGCTACACGACCGCACGCCACGCGTGTATTCGTAGGCACACTTGCACGTATGTATGTACGCATTCACGCGTGCATGTTAACGTACCCCGACTAAGCGGTGGGACTAACCTCCGTGCAGACTCGTGAGCCGCGCAAATCTAATCAGTGGAAATGTGGTTACCATTTCAACTTCGGCTCTTGTCATAGCGCACATTATAAGCGTCACTAAACTAAATCAACGAGAGCGCCAGGTACACAAATACTCGTGTAAATTAAATCAATGACGGCGCACGAACAGGCAACGCCGGTGTTGTGCGGACAATTTTGCGTCTCCTTGACAGACGCACGTTGGCAATTTACAATTTTCTAATGCGTTTGTGCGACGCGATGATGGCGAATCGTGTTATTTTTCGGGGCATTTCGGAATACTTTGTCGGAAATGTAATTAGCAAAGTTAAATTATGACATCTAATTCACGCCGCTCTGTGTCGCTCTGTGTACCTGCAACCAATCACGGCCCTTCGGCTGGGAAATCTCGTTGAGTATAATTTCGCACTTGGATGCTCTCGTCTACACGCAGCTGCTCGTGAAATGGAGCCAACAGTTACAGAGAGCGTAAACTGACAGGAAACATGTTTGAGCAAAATATTTAAAAGCCAACGTGCGTAGCGCAAGTTTCTACCCGTCCCGTTTTGGATACGCCGGTTGATTTTCCACAACGCTGTACCCATTTTATCGAGCCCATAGAGGTTGATAGGCTGATGAAATCTTAATATATAGAGGACTGCAGAGCTTGGGCTCTTTGCCTAGCTGGCTGCCTTCAAGCTCGCCTGTGGTTCCTCAGCGATTGCGAGATCCAAATTTGCATGGACGACGCGATATATAAAAAAACAACGAGCAAAACTAAACGTTTAGTCAAGGCTGCCCTCCGACCAGGATTTTAACTCGCGGCCTTCCCGCTTGTGGCCTGACCGCTCCGCCACAGTGCCACCTGGTTAGACCAGACGTGAAAATCCACACCGATGGTTTTGGCCGCTCTGCACTCTTCTGCACTCTCCCTGTTGGCCCGGAGGCACGGCTAAGAGATTCTATCTCTCCCCACATGGGCTGTGTCAGTGCGCCATTCCCATCTGGTCGACTGTGCATGCCACACAGCCCACGGCTAGCTTTGTAAGCATCGCCCATTATGCACCAATATCACAAGGCTAAATTGATTGGCCTGCCACGCATTAAAAGCGAGATGAGACAGTGACTAATTATAAACAAGCGGAAGGGAGCCTAATTGAGAATTTTCCGAATCCGATTTTTGTTGTTGTTTAAGTCCAACTTGAGCCAGGACACCAGGTGCGCACGGCTCTGTGAATGTGAATTGTGCGGCAACCATTCTTTTTATTACCCTATAAAGAAATACATTCATTATGCCTAGAGTGCAAACACAGCAAGGCTTCCCGTGCGCAAAACGCAATCGCAAGCCCATCCTGTTCCGTCAAACCGCACAAATTATTCCACAGCTTTGGAAGCTCCCACCGCGGTGGAACCGTGAGCACGTCGCATTAGCAATCCCGAGGTCGCCGGTTCGATTTCCCCCGGTGCGAGTTCCTTAAAGCGCCTCTTTCTGCGGCACGAACGGTAAATGGGCAGCACACCACAGGTTGCTCGAGCGGCAGGTCGCGCTCGGTGGGGAACAGCGTGGGTACATCCCGCCACTTCCCAGACGTGTGGCCACGTGGAACAGGAGGCCAGAGTGCTCTGTCGAGGGGCTCGCGAGAGCTCCGCCTGGTGGAGGCCGTCTCGTCAGCACAAACGGCTAATCACAGGGCTGCACCTTTACCTATTTTCTCAGGGAGCTCCGATTTCCTCCCGCGTGTATAAGCACTCATTCATTATCTAAAGACGTATTCATATGTAGAGGATGGCAGCGCTTGAGCAATTGTTGGTGCCAGCTGACCGAATGGGGTGCCCTCCTCCTTGTGCGTTGTTCCCCGTTATTCACCGATGAGTAATTTGCACGTACAACAACGCAATACAAAACTGCTACAGAGCGTTATGATGTTCGACGCATTACAGCGAAAGCTACGTTTTAAATTATCATTTGCATTTTGAGCATCATTTAAGGCTTTATTCTTTAAATAACGGACGATCTTACGTTATTTAACTTTTGTTTACGGATAATATTAGTGACGAATCGTATCTGAATGGTGTCTGGGCCCCCCTCCTTCAACGATAACAACCCACAACGGCCAGAGCGGTGAAGTATGGTTTAAAAAAAGAAAACCTCTCCATGACAGGCGGGTCTTCATCTAGCCGTGACAAAAGCGTGAAATAACGTTGTTGAATTATAATAAGCTTTTAGTGGCAGCAGTAGGATGCTGGTGAATGTAATGGAGAATAAATCTAGGACGGAGTGCAAAGAGCTATAAATGGGAGTCACAGTCAAACAACAACGGGCATGAGAAAGTCATTAATTGACGTGCTCCCCACGCTGCTGCTCTTGACAGCGCTCACGTTGTGCCGCGCAGAGCGACGGCTCCTTGTGAACATGAGCTCTGCAGCGCTGCAACGTTGCAGCGCGGACTTTGGGTTCCCAGGCTTCTCGGTCTCTTTCGAGGCCCCAGGGAGAGCCCCCCCCCCCCAGATTTTGTCGCCCACCGTAAAATCCTCCTACATCCCGTGCCGCTCCCCGTGGCCATGAACAACGGAAGGTTTGGCTTAAAAAAAAAAATAAGAGTGAATAGTTTTGATTTAAAGCTTTCGTGGCTGCAGGGATTCATATTCTTGGTTCTTTCGGTAAAGTCACGTAGAAGGGAAACAATAAAATAATAAAAATATGAAACAATTAAATTCTCACGACGTTTCGACTGCAACACAAGCAATCATCATCAGGTGTGAAAATCACAGCAAGAAATTTGAAAAAAAAGTGACTAACGTTAAAAAAACCGCCACTTTTTTCAAATTTTCTTGCTGTGGTTTTCACACCTGATGATGATTGCTTGTGTTGCAATCGAAACGTCGTGATAATTTTATTGTTTTATATTTTTATTATTTTATTGTTTCCCTTCTATGTGACTTTACCGAAAGAACCAAGAATAAGAGTGAATAGGTTTGCTTTAGTAATAGGTTTTACCCTTTTAACTGGCACAAAAACTGACACATTTATTCAAGGCATCATGTTTGCAATAACCACAACACAAGCAGTCAAAATGCAAACAAAAGAGACAACTCTGATAATAATATTGGCACTGTCCTTGAATTTGATTGGTCCACACCCGAGACGGCTTTTCTTAGAGCCTAGTCTCCACTGGTGTTGGACCAGAAGACGCCAAAAGGCGTACAACTCAAAAACAGCGCACTATCAGAGTATTGAGGGCTCGGGGTGAGCATTTACATTATGAGACCTCCTTTGCCAGTAACAAGATATAGTAATAGGTTTTACCCTTTTAACTTGCACAAAAACTGACACCTTTATCAAGGCATTGTACGCCTTTTGGCATCTTCTGGTCCAACACCAGTGGAGACTAGGCTCTAAGAAAAGCCGTCTCGGGTGTGGACCAATCAAATTCAAGGACAGTGCATATTATTATCAGAGTTGTCTCTTTTGTTTGCATTTTGACTGCTTGTGTTGTGGTTATTGCAAACATGATGCCTTGAATAAAGGTGTCAGTTTTTGTGCCAGTTAAAAGGGTAAAACCTATTACTATATCTTGTTACTGGCAAAGGAGGTCTCATAATAGGTTTGCTTTGTTTGGGACGGTGAGACCCTCGTGGGAAATACTCGACCCGGTTCCCACAGTGACAGAGGAGCCCCTTCTCCCGGAGTTTTGGCAAACGTGTTCGTTCACGACAGAGATTGCTACCTCTTGTTGCGATCTGAATAGAAGGCGACCTTTCATCTACGCGCGAATCGCGTCTCATAGCGCGTCGGTGACGTAGACCTTGGAGCGAGAGAAAAATCATGACTACAAAGTCACTTTCCCTCCCAAAAACTAAAAAAGCGCAGCCGTATGTTACGAAATGTATTGTAACATGAAAAATAATTGTAAGTCACGCATGTGAAGTTAATGCGATCGCTAAACAATTGGGAGATATCTGACGGTGACACAAGTGGAAAGCACGTCAGAGTTATGCTCGCCTCGCGCGACATGGTGACGGAGTAAAGAGGAGGAGGAGAGCCGGGTGGACCGCTAAAGTAGCGAGATTTTAATTAACTGCCACGCCGGGAGATAAAAAAATTGGAAGCTAATTTATTTAGAAATGCTTTTTGTGCTTAGTCTCTTGTCCTTCTCCCGCACCTCCGATTCGCACGGTTGGCTACGTACGGGAGGAAATAAGTTCAAGGTGCACACGTACATCAAACCGGTGACCTCTGGATTGCAAGTCCAGCTGTGATGACCCCACCGCGGCCGCTCTGCGAGAGACCAGACTCGAGCACATTTCTCTCGGACTTGCCAGCTGCTGCGAATGAATCAAACATTCGTGGATTTTAATGTCGTTTTGCAATGCTGCAGTGCCACCACACGTTTGAAGGTGACTACTGCAACTGGGAAGCGCCACAGCGTGCGTGACAGAGATGTCGAGTGCAATTTGAATACTTTTTTTTCATTGCGGTGCCTCGTTACAGGGGTTGTGAGCGCATATAAAATGATACCTCTCAACAACATTGTCGTCATCATCATCATCAGTCTTGATCAATCCGCTGCTGCGCGAGGGCCTTCCCAAGCCGTCACCGTCTCTCACAATCCTGCGGCGTGAAACTCCCAACTCGCAGCTACACGCCAGCTGATTTTGTGGCTCCGTCTCCACCGAGGACGTGCGCAGGGCACGCGTTCCGTCCCCTTGATTGCCACCGTTGTTATCCTTCACTGCGTATTAAAGTTAGCCAGTCGTCAAAAGAACAGCTGTCCGCTGGTCAGGGTATTTTTTTTTTAATAAAAAAAACATAAAGCGTATGTGTGACTTTCACATTGCTTCCTCCCTCTCTTCCAAGCGTTCTGAATGCCTCGCTCAGTACTCTCCACTGTACCTGAAACTGAATTGAACGTTTGTCAGTGGCTTTCACAAAGTGTCCCTCTGTTTTAAATTTCTTCGTGCATCGCAATTTGATTCGTTGAAACCTTTAGGGCGAGTGGCGTCGCCGCGTGGTTAGCGTACGGTGCCGTTGAGCCCGGCAACCTGAGTTCGATTCCTGGCCGCGGCTAACAACAACAACATCGATGACGGTGAGTGATCTCCGGGCTGCTCCTGGGGCGCCGAGCGGCATGGTGAAGTATGGTCAAGCGACCCCCGCCTACGTGATCGTAGGGAGGCCTTCGTCCAGCAGTGGAGTGACGAGGAGGTATCTGAGCCGGTACTGGGTGCCCACCTCACCCCCTCCATTTACCATCCAGCAATGACCAGAAATGGTGAAGTATGGTCAAAGAGTACCTGTGACTGAAAAGGCATGGGGTGGGGAGGCATTGATCCGGTTCATCAGTGACTCATCACAGGGCTGCACGTTAATCTTCCTTTGCTTATTGAAATGGAAACGACCCCTTAAATTGGGCGTCATCAAAGGACCTTTTTCTTCCGCTACTGCACACGGTGACGCGGGACGTCGAGACACTTTGTTCAAGGTGAGCGACATTCCAGGAATGCATATTCTTGGTTTTTTCGGTAAAGTCACGTAGAAGGGAAACAATAAAATAATAAAAAATATAAAACAATAAAGTTCTCACGACGTTTCTACTGCAACACAAGCAATCATCATCAGGTGTGAAAACCACAGCAAGAAAATTTGAAAAAAGTGGCGTTTTTTTTTACGTTAGCACCACGGAGAGCGATTTGGCAGTTATGCAGGTGAACGAGTCCATGTATGTTCGGAAAAGAGGAGGGGGGAGACGAAAATAATGGCTGCGGTCTGAAAGCCACCGTAAGCGTGAACAATCAATTCAGACCCGAAATGGTTTATCCAATCCTTCCAATGATTGCTAAGCCAGAATTCATCTTCTCGGTTGAAATTGTCTCTGTGTTTGTATATGTGGATAGCCTCATGAACGAATCTCGCATGGTAGCCAGATGGCTTGCAAAGAAACTCTGTCTTGGAGAATTCAATGTCATGTGAGCCTACTGAATTCTAAACAGTGATCTGCCACGGCCGAGTTGTTGGTCCTACCGTGTTTTAGGTCTGCTTTGTGTTCACGAATGCGGTCAGAGACATGTCGTTTGGTTTCTCCAATGTAACTACTACCACAGAGGCAATTTAGTTTGTAGACGCCAGGGTACTGTATGTCCAGAATCACATCTTTTACAGACGGAACCAGATCACGGATTTTATATAATGTGTGGAATCGGACCTGGATCTTCTGTTTATTCAAGATTTTGGAGATATTTTCTGTGATCCCCACAATGTAGGGTAAAGTGATGGTTTTGAAAGGCTCCTCAAGAGGGTCCTTCTTCATGGTTGGAGTGATAGCTTTGCGGATTGTGTAGTCGGAGTAACCATTAGCCTTAAGAGCTTGGTGTACGTGCTTGAGTTCACTGGCTATGTGTTCCTGGTCAGATATGCATTGGGCTCTATGGTGCAGAGTCTTGATGAAGGAATTCTTCTGGGATGGATGGTGGTGGGAATCCGGTTTCAGGTAAGCATCCGTATGGGTAGCTTTCCTGTAGACAGAGTGGCTCATTGAACCATCAGGTCTCTTTTTTATTAGGACATCCAAAAAGGCAGCTTGCCATCTTTTTCGACTTCCATGGTAAATCTGATGGCTGGGTGTATGGAATTGATGTGGTCGAAGAATTGGTCTAGAGCAGGCCGGCCATGTGGCCAGATGACAAAAGTGTCATCCACATATACAAACACAGAGACAATTTCAACCGAGAAGATGGATTCTGGCTTTGCAATCATTGGAAGGATTTGATGAACCATATTGGGTCTTAATTGATTGTTCACGCTTACGGTGGCTTTCAGACCGCATCCATTATTTTCGTCTCCCCCCTCCTCTTTTCCGAACATAGATGGACTCGTCCATCTGAATAAATGCCAAATCGCTCTCCGTGGTGCTAACGTTAAAAAAACCCGCCACTTTTTTCAAATTTTCTTTCTGTGGTTTTCACACCTGATGATGATTGCTTGTGTTGCAGCAGAAACGTCGTGAGAATTTTATTGTTTTATTTTTTTTTATTATTTTATTGTTTCCCTTCTACGTGACTTTACCGAAAGAACCAAGAATATGAATCCCTGCAGTCACGAAAGCTTTAAATCTAAATTCCAGGAATGGTTTAACATTTGAGACACCAGCCGTGAATGTTGCATTTCTCTTTTCTGCAGAACCTCATTACTCCAGCGATATCCACCCCAGTTGACCAACATGGCATGCAAATTATCCGCTAATCTCTTCTCTGGCTCTATTTCAAGAATTATCAAAAATTTACTCCATCGTGGGCATTGCCAGAATCAATTTTTTTTCTTTCACTATCGTTTTGGCAGCCAATGCAGGCAAAATCCCGTCCACGTGTTCCCCTTACACCGTCTCTTCCGGGAAAACGTAATTACCACTTTCGTGGTAAACGATGCCTAATGCTAGGCCTGTCATTGTCATTGCCTCTGGGGAATATTCCTTAATCAACTTGAGTCCGTTGAGCCTGTTCTTTGTGAGATCCCCAACAAAACGGAGAGATGAACAATAAATATGTCATACTGTCGGGAGGCTTGCCGGCCGGGCTGACTATGACAGGCGGCTCGGAATCTAGGACTTTCACCAAACGCGGTGGAAACGCCTGCTGAAATTTTCCGCGAAGAAGTGCGGAGAGATGCATTCTTGGAATTCCCACCGAGAGGTGGGAAGAGGGGTAACATGGGTTAGAGAAAGTGCACAAGCCAGGGACATCGTCGTGGCCATCAAGCTCATCTCATCTCATCTAGATTCATAGATCGCCTTACCAAGGCAATGAACGAGGGTCACTGAGTTCACCACGCGGGGCGTTAGAGTCACTGGGTTCACCACGCGGTGCGTTAGAGTCACTGGGTTCACCACGCGGTGTGTTAGAGCCACTGGGTTCACCACGCGGGGCGTTGGAGTCACTGGGTTCACCACGCGGGGCGTTAGAGTCACTGGGTTCACCACGCGGTGCGTTAGAGTCACTGGGTTCACCACGCGGTGTGTTAGAGCCACTGGGTTCACCACGCGGGGCGTTAGAGCCACTGAGTTCACCACGCGGGGCGTTAGAGCCACTGGGTTCACCACGCGGTGTGTTAGAGCCACTGGGTTCACCACGCGGTGTGTTAGAGCCACTGGGTTCACCACGCGGTGCGTTAGACCCACTGGGTTCACCACGCGGGGCGTTGGAGTCACTGGGTTCACCACGCGGGGCGTTAGAGTCACTGGGTTCACCACGCGGTGCGTTAGAGTCACTGGGTTCACCACGCGGTGTGTTAGAGCCACTGGGTTCACCACGCGGGGCGTTAGAGCCACTGGGTTCACCACGCGGGGCGTTGGAGTCACTGGGTTCACCACGCGGGGCGTTAGAGTCACTGGGTTCACCACGCGGTGCGTTAGAGTCACTGGGTTCACCACACAGTGCGTTAGAGCCACTGGGTTCACCACGCGGTGTGTTAGAGCCACTGGGTTCACCACGCGGTGTGTTAGAGCCACTGGGTTCACCACGCGGTGCGTTAGACCCACTGGGTTCACCACGCGGTGCGTTAGAGCCACTGGGTTCACCACGCGGTGCGTTAGAGCCACTGGGTTCACCACGAGGTGCGTTAGAGTCACTGGGTTCACCACACAGTGCGTTAGAGCCACACTGGGTTCACCACGCGGGGCGTTAGAGCCACTGGGTTCACCACGCGGGGCGTTAGAGCCACTGGGTTCACCACGCGGGGCGTTAGAGCCACTGGGTTCACCACGCGGGGCGTTAGAGTCACTGGGTTCACCACGCGGTGTGTTAGACCCACTGGGTTCACCACGCGGTGTGTTAGACCCACTGGGTTCACCACGCGGTGCGTTAGAGTCACTGGGTTCACCACGCGGTGCGTTAGAGCCACTGGGTTCACCACGCGGTGCGTTAGAGCCAATGAGGGTTCACCACGAGGTGCGTTAGAGCCACCGGGTTCACCACGCGGTGCGTTAGAGTCACTGGGTTCACCACGCGGTGTGTTAGAGTCACTGGGTTCACCACGCGGTGTGTTAGAGTCACTGGGTTCCGAGTGCAGTGCGTTAACTCCCGGTTAAGAGTCTACGAATTATAAATGAAACTTCACAGCAGCATCAGTCATTTAAATTAACTATTAGAATCTTTAAAAAGCATGTAATCTCCACCCTGAAGGATTACACGTTACAATGTTGGCAAACATCCCCATGGCCGCTGGCATTGATCGGCGCTACATATACGTTACCCTCATGTCTCCTTGCTAACCACTTATTTAGTGAAAGCATAAATCAGTGAAAACATAAATGCAGTTAGTCATATGCTTGTTAAGAACACTGTCACATCCACTCATTGTTAGTGATATTGCATATGTACAAAGAGCATGTGTGTGTGCATATGTATTTGTATTTCGTAGTTACACTTGATATTAATGTTGTTCAGACCAAGAAATCCGTAAGGATAAATCACGATCGATCCATCCATCCCTTGGTGCCCCGGCTCTGTGGTGAAATGAGGACACTACGGGTTTGACCGTGATAAACACGCCGTTAAATGTAATGCCCCACGCGCTGAAAATAATAATGTCCAGCTCTCAACAAACCCCTGGCCAGCACTAATCATTAAAATAGCTTCAGGCGGGGCGGGACTTTTTGGTAGTAGCTGATAATAAAATCCACAACCGTTTGTCAACGCCTCCGCGTGTCGGCCATGGGGGTTGTTTGACCATACTTCACCACGCAGGCCGGTAAAGGTCGGGTGGGTTGGGATTGGGTGCGTCGCAAAGGCCGATTCTGACATCGCTCACTACTGAACGTCAGCCGTGGCCGGGGATTGAAATCAGTTTGCCGGGCTCCCAGGGCAATGCGCTCCTCCCTGCCTTTCAGGATCTCTCTAAAATAACGGTAATGGTTTGGCGTGGTGATGGCTGATAAGGGAAGAGTGAAGGCCAGGTGGTGTCTTTGTGTTGAACTCAACAAAGAAACTTCACCGGAAGGGTCAACTTCCAACGATAATAACAACACGGCGACAATAACCCTGGCTGCCTGCCCTCCTCTCTGTCCTTGGTGGTGCATTTATTTCTTTGTTATTTTATCTTCTCTCTCTGTCTGTGAATTCTTTCGTTGCGAGTGCTAGGAGCATACAGCGCACCACTGCACATACAACAAGCGCCGCACGGCGTGAATATTGATCATCTCCCAACAGTGGGGCACAAGTGGCAACTCGGCGGTGAGATGTTAACTACCTCGCCTGGGTTCGATCCCGACCCTGACGCCCGTTGTATATTTGAACCTTATGGCGGGACCCCGGGGACCCGAATAAACGGAAGTCAAAATCGTAATAAATTTTGATTTATTTTTGGCGACTCCGTCCCACCGCGCACATCAACGCCGCGACCCGCCTGGCGTGGATCGTTGTGTTCGTGTCGTCCAAGCGCAGCGGCGGGGACGAATGCGCAGAAGAAACAAAACTTTTAAACTTTGATTAGCGCATCGTGTAGAGCTCGTCGAGAGGAATAGACTGCCGTGTCACGTTCGCCTTCAACAGACATTCATTTGGAGTTTGCACATCTCTCTCTCTCTCCCCGTGGTCGCGTGGACTTTTATCAGAGTCCTCCGGTTTTTCCCTCCACATTTAGAATCAACATCACGCGTTCATAGTATTTGGCTGATGCTATACGTTTCGTCATCATGATAAGCCACATCGCTGAGCTAGCATTTGTGGCCAGGTCGCTTTTGAAAAAGAGCTAAATAGCTCAGTAGGGCCTTACCTGGTCAAATAACAAAACTAGTTTAGTTTAGGACAGAGCCGGGCCTCAACCGAGATCTCTGCTGTTCCTTTCATTTGACTGCTTCACAGCCCAGGGCCCCGTAGCTGACGAATATCGGTGATTCGTCAAGCATCGGCGTCGCACGCATCTCCATTCACAGCCTAAAGTCGGTGTTCGAAATTCCGCATTCCTATGGCCATGGGGGGGAGGGATCGAGTCAGTCCTGAGGGTGACCACTGTTTGGATGTTCACATATACGCCAGGTCAGTGTCATCAGCACGCAGCCAGTTTGGCTCGGCCGGAATCGCAGGTTTGATTCTTCATGGGGATTTACCAAAGTGGGGCATTGTACCGTAGTATTGGAAAACGGTCGCCACTAAATTGTCAAATACACGACCGCTTCCGCCAAGTGGGCCATCGCGAGGTTTAATAACGTGCGCCCATTTCAGCCGACGTACTTGCAGCTGGATTATTGCCACGGAGGTGTTTGCAATCGGTGCGAGCCCATTCACAAAGTCCTCCGTGCACGCGCCGCTTGGGGCTGAAGATGTCCGCGGCGTATGAAACACCCCGAGTGCCAGGGGCTCCGTTCAGCCCACGGCAGAAGCCAAAGCACAAGGCCCGTTGCCATTATACCAGAACCGAGGAGCAGCATCCATCAGACAGTCCACCTGTCTGTCCCATTCGATCCTTGCCTCACGCCCTGCTTTATTATTAACAATATAGAACGACTTGCGGGGTGTAGGGTGTGATGGTTGGGGAGGGGACATCTAAATATTTGAGTTTGCCGTAATTGCAACAATCTATTTATGAACACGACATCAAGGATCTTAATTCTAGATTTGATACATGATACAGCTAATTTTGCTGTGTCTGTTCCACCTGAAGACGAAAGCTTGTGTTGCCTCCGAAACGTCGTGATTTAATTTAGTTGTTTTCACGTATTTTATTTTACCTACGTGACTTTACCGAAAAAAAAATATCTTATATCGCAGCCTATTGCAGTCCCATGCAATATCTACCAGGAAGGACAGCCGGCTTGGATAATGGGAAAGAATGAGAGATGCCGTGCAATTGGCTTGTGCCCAGCAGCGGGGGGGAGGGAGAGGAATTGAAGTGTAATCTGGTTTAGCAGTGCAGAGGGGCAATCATTCATCCTCCAACTGCAGCTTGTGCCCCCGATATAGTGCATGTGTGGAGGTGCTGGCACGCCAATTTGGACACGTACGCTAGCAGGCTCCGAGAATATAAAGTGGTTTAAGGCGCCGGCACGGGACTTCACTAACTGATTTTTTAAACTAAATATTTGATTTCACTTGCTTGGCTGAGTTAGGTGCAGCTCCTAATTTCGCCAAACCAGCACGCTATTTTTTGCATAGTTTTACAATAATTGTGATATTTAGTTTTTTTATATATATTGCGTCGTTCATGAGGAATGCATTGCAAAATCGCAGAAAAGGTGCAAGGCAGCCTTGGCGGTGAGCCATTAACCAACAATTACCCAAGCGCTGCAGTCCGCTATGTATTACTTTTTATTTCCCCCCAGCCAATTAATGAGTGTTTATAGACGTTGGTGGAATCCGGAGCACAACAAAGAAAACCCATTTGTGCGAGGGGATAACACTCGATCCCATGCAGAAAGGACAGGTAATATTAATCCTCACTTTGCTGTATCGCACTCTCCTGGCAAGCCAGGGTATGGCTCCTTGATGCCCACGTGAAGGGAGTATCACAGCCCATCTTTGTGTGATCTACCAACCCTCGCTGCTGTGCCTGGCCAGATCTGCCATGGGGCATGCAGATTCGATGCGATGAGGACGAGCGTTCTTCTTTCGTTGGTTGGGATTAAATCCCGGAGTTTTCTTTCCTTGGGATCGGCACTCAGGCGCTCGCCGGTGACGTCGGTGTTTGCACCCAAACTTGTCGCTGTTTACCTGCCCGGGTCCACACGCAGGGGCCCTCTCTGGCTGTGCTCCGGAATGATCGCACCGCACGTGTGTGTACGTGTGTGTACGTTTGTGTATGTTTGTGGGGAGCGGGAGTGTACTGGTTAGCGCACTACGCTAAAAAGCTCGCTACCCGAGTTCGATTCTCGCTCACGGCCAACACCAGTGACGATTATCTGACCCGGTCCTGGGCCTCCCCTAGGTTGATTCAGCCTCAAATCAGTACCTGATGCGGAGTGTAAACATCGTCACTCGGGAGACACAGTCGGCCGGGCGTGGTGTTGGCCACCCACCCCCTCGTGTGCCACAGTGCCGGCCTTTATAGAGTGCTCGCTAACATCACTCGCCCCAACAGTCAGTGTAGGCTAAACGGGGCGATCTTTGTCTACTTGTCTGGCACGAAGGAGCGGCGCTTCCCGCAGTTTGTCCAAAAGGAGATGGAGAGCATGTACATCGAGGAGCTGAAGGCGGCCGTCAACCTGCTCATGGCCAACCTGGAGAGCATGCCCGTGGCCAAGGGCGGCTCCGACTTCAAGCTGCAGAAGCTGCGGCGCTCGCAGAACTCCTCCTTCATCGACATGGGCGAGGAGAACGAGAACCAGCTGTCCAAGTCCGACGTGGTGCTCGCCTTCAGCCTGGAGGTGCGTGGGGCACCGGCCGGTGGGGGGGGGGTGCAAGCCAAGATGCCCGTCCAGAGAGACGGCACCAGCTCTGCACTGATGATGGGCTGAGCTCGCCTGCCTCTCTCTCTCTCTGCACGGTCGAATGGCCCAGTCACACTTGTAGAGCTGGGATATTCCATCAGACTAATCGGATGGGGCAGGGGGGGCGCCACGCACGCCTGGCCACCTTTGTCTCCCCCGTGCTGCTGATCTTGACCAAAGCTACGCGGTTGCACTTTGTCACCTGCGACACGGCCGGTTAACTGCACGCTTTGCCTGTATCCCTCGGCAACGCGCCGAACTCGTTAACCTTGTGCCCGCGCGTTGGTCGAGAAGAGCGGAAATATTCGGGGTCCCTGTGGTTAAGCTCCTCCAATCCTAGCGTCGCTCCTGCGACCGCGTTCGTCCGTCCTGCCCGGCGCTCTCGCGTGCACGCTCACCGAGGGCCGATCGTTCCGCGCTCGCGCAGATCGTGATCATGGAGGTGATGGGACTCAAGTCGCTGGCTCCCAACCGCATCGTCTACTGCACCATGGAGGTGGAGGGAGGAGAGAAGCTGCAGACGGACCAGGCAGAGGCCTCCAAGCCACAGTGAGCAGCCATGAGCCTGTCCTCCACATGCGTCTAACCATGTGTCTGTCCATGCGTCTGGCTCTCTGTCTGTCTTGGCATCTGTCTCTCCCTTCGCCTCCTATTTCCCACTTTCCATTTGTTTGTTCAGTGTGCTTCATCCTTTCGTTTGTCCGTCCTTGTTGCTGTCCAGTTATCTTTTTGCTTATATCTGTCAAATCAGCGGTCCCCAACCTTTTTGGCACCAGGGACCGGTTTCGTGGAAGACAATGTTTACACGGACGGGGGGGGGGTTCATCATTGGGTCTTTCCCCCTTTTCAAAGAAGCTCTCCAGCGACGTTTGTTTTTTACACATTGTGGCTACTAGGGGTTAGAGCTTGTGGGCTTACTCACTGTGGCTACTAGGGGTTAGAGCTTGTGGGCTTACTCATTGTGGCTACTAGGGGTTAGAGCCTGTGGGCTTACTCCTTGTGGCTACTAGGGGTTAGAGCTTGTGGGCTTACTCATTGTGGCTACTAGGGGTTAGAGCTTGTGGGCTTACTCATTGTGGCTACTAGGGGTTAGAGCTTGTGGGCTTACTCATTGTGGCTACTAGGGGTTAGAGCTTGTGGGCTTACTCATTGTGGCTACTAGGGGTTAGAGCTTGTGGGCTTACTCATTGTGGCTACTAGGGGTTAGAGCTTGTGGGCTTACTCATTGTGGCTACTAGGGGTTAGAGCTTGTGGGCTTACTCATTGTGGCTACTAGGGGTTAGAGCTTGTGGGCTTACTCATTGTGGCTACTAGGGGTTAGAGCTTGTGGGCATACTCATTGTGGCTACTAGGGGTTAGAGCTTGTGGGCTTACTCATTGTGGCTACTAGGGGTTAGAGCTTGTGGGCTTACTCATTGTGGCTACTAGGGGTTAGAGCTTGTGGGCTTACTCATTGTGGCTACTAGGGGTTAGAGCTTGTGGGCTTACTCATTGTGGCTACTAGGGGTTAGAGCTTGTGGGCTTACTCATTGTGGCTACTAGGGGTTAGAGCTTGTGGGCTTACTCATTGTGGCTACTAGGGGTTAGAGCTTGTGGGCTTACTCATTGTGGCTACTAGGGGTTAGAGCTTGTGGGCTTACTCATTGTGGCTACTAGGGGTTAGAGCTTGTGGGCTTACCAACACTGTAACTGAGACAAGTGCGCAGTGCGGGAAAGAGGTGCGGACGGAAGTGGTGAATAATAACAGAATGGGGCGGGCCACGTGCGGACTCACCGCTCTCACCTCCTGCTGCTGTGCGGCCCAGACCACCGACCGGTTATCGGTCCGTGGCCCTGGGGTTGGGGACCCTGTGTCAGATCATTCCATTGTCTTTTTCACTCATCTCGATTCTTGTCTATAATCACGTCTGTCTGTCTGTCCACATGTCTGTCTGCCACTTTGTCTTTCTGCCCATGTATCAGTCTGTCTCTTGAACCGTCTGTTGAATCGTGATTAGTCCAAGTCTTTTGTTCATCCAATTGCGTGACAGTTTGTTTATCCATTGGTCTGACTGAATGTTAGTCCATCTGTATATCCAATATGCCTGTTCGTTCGTGTCTTGTCTGCCTGTCAATGTGTAGGCGTTGTTGAAGACTGTGGGGCTACGTGGTGGGCAGTAGAGGCCAGGGCAGCGCGATCTCTTGTTGCGCTGTACTTGTGCTCCTTGCCTTCCCCGAGCCGTACTAACCAGGGCGCTCAAACGACCCCCCATGCAAGACTGGCATAGCAGTGGACTGACAAGAGGGCTGGACGTGTTCATGGGCATGTCGAGCAGTAACGCTGCGTGAAGACGGATTTAACAAAGCGTGACCCGCGTGCAGCCCAGCAGAGCCGCTAAAGAAAACCACGCAAGACTCAATAAAAGCGCACGAACGTGCAATAACCCCACGTGACCAGTGGGGGGCGATGTTAACATCCACTGGTCGCTGGAAAAGCCACAGACGGTGCTTTTTGTGTTTAGGTCGTGGTCACACATCCTGATAGAGTGTCGGTCAAACCTGCCATTAATTATCTTGCGCAAAGTAAAACATTTTTGCTACATGTGTATTTTAAAAAATATTGTAATATATTGTGATGCACATTACGTTAATGTAGCTTAGGTCAACCCTCGCAGCAGTTAAGTTGTACGAAGGTTAGTCTAATGCACAGTCGTGGCATATTGTGGGCAATAAACTAATAAAATAATAGGCAAGGTTCTGTTTTAACTGTGTTAATGTAAAATAACATTCAAGGGCTGTTATCCTGACAGGTTATACAAATATAGCTCAGTGTTTCCCAGCATCTTTTGTTTAAGCAGGCATACCACTTTGTGAAAGGTCAACAGCAGTTGTCCTATGAACAGGCTGGTCCCCTACCATGGGATTGTAGAAATTCCACCATTGACCAAGGGTTGCCAACAGACGTTGTGTGCTGCAACGTCCTCCCGCTCAACGCTCGCTTGTCTTGCCCGATTTCTGGCAGATGGGGCACGCAGGGAGACTTCACGACCACGCATCCCCTGCCGGCCGTAAAAATCAAGCTCTTCACAGAGAGCACGGGTGTCCTGGCCCTGGAGGACAAGGAACTGGGCAAGGTGAGCGATTCTGTCCACAACACGAACTTGAACGGCCACCTTTGAGTGAATGCGTTGCTGGGCGAAGGTTCGCTCCCCACACTCGGTCGGTCACGGGAGTTGCTCTTGTTCACCGTTGCTTCGTCACGCTGGACAGCGCGGGTTGGTGGAGTGCCAACTCTCGGAAAGTTCAGACACCGCCCGCCCGCCCGCCCGCCCGCATCAGTGGCGAGCGATAGCTGGTGTCGTGCGCTGACAACTGCGCCACCGCTCCCCGTGTAAAAGGTAAAGGTGCGGCCCCGCAAGTGCCAACCGCTGGCTCGCGTCACAGCTGGCGGAAGAGCCTCCACTAGAGGAGGGCTCTGGAGAGCCCCTCCAGAGGTTACTTTGGCTTCACTTCGCCACGCCACGCCACGTGCGACCTGCCGATTGGCTCACTGCCGCACCCACGCCCACTGCTGCGTGGACCGACAACGGCGTCTGGATCGTAGGCCCGGTGCGCGCTCACCGTTTACACGGCCCACTGTGGCAGCGTGACGCTCACGCCGTCTTCCGTGTTCGCTCTACTCTTTGGTTCTTTCGCTAAAAGTCCACGTA
Source organism: Petromyzon marinus (assembly GCF_048934315.1). Taxonomy (NCBI): domain Eukaryota; kingdom Metazoa; phylum Chordata; class Hyperoartia; order Petromyzontiformes; family Petromyzontidae; genus Petromyzon; species Petromyzon marinus. The sequence goes on along the minus strand of NC_133696.1, from coordinate 1,314,868 downwards.
GAAAGAGAAAATAATAAATTAAATATTAGCATGCGACGTTTCGATTGCAACGCAAAGCAATCATCATCAGGTACAAATGAAAGACGAATGAAAGAGAAAATAAACCTAGCGAAACTTAGAAATATAATGCAATACAACCCAGATGGTCGGCTAACATAACAGTCAACACCCTCCCTGGTTGATTACGTTCTTCCAAAGATTGCTAAATTTAAGAGAAAGATAACACACAGAACCGTCTGTCCATGTATTTTCCTTCTACGTGACTTTACCTAAAGAACCAAGACGATTAATTTAATCAATTACAATATTGATTTATTCTTGGGAAATCTGATGAGCTATGAAGCTCTGTTTCACAGATGTCCAGTAGGGGCATGGGGTCAGAAAGTTACAACAACAAAGAATACAAAAATACTACAGGAGCACGTCACGCGACAAGTTAAATTGTCGCTTTATGTACAAGCATTGAATGTGCCAATTATCACCATCTCAGCTCACCGGTAAGTCGAAGAAACAATTTTCGCAAGCCAAACTGTCCAGGAAGTCGGAATCACGACAATGGCTGCGAATATCTTAGCATGACATCTTAGCGTGACATCTTAGCGTGAATATGTCACGTGACATCTTCACGTGACATCTTCACGTGACATCTTAGCGTGACATCTTAGCGTGACATCTTAGCGTGACATCTTAGCGTGACATCTTCACGTGACATCTTAGTGTGACATCTTAGCGTGACATCTTAGCATGACATCTTAGTGTGACATCTTCACGTGACGTCTTAGCGTGACATCTTCACGTGACATCTTCACATGACATCTTAGCGTGACATCTTAGCGTGACATCTTCACGTGACATCTTAGCGTGACATCTTAGTGTGACATCTTCACGTGACATCTTAGTATGACATCTTACCGTGACATCTTCACGTGACATCTTAACGTGACATCTTCACGTGACATCTTAGTGTGAGATCTTAGCGTGACATCTTCACGTGACATATTAGCGTGACATCTTCACGTGACATCTTAGCGTGACATCTTAGCGTGACATCTTAACGTGACATCTTCACGTGACATCTTAGTGTGAGATCTTAGCGTGACATCTTCACGTGACATATTAGCGTGACATCTTCACGTGACATCTTAGCGTGACATCTTAGCGTGACATCTTAGCGTGACATCTTAGCGTGACATCTTAGCGTGACATCTTCACGTGACATCTTCACGTGACATCTTAGCGTGACATCTTAGTGTGACATCTTCACGTGACATCTTCACGTGACGTCTTCACGTGACATCTTAGCGTGACATCTTCACGTGACATCTTCACGTGACATCTTCACGTGACATCTTATCGTGGCATCTTAGCGTGACATCTTAGCGTGACATCTTAGCGTGACATCTTCACGTGACATCTTCACGTGACATCTTCACGTGACATCTTCACGTGACATCTTAGCGTGACATCTTAGTGTGACATCTTCACGTGACGTCTTAGCGTGACATCTTCACATGACATCTTCACGTAACATCTTAGTGTGACATCTTCACGTGACATCTTCACGTGACATCTTCACGTGACATCTTAGCATGGCATCTTCACGTGACATCTTCACGTGACATCTTAGTGTGACATCTTAGCGTGACATCTTCACGTGACATCTTCACGTGACATCTTAGCGTGACATCTTCACGTGACATCTTAGCGTGACATCTTCACGTGACGTCTTGACGTGAAGATGTCACGTGAAGATGTCACGTGACATCTTCACGTGACATCTTCACGCGACATCTTAGCGTGACATCTTAGCGTGACGTCTTAGCGTGACATCTTCACGTGACATCTTCACGTAACATCTTCACGTGACATCTTCACGTGACATCTTAGCGTGACGTCTTAGCGTGACATCTTAGCGTGACATCTTCACGTGACATCTTCACGTGACATCTTCACGTGACATCTTCACGTGACATCTTAGCGTGACATCGTCACGTGACATCTTCACTTGACGTTTTAGCGTGACATCTTCACGTGACATCTTCACGTGACATCTTAGTGTGACATCTTCACGTGACATCTTCACGTGACATCTTCACGTGACATCTTAGCATGACATCTTCACGTGACATCTTCACGTGACATCTTAGCGTGACATCTTCACGTGACATCTTAGCGTGACATCTTCACGTGACGTCTTGACGTGAAGATGTCACGTGAAGATGTCACGTGACATCTTCACGTGACATCTTCACGTGACATCTTAGCATGACATCTTCACGTGACATCTTCACGTGACATCTTCACGTGACATCTTAGCGTGACATCTTAGCGTGACATCTTCACGTGACATCTTCACGTGACATCTTCACGTGACATCTTAGCGTGACATCTTAGCGTGATATCTTCACGTGACATCTTCACGTGACGTCTTAGCGTGACATCTTCACGTGACATCTTCACGTGACATTTTAGTGTGACATCTTCACGTGACATCTTCACGTGACATCTTAGCGTGATATCTTCACGTGACATCTTCACGTGACGTCTTAGCGTGACATCTTCACGTGACGTCTTCACGTGACATTTTAGTGTGACATCTTCACGTGACATCTTACATGACATCTTAGCGTGACATCTTCACGTGACATCTTAGTGTGACATCTTCACGTGACGTCTTCACGTGGCATCTTCACCTGACATCTTCACGTGACATCTTAGCGTGACATCTTAGTGTGACATCTTCACGTGACATCTTCACGTGACATCTTCACGTGACATCTTAGTGTGATGTCTTAGCGTGACGTCTTAGCGTGACATCTTCACGTGACATCTTAGCGTGACATCTTCGCGTGACATCTTCACGTGACATCTTCACGTGACATCTTCACGTGACATCTTCACGTGACATCTTAGCGTGACAACTTCACGTGACATCTTCACGTGACATCTTCACGTGACATTTTAGCGTGACATCTTCACGTGACGTCTTGACGTGAAGATGTCACGTGAAGTGTCACGTGACATCTTCACGTGACATCTTAGCATGACATCTTCACGTGACATCTTCACGTGACATCTTCACGCGACATCTTAGCGTGACATCTTAGCGTGACGTCTTAGCGTGACATCTTCACGTGACATCTTCACGTAACATCTTCACGTGACATCTTCACGTGACATCTTAGCGTGACGTCTTAGCGTGACATCTTAGCGTGACATCTTCACGTGACATCTTCACGTGACATCTCCACGTGACATCTTCACGTGACATCTTAGTGTGACATCTTCACGTGACACCTTCACGTGACATCTTCACGTGACGTCTTAGCGTGACATCTTCACGTGACGTCTTGACGTGAAGATGTCACGTGAAGATGTCACGTGACATCTTCACGTGACGTCTTAGCGTGACGTCTTAGCGTGACATCTTCACGTGACATCTTCACGTGACATCTCCACGTGACATCTTCACGTGACATCTTAGTGTGACATCTTCACGTGACACCTTCACGTGACATCTTCACGTGACGTCTTAGCGTGACATCTTCACGTGACGTCTTGACGTGAAGATGTCACGTGAAGATGTCACGTGACATCTTCACGTGACGTCTTAGCGTGACGTCTTAGCGTGACATCTTCACGTGACATCTTCACGTGACGTCTTGACGTGACATCTTCACGTGACATCTTCACATGACATCTTCACGTGACCGCTTTGTTTTTCTGTTTCAGGTCATCCTGCACCCAACCCCGACGAGCACCAAGTCGGCCGAATTCCACAAGATGGTCGTGCCCAAGAACAGCTCAGACCAGGACCTGAAGATCAAACTTGCTGTGCGCATGGACAAGCCCCAGAACCTCAAGCACTGTGGGTCAGTCTGAGCACCTTTGTTGTGGTTGCATGTTGCTTGTGCTGCCTACAACTAAAATGACTGCCATCAAATCACCCAGGAATTCTTCCCATCTCATCCAACAGCACTTGCCACTACAGTCTGTTAAGGCTATATGGGGGGGAATTTTTGTCTGTCTTTGATTGTGCACGTCTGCTGTGCCAGCGTTAGTAGGTGCTCTCTAACGTAAATGCCCCATCGGTATCTATGGCGAAATGGGGATATTTGCGTTGTGTGCATATGTGCATCAATATCATGAAGTAGGTTAAATATTAAAGCTTCATATTGTGTTAAGTCCTTTAATGGAAGGTACAAATAAGGTAGTTCTGGCCAGCTAATGACAATTCAGGGAACTAAGCCAGCACTGCTGGGAACCTGAGTGCCTATCCAGGTGTCAGCCAGCTGTACATACAACGCGTTCCCAATAGATTGCTGGATGAAGGCCTCCCCTTGTCGTGCTGATCATAGAGGTTGTTCGACCATACTTCACCAAACTTGTCAGTGTGTAGGTTGGTGAAAGGGGGAGTTCAGGCCCAGTTCAGATATCACTCGTGTGACAGCTGTGCAAGGGATCGAACTTGGAACGCCGGGTTCGTAGCACCGTGCACCAACCACAGCAGCACCACTTCCCGTGACATGTATCTTACCTTGCTGAAAATAAACTTAAAGTATTGTTGACACCTTGTCATATATATCGCTACAGAAAACTCAACCGCCGTTCGTCGTAACCCTCGGCTGGCCACGGAATGACAGATTATATTATTCACACGCCTGCCCCAGGGCTGAAATCCTGTGATATGGAGGCGCTGGCAAAATGTTCTTGCATTATTATTATTATTCTATCGAGGCACGAGGAGTTTAAATTGACAAAGACAGCTCGACTACTTTTGAGACAAAAACAAATTTGAACACGTATACGCTCTTACACGAATGCGCTGAAAATCGCTCCAGCAGTTCCCCGAGCGCCAGGGGGCCCGCTTCGACTCGAGTTTGTTTTGACGCTTCAGCCACAAATGGCTGTAACAGTCTCGCGAATCGGGGCCCCGCATGCATCGTGTACGGGCGAAGTAAATTGCGAAGCAAATGTCGTGGCTTTACTCGAAGTGGTTGCCAACTTTTACAGCGGCCTACAAGTACTACTTTTTTTTTTTAGACTGCATAAAACGAGCGAATATTTCTACGAACAATTGACCGCCCGCACAATTTACCGCCCGCGCAAACTTAACTTTTTTTCCACGGGGGTGGCCATCAAGTGAAATGAAAAGTTCACGCGGGCGAGGTCTTTACACCTGGGTGCGTCTCTGACAGCTGGGGAACGAGCGGAGGCCCGGGCCGCTAAATTGGGCCCGACACGCGAGATTGCCTCTCGCCGGCGGTGCGCGCCGAGCGGCGGTGACAACGTTTGCCGAGAGCGATCAGTGGATACGCCAACCATCTCCCCCCCCCCCACCCCGACCCTCTCTCTAACTCGCCCGTGGGCAAAGACCCGACTCGTTCGCGCATGACGAAGGGCGGCCGTGCGGCCGTGCGGCCCGCAGCTCCCAGCCCCGGCGTCTCGTCTCCCCCCGTAGCCGGGTCGCCTCCCGCCGCTCCTCTACCCGCTTGTCGGGAGCAGCCGGTCCACAGCTGATGCCACAGCCACTACCACCACAACCACCCCCAGCCCCAGCCCCCACTTGTGCCGTTGAGGGTAATGCGTTGTGAAGACTTGTCTTAAGTGTTAAGGTATGCCGCACGAGCCAGAGGAGGGTTCAGTAGCTGAGGTGTCCGTCCCGTCTGCTTGCTAATGGATGCGAAAGAGCCAAAGGTGTTGTTTTGCAGGATAGGCTGTCACCTTGTTGATGGAATATACTTGTAAATATATCTATATTATATTTATATATAATTTATATATATATATTATATATCTATATTTACAGGTATATTTATATTTACAGGGATGGTGATGGCTTGGGGATGGTGATGGCTTGGGGAAGCCTTCATCCACCAGTGGAAATATCATAGATGGTGCTGATGATGATAATATATTTTTAGGATCAACTATGCCCATGTTAGGTCATGCATCACAAGGAATAATTTGTATATTTAGCTTCGGTTTTTATTAAAGGACATTGGGAGAGTTTGTGGTACCTGGCAAGGTGGCTCTGTGGCAGAGATCGGCCCACAACCAGAAGGTTCCGAGTTCAACGCCTGGTTGTCCTGTGGATAGACTTGCCCCTGCCGTATGAATGTAACATTTTCACCACTTGTCTCCAGGCTCACAATGGATATGAGTGTTGCCAAAAGTCTAATTTGATCAGAGACACTGTGACTTTGCTTAACTAAGCGAGTGATTATGGATACATAGTGCAATCACTTGTCCATAAATATGATCACTAATTTGTACAAAGATGACAGGTGGGTAGCTGGCACAATTGTAATTTCATGTAAGAACATCGAGCTCCCTCTGCTGTAACATCGGGCAACCCAGCAGCAATTGTGAACAGGCCAAACTCTGCTGATGAGACCCAAAACGTCGATAACGGTCCAGAGTTTGACTGCTTAAGCACATGCTTCTGACAAAACACTCCGATTATCACGGTTGGCTACGTACGGTGCGAAGGAAGTTCAACGTACATGCATAATATCCAAGGTCCTCTGGCTATATGACTAAAATGTTATGTAATTATTACTTGGAACAACGCTCGTGTCCGTTTAGTAACTGGAACTCGCGTCTCTCAATCGTCCGTGCTGTGTCGAGTCCTGATTCATGTCCAGGCTAAAGACCTCCCTCTTTTCCTCTGTGTATGACTGACCTGCCTCTCTCACGCTGCAGTAATAGGTGACGTTTCATGCAATTTCACTTCTTTATAGAGGGTAAGAGAGATGGAGTGGACAGTAAGGGTTGCAGACAGCACTCTATCAAACTAAAAATTCAACACGATAAATATGCTCCCACTGTTTGGACGAAGCCTCTTGAGATGCGATCACATTTATACGCCGCAAAAACCCAATTGGCAGTTGCGCTCATTATGCACGAAGGTAGTTTGAACATTGCTGTGATACAGTTTGTTTTGCGTGGATTCTTTTTACAGGCAGACATATCAACATCGCACGTGCTGCTGTGTGTATCTGTGGGCGTACGGGGTAAAAGGTTCCTTTTCGAGCGGATGAATGTTTCTGCTGGTCATGACAGATCCGTCACCGCCGCTGTGCAAGCGGTGTGCTCTGTGGTGACGGGATAGCTTGTGAAAGTGCCCTCTGGGTGTGATTCTGTGTTTGAAAAATAATCTGACTGGTGTCATGGACCATGTTGCCTTGACAAATGCCCAATATTAGTCAACTACGCACACACGCATGTGTCTGTGTATCGTAATGGATAAACACAGTGCAAAGGTCGACTATGCCAGGTGTGGGCAACCTGCAGCCTGCGGGCCGCATGCATCCCGTGGAACCCCTGGTGGTGGCCCGCTGGCCTCATGCATCCCACGGAGCCCCTGGTGGTGACCCGCTGGCCTCATGCGTCCCGCGGAGCCCCTGGTGGTGGCCCGCTGGCCTCATGCGTCCCGTGGAGCCCCTGGTGGTGGCCCGCTGGCCTCATGCATCCCACGGAGCCCCTGGTGGTGGCCCGCTGGCCTCATGCATCCCGTGAAGCCCCTGGTGGTGGCCCGCTGGCCTCATGCATCCCGCGGAGCCCCTGGTGGTGGCCCGCTGGCCTCATGCATCCCGTGAAGCCCCTGGTGGTGGCCCGCTGGCCTCATGCATCCCGCGGAGCCCCTGGTGGTGGCCCGCTGGCCTCATGCGTCCCGTGGAGGCCCTGGTGGTGACCCGCTGGCCTCATGCGTCCCGTGGAGCCCCTGGTGGTGGCCCGCTGGCCTCATGCATCCCACGGAGCCCCTGGTGGTGGCCCGCTGGCCTCATGCATCCCGTGAAGCCCCTGGTGGTGGCCCGCTGGCCTCATGCATCCCGCGGAGCCCCTGGTGGTGGCCCGCTGGCCTCATGCGTCCCGTGGAGGCCCTGGTGGTGGCCCGCTGGCCTCATGCGTCCCGTGGAGGCCCTGGTGGTGGCCCGCTGGCCTCATGCGTCCCGTGGAGCCCCTGGTGGTGGCCCGCTGGCTTAATGCGTCCCGCGGAGCCCCTGGTTGTGGCCTGGTCTCAGTGTCTCTAGGGCAGGGGTGGCCAACCTGTCACAGAGCAATATCCAAAAAGTACCCCTGAGTTCTGCAAAGAGCCAAGTGTATATATAAGTGTGTGTGTGTGTATATATATTCATGGTTTTCGGCACAGCATGGGAAACATTTATTATTCTTTGCTACCACTGCGATTGCGCGTCCTATGCGATGCCCCTTCGATAGAGCCACCACATGCGGTGGATTGAAGAGCCGCATGCGGTGGCTCGGGAGACACCAGTCGGCCACCGCTGGTCTCGGGCGAAGCGAGGGGTCGTGGCGAGTGGGGGCCCACCGACTATAGTTTGAGTTGCCCATCACCGGTCCACGTTGTTGTGCCTTCCCAGATACCTGTGGGCTCTGGGCAAGAACGTTTGGAAGAGGTGGAAGAAGAGGTACTTTGTCTTGGTCCAGGTGAGGCAAGAAAGGCTCCACGCTCACCTGTGTGGGCTTGGACCATCGTCCGAAGAGCTGCGCTTCAGTCAAAGTCTCTGCGAAGAGGGCGTGCGCCAGAATGAGTTGCAACACCGCCTCCGATGGGAATGCAATACACAGTCGGCTTTGAGTCTCCTACTGAAAATCAACACCGAACCTCGATTTTACTCAGTCCACTCAACGACAGGTAGACGCGGTAATACTGTGGTTAGGTAATTTGCAAGGTCACTAGTGGAGGGGAAAAATGTGGGTAGTCTACAACAGCAACGTTGCGTACATATGGCCCCTATCAGGAGGACGGTCTCACGAGGCGTTTGTTAAAGTCCATCAGTGTTGCAGAAGAGGCGTTTCACGCTGCTTGGGAATGACACAGGCGAAGTTTCTGTCCTTGAAGTTATCCGAGTGCGACAGTTTGGAAGACCGCATTGCTCTCTTTTATTAGTTGTGGTCATTTGTAAATATCACTCGAACCGTCATAATGTGCGTTGCCTACGTGAGATGGTTCCGGTAGCGTTTGTTTAAACTAGGCAAGCGTGAACCCCAATTTCACTTCACTTAGTGTCATCAGCGGAGTGTAGCCTGTTTAACCAGTGCCGTGATGTTATGCACAAAATCACCCATGGGCAGTGTGGGATGTAGAATTAAGTTGCAACATTACTTGAAATTGTTTTTTTTTATATTCACTCCCTGAGCAAATTGTGCCATTCAATTTCGAAAGCAGGCAATGTGGTCTCAATCAACCGCTAAATGAGTCAGTCGTTTATTATTTATAACCAGGTGGAAGCTCAACGAGCCAATACATTGGCTTGTTCTGTGCATCGTTCTTTTGGACTAATTGTAATTCCTTTAAAGAGACCTCTCGTCGATTATAACCGTGTCTAATTATATTATCGACGTCGGCTAAAGCACCGCGCACCGTCGTTGCTTTGGGCATTTCCCCATTACCACTGCCATGTAGTGACCACCAGAGCACCGTCACGGTGGCGAGATGTTTACTACCTCGCCTGGTATAAAGGAGTGGGTGGGTTCAATCCCAACACTGACGCCCGTATTTTTGGAGTTTGCATCTTCTCACCGTGGTCGAGTGGATTTCTCTCCGGGTCCTCCGGTTTTTCCCTCCACATTTAGAATCGACATCGCCACGCTTTGAAAGTATTTGGCTGATGCTATAAATATCCACACGGTGATAAGCCACTTCGGTGAGCTGACATTTGTCACATCTGTAAACAAGCTGCATAGTAGCTTACCTGGTAACATAAAATAAAATTGAGTTACAAGATTTGAGGATACGACAACAACAGCAGAGTGAGTTAATAGAAAGCGTGTAACAATGATGTAAAAATATCTTTATTTCTTTCTTAATGATAAAATATAGTATTGTCATCAGTATGACATGAGTATACCAAGTTTGCAGTCGAGACCACATTGGGAAGTGGGTTAACATTGAGTTACAAGGTTTGAGGATACAACGACAACAACAGACAGCGTGAGCTCAATAAAAGCGTGTAAAAAATAGATCGGCGCCCACCGCCGGATTGGCCCCGGTGCCCGCGTTGCCGAAGGAAATGTTCTCTCGCCGTGCCGCAGGTGAGCCAGTACACCTTCGCCATGTGCAGCTACCGCGAGAAAAAGACCGAGCCGCAGGAGCTGATGCAGCTCGACGGCTACACGGTGGACTACACGGAGCCGCAGCCAGGTACAAAGACAAAGGTCCCCACCCACCCCCTGGCAGCGCCCACGTGGCCTCTCAGGTCAAGTGCCGTTAGCGGTGATTGCCCGGCATGGTGTGGCCGGGACCATTACGCCTGCTGTTTATTTGGAGTTTGCGTGTCTCTCTCCCCCATGGTCGCGTGGATTTTTAATCGGATCCTCCGGTTTTTCCCTCCATATTTAGAAGCATGCATTTGGCTCATATAAATTTCTACATTGTTGAGCTATCATTTGTGGCGAGGTCACTTCTGAAATTTAAGAGCTGTATAGCTCAGTTGGCCTTAACCTGGTAACATACAAAATCGTATCATAGTTTAGTTACGAGCATAGAGAGGGAGGCCTCTATATTTCCGCTCTCTCCCATCCCACCTCCCGTCCCACCCAACCCACGCTGCCTCAGGCCTGGACGGGGGCCGCTCCTTCTTCAACGCGGTGAAGGAGGGCGACACGGTGACGTTCGCGAGCGACGACGAGCAGGACCGCATCCTCTGGGTGCAGGCCATGTACCGTGCCACGGGGCAGTCGCACAAGCCCGTGGCGCCCACGCAGATCCAGAAGCTCAACGCCAAGGGCGGAGGCCCCCAGATGGACGCCCCCATCTCCCAGTTCTGTGAGTGGCCGCGATCGCCGCGTCGGCAGCTCGCCGCTGCCACGCTCCCCGTGCCCTTCCTCCGCTCGCAGCGTCCCGCGTGAATGCGGCCGTGACGCACCTCCGGTTAGCACGGTTGGCTACTTGCGAAAGACGTTCGTACGTACGTACGCACAATGTCCTCGCCTCGACGTGGCATTCCAATTGTTCTGACCGTCACAAAATGTAACCGATGTTTTGGCTTGACCCAGCTCCGTTCTTGGTTTGGTTCTTCAACAGTTTGCAGTAGGAATTAAATAACAGTTAAATTATATGGAAATGGACGTCCCACGCGATTGATTTCGTTGAATATCTTGCGTCACTTGCGAGCATTGATCGCTGTGGGCGAATGTTACGGCTAGATTTGTTCAGGATATCATACGCACAAGTTTGGTTTGCCCAATGGAGGAAACGCAGGCCTAGTATCTCTACCAGCACCGTGCAGCGCATTGGAGCGTCGGTGTGGAGAGAAGAATAACATTGTGTGTAACAGCGGGATCGTTAAACGTTGGCTAGAAAATGCAAACACTTATATTGTACTCGCATAGGAGTGTATGGCCCAAACAGTCAAACACCAAACACATGAAAATTAAGTTTATCTAAATAATCTACATTAAGCTTTAGTTATAACTGAGAGCCTCAATAGTTATATAGAATAAAATCCACTTTATCTATTTGGAGTTTAAAAAAAAATCGTTATTGGGTTAAAACATGTTTTAAAATGGCTTGACAATTCATGCCAATTCAGTAGTAACAATTTTTTGAATTAATTATCCATACACAGCCTTGTGTTACACAACATTACGACATACCTACCACTTTCTCTGAGATGTATATTTTTGCAAGTACTAAATATGACGTGTTTGTAAACTCGCGTAAACACTTCATAAAGACGAGACGACGTCACTTTAATGACACTCTGATCTTTACCGTCGCTGCTCTGAAGTCTAAACGCAAAGCATCGCTCAACATCCCGGTCGACTTTGAGACCGCCGTGAGCAACAGCGGTCAACGCCATCACAGTCCTCGCACTTCCAATATCACAGAAAGGACTTCACCAAGTCTAGACTGTAGACTCCATACGCTTAACTTCAACGGCCATGGCGCCCTGTGCTCTCCTGCTGTCCACTCAACGAGTTCTCCACCCTCGGTTAGTTCCCAGTGACCCACTGCCCCCATTGAGCTACCGCACACGTTGCCCGCCGTGTATGCGGGTGCAGACTACCCCTCGCAGCCCCATCATTAACCCAGATACCTTTGCAATTATATCTGTACATCGCAATGAGAGCCTGCACCTCGCATGTAACTTTATTCCAGTTTCTTTGTTTAAATGTTGTTCGTGCAGGACTTGCAAGGGTCCTTGATTAAGTTTGCGGACCTTACAAGTAATTGTCATTTTGGTGAATGTAAATTTTGCTCTTTAAAACAAAGCTTCTAAAATATTGTTTTCCCAATATGTTATTTATTTGACAATTTTAGTAACTTTCATTTATGTGTGGCCATTAAACAACTCTTTACCAGTGACCTGCTTACAAACAAATAACAATCACGTACACGTCACATACACGTCACACACACACACATGTCACATACACGTCACACACGTCACAGACACATACACATGTCACATACATACCATAGACATACACACACACACGTCACATACACACGTCACACACACACACGTCACATACACACGTCACATACACGTCACAGACACATACACACGTCACATACATACCATAGACATACACACACACACGCCACATACACATGCATACCATAGACACACGCCACATACACATGCATACCATAGACATACACACACATATCAATCACACACACACGTCAATCACACACACGTTAATCACACACACGTCACATACACACATATCAATAAATAAAAAATGTTGTAGCGCTCTACATTCAGTAAAGAGTTGAGACAGAAGCGCAGACTGCACAGAGACATTTTAAAACTAAACCGCAGGGAAAATAAATTATTTGAGTCCCGTCTTTAAACCATTGTCACGGCTGAGCAGAATTCCATTGGCTGACCCGGTGGGCCTGAACAACTCCGTTCTGCTGCCCATAGACAGGTCCTCGTGAACACACCCACCCACCGCGTGGACTCGGACACGCTCATTGTAGGCGGCCTCGTGCTCTGTGCCAGCTTCGTGCGCGTCCGTCCGCGCGTGTCGGCGGCGGCGGCGGTGGCGGCGCTGGGTGCCAGCGCCTCAACGCGGCGTTGCCTCGGGACGTTGTCAGGACGCGATGAAGGCGACACCACGATAGCATGCCTTTCGCAAATCTGTTAATTTACTTGAAATTCCTCCGATAATTGTCTCAATTAAAGTCTTCCGCCGTGCTGCGAATTGACGGTATCAATAAAAGCCCGGGCGTTGGCGAGGCACGTCTCAAAGGAGAGGGTGGCGGGTGGAGTGCGCGGTGGGGGAGGAGGGGATGACAGCGGCTCATGGCACCAGCACCACAGCCGTCGCCGCCGCCGCCGCATGCTCGCCCGAGGGTTTTCTCACTCCGTCGACCGCCGTCTCCCGTGCCGACGTGGACCGCGTGCGGCAGCCTTCTTACTCGTTTCACGGCGCGCGTTGTTGTTGTTGTTGTTGTTTGTGTTTATACGACGTGTGTGCTCTGTCTCCTCTCGCTCTGCTAACACCCTAGTGGGACTGAAGGGTAAGTTGTCGTCTCACGGTGGGGGGCTCACGCCCTCGCCACGGGATAATCCGCGTGGATTATTGGCCGACACGTGCATCTTTTCTCCTACAGATGGCGGTATTTTACTTCCTCGTTGAAACAAGCCCCACCGGATGCTTCGCCGCAACGGTGCTACCCCCGTTCCCACTCATTTAAAGTAGCAGCTCGGGGTTATTTAAAGCGATTGGGGCCGTTAGCAGGACAGTTAGAGATGGGGGAAAAAGTAAACGGGAAAAATTCCGACGGCTCTCGGTAGTTGCAAGTTAATTCCACTCGTTCGAGAGGAGCAGACTTACGATCCGAGCGATGCCCTCTTGATAGCAACACATGTTCTGGTGCCATCACTATCATGGGCGGGGGCAGCTGGCTTGGGTTATGCTGTCGTGTGTAGATGTACGGCGGACTACAGGGCAACTCGAACAATCATCAAATTGGCAAAATGGCAACGATTCATGATCACCAATCGTTTGGTGCTTCATTATCCCCAACGAGAGCAGCAGCAGCCTAACACCAAATCACAAGTCAGATCTGGAAGCTAAGCAGGTTTGAGTTCGGTCGGTCATCAGATGGGCGAGAATGCCCGGGAATAGCGGCACCGTTAAGCCGTAGGGGAGATGCAGTCGGAATAATTGACTGGGGTCTCAGCGCGCATGGCTAGGACCTGGGGAGTAGCGCAGGGGGCAGAGTGAGCCGGTGGGCGATCCGATCCCCAGCGCCCTGGGGGGCCCTCCCAACGTGCCGGGCGCCCCCCGCGGGGGAGGAGGAGGAGGGGGGGGGGCGGTGCGCACGGTCGGCACTGAGCGAGTGAGGGCTTGTTTCAGCCCCGCCGAGCGGCGCGAGGAAGGGAATATCGCCTGGAGCCCTGCATGCATCCGCACTAATTCCATCTTGATTCACACGGGGTGCCCCGCACCCCCAACCCACACCCCCTCCACCTCAATCCCGCACCGTCTCCTCTCCCTCACCTCCCCCCCCCCCCAAACCCCCACGGCACTACCGCCTTGCAAAGCCAAACCTTGGCGGCTTTACTGGCGCTGGCGCAGTACTGGTCTCTGTTAGATGCAGGCTCTCCCATCCACCGGCCTTGTGCCCCGACCGCCACTCCGCTGCTGTGCGAGGATCGTGACTCGGTGCCGTTAACGCGTCCGTGCGTGCGTGCGTGTGTGCGTGCGTCCGGTCTACTCGTACCGTGTTGTCCCTGCATGTCACAGTCCATGCACCTTGGCTCGAGCACTTGACTAATACTACTGCGCTCCCGTGCAGTGTCAGACCCCCAATTAGTTAATTTGTGATTTCATTTAATTCGTTTTTGTTTGTCCCCCGTCTTTTTTTTGACGTATGTATTTGTTTAGTTGCAAAGTTATTTTGTTTTCATGGTTGTTTTCTTGTTAATCGTCTGTTTGATGTCGTGGGTTGTCCGCGAGGCTGTTTATTTCGGTGCTCTCCTTTTATAAATGCGCCGTGTCGACCGTTTTAAGAACGATAGCTTTAAAAACAAATTCAAGAAAGGCCACTCGCCGAACCAGTTGGAACTTCAACTATCACCAAATAAATATGGGTAGCTTCAACACGGTGATTCGATTCCGTGTGATACTTGCAGCGTACAGATGACACATCTGTAAATTCCATATGCCAACAAAATGGGAATAATTGAACTGATGTAATTTTAAATATTTATCTTTAGAATTTGCGCATCACGATACTAGTGGACTGATTTGTATTCCCGATTGTCGATGTGAAATCTTGTTTTGCCAGTCTGTCGCTCAAAACATTAGCTCTGTGCCAAATGCCAAAAGCCAGTAGGCCACATGGGACTGAAATTCCAAAGCCAATTGCAAGATTGGTCTTTCTTTTATTTTCCTCCGCAAACTTTCCTTGAGATTTGTGTTGTTGTTCAGATCTCCGTAAGCTAAGCAGGGTTGCACCTGGATTGTCCTTGGATAGGTGACCACCATGCAGAGCTACGCAGCAGGTAGCAGAGGGCAGGGCAGCAATTCCATTGTTGCGCAATACTTCTATGCTCAACATCCCGGCCTTCACCGAGTGGCACTGTCCAGCGCGGTGAAGTACGGTCAGAGAGCCCCCCCCCCCCCAGCCCACACGGTATGGGGAGGCTGTTAGCTAGCAGCGTATTGACAAAGGGCTAGGCATGTATTTACATTTAGGTCTATAAAGACAAAGATCCCCCGTATAGCCTGAACAGACTGTTGGGGCAAGTGCTGTTAGCAAGCACCTATGAAGGCAGGAACGGCGCACGAGGGGGTGGGTGGCCGGCACCACGCACGGCTGCCTTTGTCTCCCTCGTGGTAATGTTTTTACACATCACACCAGGTACTCATTTGAGGCCGTGTCGACCTAGGGGAGGCCCAGGACCGGTTCAGATAATCGTCACGGGTGTTGGCCGTGAGCGGGAATCGAACTCTGATCGCCAGGTTCGATGGCGCAGCATGCTCACCGTTTACACTGCCGCTGTGTGTGATATATAGGTGTATATATAGGTGTATTATCACACACACACACGCGTCTACAGTGGAAAGCAAGCTAGGTGGCAATGTGGCTTGACTTCCAATCGAAAGTTTGGGAAATCAAATTCCCATTGAGGATTAGCTGAGCCCAGCATCCCTCTGGGATTAGATAAACTAATGACCGTTTTGAGTAGACTCATCCCTTGCCACAGGGATGTGGAATTTCCACCGGTGGCTCGGGGCCACCGAGATGAATACTGCCTATCGTGCTTTTAAGAAAACCTTGAGCGAGAAAACATGCTCATTTGCGATACCCATATACGTATATGCGCCATGCAGACTCAAATTATCTCACGGTCACTTTCTCGTGTAATGCTTCATGCGTCCGGTCATGGTCTTATCCCGCTATGTGTGTAGGTAGACCGCAGGCTCGGCGGTTACCCTGTGACGTTTACGCTGCCACCCAAGCGGAGGTGGTGGGGAGAAGGGCACGTGCACACGCGTGATTATTGCACCTGCGGGGCTGAATGCGTGTGTGCGCGCGCATCGCGCTGCCGGGAGAGCCAATCGTTGGGGAGCAGTCTGCGTGAGTCAATGACGGCTCGCGATCAGGCAGCAAGACCAGCAAAGACAAAGATCCCCCGTATAGCCTCAACAGACTGTTGGGGCAAAGTGCCGTTAGCGAGCACCGTGTTTCTTCCCCTGCTGTCCCATCTGTCCTGCCGCATTGTCTCCTTCTATCCGACCATTGGTGGAAACCGGGTCGGGTGACACAGTTATTCTCACTTCTCGGATTCTGTCCTGAAGATGCTTGGCAGAGTTGCAAGGGAAACGTCTTATCTAATTGCTCGACGTTTGGTTGTGAGATTTGTTCTTCTTCCCCTGTGTGAGCTCAATCAATGACGATCGGTGCGCTTAGACGCTCGAACACGTGACCATTTAATTTGTTTGGCTGTGTAGCATGATGGGAGATTTGGCCGGGTCATTGTGTTACCAATTCCAAATATCAATTGTGAATCGTACCGTTGTCTTCGAAAACAAACCTACATGTCAGGTTAATCGATTCCTGCACCATAGCTATTCAACGCATGTATTGTGAGCCACGAGAATCAATTTAATCAGTGAATCATTAGATACCTGGTTTTTAATGTACCGTGGAAATCTTTCTGTGTTAGCGCGAGCATTTGTTTTGAGATATACGTGCGTGTATATTTTTCTATAATAACCAGATTTTTTTCAGATTATGCTGAAGATTATAGTTTTAGCATACAAGCTGTGACCATTCCATGGGGGGCACTGATGCTGTGCTGCTATGCAATCGGAATGAATTGGTCACACGCCTGAGTCTCGCAGGAGGACTGGAGTTGGTGTTTGGCTTCTCCAGTCTATGAGGCCTTAATTCTCACAGAAACGAGAGGGTGCGGTAGGGGGGGGCGGGGGGGTGGGGGGGGTGGCGGGGGGGGGTTGTCCTCGGTAATCACCGGAGAGGAAGCGGCAGGCAGGACGAGCACCACGGAGATGGAGCAATGAGATCGGCTCGCGTGCCGGAGTGAGGAGCGTGGTGGATTGTGGTATCGTAAGATGGAGACCTTTGTCCGGCGGTAGATTGCGGCTGCCTGTTATTGTGTTTATCAATTTTGCGTGAATCTTCAGGGAGACTTAGGGTTTATGATTGTGCTTACGGGTCTGTGGATTGTCTGATGGCAACGCGTTATATCTTGAGCAAAAATTTCCCCTCAGTTCGTGCTGCAAATCAAGAGGTAAATTTTACTTGGGTCAGGGGGGGAGGGGACCGGACGGTTCAGATTATTTTATGCAACTGGCCACAGGCCTCCCATTCAGGAAAATTTGATTGAAAGTTGGTGGACCACATAGAGATGAAGCCACAGCATGCAATGTCCTCTTTCAGGCCTACAAGGTGCCAGTTTGCCTGATGATGATGCTGGTTGTAACTACCAGTGAAACGTCCGTACGCAATTGTTGAATGTTTTGCGAATCGATTTCCTTCATACAAGTGCTGCTGAAGCGCGAAAAATTTGGCACGTTTGTTCACGTGACAACTTTATTAATTGGTTGTGTCGGGCGGAGAAGGGTTTACGACACACACTTTACTTGCGCTGTCTGATCCAAGCATAAATTGTGAATCATAAAATACAGGTACAGAATGACATTGTAATCAAACAACGCTCAAGGTACAATACCAAGAGCGTCTGTGCAATTAAACTTCAAAAGTTTTTGAGTGACTATCTACGTCTCTGCGTGTAGTCAGGACCTTTCATTAAGCAGTTAATGAAAGGTTCTGATTATTTGCAACAAAACAGTGATTATATGTGGACGGATCGCGCTGTGGCAGAACCCTCAATCCGTTCCTGAAATGCTGCGAGTTCCAAATCCCAAGCGGGGATCAACCCAGCCCATCATCATCATAATTCCTGTGGGGTTCATAAAATAGGCACCAGTTTAAGGGAAGTCAAAAGTGGTCATTCTTTTGGACAAAATGGCCCATGCCATATAAATGTTGAATTTCCATCGCTCGCTCACTCAGGACCGGCCCTGGAAATCCACACCGCCTCCGCACGTTGGCGCGCCGAGATGCTTTGACTCGATTCCACTCCGTCGAAGAGTTCCCCGAACGGATCGACGAGGCCTCCTCCCTCCTTCGCCCGCACCCGACAGGCGGGCGGGCGGTCATCGCGGCCGGACGCGTGTCAAAGCTTGCCTGCGTGTGCCCTCTCTCGTCTGTCCGTCTCTCTCTCTCTCTGTCTGTGCGTCTCCGTTGTCACGTGCGCGTGTGTGCTGCCCCGATTGGCAGACGCGGACCGTGCCCAGAAGCACGGCATGGACGAGTTCATCTCGGCCAACCCGTGCACCTACGACCACGGCTCGCTCTTCCAGATGATGCAGCGCTTCACCCTCGACCACCGACTCAACGACTCCTACTCCTGCCTGGTGAGGCAGCCGACCGAGGAGGTCCCGTCGCCGTGGACATGGGGACGGCTGGGGCGGCGCGCTTGATCTATCGTTACTATTATGTCCCGTGCCTTCGATTAGCACGGCTGGCTACGCGCGGTGCGAAATAATTTTGACGTACGTACAGTACCGTTTGCCCTGTCGCCGTGTTCCTCGCAGGGCTGGTTCAGCCCGGGCCAGGTGTTCGTGCTGGACGAGTACTGCGCTCGCTACGGCGTTCGCGGCTGCCACCGCCACCTGTGCTACCTCAGCGACCTGGACGAGCGTGCCGAACGCGGCACCATGATCGACCCCACGCTGCTCCACTACAGCTTCGCCTTCTGCGCGTCGCACGTCCACGGCAACAGGTGAACGAGGCGGCCTTGGCCAGAGGGACCGAGTCACCCCAGGCCTGCAATCACGCCGCCCGGAGCCACACCACACTACCCTGTGACCAAGTCACCCTTAGCCTTCGGCTAATTCACCTTTGACCTACAACCAATTCATCCTTGACCTACGACCAATTGACCCTTACCCTTTGACAAATTCACCTTTAACCTACGATCATTTCACATTTGGCCTATAACCAGCTCTGGTGGGAATCATACTCCTCCCTGTGACCTATTAACCCCGAATGTGCTCAAGCCCGTCAGGGCTGACCCTTGTTTGCGCTTGGATAGGAGAGGGAATACCAGCTGTTGTAGAATGTGAGGTTGGCCAGGAGATGGCAGAGCAGGAATTAACGTGTGAATGTATCTGTGTGGGTCTTTGAGAGTTAACCATACGTATGTGACGATGGCTGGCTCTTGCATTGCCAGCCATCGTCATCTGGTCTGATGATGAGCCGTGGGTAGCGTTAATTTGTCAGTTCAATGGTGCCAGTGGATCGCGAGACGCTATTGCACTGGCATATTTAATGTGCATTTCCTCTGTACAGTTTTTTTGTATTGTCTGAAAGAAAAAAATGTTTTGATGATATTTGGGTGAAAAGAGAATTCGTGACAGCAGACTATGGAAGTAAAAAAATGAAAACATCAGTCACTTTCATTTTATTCAAGTATGATCATTCATATTTGACGAGTGATTATGCCAGGATTGCTCACCTCGCATCGCGAATAATGTTCTTGTCAAAATATTAGTTGGCTAAAAATATGTTAATGTATTTGTTTCTTCCTTTGTAAAACTTTTACATATTGAGCATAGCTCCGCCAATTATAATTTGACTTGTTTTTGTTTTCTTGTGACAGCTGTTTGAAATGGCATTTAATTTGTTAATAAAATAAACCCTGTCAGTGTGGGAATGTGGAAAATAATTACTTAAAAAATATCTCTATGATTACATATGTTTATGAATTTACCATCACGTCTAATTACTTGCTAATTCAGTGCTGTTGGCTTTCCTAGTAGCAGGCAAAACTGTGAATGTAAAGTTGCTTCCTCTGATTAATTCCAACATAGCTTAGCCAGTGCTTGCTTTACCGCGTGTTGTGAGTGAAAATTGTCCTTCAATTACAAATGAGATTAATGTTTTAGTGGCAAATGTGTTGATTTATTATCGTGACTAATTTGTAGTTCACGCGACAGCTTTTTGTCGTCATCGCATGCTTCCTTTAATTATTTGCACATTGTTTGTTACACCTTTTATTTTAATTTATTAACGCAGTGTGTTTTCCTCTCTTCTCTTGAACTCTATTGTCGTTGTTGTTGTTTATAATCCCTTTCCCAAACCGTTCATTAATTTGTCTAATTCCACTTTTTGACCAAAACCAAACCTTGTTCAATTTCAAACGAAACCCACTGTTTTAACCGTCCACTGCCCCGTCAACAACCTATCCACCCACAACACGATCGACCGAATTCCCCGCCCTAACGTGTCCACCGACACCGAACACGCGAATGGGCGGGGGGGGGAAAAACAAAGCCAAGGAAGCGCTGAGCTTTTGCAAGCGCCCCAGGGCCAGGCCTCGGAGACGGCCGAGGGGGAGAAGTCTCCAACTCCCCCCGCGCCGGAGGGCGAGGGAGACCTCAAGCGTAAGGAGTCGAAGCGCGGCTCCCGCAAAGACGCAAAGTCTGGTGGGAAATTTGAGCCCAAGAGGTGGGTAAACCGAGGCTCGGGGGTGTGGCCTGGTGACACAGAGATGCCGCATGCATTTACGCCGTGATAAATGCATGAGCCGCGCTGGGCTGGTGCCCGTCAGACGTTACCGGTTTTTGCCGCTTAATTGCTCCTTCTGAATGTTGGGAATGCGGCAACGTCCGCGTGGTTTGGGCAAGCGCGCTCTTTAACGAGTTAACGTGCAAAGCGAACAGTCGGTGCGGATTCTGCGGGTCTCGTTGTGCATCTGTATCCTGTGCTGCAGCGAGCGGGGTTGGAGTCTTTGCCGCTACGCCGCGTTATGTTGAACTCCTGGCTGTGGAGCACGATGCAAGTTACCGGTCCACATGTTTGCTCTCGATCTCCTTTGGGATTGCTCAGCCTCACAATAAGTTCCCGCTGTGCTCCTCGACCAACAACCACATTGGGGAGACAAAATTGGCCGCGATCGATCCTGACCATACCGATCGTATCAAGTGCCATGCTGGCCTTCACGGGTACTTGCTCACAGCACTTGCGCCATTATTTTCTAAAGTGTAAATGGGATGTTTCCGTGTATTTGACCCGCGGTGTATTCATACGCGGCGGTGCATGAATACGCGTCGGCATGTGGTTTGCACAAATGCGTCAACAACACGGGCGCTGGGGCGGTGACCCCATCATCATCGGCGCACTGCGCTGAGTCACTCTTTTCAAAACCGTTTTTATAATTGTCAATACAGCATTCAAGTTTGTGCATGTATTAACAAACTGGATTGTATGTTAATTTCCAACATATTTACGGTATTATATGGTATATGATGCAGTACGGCACAGCCATCGTCTTACATTCAGAATGTTACGCATATACAATTAAGTGGCAACAGAAACTTACGTTATCGTGGCATTTCTAAGTTTTCATCAGGGCAGCACCAAGCCTTGAGTCTGCAAGGCAGTGGTCCGTTTGCTGCCTGTTGTCACTTCTACTGTGGAGCAGAGACCTTTACCTGAAACCAAAGTTGTTTCACGGATGGGTGGGGGGGGGTCACTCGAAAAACGTCACGGAAATTGCACGTTTTGCGGCCAGACGTTCGTGTGTCCCCTCTCGGGTGCTTTGCCAATATCGTAGCACGCGCGCGTTTTTTGCCTCGTTACATTTCTGGGACATTTTCTTCTCGGTCCACACGAATGCTTAGCGGCGAGGATGCTTCGTGTGAGCTCTGTACATGGGGATAAACCGGCTATCCTCGAGCATTGTTTACGCTTGCAGCACTAAAATCCAGAGTTCATAAGAAAATATTTCCAAGAAAGTGCAGGCCTATGATGCAGGCTTCATTTGACGGCAGATGGCTGGCTATTGTCACGCAACTACATCGGTTACAATCCTGAACAAAACACCTATGGCCACACCAAAGAGTCTACAATGACTACAGGAATTAAGTGGCAAAGTCTCCATTGCTCTTCCTGCACTGCTGCATCAGACGGAAACATGCTACTGAGTGCAATTGTAGCCGGTATGCATCCTAATGTTCTGCAGATTTTATGGCTGGATCTCGAGAAGGGGGTTTTCATATTGAAGCTTGACACAAAATAACAATTGATGAGATTCCATCTCCGAAGCTTACAGGTGCTCCTGATATTAACGCCACCCTTAAAGGTGCCTTTATTACAACATACAAGCCAGGAATATTAACACAAGCATCTGCCGGTTTGAACAATGCTCTCCGTTAAAGTGTTCACGCAACACAGACAAAGTTCGATGAGGTTCAAACGCCCGGCTCGTTTAATTTGTAACCGTTTTGTTTTTGCACTGCTGTGCTTTCCGCCGGGCGGCACGCGTTGACAGTGTGTTTGATACGTGGCATGTGTTCTGGCAGTGTGCTCGGTAATTAAAAGTTAATGCTGCAGGCCTCTCGAGAAAAGCACCACGGCCACAATCGCATGCAATGGGCAGCTGCCGAACAGCGATGAGAGCCGGGTATCACAAGCGGTGTCCTCGAAAGTGGCATCATTAAAAGCAAGCGCACATGCGCTGGTCATTAGCGGCCATCGCCGCCGAGGCAGTCGTCACGGCATGATGATGGTCGGAGGAATCGCAACATCGGTGCAGCAGCTTCCACGGGGAATTACACCAGTGGGCATTACGTCATGCATTTCAATAGTTCATTTCATGCTACAGGCGACTTTGCCTGCAATGACAAGAGCTATGTTAACGTAAAAAGGTACTTTCTAAAACGAATGTGTGGATGCTGCCTTGGCAAGAGGTCGTATTAAAACACGAATAATCTGTAGCGGGCTCTGTCTGCTATCTGTTGGCTTTAGCATCATACTCCACGGGGTATGCATTCGTCAATTCATGGATGGTGGGGAGTGGATATTGATGTATTTAGTACAATACGGATGTATAGAGCATCCGCATGCAATCGCATCTCAAGACGCCTTACAGAAACACCGGCCATATAATAATAATAATAATTGACATTTGCAAGGATCATTTCATCCGTAGATCCTAACGCGTGTGACAGAGAAAAGCACGAGTGTTCATAGGCAGAGGGAAGCAGGGACGGTGAGGAGCCTGCTCTTGTATTGTTCAACGTTGAGAGAACGTTGTGGGGCTGACACTGCCCTGGCGGTGAGACCAGTAAACTCTCTGGTTGCAATGTTTGTGGGCCCAGATGCAGATAATTTGGTTTTCAGATTGTACTAGTTATGAGCACATGCCCTTCCAGAACATCATGATAATTACACGTGAGTCACGATCATATGTCTATATTCTAAAAATGAACAAGTTGCAGGTTTGTTTAATCGCATTAATAGATGGATGATAGATCAAATGTAGCTGCTGCTGGTTTCCCGATACTAATGTGTCGTAGTAGCACTTGTGTAGATAGTCCACGGGTCCAGATCGGTGTCAAACTCGTCAGTGCTACTTGGGGTGGCGTGACTTTAGAGGCTTCCAATTTCTTTACGTGGCCAATAACAGTGAATTGTCCGGTAAACGTTTAATTTCTTTGTGTTTAGTTTGTTATCCTTCCTCCGCACCTCTGATTAGCACGGATGGCTACGTGCGGTGCGAAATAAGTTCAACATACATACATATGTACAAACTGAGTGGGGTATAAAAAAAATGCACTCACATTTGCTGGAGTTGTGCTACCCCAGTTGGTACGAATTTCACCTCTGGCCCGTGGACTGCAACTAGAATGACCTTTGACCGATTTTGACGTCGCTAATTTATTCTCCCTAGCCGATGAGCTGTCGTCGTGAGGTCGACAAGATTTCCTTGCTTAAACAAATGCTGCTGAATACACTAATCTGGACGGCCCATTGGCCGATAGATTAAATGTTATTTCCTTTCGGGGATAAAGCAAATCCCTTAGTTTTTATTTATTTAAAAAAAAATGACAAATGACAACCGCTGTGATAATAAGTCCTGGAAAAAAATGTTTTCGCTTGAAATAAGCCTACCGTTAGGCTGATTAAATTTTTTTTATATATATAAACAAGAGTTTCTAATTCGCGAAAACAATTTCACTGTCTCTTTTGGCCGTACGTGTCTGTGGATCGTGCCAGTTATTTGACGCGGGGGCTGCTGCTGCTCGGCATTAAACCCCCACCTCGGGCTTCAGCAGAGAGAGGGCACGCAGGAACCCGTGTCGCACCTTGCTCTTTACAACTTGGGACCTTCTGTCCAAGTTGGCCTCCCAGCCGCTGATGTGGCCGTTGTTCGCTTTTGCTCAATGGATTCTCGAACGCGGCCGCGTGTCTGCGTCGTGTGTGCGTGCGTTCCGATCTCGTCCGTTGCTTTACACGGGCAAAGTGACCTTCCCTCACGAGAGAGCAAACTCCGGTCATCCTGGCAGCAGCGGCTTTTGGCTAGCCATCGAACATAGACGGTCATTGCATAGCGTGCTTCCAGATGCTATATACACTATTCTAGAAGACACTACACGAGGATACACTACACTATGCTACATGATACACTACACCTTTGGCTAGCCAGTGAACAATGACGGCCACCGCATCGCGCGCTTTCACATGCGATTCTTCGGCCGTCTGGAACGCTCTACCGATATTAGGAAGAAACTGGAGCTATGCACTTTTAAATCATCTAGATTGAAAACTCATTTCTTTAGAACTGCTTTTTATGTTAGTTTGTTGTCCTTCCCCCACACCTCCGATTAGCACGGTTGGCTACGTACGGTGCGAAATAAGTTTAACAAACATTCATACAGCCTGACAGAATCGTACACCTAATGAAATAAAATAGTCAATGTGTTCCGGTGGTAGGGTCAAGAATGGGTACTCCTGCATCCTCCAAAATTTCTGGCAAGCATGGAAGAGAAGGCCAATGACCATGCAGAGGGGCTGTAGAGCCCACAGTAGTGGAGGCACTTCTGGCAACGGTGGTGTGAGCAGGAAATTGCAGCGCTGCACCTTTTTCTTTACGAAATTAAGATTTAAAAAAAATAAGTGCTGACGAGTCTAAAAGCCTCAGTACTGCTTTAAGACTTGCGTAAAGTTTTTCATGTTTCAATCATCCACAGTTTGGCGTGACAAATTTTGTCAGGAAATATTCTCTTAAGTAATTTGTTCTTTGTACATTACCATTATTAATCTTATTTACAAACCACGAGGTTTGACTTCTAATGTAATGAAGTTTCTCATGGATGTCTCTGCTAACGCTAAATTCAGCTCATTCATTGTAATGAACTGCGTATAAAACGATACGTTCACGTGCTGCGATATGAACCTGGCCACCCGAGTTTGATTCCTGGCCATGGCTATAATCGGTGGTATCTGAAACGCTTTTGGTTCCCTCCCCCACCAACCGCCACTGACCAGCGTGGTGAAGTATGGTCAAACAACCCCGTGTGGCGTGCACAGCTTGGGAAGGCCTTCATCTAGCAGTGGATTAACACACGGCTGTAAATTCGAATTACTATTTGTAATTATTATTATTCATCTTTACCCAGGAAAGCCTCGCTCAGGTTTTTCGCAATGGGGGTGGGGGGGGCGATGATTGCTGTCCGGTGCGTATGATCCCAATGAGTAATCTGCCGTTCATTTTTATAACTTGGCAAATTTGTACAATGCCCTCGACGTCAGGGGATCTTTAACCTCCACTGTGAAACTCACGGTAGCGCGTCGTACTTTGAACTTCTTTCGCGCCGTACGTAGCAAACCGTGCTCAGCTTGATAGTTATTACGGAAAGGAAAGCAGGCGAATCAAAACAGCTTTACGTTACAACGTGCACTTCGACAATTCGTCTGATGCACAGAGGTCAGCCAAAATATGTCTGTGGTCATCAAAGTCCCGCTAGAAATCTGCGTTATCTGCCTGGAGATCACACACTTTGATGCAGAACTCGGCAGCTGCACAATTCCACGGGTTTATAACGAAGAGAGATGAGAGAGAGAGAGATTAAAATAATCTTGCCAAGGCCTTGTTGCTTGACCTTTTCGAGGTCTCGTGCCTCTGGGAGTTCATCCTCAACGTCACTTTTTATCTTTCCCCTGTGGCGAACAATCGCTGCAAATTAACCTCTGCCGTGAGCCTTATTACGGGGCACGCCGGTTCGCATGCAGCTCTAACAAGCAGGAGGTTCAAACGGAGAAATCTCCCGAGACGATCCAAAAGTTGCCAAGAGCTCGAGTGCAGGTGCTCTCATTTCTGTCGGAGTGCCCCGACTGGTGACAGCAGCGATGGTGGAGTAAGGTGCTGAGGAGCGCGGCGTGCGTGTGTGTGTATGTGTGCGTATGTGTGTGCGTCCGTGTGCATGCGTGTGTGTTTGCGTCGTGTGCGTGCATGTGTGCATGTGTGTGTGCGTGTGTGTGTGCGTGTGTGTGTGCGTGTGTGTGCGTGTGTGTGTGCGTGTGTATGCGTGCGTGTGTGCGTGTGTGTATGCGTGTGTGTATGCGTGCGTGTGTGCGTGTGTGTATGCGTGCGTGTATGCGTGTGTGTATGCGTGCGTGTGTGCGTGTGTGTATGCGTGCGTGTGTGCGTTCACGACGTCCGTGACAACGGCGGCAGGGCGGCTCGCGGGCAGAGACGCTGCGTGCAGGTCGGGAGGTCTGTGTGGAGCGACGCAGAGTCGTGGGGGTGAGGGCAGCGTGTGGGCGGGCGAGTGGGCGAGGGAGGCAGGGTGGGTGGGTGGGAGGGAGGGATGGAGCAGTGATCGGGCCACACTAATCATCTGCCCTTCCCCAGCCCAAGCCCGGATTAGCGTTTTTCAGGAAATGACAGGCAAACTCGGGATTTTTGTTTTTGCCAAGAGGTTTAACCTCCGGTGACCAAAGACACCACTTCATTATCTGGCCCATCCCGTTACTCTACGCTCGCCGGGCACAGCCCGCCTCCCGCCTCCCGCGATAGCCCTCGCACTCTGCCACGGTTAAACAACAACAAAAATAGCCGCGGTGAGATAAGGCTCAGGATATGAATCGTGGCTTCTTAAACATCGGCGCGTACGATCGCGCACACAAAGCGGACCGCGTCGCGTGCGCGCGCGCGTGTGTTCGCGTCCGGGTTGTGTACTACGTGCCGTTCTTGAAGAAGCAAAAAAAAACACGCACGGGAAAGGATACACACGGACACGGCAGACGTGTGTTTAGTGTGATTTTCGTTGCTGTGGGGGAGAGTGTTGGTGCGCTAACGCCACCGTTCAATCACCGCGTTGCACTCTTCTGTTCGACTCCACATTGGAACCGGGCCACAGGGTGCATTATCAGGGCGGGTGGCGTACGTACGGTACGAAAGAAGTTCAACATGCACAGGCGTACATTATGTAAATAGACGAAAATTACAATGCTACGATGCGTCCAGCAACGCGGTCGTCGGACAGGAGAGGTGGGAGCTTGCTCACACTTTACCCCACCACACACGATCTGCCAATTGGCGAACTGTGGGAGGATAAAAGTGAAATTCTTTATCAGTGAAAATTTCAGTTGCGTAGTCCGCCCAGGAATTAAAAAAAAAAGGTGAATTGGCTGAAACATTTTATGAACGTTTCAAACGTCATATATATTTATTTTCACTTTAATATGGACAATATAAATGTAAAATGTGATGCATTTTGAAAACATGTGAATTGCATTATTTATTCGCAATAGCACAATTTTCACTGTCATCATCATCATTATTAAAACATGTTTTATTTGGGAATTATTTTGTTGTTAGCGAAACAGCAATCACGGGAGTGAACGTCAACGCGCTGTTAATCTACATTACTCGCTGCGTGTTAAAGGAATATTGCGTTCCGTGTAAATATACGCGCTCGGAGCGCGAAGCGATGGAGAGGTTTGTCGAGCAGCATATTCTTGCGAACGCTCGTAAGCCGTTAAAAATTGCTCATTTTCAATCCCCCTTGCGATGAACGCACGGACCGCGAGCCAGACGGCAGGCCGGCCCCTGTGGTGATTGTGTACGGCCGGCCCCAGCGATCTCTTCCACGGCTCGGAATGTCCTTGCCTCCCGACTGGATAAGACCGTGTGAACACGATCGGTAATGGGACATATGCGTTGTAACATCATTTTCGGGCCGTCTTCCTTGATTGTGCGGAGGTTTAGTTATTCGTTCCGGGGGGGGGGGGAAAGAAAAAAAACACGCTTGAACTAAATAAGCGGCAGTAAGTACAGCGGGGAATTTGTTAAAAAAAACTGCTTAAGCCCCTGCGGTGTCTCGTCCCGTGCTGTGGCCGCGTAATCACTGCTGCGGAACAATCCGGCGTTTTGCAAACTCTGCTCCCGGTGCCCTCCGGCGTGCCGTGGAAGTCGACGTGCCGCTCGTTGCCGAGGTCCTCGGGTTCGAACCCAGGCAGCGGCCGCCCTGGTAAATACTGCGCCTGTGTCACTCGTGCAATCGTGCGCGCCGCCTGCTTCGGAGAGGACGTACGTGTGCACGTTGAACTTCTTTCGCACCGTACGTAGCCAACCGTGCGAATCGGAGGTGCGGGGGGGGAGGGCGACAGCGCTGCACGCAGAAAGATCCCCGTGGCGCTCTCCCACCAAGAGCAGGCCTATCCGTGGGCGCCGGCATCACGGTCCATTTGGCCAAGTTCGAATGAATTACTCGCAAATTACTTGTGTGGAAAATAAAAAAAACGCACAGCAACATTGCCCCTTGCCGGCAGACTCATGCCCGACCCGCAGGCCGCTACGTGCAGCACAGGGACAGTCGCTTCTGGTGGGTGCCCTTGGCGAGGCTGCAGCAGGGCATTAGGATGGTCGAGATGAGAAATGATGGAAGGTGCTTTGAGTTGCTGCTGAGACATTTGCACACCCTATGAATGCAAATACTTATCCTACACGTGCTCTTTATCTAATTTGTATCAATATGCATAGTACTGGTAAATGTAATTAGATAAAGCAGGCTCGGCGATATGGGGGGATGGGGGGGGCAACCAGAGGCGAAGTTTGAGAAGTCTGTGGCCTCGATGGTTTGGGTCACTCTCGGCAAGCGGAGCCATCGGATGTGGTGAACCGCCACGTTGGTCGCCACAAGCGGTGCAAAGTCGCCCGCTAATCATACGCGCTGCTCCTCACTGCTCGATTGGCTCACAAAGGCCACGCGATTACAATGCTTGCATGTGATTTGGCCGCATGCATCGTGTGCATGCATGGCTGAGCTTTCACATTCACGCAACGTGGTTTTATTACGGAATGTTCGAAACTAGCCGGATGGTTCGGTGTCGAAGTCAACCCGAACTGAACGTACCCACTCGTTCACCGTCGCACCCCTGGACAGTCGCACAGCGATAGAGTGTGCAGGCGGTGCACCTGCACCGGAGCCTACGGGGCCATGGAGGGCCCCGTAGGCTCCGGGGTACGAAGAGGGTGGGGCCCGTGCAACCCACTCTATGCGGCCGCCTCTTTTGTAACGCGAGGTTCTACTGCCAAAGCCAAGGGAGGTTAAAGCAAGATCAGTCGCTAATTGGATGGGAGGTGATTGAAATGAAAGCGGGGTGTTGGCGTGAAGTTATCTAAGACTTTGGTGGTGGAATTTTGTATGTGTGTACGTTGAACTTCTTTCGCACCGTACGTAGCCAACCGTGCTCATCGGAGGTGCGATAAAAGGACAACAAACTAGACACTGTGACTGATTTTCACAATTCTACATGTACATTTTTACAGACATATAAGGTAGTCCTGACAAATTTGAATTTTGTTTTGCCTTAACCAGCCAGCAGAATTTGCCCGGGTGGAAAAACATGACGATGTGTATTGAGCTCTTGTCCGAATCTCCAGTTGTTGTAACGTCTTGTACAAAAGTGCACCATTTGACGTCTGTAATGCTCAGCAAGGAGCAAAGACACGGTCACAAGTAATGGCGCAGCGATAGAGTGCGTAGGCAGTGCAACTGCACCGGGACACCAGCGTGCCCCCGAGGCCCATGCCAACCACACTACGAGAAGGTGACCCCTGAGCACTGTGAGCACTTTTTAGCTTTTGTCAGTTGCGTAAATAAACCGTCGCTCAAAACGATGACCCATGTACCCATGGATCTTCCCCTCGCCCGGCACTCTGAGATCTCCTCCACCCCTCCCCCGTGTTGCGCCCTGGCATTTTGTAGCCACAGAGGTGGCGGCCCCTTGCACGCATCTCCATGTTGTCGCCCTTTTGCCGCCCGCGACTGCGGCGCCTCACGTGGGCTGTCCCCCCACCTCCCCACCTGCCAGGCCGGATGGCATCGGAACGGTGATCGTGGACGAGAAAGAAACGTTCGAGGAGGTCAAGGAGCGGCTCCGTTGCCTGCTCGAAAATCAAATCACACACTTCCGGTGAGTGCCGTCTACGGTGGTGAGAGCGTTCCACATGGAATAAAACATATACGGAGCTTAGAGTGCGGAGCTTGGAGTGTCAGCTTCTCATATGCGTGGGTTTTCAATGGATATACACGCGGTTTCCGATGTATGACGGTCCACATTTACGATGTTGATATAACGCCTGCATGGATCGATTTATGATGCATCTTTCGACAAAACTCCGAACGCATTTGAACAGAGTCGGTCTGGTTTCTAATGTGACTTGGCATAGAGCTTTTGTTATTCTGTGCGCAGCCAACTGTGCTAATCGGAGGTGCGATATCAGTCCTGGGTCACCATTCCCCAACCTAAACTCACTGTTAACTGACCAACGTGGTCAGCTATGGTTAAACAAACCTCCCACGGCTGACGCGATGTGGGCAGGCCTTCACACACTGTGGATTTGTAAAGATATGTAAATGATTAGTGTTTATTAATTAATAGTCTGCTACACATACACAGTGGTACAGGGACTCAGTACTGATTACATATTTAAAGAGAAACACCACAGATGCTCAACCCTACTTTCCGATTCAAGTAATTCCAACATTGGGCACAAGGTAAAAGTTTTACAATGATGGAAATTGTGTGTTGCAATTAAAAAAATATTTGAAATCGTTTTTTTTTGTTCTATGATGTTTATTTATGTGCAGGCTCGGCGTGGTAGGACAATGTGGTTGGCATCAGCCCTGGAGCAAGGTAGCAGATAGGGCCCCTGCCTTCAGTTCTCCCCCCCTCCATCTCTTTCATGGGTTGGCGGCAGGGCTCCTCTGGCCCGTAGGCCCAGTGCAGTTGCACCGCCTGTACGCTACTCGGCAGCTACACCACTGGCATAGGGGTTGGCACACTTATCAATGAGGGTGGCAAACTGCAGGGATTTTAT
Source organism: Petromyzon marinus (assembly GCF_048934315.1). NCBI lineage: Eukaryota > Metazoa > Chordata > Hyperoartia > Petromyzontiformes > Petromyzontidae > Petromyzon > Petromyzon marinus. The sequence continues at coordinate 1,283,171 of NC_133696.1, read as the reverse complement.
GATCTGACCCACACCTTCACGGAGTTGAGCTTGCTGCCATAGCAAGAAAAATCCAAACTAAACTATTATTCAGTTTAACACGTAGGCTTTCGCGACCAATATTATTCATGATAAAGGTTTTTGGGTTAGATCGCGTTTATTTATAAATGTGTCGTAACCCTCCACCACCCGACACGGCCAATCAGCAAAAAAAGTGTCACGTTGACAAAAAGACAAATAGTTCACTACTTTAGCCCACCGGTGTGTTGAAGAGTGAATCCACATTTACAGTTTGAGTACGACGTTTCGCTGGTAAATACATCCAGCATCATCGGGCAATTCGCCAGTAATCACCAGAATTGCCCGATGATGCTGGATGTATTTACCAGCGAAACGTCGTACTCAAACTGTAAATGTGGATTCACTCTTCAACACACCGGTGGGCTAAAGTAATGAATTATTTGTCTTTTTGTCAACGTGACACTTTTTTTGCTGATTGGCCGTGTCGGGTGGTGGAGGGTTACGACACATTTATAAATAAATGCGATCTAACCCAAAAACCTTTATCATGAATAAACTATTATTATTTAAGCAGGTAAGGCCCACTCAGCTATATAACTCTTTTTCAGAGACGACCTGGCCACAAATGATAGCTCAACGAAGTGGCTAATGACGTGGCCATTTATAACAGCCAAATCCACGCAAACACGGAGAGAGGGACATGCATACTCCGAATGTACAGCAGGCGTCAGGGTGGGGATCAAACCCACGACTTGTATACCAGACCACGTAAGTATAAATATGTCATAACCCTCCACCACTCGACACAGCCAATTAGTAAGGGATTTGTCACGTAAACAAAACGCCAATTAGTTTACTATTTCAGCCCACCGGTGTGTTGGAGAGTAAATCCACAACATTAACAATTTGAGTAGTACGACGTTTCGCTGGTGATTGCATCAACCAGCATCATCGGGCGATTTGCCACCTGGTGAACATCTCACCACCTGACAAGTGGACACGAAGGACCATGTGACGTCATTCATGAGAGTCGGCCACTGTGAGGCAGTTTTTTTATGCTGATTATATATTTTAAAATGATTGCCCTACATTTATAAAATTAAAAACTCGACAAATATAATTATTTCGTCATAGACTCGAATTTTGGACCTTTAGGTTTTGTAAAGCGAGTGCCACGCCTACCACAAAGTCAAGCCACATGGAAGTACGTCTCATCAGACCTCAGAAACTACGTGTGGTTGAACCTGGTTCGTACTTGCATGGCAGACAGCCTGGGATTACCAGCCATTGCTAAATGTGTTTTATCCACTCCTCTTCGGGGGCTCCGCCCACTCGCCCAACTCGCGTAATGGAATTTGTCCAAACCTTGCAAACGCTAGGAGCGCTCCTGAAAGAGAGAGGTGTGACACTTGGTGAGGCTTTCCTGGGTAAAGGAAGGGTGCCATCATCATCATCAATATATTGTGGCTGGCATCTCATGAATGCCGGAATGAGAATATATATTTATATTGGAAGCAGCCAATGAACTATCAAGCTCTTTTTCACGGATGTCCAGTAGGGCCAGGTCAGAACGTTACAACAAACAGTACAAAAAACACGATAGGAGTGCAAAGTATAGGAAAGGTAAACAAATCGCTTTAAAAATAAATACAAATAAAACGAAACAGTTTTTTTTTTTAAAATCTTACCAGGTAAGGCCCACTGAGCTATTAACTCCTGGCCACAGATGACAGCTCAACAAAGTGGCTTATCGTGTGGAAGTTTATAGCAGCCAAATTCTCTAAATACGCTGGCTGTCTCCGCCATGGGAAGGAGCAATGTTCAGCACTGGCTCAGGGCCACCGCCAGAAATGAGCAATGCCTCCGGCGTGCATTTTGCCACGGGGTGGGGGCGACGACACTTTCACTCTGGACTTACCGTTTTTTACTTGACGCAACAGCGACAGGAACAAGAACAGCAATTAATAACAATGTTTGCGAAATGAATTTAAAACGTCCCGTTTGGTTTCGTAACGAGCAGGAGTAAGAAGTGTTGGTGTGTCGAGAGGGTCTCTTACGACGTGCCTTGTGCTGCTGCTGCTGCGGCGACAAACAGACCTCCAGTCCCCTTTCCCAGGGTTTCTCTCTTTGTGATTTCACAGTTGGGCGCAGTGCGGGGGTTTTTGTGCTCCGCTTGGTTTCTCAATCTTTCCTTTTTACAAAAGCCAGGGAACATTTTTTCTCGGATTTGTTCTCATTAACTTCTCCTGGCTGCGTGCGTTTGTCAGTGGATGGGTTCGTCCTGAGTTCATTCTTTACCTAAATCTTTGCAGACTATAATCTCATAAGCCGGCTCCATTCACACACCGAAAGCGGCATGTGAATTTATCCCCCCCGTCGGCATAAAAACACTCATCACAATGGTCATAACAAAAACATTCACACGTCCTTTTATTTCGCCAGGTGAGAGACCCATTCAGATTCATTATCTCATTTGCGATGGAAAAAATAAACGTCTTCAAGCACAAAGTGTGCGAGAACAGTTTCATTCGCCCCCATGTTTTGTGTTTGTTTTTTTCCTTTTCTCCTTTCATATTTGGATATGTGTGGATTAAATCACCGGCGCGCGGGAACTGTGTGCCGCGCGGTCTTTAACGCGCGCTCCATTAACACGGAGAGGCTAGAGCTCCGGTAATCATCCGATGAAAATTCACGATCTCGTAGCTCTGTAACTCGTGCTGTTACACACCTTGCAGAGCGAGAAGAATCGAGAAGCGAACTTCACGTTCAGGCCCATCCCGCTGTCATCGCAATCGTGGTCATGTTAATCACCGCAAGACCACGTCTCTTATCGTTTTATTTAATGTATGTATGTTTAACTTCTTTTGCACCGTACGTAGCCAACCGTGCTAATCGGAGGTGCGGAGGGAAGGACAACAAACCTAACACAAAAAGCAGTTCTAAAGAAATGAGTTTACAAATTAGATTTAAAAGGGTATAGCTCCAGTGCATGACGTATTGTTATAAATACGTTGTATTATAAATACGTTGTATCATTATGGATACGTTGTGTTTATTAATGTGTTGTATTATTACATTGTATTATTATTATTCATAACCAAAGCACGTGCTCATTTAAGCACCGCAATAATTCGACAATGTAGCTTTACAACTGAAAAATGTCCTACGATAACATGTCTAATATTGCTTTTGTTTGCATATTTAGACATTCTATTTAATTCAACTAATTCCGCGTGCTCGCTTTCTTTAGATATTTTTTGTTTTTCATCAATCTGCTTGGAATTTTTTGACCATTCATTGTTTTGCACAACAGGGCTCCCTTGTAAAATATTGTTTCCGTGTGCTCTCATTTGGCTCCATTGATTGGTTTACTTGTTTAAATTTAATGGAATTCTCTGTTAGCTTAACACGTAGATCTGCATCTTGTCCTCAAGTTGCTTGGCCTAGTTTCAAGCGAAGCGTCGCGTATTCAATTTCCTGATAGATTTCATCGTGAGAATCGCCCTTCAACTTTCCATTGTGAGCTCAAACAATAACAATGAGCGCATTCAACTCTTGCTGCACGTGGCAACCTGATTTTGTTTGGCTGTGCCAGGTGGTGGAACGAATTACGGCACGTATTTACCCACATCGTTACGTGGATTAACCCAAAAAAAGTATCCATAATAGAGGTTTTTGGATTAGATCGCGTAAATATATAAATGTGTCGTTAAAACCCGCCACCACCCGACACAGCCAACTAATGAAGCTAGTTGCAATTACTGGCGAAACGTCGTACTCAGATTGTAAATGTTGTGGCTTGGCTCTCCAGCACACAACCGGAGTGCTGTACTAGTGACGAATTGGCACGTTCTGTTTACGTGACAACCCTTATTAGTTAGTGGTGGCAGGTTTACCGACACATTTATATATTTACGCGATCTAACCCCAAAAAAACTCCTCTATTATGGATGATATTGGTCGCGAAAGCCTACTACGTGTTTGACCACAACAATTTAATTTACGAATCTCAATTCTTCCTATTTGTTGTTGACTCATTGTTCTTTTTCGGCGAGTCCGACGGTTTCACCACCGCCCACCCCCCTCCCTCCCTCCGGCAAATGTTTGTCGGAGCGTTTTCGTTGTTTGGCGAAGACGCCCGGTGAGACGACGAGACACGATGGTCGTAATCCCTCGACTAAGTCCACCGGCCCGGGCCGCTATTCACAAGCGATAGACTCCGGCCGTGCTGGGCGGGAGCATCGCCTCCGGGGCTGACGCACTCCCGTCCTTGGCTGAACTCGCCGCTAAGGTAGTAGCAGCAGCAGCAGAAGAAGAAGTGTGAGAAGTAACGATACCAATGCACGCAACAACATTGATCTTAGGAGTGAGCCAGAGAGGGAGAGAGGTGCGTGGCTGGGTGGGCGTGAAGGTGGCTGGAGGTGCCTGCGGCTGCGTTGTTGTTGACGAGGCAGCGTATGCAACATTTCCTGAAATGTTGTTTTTATCACGCAAACCAGCCGTGGGGACCTCGCCTTAGCATACATATACACACACACTACGTTTTTACTATATATACACGTGCTCGCTGTCCTATTGGGAGACTGCAGCAAGCCATGGAACAGAGCCCTGAATGGGACTCTTTACGACGGCCGCCACTCTCCACTGGGACCGATTCGTTGGCCGTGGGCGAGCCTAATTCCGAGCCCCGGCTGAAAGGGGCCTTTCACGGGCACGCAGGCTTAGCCGTAGATTAGTCCATGTCATTTGAGATGTAAACAGAAGGGATTATGTTAATGCCATCGACGACAGCCAGGGGTCCGGCGAGAAATGATGAGGATCCTGGGCCGTTCCATTGTGAGTCCGAGGCTCCCCTCCCCTCCTCCGCTGATTAGGTGATAATTAGCACTGCCGAGGAGCGTCGCTCTCCTCCCAGAAAGCTCCACACTTCTCCCCACCTTAAGCAACAGCGCAGAGAGGACTGCGAGTGAACGCGTCCTCCGGGGGGGGGGGGGCGAGCACGGAGGTGGCTGGAAGCAGGTTTTGGTCGGTTGGAGGTGGTGGTTTTCTTCTCTTTCTTGGCACTGGAGGTGGTGGAGTTGCTGGTGGTGGTGAAGGTGGCGTCACCCCCATAATTAGCCGTCGTGAAAAAGTGTTGTTTTTATCTACGCGCGAGATGGATGGAGTTTTGTGGCCTTTGTGTGTGCACGCGCGCAATATTTGCGGACGGGGTTGGAGCGTAGCGCAGCTCGCCCAGCCGACTGCTCGGGGTCGTGCCGGCCGGCGAGCGGCTGTCGGGGTTGGGAAATCATCAACGCGCTCCGGACGCTTGCCAGCGTCGAGCTTGATTGTACGGCTCCGATTTGCCGCACCTCCGATTGGCACGGTTGGCTACGTACGGTGCGAAAGAAGTTCAGCATGCATACATACATACAGCTCTTGAAGGCCTCCCTTACACTTTGTCGGACATGGCCGTTGTTTGTTTGGCCGTTGTTTGGCCGTTTGTTTGTCCATACTTCACCACTTTTGTTGTTAGCCCATACTTTACCACTTTGATTAGTGCCGGCTGGTTAAGTTGGGTGTCCCGTAACGTATCCAAATAAGATTCCCCACTGATGTTCACCCCGACCGAGATTTGTGTACTCAGGTATTCGGGGTCACAGCAGTGCACTCACCACTGAACCGTCTTCCGTATTTGTTTCACACACATACGGTGACACACGTGCGGCTACAAACGTACGTGTGATGCGAGCCAAACGCACAGACGTATACGTTCATTCAATTTAAAGTCATTATTTAATGCCCTTTGTCAATCCACTGCTGGATGAAGGCTTAGCCTTCCATCGCTCCAGACGATGGGGCTCTTCTGACCCCACTGGTCAGCTGGTGAAGGGGGGGGGGCGAGCTCCAGCCCAGACATCGCTCGCCGCTGATGTCAGCCGTGGCCGGGAATTGAACTTAGGTCACTGGGTTCAGTGCACTAACCACCGTGCCGCTGCTCTTCCCTACAGAAGCGTCTTCAAACGAAATTGATTCCATTGCTGGGGAAGGAAACGATATTTTTTTCCCGTGTGCCGCATTCAAGGTTGCACCGAGAGGTTGTTTACTACTCTGAAAATGAATTTGCTTCTGACAACAGAATAGAGTTCTGCCAAAGGCTGCCGCAGATCTCTCTTTGTCTGGGTGGTTGATTAACATCAGCTGGGTACAGACACCTTGCAGGCTGACACACTAACCTCTGGAGGGGAAATTGGCTTAAAACAACCAACTTTCTCATTACCGCAGGCATTATTTACTCCGGTCCCGTCAGCTCCCCTAAGGGTACAGCTTTGCATGTTTACCAATCAACAACAGCACTCGATGCAGATCAAGCTAATTCACATATCGATTGTTGCCTGGGCTACAGGGGGATAAAGAAGTTTGACAGTTTTGGAAAGATTCGTGATTTTGACCAAGAGTTACGTAGCTGATTAGGCCTTACCTGGTAAAATAAAAAAATGGTATAGCATAGTGTTTTCGACGTGCGCGTGAAATGTGCGTTGTGGGGAGCGGGAGTGTCGTGGTTAGCGCGCTGCGCTAAGAACCTGGCAACCCGAGTTCGATTCCCGCTCACGGCCATCATCGGTTAAGATTATCTGAACTGGTCCCGGGCTTTCCCCAGATGGACTCAGCCTCAAATGAGTACCTGGTGTGGTGTGTAGTAAACGTCGTCACTGGGGAGACAAAGGCAGCCGGGCGTGGTGCTGGCCACCCTCCGCATCGTGTGCTGTGCCGACCTCCATAGGTGCTGCTCGCTAACAGCACTTGCCCCAACAGTCTGTTCAGGCTGTAAAGGAGGATCTTTGTGTTTTTCTTATAGTAGACTATGACTTGTACTTTGTGATAGTATATACATACAACTCTTAAATGTATCATTGTTGCCGTGCGCTGTCAACAGTAAACGCTTGAAATGCATCATATAAAAAAAAATCAATTTAAACGAACTTTTGTACGTGAATAAAAATGGTGACAAGTGACCTTGCAGGTGACTCAATTCGGATCACACATCGCAAACATTGCCCCCTGCTATGAGAACGTTGTCTGGAGGCAGGACCCACCTGGCAGGAGAGTCACGAGACTCAATGACGCTTTCCTGGGTAAACAAGCATCGTGCCTGATGATGAACGCTTGTGTTGCGCCCGAAACGTCGTGATTTATTTTATTTTATACCTTCTACGTGCCTTTACCGAAAGAACCAAAGAGGAAGCATCGTAACGGTGATAATAAACTAAACTAGAAACTTTTATTTTACCAGGTAAGATACGCTGAGCTGTATAGCTCCTTTTCAGAAGCAACCTGGCCACAAATAATAGCTCAGCGAAGTGGCTTATCACGTACAAATGTATAGCAGCCAAATACTGTTAAACGCGTGATGTTAATTCTAAACCATAACGACGACGTGATTGATGCTCTGTCCACTATTTGCGTTTTGTGTCGTGCAGGTATTGCTTCCCATTTGGACGACCAGAGGGGGCACTCAAGGCCACGCTTTCTCTTCTCGAGCGGGTAAAGTCCAAACTCGCAGCCCTAGCAAGGCGGCCAGCAGATGGCGATACAGCACAGGATTCTTGAATATATCTGTGCGGAGCTTTGAGTGTTCCCTCCCCCCCACCCCCCCTCGTATGCATTGGTTTTCACCAAGCACTCCAGCTTCCTCCCGCACGCCAAACATCCGTAGGATTGGCCAAACGTTCCAAGCGCGTGACCCTCTTGAATCAGAGTCTTGAGACTTTCCTGGTAAGTAAATATGATCATGGCCGCCACTCACAGGAATAACGGCGGAATGGAACCCGCCCGAGAGGGGTTCGTCCACCGAGCAGATGAAGCGACGAAGTCGACTCGTTCGCGCGTGGATCAATCCAGCGCAGGAACCGTGAGAGGCGGCGACAGTTCGAGGAACTGGCACCCTCATCCAGCAGCGGGTTGATCGTGCGTGCTCGCGCTGTTGACGATGACGCGCGTAATGCCCTGCAGGTGCTCATGAAGGACATCGTGACGCCCGTGCCGGCCGAGGAGGTCAGAGCTGTAATCCAGGTGTGTCTGGAAAAGGCAGCGCTCATCAACTACACCCGCCTCTCCGAGTACGCCAAGATCGAAGGTAAGGCCTGATCCTCCTTCACCTTTCCAGGTGCCACCTCCACGCAGCTCAGTCCTCTTCCCCACAAATGTTTGTGCTAAATATTTTGTTGTTGTTCTGGATTTGTTGTCCACTGGCCTCCTGGTTTTCTTCAAGGTTGTCATCTGGTTGCAATGTTTCCAGAGTTTGCTGCCGCTGGAAGATGACTGCATCTGAACGTTGTTGGTCATGTGTGGTGTGTGCGGGCGATTCATTTTTTGGAAAACGTTGCTGCTGCTCCTGCTGCTGCTGCAGTGTGTCGTGTTGCTAACACGTCTGCATCAGTGACGAATGTCTAAAATGACCGTTGTGAATAATCACGGAACCTTTCACGTGGCCTGCTGATTGTCTCGCGAATGTCTGTTAGGTTACGTCATTTGATGTCATACAATTAATGAAGATCCCGGCATATGCGTGTGTGCGTGTCGTTTTTTTGGCGTAAAAATTGATACCAGCAAATGCAACGTGTGTGCTTGTTGGGTGCAATACTCGGCCTGGGGAAACATCTCGGGGAGATGCGTGGCACACTGTTCATATGCAACGGCAGGCGCATGGGTTTGAACCTAACGGCGCTGTTCGTAAAAAAAAAATCTCATCAAATCAAATCTGGAATATCTGAGCCAGTTTGATGACAACACCTGGCACACATATACCTGAAAGCACTGCGCGTGTGTTGCCAGAGATACGGAGAGAGAGAGAGTCTACAGAGTGGGGACTTTAATCTTTTCGCCATTTCCTTGGAACGGTGTGAATTCTGATTTGTTGATCTTGCCCAAAGGCATGTAAGCAGAAATCGCAAAGTGTCTTCAGACTGTAAACACCAGCTGTGCCACAGATGGAGAATTATTCACAAACATTTCCTTTAACCCCTTCACACGAATAAACAAAGTAGCAATAATCGCTGTGTGAGCGACGATGATTTGAGATGGGCCGCGCTTGCGTTTGCACTGCCTGTTACGTTTATTTAAGATTTAAGATGTCCCGCTTATTGTGTTACTTTTCAGTTTTGCTTTTGTTAAAATTATTATGTCTTGTACGCCTTTACAATCCTTGTGTTTGTACACCTTTTTTTTCTCTTGATGCATTCACACGGGCTTTAAGGTCCGATTACTTCTGTACAGCGTTTACACGTATATTATTATTTCACTATTTTTCTATCTACGTGACTTTACCGAAAGACCCGAAGAGTAAACAGGCAACATGTGTGCATGCGGTGTTCATCTAACAGACGTGCACAGCTGGTAAACTCGGGTCAAGGAGAGGGGTGAGGCATTTCCCTGATGTTTATAAAGCACGTTTCAGTTACCAAGTTACATGACGCGTTTTGTCAGTGTATCATATTTTCAATTAATTTCCGTGGCTTTGAGTCAGGCTCAATTAAAATATTTCGTTAAGGTTAACATCGGCCCTTTAGTTTAACGTACCAGTTTATAAGTAGCTTACGGCTAAAACAACTTTCGCATAAGCTAAGCAATATACAGGACGGGTATGTTTCTTGGATACATTTCTATCTTATTAATTTTAATGTGGAATCCAAAGGTATGTGAGCAGGTGTAGTGATGAGCAATACTCCAATGCCATTCTGGTGACCTGGGGCTCAATTCCTGTGCATCCGCACGAGTGGTATTTTATACGCATATTGTAAACGCGAAGCGGGACATCGGCCTCCTTTTAAGTCGACTCGGCCTTAAATGAGTAGCTGGTGCAATGTGTCAACACCGACGCTCGGGCGATGCAGGTTGCCGGGAAACGGCGGTGCTGCTGTCGCCAAATCTCGAAGTGTCGGCCTGAGTCAGCACTCGCTAACATCACTCGCTCTCACTGTCTACCGGTGGATCATTGCGGCGTGTGCGTGCGTGTGTGTGCGCGTGTTTTTTCCCCCATTCGCGTATATATTCACTTGTGACGTTCCACGAGGTTCACCCAGCCTCGCACGAGCGCTGCGGTTATGTCACGGCCGCTCAGCGGCGACAACGGCTGCTGCTGATGTTTGTTGTTGTTGTTATGTAAGTTTGTTGTTGTTATGTAAGTTTGTTGTTGTTATGTAAGTTTGTTGTTGTTATGTAAGTTTGTTGTTGTTACGTAAGTTTGCTTAACCTCGTCTCCCAGCTCTCCTTTCCAGGCAGAGCCCTCGCGTGATGGCAGATTACGGAAGTTGCCCGCGCTCACATTCCCTAGGTTCACGCGACCAACTTGCATTGATCGAGATGCAAAAGGCCGGTGCATGAAGTCGCAGTGCGTCGCTTTCAAAACGGCTGCTTATCCAATAACAGATATGTCGTGGTCGGCGCACGCACCCGCTGTAAGCAGCAGGGACATAACAAACAAAAAGAATCCAGGTGCCGCTTCTCACATTCCGATCGCCAGCTCTGTGGCGCGTGCTGTGCACCGTGACGGCACAGGTCTTCGCAGCCATGCCGTGAAGCTTTCCTGTGCGAGGTTGGGTTGTCCCGCGTGTTGTTCCGTACGACGTCCGACGTTTCGCCCCCCCCCCCCGATCCCCCCTTCCCCCGGCACGTGTGGTGTTGTCGGGCGCCACGTCCAATCAGACACGCGCTTGGAACTGAAAACCAAATGGGAGAGCGATGTAAGCCGTCGATTTGAATGAATCTGATCCGACCTCAAGAGTCGCGTGAATCTAGACTATGTGAGCCAAATCGTTGCCCCCCGCTGCCACCGCCACCCCTGCCCCCCAGAGTTTGACTTTGACACGGCCACATGACCGATGGCTTCGGGGGGGGGGGGGGGGTGTAACGCTGAAGAGTGAGTCGCGAGTGCAGATTTCCGATGCTGACACTGATGACGATCACAATGGCGAACACGACATTGTGACCCGATGCTCATTTTGTCTTTCATTCGCCACTCAGGGCTCCAGTTTAATTTGAAGCAATTGTGGAGTTTTTTTTTCGTCTTCTCTTATTAGCCTTTTTTTATATAGTGTATCTTTTTTTTATACATGTGTGTGTATATTTAACCTTACGTTTTTTATTTGTGCTCAAAGTAAAAATGCATTCACATTGTCGCTGTACTGGAACGCGTTCGACGGCCACTGCCCCGTCGGCTTTTTCCGATTGCGCTGCCGGTCAGGCCTTGGACTCTGTCTCACGGGGAAGGGTTTCCTCCTGGATTCGTACGGCCTCCTTGCGTTAGGTCACCAGGTTAGTGGGACTACGAAGTTAGAGTTACCATCATTATCACCTTTGTTTGTCAGCATGTAAAACTATAAAAAAAAACTGTCAACTTTTTATTTTACCAGGTAAGGCCCGACCTGGCCACAAATGATAGCTCAACGAAGTGGCTCATTATCACGTGGAAATTTATAGCAGCAGCCAAATACTCTAAACGCACGTGCTGTTGATTCTAAATGTGCCCATAGAGAGAACATGCAAACTCCAAATATACAGCAGCAGGCATCGTCAGGGTCGGGATCGAAATGACGACCTCCTGTATACCAGGCGAGGTAGTTAACATCTCGCCCCTGTTGGGACAACGTGACTTAGACACGTATAAAATCGTATTTGGACTGGATTATAGTGAGTAAAGGTGTGTAGCGTGCCATCCATTGCCACTCAGAAACCACAGTCATGTTCATGCAGAGCTTACACAAAGTTTATTTTTTTTATTTTTTGGGTTGTGTATAATTAAATACCTCGTAAAGTATTATCTTAACCAAGCCACTTTGTTCCACTTAAATTTATTTTTCACATATGTGCGCATCTATATATATATGCATACACATATACACAGCAGTATTTGCCCATGAAATTTAAGGATATATTTGTCCCGTCCTCTATAAATAACCTAAACATGAACGTTTCACGTGCGCACACACGCATGTATGCTCACATGCACGTGTAGACATGCGTACGCTCGCACAGACAGCGTGTGTATTTTGCTCAGCCGAGATGCTCGTACCAGCTGAGCCGGCTATTTGCGAGCGGCCACACGGGGTTTTGTGTAAGGGCGAAACACGTGTGAACCTTCTACGCGTTCACATTTGCCAATATTCCGCTTTGGTTTCCGAGGCAGTGCGTCCCCCGCTTGGCTGTCACCGCCTCTCTCTCCCCGTTTGGTTGTGAAGTGCCTCACGGTACACGGCACCGGTTCTTTTCTCTTCGTACATTCACCCACCCTACCCACCCACCGCCAGCGATTGTGTTTCCGTTCGTTCTTTTTACCGTCTCATGGTCCGGTCATCAACATCGGCTGCAGAAATTCAAGCGCGTTCCTCCAATGATCCCTGAAACCCAGTTTTTGGAAACCTGACCCCCCTCACCTCCCTCACCCCTCCCCAAAAAAAACTTGACTTTTATGCCCGTCCCCACTGAACCTTGAATTTTAACCCCCTCCTGACCTTTCAACCTTGACCCCTTGACCCTCACGCTGCACTGAACCATGCCCGTGTGACCCTCGAATGTTCCCCTCCCTGCCCTCACCTTGTTTCCGCCGCCCCCCCCCCTTCTCGGCTTGTAACCTTTGACCTGAGCTTTCTTGCATGCCGCCCTTTGTTGTAATCCTCCTTTTTTTGTAGGGAAAAAGAGGGAAATGTATGAACACCCAGTCTTCTGCTTGGCCTCCCAAGTGGTGAATTTAACCATTCGTGAGTACTAACATACTCTTCCCTCTCAGTGTCTGCAAACAAACGCAGTGCGGGCCTCCGTCAGGCGTTTCGGTTTGACCTTTGAGTTCCTTCCTTATTTTCCGTGCTTGGGTTAAATGCGAGCCGGGGGCATTGGGCAGGTAGCGGAGAGTAGCGCGGGATTTTTTTGTTGTTGTTGTTGTCGCCGCGTGCACCGCATATCAAGGGGGGCAGCCAAAAGGGGCGCCTGTAAAGCAAGAGGCGGAGTTGATGGCGACGGTGGTGACGGGTGGGCGAGGATTTGGAGCAGGCTACACACCTCGCTGGGGTTAACAACTTCCACGGAGTCAATCTGCAGGTGATAATCCGGCGCTAAAATCTCCGGCAGTCGCGATCCGGAAATGCTAAAAAACAAACGCACGACGTTTCCTCCAGGAGCGGTGCGTTCACGGGTGATTCATCCTAATCGGGAATCGCATTAAAATAACAGTAATCCCGTCGTACGTTCATTCTCGATTTTTTATTACACGTAGGCAAGGTGTTGATGCATATAGAGTCATTTTTAGATATCTTTCTCAGCGTATAATTACATAGTTGTAATGACAAATGCTAAAGATTCGCTTTTTTGTTGTTGCTACTTGTGACTCAAAATCTTGCTCTGCATCCATAAAAAAACATTCTAATTGGTCAGTTGTTCCCAAAACTTAAATTCAAGACTCAAGATATTTTATTAGAATTTTTTATATAAAAGTTGTAATACCCAATAACGAGAATTTGTTGGATGTAAAAATTCACCTGACATTTTGGCAATTGTTTAAAAAAGAATAGTTGATTTGGATGCTTGATTAAAAAAAAAAACTAAACATTTTAGTCCTTCCTATAGCACTGTACAGAATGACAATATGCTTCAACGAACTTAACAAGCTTCATCAGGAGAGCAGGTTCAGTAAAGGGTTTTCAAGTTGGCAATACAAATGTAACAGTTTTGACCGAGAGGCCTAATTCAGCTGTAACAGGCCAAGGCTGGATTTCTGGGTTAACTGAATACATCTTCCTAAGCAGCCATTTTTATTTTCCACAACTTCCCTCTAAATAGAATTGTCTCCACCACCTCCCACCTCTACCAGCTCCCTCGCCTTTCCCCTTTGAGTGTCTGCGACGGCAGCGAGAGTCACGATCAGCGCGGAACCTACCCTCCCACTTCTCCCGTTACTTTCCCTTCCGCGCCTGTCCCCAGACCTTGCTTTCTGCCCTCACCAAGTTAAAATCCTGCACCGGGTCCCCTTGCCGCCTTCTCTCTCCAACCAACCCGGTCGACCTCCGTCTCTCTCCATTTTTTTTGTGCATGGGTCTAGAGAGACTACGTTCCTTGCAGGTTGCGTGCGCACTTGATATTTCGGAACGCCTTCCCACTGGTCGATTGTGCATGCTGCATATTGGGCGAGTGCACCGATGTCGCTTACTCTGGTGTCTGCGCGTGTGTGCGTTTGTGCGTGCTTGAGCTTTTGCGTGTTGCGCGTGCTACCTGCTGGGTTCACAGTTGTAAATATTTTAGGCGAGTGGCCATTAGACAATGAACAGACCGTGTGTGCATCGGTCAGAACAGGAGTAGCGGAATCCACGTGTGCACATTGTCATAAGCCAACGATTTTTAGTCTGCCAATCGTTAATGGTTGCGCTTACGTCCGACATGGCAGGCACCCGTGGCATCCACAGGTGAGTGCGTGAGTGAAATGTCACAGTCAAAGTCAAAATAAGTAGCTGACGAGCAAGCAAGAGAGGGGACGAGCAAGCGAGGCAGCATCCCTGCTGAGCGATCTCAGCTATTGGAATGTGTTTGGTGCACAAGAAAAGACATAGCACCACTCCTCAGGCAATACTTAACTACATACTAACTCAGGTAAACCATCAGCTCATTTTCTTGGTTCTTTCGGTAAAGTCACGTAGAAGGGAAACAATAAAATAATAAAAATATAAAACATTAGCATTTATTTTTATTATTTTATTGTTTCCCTTCTACGTGACTTTTCCGAAAGAACCAAGAATATGAATCCCTGCAGTCACGAAAGCTTTAAATCAAAATTCATCAGCTCATTGTGAATCCACTGCTAGATAACTAAACTAAAACTACACTCTTTATTTTACCAGGTAAGGCCCACTGAGCTATATACCTCTTTTTCAGAAGCGACTTGGCCACAAATGATAGCTCAACGAAGTGGCTTATCACGTCGAAATTCATAGCAGCCAAATACTCTAAAACGCATGATGTTGATTCTAAATGTGGGGGGAAAAAACTGGAGGACCCGGAGGAAAATCTACGCGACCCAAAGTAGAACATGTAAACTCCGGATATACAGCAGCAGGCGCAAGGGTCGGGATCGAACCCACGACCACCTGCATACCTGGCAAGGTAGTTAACATCTCGCCACCGAGGCTGTTGTATAAACATCGCACACTATGTTGGTCATTTGATATCCTCTTATGTAATCTCGGGGTTTCTCCTGCTACTAATTCAAGTTTCCTTCCATGGAAATTGCCATATATCCTCTTTGCAGGATTTGAATGAAAAAGAGCCTTCTAATTTGGTGACTTTTTATGGATAAATAAATTGTTTTCCACTCATTACAGCAGTGAAGAGTTGCACATTTAAAAAAATTTATACTTTTAGAAGTGTTAATATTTACACTTGTATCGTAGCATAGCGAGAGAGTGCGACAGATTGGAAGGCCTTCATCCAGCAGCGGAGTGACCATGGCCGATGAGTAATCATCGTGAATAACACGTGAAAAAGCGATAATAAAGCCGTCATCCGATGCACGTCTGTAATCTCGGCAAGGTTTTCACGGGAGAAGATAATGGTTTTATTCGCCGCAGCAAAGCAAACCAAGTCTTTGTGGCCACACTCGCGAAGCCCTCGTGACGGTAATTCTGAAAGTGACATCGGGAAGATTTACACTCGGATTGTCGACGTGTGAAAGCGTGGAATGCTTCACCAACCAAAAGGGTGCTAATCTGCTGGGATATTGCCCCGAAATCGCTTTCAATCCACCACAAAAATACACCGGAGCATTATTTTCGCGCATTTGTAAATGGATGCATACGGCCAAATTTTGCTTAATGTTCTGCAAAAAGTCGCTGGTATTTCAGCTGACACGTGATGTACACGACATTGTTCCAGCGACGTGAATTGTGGTTCCGCCATGGTGAGACGCAACAATGTCGATATTTCGCTGTTCTATGTAGGCAATTATAAATGTTGCTTAGATACGGGGGGTGCGCGAGTGCACGCAGTGTAAGCCGCAGGTGTTTCTCATCTACGCTGCTTATACTCGGCCGGTTTGCCCGTTCGGCAAACGTCGTCGGTGGCAGTCGAGCAGTAGTGTCGTCATCGACCGTCGCCCGGTGTCGGTTGCGCTCCGAAGGCATCGCTTCCCCGTCTCCACAATTATCCGCTCGCCTACCTAAGTGGCGCCATCGCTGCCGTAGCTTTGCCGGCGACTGCATCCTGTTCCCACTGACCCCCGAACTCTGTGTCTTTGTCCGCATTTTTTTTTCGTCCTGTCCTGTCCACAGTTTGTCGTCACTGGGGACGAAACATCGTCGCGACACTTTGTCCGCTGCGTTGGAACATGAATGCATTTTTACTTTGTCGGTCGTCCATGCGTTTGAATCTTTTGCTCCAGTTCCTGACGGAGCAGGTCAGCCGTGTTTGTCGCGATCTCCTTCTTTCTCGCTTTATCTTCTTTTGTTTCCCGTTCTCTTCTTTTTGTTGTTGTTGTCGCTGTGATGATCTGTTGAGAAAGGGAAGCCACTCTGTGCTTTCGTGTCCTTGTGTGTTTGTGCGTGCGTGGGCCTGTCTGTCTTGTCTGTTTGTTGCAGAGTTTGCCGCCCACATCCTCCCATTCCGTGCGCTAAGCGTTTAACGAGCCATTTCAGATCCAAGCAGTCGTCCCGGTGCCGTTTGCAACTCTTAAAAGGGCAAAAAAACCCAAACAAAACAAAGCACAGAAACTCCAAAAGGAAGCCATGAACATTGAAATGTGATTTCTCCCCTGTCCCAAAAGCTGCCTTTATTTCCGTGGTGTCGTTCGTGCTGCGCCGATACCGTGCGTGGTTGCGTACCGGATTGACCATGCGCATGCGTGCTTCCTTGGTGTCACGGCGATGGTGTTTGTGCCGTGACTTTGTGCCGCTAACGTTGTTGTTGTTGTTGTGCTTTCTGTGTCTCTCGCAATGCATGGGCACAGCCAACTCCTAACTAACGGGGGCTTCTTCTTACGCGTGGATTACATTTTTCTGATGATGTTTTGTTTTTGTTCTTCTTTGGAGTGTGCCGTGCCGTGAATTAACACCGTCTTTGTGTGTATCGCTTTCCTTTCCTTCTCTGCCTCCTCCTCCTCCTCCTTTTCTTCCTCCTCTTCCTCCTCCATAATTAATTCAACAAAATGACAAAAAAAACCCAAACCAAAAAAAAGCCACTCCGAAGGATTCAGGTGAACGGCATCTCAGGCGCTTAAACGCCTGCGATGTTTTCGCGATTGAAACGAGCGCGCTCAGCCGGTCACCCGCACGGGAAACTCGCCGATTGGGCACATGCCGCTGTCATCCACAGACCCCCCCCCCCCCCCCCCATACGTAGTGCCGGCTATCGGGCGAAGTTTTTGGGACAAACGCTTAAACGTTTCGGCCGGGCGAATGTACGCCGCCAATTGTTTTTCCTCGTTCGGTGTTACGTAGGTGAGAGACACAGCCCCTGAAATGTCTCGCTCACGCTCACTGCTGGCGGAGGGGCCTCCACTAGGGGGGCGCTCCGGAGAGAGCCTCGCCCGCAGAGGGTATTTGGTCGACGGTTCCACACCGGCCCAGGTGTGCTGTCGAAGAGCGGATGGAGTACCCACATTTAACAACCCACCACAACTCTTTGGTTCTATTCGGTAAAGTCACGTAGGTAAAAAATAAAATAACAAAAATCACGACGTTTCGGCCACAACACAAGCAACAGACAAACAGCAAATTATCGAAAGTTTATACACAGCTCTTGCAAAGTTTCCACGATCGTCGACTCGACGTCCACGTGTCTCGCTGCTCAAAGCCGGGTCGGGCGGCAGCTGCGTACTTTAACGGTGCAGCGACGGCAGTGGAAAATCCTCATTCCCGTGGCAGGGGGAGCCACTTGGCCGATAAGACACAGCGCTACCAAGGTGCGCTATGCCTCCGACCAAATAGCCGTGACTCCTCGATGTCGCCGTATCGCGGACGATGAACAGGCTGAGCTTCTTCAGTACTTGGATCGGGGGACTGATTGGCGATACTGCTCCAGCTGTGTGTTTGGCTGAGGCTGCAAAGTGACCAGGATGTGGCGGTACATCATTCGATGTTTTGCTAATCCATCCGTGCAAGGCCGTTGAGTGATGTCCCTCTCACACACGTGGTGACTTATCTCCGGGTGCTCCCCTCTCCGCCCCACACGCAACCAAACGCCCTTGAAAGGAATTTGGCCAAACATCTCAGTGCGGGACTGTCCTGCAAATTGGTGCTGAGCCGAAGCGAGGCTTCGTTATCATAACATAACTTGCATAAATTCATCCTGACATAATGTTTTTTCTGCAGACATTGGCACAACAGTTTCTGTAGATGTCCATCCTGTAATAATTTCACGAATTTGAGTTTTTTTGAGACGTATCACTGGCCTCTGGTATTTGTGACTGAGCAGATGTTAGCAGAGCTACACACGTGCTTCTAATTAAGCGGCAGTGAAAGTAATATAAATTAAGCGGTTTGTCTCATAAACTTGCATCAATGGTCTTTCTAACGTCTCATCGGCATTATCTGTGTTAACTTTTTAAAATGTTCCAAATTCTAACGTTCCAAGGCCTTGTTAGCGCGACAAATTGAACAATCTACGTTTAAAGTGCGTGTCCATGCGTCGACTGGCACAGTGCCATAATCCTGTGTTTACTTGAATCGATGGACGTGAAAATGGACAAAAGACCACTGCTACCGCCCCTATCCACAGCACAACTCATCCCCGCACGCAAGATGCCACCGGCTCTCTCGCAATCGACACAGCAGTGCTGCACCAACACGCGCTCCATGGCTTTTGCATCGATGGCACCGCTATCACGAGCGCGCTCAAAACACTGGGGGCCTCACAGTTGCTGCCTCACTTGCCGATCGTAGGGGTCTCTCACGATTTATTAATGTAGAGCCATTCCGCGCATGAAGTGCTTACCCAGTCCTTTATGAACCGCTTGCAATATTGACGCTTTCACGCGTTAGGCTGTTGCAGTACAAGCAGCCCCCCGGCTGGTAATGGTTTTTTAATGTATGGAATGGAGCATACCAGCCCGTGGGTTTATGTTTTGTGATATTTTCAACCGTCGAGGTCACGTGATGGGACGTGAGGTCCTGTGCACCACGTAACTGCATGCACCCTAGTAATGCATCCCAGTTGTAGAATGACAAGCCTTGTGTGGTCATTACCGGTCAGGAGATGAACTCCTGAATGTATACGTTGAAATACAAGTTAAGTGTTTAACAATTGGTCTCTTTTATTTATTGGGTATCGTACACTTTACATTTATCGTCCGGTAAAACGTCGCTGTCTTCACGCTATCTTGCTGTCTTGTCGATTGTGCTTCGCCCAAGTAAGATATTTCTTTCGTGCTATAGCCAGTTTTAACCATCGATTTCAAATAATTTCATGTCCTTGTTTACGTTCCATGGTTGGTTTTATGAGTTCATCGAACATTGCATTATTTAGATGTTTATTCTACATTTTCATCTGGCTGTTTTCTGTTGTTTCACTCTGCGCATGTGTGCATGCCCACACATATTCGTTACACATGCGTGCGCGTGTGTCTCTGTGTCTGTGTGTGTCTGTGTGTGTCTCTGTGTGTTTCTGTGTGTCTTTGTGTGTTTGTGTGTCTCTGTGTGTCTCTGTGTGTCTGTGTGTGTCTCTGTGTGTCTCTGTGTGTCTCTGTGTGTCTAACCCCTTTCTGTGCACCGCCACGTGCAGTGGCCCGCCGACGCGCTGCTCACAAAGCCCCCACGCACCCCTACAGACAGAATAGAGCCTCCATCCAGAAGATTCCTCTGCCCAAAAACATGCAAAGTACTGAGCACCTATCACGATACTCTCCTCCACAGTGAGGCCACGCTGACACGAGAACCAGGCTGGGTGGATCCAGAGTAAAGTTAATCGTAACAATCATAATAATAATGATAATACTCAAATCAGAATCCTAACGCACTTCTCAACAGCCATCGATATTGACATTGGCGCCGAATGTCAGCTTTGGTTTGAGCGAAGCATCAAAGCCAGAGGCTGGTGGGGGCTGGGCCCCGCTCGTGAAAACATTTTTAAAAGAAAAAACGAAACTGACCTGCTCATAAAAAATTATAAACCGCGTACAAATCCCTTCCCCTGCTCGTCCAACGCCTTGTTCCCACCACCCCTGGGCTTTTGTGCCCCACGTCTCCACTGCCCCCACTCTTTACCTACCGACCCGGCACTGATCAAGGACACGGTGCCTGACTTGAGAGGGGTTCCGATCGGCTTCATGGCAGAGTCAGGCTTCCCCCCCCCCCCCGATCCCTCCTTTGGATGTAATCGAGGGGGGCGCAGAGTGGTGGTGATCGTGGTGGTGATCGTTGTCTTCGGCAGCACGCGGAAGCGACGACACCAGATGTGCAAACAAACGAGCAAAAACACATTTGATGAATCGATGAGTTTGGTTTACAAATTTCTCGCGGACGTACATATCGTTCAAGTTGTTAAATTAATTGTTTGCCGTGCCTAACAACTGGCTGATTATTTAGTTGTATTTTAACTTTGAAAGCCAATGCTGTTCATCCCAGCTTTGTTCTTAAGCAGGCAGCGTGTCTGTGTGGCCCTGGCTAATAAGCGTAATGAGTCCGTATTTAATTGCCTGAGCTTAGAAGGAATGCTTCTTTTAGATTCTGCCCATCCCTTCTCCTGTAAAGCATGCCCCTGCTGAGTAATAGTGACTTTAGAGCCCTAGGCTAATTGCGTAATAAATATACAGGAATGGCCGGTGGGGCTCTAAGCCTCTTGAGGCTTAATAACTTAATAGCATTGCAGGGTAGATGTTACCAGTGAGAAAATTTACAATCAATATTATTGAAATTTTTAAACACCGAGTAGAGACCTGTTAACAACTATCACGATGTACGGAATTTTACGAGCGTACAGCTGAGACGCATGTCATATTTGTCAACGGGCGTTTCCCAAGCCGCGCGCGGCCCAAGCGCGGCTCATCCGAGGTCGGACCGCGCGTCTGGGCATTCCCCCTCTCGAGCCTTCCCCGCGGACGCCTGCGGGCGCCTCCACCTCACCAGCTGGAGCTGCCCCGCAGGTCGCTCGCGGCCAGCGCCCGAGAGGCGCGGAATGCCCTCGACGCGGAGGGCCCAAGCGGGGATCCCGCGCCGGGGGATTCGCCTACTGTGTGTTATGTAAAGACGATGCTGAGTACTACTACGCTCGGTTGAGCACGTGAACGCACGTGCATTGCTGTAACAGCTCAGAACTATACTCCACACTAATTTCTCAAACCGAAACCTCCAGGCCACGGAGTTGAGATTTCACATGGCGCATGCGGCCTTGACTTGCGTAATGCTCACTCGGCCTCGTCAGCCGCCTTCGGAGCCACAGATAAGACGTCGGTGGACGACGGTAAATCCTCGTCCCCGACTGCGAGGAATTGCCGAGGAATGATCGTAGTCGTTGCCTGTGAGGGCTTAGATCAGTTTCAGGCTGCAGGCTCTCCTTTAGTTGCCTTTGTCTCCCGAAAAGCAAAAGAGCGCGTCGATGATGTCCCCGCTCAAATGAGCATCGAGGCATCTGTGCTCGACCTGCTTACTTGCAGCCCTGAGCCAGTGGTGAAAATTCCACATTCAAACCGCTGTTGGCTTCCCTGCAAAGCGGTGGCTTCTCAACCTCCGGATTGTTCTGCCGCTGAGCCCTCCTCGCCGGTTGTCTCTGAACCCCCCCCGCTACCCCCCGTCTTCTCGTGGTGCCCCCCATCTCTTGCTGTCCCATCACAATATCAACAAACATCTTCCCCAGTGTGTGCTGTCTGTCCTTCCATCGGAATGAACGTCGCGTTCATTCGCTTTACGTTTTTTTCACAATTTCACGTCGCGTGTTTTTTTCTGCGATGGCGTAAGCACGGGGAGCCACAAAACACCTCGAGGAGACGCTCGTGAAGCAAAGAGGTTTATCGCGATCTGCCGAACACGCGTGAAAGAATAATTACAATACCCGCGGTGTGCACTAACGAACGCGTGGCGAAACGGCGTCCGATCGCTGACAGCGTTTGAGAAATGCGTCGCGAAGCGGGGGGCTTTACCTGCCGAACGCTTCGATGGGCTTTCTTCTCTCGAAACTCAGCGCAATTCTTCATTTTGCACGCGTCTTGAAAAATCCCAAGCATGACCGGAGGAGTCGCCTCTTTATCTTGCATGAATTGTTCCCGCAAACGTGTTTATTGTTCGTTCGTTCCCCCATTACCTTTCGCCCACCTAATGCGGAGATCGCGTGCAGTTGCCGGCTCGTTGTGTTCATGGGGGAATAGATTTCTCGCTTGCGAAGGAGCAACGATGACATTTCTGCTTACGTTTCGCAGTTTGTATTCCTTACTAACCGTTGTACCTCTGCCCTCTCCCCTACTCGACAACAAACAACAACATCTGCAACATCGACAACAACAACAACAACACGCAGAAAACATAGGGCAACTCGTGACTCCTGCGAAGAAACTGGAGGATGTCATTCACCTCGCCGAGTTGGTGATTGACGTCCTGCAGCAGAACGAGGAGCACCATGCTGAGGTGACGCTCTCCTCGTGCTCGCCTCCCGCCAGCCCTTCAGTTCCCTATTCACATTTTCTAGATCTGCTGCATGGGAGACCACAAAGTGGCATTTGATGAGTAAGCTGCAGCCAGAGCGAGGGGTGCACGGGGTGGGGTGTGCGGGGAGCAGAAAAATGTTTCTGATCGCCGGCCCGCACAGACCAGGCTAAAATTAGGCAGTAGATCCCCCCAGTGAGCTCGGACTCGCGCTAAGTCAGTGTTCTTTATTGTGTCACTTTAACTCAGTGTTCTTCATTGTGTCACTAAGTCAGTGTTCTTCATTGTGTCACTCTAACTCAGTGTTCTTCATTGTGTCACTAAGTCAGTGTTCTTCATTGTGTCACTCTAAGTCAGTGTTCTTCATTGTGTCACTAAGTCAGTGTTCTTCATTGTGTCACACTAAGTCAGTGTTCTTTATTGTGTCACTCTAAGTCAGTGTTCTTCATTGTGTCACTAATTCAGTGTTCTTCATTGTGTCACTAATTTAGTGTTCTTCATTGTGTCACTAAGTCAGTGTTCTTCATTGCATCCCTCTAAGTCAGTGTTCTTCATTGTGTCACTCTAAGTCAGTGTTCTTCATTGTGTCACTCTAAGTCAGTGTTCTTCATTGTGTCATTAAGTCAGTGTTCTTCATTGTGTCAGTAAGTCAGTGTTCTTCATTGTGTCACTCTAAGTCAGTGTTCTTCATTGTGCCACTCTAAGTCAGTGTTCTTCATTGTGTCACTAAGTTAGTGTTCTTCATTGTGTCACTCTAAGTCAGTGTTCTTCATTGTGTCACTAAGTCAGTGTTCTTCATTGTGTCACTCTAAGTCAGTGTTCTTCATAGTGTCACTCTAAATCAGGGTTCTTCATTGTGTCACTAAGTCAGTGTTCTTCATTGTGTCACTCTAAGTCAGTGTTCTTCATTGCGTCACTCTAAGTCAGTGTTCTTCATTGTGTCACTCTAAGTCAGTGTTCTTCATTGTGTCACTAAGTCAGTGTTCTTCATTGTGTCACTCTAAGTCAGTGTTCTTCATTGTGTCACTAAGTCAGTGTTCTTCATTGTGTCACACTAAGTCAGTGTTCTTTATTGTGTCACTCTAAGTCAGTGTTCTTCATTGTGTCACTAATTCAGTGTTCTTCATTGTGTCACTAATTTCGTGTTCTTCATTGTGTCACTAAGTCAGTGTTCTTCATTGCATCACTCTAAGTCAGTGTTCTTCATTGTGTCACTCTAAGTCAGTGTTCTTCATTGTGTCACTCTAAGTCAGTGTTCTTCATTGTGTCATTAAGTCAGTGTTCTTCATTGTGTCAGTAAGTCAGTGTTCTTCATTGTGTCACTCTAAGTCAGTGTTCTTCATTGTGCCACTCTAAGTCAGTGTTCTTCATTGTGTCACTAAGTTAGTGTTCTTCATTGTGTCACTCTAAGTCAGTGTTCTTCATTGTGTCACTAAGTCAGTGTTCTTCATTGTGTCACTCTAAGTCAGTGTTCTTCATAGTGTCACTCTAAATCAGGGTTCTTCATTGTGTCACTAAGTCAGTGTTCTTCATTGTGTCACTCTAAGTCAGTGTTCTTCATTGCGTCACTCTAAGTCAGTGTTCTTCATTGTGTCACTCTAAGTCAGTGTTCTTCATTGTGTCACTAAGTCAGTGTTCTTCATTGTGTCACTAAGTCAGTGTTCTTCATTGTGTCACTAAGTCAGTGTTCTTCATTGCGTCACTCTAAGTCAGTGTTCTTCATTGTGTCACTCTAAGTCAGTGTTCTTCATTGTGTCACTAAGTCAGTGTTCTTCATTGTGTCACTAAGTCAGTGTTCTTCATTGTGTCACTAAGTCAGTGTTCTTCATTGTGTCACTCTAAGTCAGTGTTCTTCATTGTGTCACTCTAAGTCAGCGTTCTTCATTGTGTCACTCTAAGTCAGTGTTCTTCATTGTGTCACTCTAAGTCAGTGTTCTTCATTGTGTCACTCTAAATCAGGGTTCTTCATTGTGTCACTAAGTCAGTGTTCTTCATTGTGTCACTCTAAGTCAGTGTTCTTCATTGTGTCACTCTAAGTCAGTGTTCTTCATTGTGTCACTCTAAGTCAGTGTTCTTCATTGTGTCACTAAGTCAGTGTTCTTCATTGTGTCACTAAGTCAGTGTTCTTCATTGTGTCACTAAGTCAGTGTTCTTCATTGTGTCACTCTAAGTCAGTGTTCTTCATTGTGTCACTTTAAGTCAGTGTTCTTTATTGTGTCACTAAATCAGTGTTCTTCATTGTGCCACTAAGTCAGTGTTCTTCATTGTGTCACTCTAAGTCAGTGTTCTTCATTGTGGCACTCTAAGTCAGTGTTCTTCATTGTGTCACTAAGTCAGTGTTCTTCATTGTGTCACACTAAGTCAGTGCTCTTTATTGTGTCACTCTAAGTCAGTGTTCTTCATTGTGTCACTAATTCAGTGTTCTTCATTGTGTCACTAATTTAGTGTTCTTCATTGTGTCACTAAGTCAGTGTTCTTCATTGCGTCACTCTAAGTCAGTGTTCTTCATTGTGTCACTCTAAGTCAGTGTTCTTCATTGTGTCACTCTAAGTCAGTGTTCTTCATTGTGTCATTAAGTCAGTGTTCTTCATTGTGTCAGTAAGTCAGTGTTCTTCATTGTGTTACTCTAAGTCAGTGTTCTTCATTGTGCCACTCTAAGTCAGTGTTCTTCATTGTGTCACTAAGTTAGTGTTCTTCATTGTGTCACTCTAAGTCAGTGTTCTTCATTGTGTCACTCTAAATCAGGGTTCTTCATTGTGTCACTAAGTCAGTGTTCTTCATTGCGTCACTCTAAGTCAGTGTTCTTCATTGTGTCACTCTAAGTCAGTGTTCTTCATTGTGTCACTAAGTCAGTGTTCTTCATTGTGTCACTAAGTCAGTGTTCTTCATTGTGTCACTAAGTCAGTGTTCTTCATTGTGTCACTCTAAGTCAGTGTTCTTCATTGTGTCACTCTAAGTCAGCGTTCTTCATTGTGTCACTCTAAGTCAGTGTTCTTCATTGTGTCACTCTAAGTCAGTGTTCTTCATTGTGCCACTCTAAGTCAGTGTTCTTCATTGTGTCACTAAGTCAGTGTTCTTCATTGTGTCACTCTAAGTCAGTGTTCTTCATTGTGTCACTAAGTCAGTGTTCTTCATTGTGTCACTCTAAGTCAGTGTTCTTCATTGTGCCACTCTAAATCAGGGTTCTTCATTGTGTCACTAAGTCAGTGTTCTTCATTGTGTCACTAAGTCAGTGTTCTTCATTGTGTCACTCTAAGTCGGTGTTCTTCATTGTGTCACTAAGTCAGTGTTCTTCATTGTGGCACTCTAAGTCAGTGTTCTTCATTGTGTCACTAAGTCAGTGTTCTTCATTGCGTCACTCTAAGTCAGTGTTCTTCATTGTGTCACTCTAAGTCAGTGTTCTTCATTGTGTCACTCTAAGTCAGTGTTCTTCATTGTGTCATTAAGTCAGTGTTCTTCATTGTGTCAGTAAGTCAGTGTTCTTCATTGTGTCACTCTAAGTCAGTGTTCTTCATTGTGCCACTCTAAGTCAGTGTTCTTCATTGTGTCACTAAGTTAGTGTTCTTTATTGTGTCACTCTAAGTCAGTGTTCTTCATTGTGTCACTAAGTCAGTGTTCTTCATTGTGTCACTCTAAGTCAGTGTTCTTCATTGTGTCACTCTAAATCAGGGTTCTTCATTGTGTCACTAAGTCAGTGTTCTTCATTGCGTCACTCTAAGTCAGTGTTCTTCATTGTGTCACTCTAAGTCAGTGTTCTTCATTGTGTCACTAAGTCAGTGTTCTTCATTGTGTCACTAAGTCAGTGTTCTTCATTGTGTCACTAAGTCAGTGTTCTTCATTGTGTCACTCTAAGTCAGTGTTCTTCATTGTGTCACTCTAAGTCAGCGTTCTTCATTGTGTCACTCTAAGTCAGTGTTCTTCATTGTGTCACTCTAAGTCAGTGTTCTTCATTGTGCCACTCTAAGTCAGTGTTCTTCATTGTGTCACTAAGTCAGTGTTCTTCATTGTGTCACTCTAAGTCAGTGTTCTTCATTGTGTCACTAAGTCAGTGTTCTTCATTGTGTCACTCTAAGTCAGTGTTCTTCATTGTGTCACTC
Organism: Petromyzon marinus; assembly: GCF_048934315.1. Classification (NCBI taxonomy): domain Eukaryota; kingdom Metazoa; phylum Chordata; class Hyperoartia; order Petromyzontiformes; family Petromyzontidae; genus Petromyzon; species Petromyzon marinus. The sequence goes on along the minus strand of NC_133696.1, from coordinate 1,256,491 downwards.
TAAATCAGGGTTCTTCATTGTGTCAATAAGTCAGTGTTCTTCATTGTGTCACTCTAAGTCAGTGTTCTTCATTGTGTCACTCTAAGTCAGTGTTCTTCATTGTGTCACTCTAAGTCAGTGTTCTTCATTGTGTCACTAAGTCAGTGTTCTTCATTGTGTCACTCTAAGTCAGTGTTCTTCATTGTGTCATTAAGTCAGTGTTCTTCATTGTGTCAGTAAGTCAGTGTTCTTCATTGTGTCACTCTAAGTCAGTGTTCTTCATTGTGCCACTCTAAGTCAGTGTTCTTCATTGTGTCACTAAGTTAGTGTTCTTCATTGTGTCACTCTAAGTCAGTGTTCTTCATTGTGTCACTAAGTCAGTGTTCTTCATTGTGTCACTCTAAGTCAGTGTTCTTCATTGTGTCACTCTAAATCAGGGTTCTTCATTGTGTCACTAAGTCAGTGTTCTTCATTGCGTCACTCTAAGTCAGTGTTCTTCATTGTGTCACTCTAAGTCAGTGTTCTTCATTGTGTCACTAAGTCAGTGTTCTTCATTGTGTCACTAAGTCAGTGTTCTTCATTGTGTCACTAAGTCAGTGTTCTTCATTGTGTCACTCTAAGTCAGTGTTCTTCATTGTGTCACTCTAAGTCAGCGTTCTTCATTGTGTCACTCTAAGTCAGTGTTCTTCATTGTGTCACTCTAAGTCAGTGTTCTTCATTGTGCCACTCTAAGTCAGTGTTCTTCATTGTGTCACTAAGTCAGTGTTCTTCATTGTGTCACTCTAAGTCAGTGTTCTTCATTGTGTCACTAAGTCAGTGTTCTTCATTGTGTCACTCTAAGTCAGTGTTCTTCATTGTGTCACTCTAAATCAGGGTTCTTCATTGTGTCACTAAGTCAGTGTTCTTCATTGTGTCACTCTAAGTCAGTGTTCTTCATTGTGTCACTCTAAGTCATTGTTCTTCATTGTGTCACTCTAAGTCAGTGTTCTTCATTGTGTCACTAAGTCAGTGTTCTTCATTGTGTCACTAAGTCAGTGTTCTTCATTGTGTCACTAAGTCAGTGTTCTTCATTGTGTCACTCTAAGTCAGTGTTCTTCATTGTGTCACTCTAAGTCAGCGTTCTTCATTGTGTCACTCTAAGTCAGTGTTCTTCATTGTGTCACTCTAAGTCAGTGTTCTTCATTGTGTCACTCTTAGTCAGTGTTCTTTATTGTGTCACTAAGTCAGTGTTCTTCATTGTGTCACTAAGTCAGTGTTCTTCATTGTGTCACTCTAAGTCAGTGTTCTTCATTGTGTCACTCTAAGTCAGTGTTCTTCATTGTGTCACTCTAAGTCATTGTTCTTCATTGTGTCACTCTAAGTCAGTGTTCTTCATTGTGTCACTAAGTCAGTGTTCTTCATTGTGTCACTAAGTCAGTGTTCTTCATTGTGTCACTAAGTCAGTGTTCTTCATTGTGTCACTCTAAGTCAGTGTTCTTCATTGTGTCACTCTAAGTCAGCGTTCTTCATTGTGTCACTCTAAGTCAGTGTTCTTCATTGTGTCACTCTAAGTCAGTGTCCTTCATTGTGTCACTCTTAGTCAGTGTTCTTTATTGTGTCACTAAGTCAGTGTTCTTCATTGTGTCACTAAGTCAGTGTTCTTCATTGTGTCACTCTAAGTCAGTGTTCTTCATTGTGTCATTAAGTCAGTGTTCTTCATTGTGTCAGTAAGTCAGTGTTCTTCATTGTGTTACTCTAAGTCAGTGTTCTTCATTGTGCCACTCTAAGTCAGTGTTCTTCATTGTGTCACTAAGTTAGTGTTCTTCATTGTGTCACTCTAAGTCAGTGTTCTTCATTGTGTCACTCTAAATCAGGGTTCTTCATTGTGTCACTAAGTCAGTGTTCTTCATTGCGTCACTCTAAGTCAGTGTTCTTCATTGTGTCACTCTAAGTCAGTGTTCTTCATTGTGTCACTAAGTCAGTGTTCTTCATTGTGTCACTAAGTCAGTGTTCTTCATTGTGTCACTAAGTCAGTGTTCTTCATTGTGTCACTCTAAGTCAGTGTTCTTCATTGTGTCACTCTAAGTCAGCGTTCTTCATTGTGTCACTCTAAGTCAGTGTTCTTCATTGTGTCACTCTAAGTCAGTGTTCTTCATTGTGCCACTCTAAGTCAGTGTTCTTCATTGTGTCACTAAGTCAGTGTTCTTCATTGTGTCACTCTAAGTCAGTGTTCTTCATTGTGTCACTAAGTCAGTGTTCTTCATTGTGTCACTCTAAGTCAGTGTTCTTCATTGTGCCACTCTAAATCAGGGTTCTTCATTGTGTCACTAAGTCAGTGTTCTTCATTGTGTCACTAAGTCAGTGTTCTTCATTGTGTCACTCTAAGTCGGTGTTCTTCATTGTGTCACTAAGTCAGTGTTCTTCATTGTGGCACTCTAAGTCAGTGTTCTTCATTGTGTCACTAAGTCAGTGTTCTTCATTGCGTCACTCTAAGTCAGTGTTCTTCATTGTGTCACTCTAAGTCAGTGTTCTTCATTGTGTCACTCTAAGTCAGTGTTCTTCATTGTGTCATTAAGTCAGTGTTCTTCATTGTGTCAGTAAGTCAGTGTTCTTCATTGTGTCACTCTAAGTCAGTGTTCTTCATTGTGCCACTCTAAGTCAGTGTTCTTCATTGTGTCACTAAGTTAGTGTTCTTTATTGTGTCACTCTAAGTCAGTGTTCTTCATTGTGTCACTAAGTCAGTGTTCTTCATTGTGTCACTCTAAGTCAGTGTTCTTCATTGTGTCACTCTAAATCAGGGTTCTTCATTGTGTCACTAAGTCAGTGTTCTTCATTGCGTCACTCTAAGTCAGTGTTCTTCATTGTGTCACTCTAAGTCAGTGTTCTTCATTGTGTCACTAAGTCAGTGTTCTTCATTGTGTCACTAAGTCAGTGTTCTTCATTGTGTCACTAAGTCAGTGTTCTTCATTGTGTCACTCTAAGTCAGTGTTCTTCATTGTGTCACTCTAAGTCAGCGTTCTTCATTGTGTCACTCTAAGTCAGTGTTCTTCATTGTGTCACTCTAAGTCAGTGTTCTTCATTGTGCCACTCTAAGTCAGTGTTCTTCATTGTGTCACTAAGTCAGTGTTCTTCATTGTGTCACTCTAAGTCAGTGTTCTTCATTGTGTCACTAAGTCAGTGTTCTTCATTGTGTCACTCTAAGTCAGTGTTCTTCATTGTGTCACTCTAAATCAGGGTTCTTCATTGTGTCAATAAGTCAGTGTTCTTCATTGTGTCACTCTAAGTCAGTGTTCTTCATTGTGTCACTCTAAGTCAGTGTTCTTCATTGTGTCACTCTAAGTCAGTGTTCTTCATTGTGTCACTAAGTCAGTGTTCTTCATTGTGTCACTCTAAGTCAGTGTTCTTCATTGTGTCATTAAGTCAGTGTTCTTCATTGTGTCAGTAAGTCAGTGTTCTTCATTGTGTCACTCTAAGTCAGTGTTCTTCATTGTGCCACTCTAAGTCAGTGTTCTTCATTGTGTCACTAAGTTAGTGTTCTTCATTGTGTCACTCTAAGTCAGTGTTCTTCATTGTGTCACTAAGTCAGTGTTCTTCATTGTGTCACTCTAAGTCAGTGTTCTTCATTGTGTCACTCTAAATCAGGGTTCTTCATTGTGTCACTAAGTCAGTGTTCTTCATTGCGTCACTCTAAGTCAGTGTTCTTCATTGTGTCACTCTAAGTCAGTGTTCTTCATTGTGTCACTAAGTCAGTGTTCTTCATTGTGTCACTAAGTCAGTGTTCTTCATTGTGTCACTAAGTCAGTGTTCTTCATTGTGTCACTCTAAGTCAGTGTTCTTCATTGTGTCACTCTAAGTCAGCGTTCTTCATTGTGTCACTCTAAGTCAGTGTTCTTCATTGTGTCACTCTAAGTCAGTGTTCTTCATTGTGCCACTCTAAGTCAGTGTTCTTCATTGTGTCACTAAGTCAGTGTTCTTCATTGTGTCACTCTAAGTCAGTGTTCTTCATTGTGTCACTAAGTCAGTGTTCTTCATTGTGTCACTCTAAGTCAGTGTTCTTCATTGTGTCACTCTAAATCAGGGTTCTTCATTGTGTCACTAAGTCAGTGTTCTTCATTGTGTCACTCTAAGTCAGTGTTCTTCATTGTGTCACTCTAAGTCATTGTTCTTCATTGTGTCACTCTAAGTCAGTGTTCTTCATTGTGTCACTAAGTCAGTGTTCTTCATTGTGTCACTAAGTCAGTGTTCTTCATTGTGTCACTAAGTCAGTGTTCTTCATTGTGTCACTCTAAGTCAGTGTTCTTCATTGTGTCACTCTAAGTCAGCGTTCTTCATTGTGTCACTCTAAGTCAGTGTTCTTCATTGTGTCACTCTAAGTCAGTGTTCTTCATTGTGTCACTCTTAGTCAGTGTTCTTTATTGTGTCACTAAGTCAGTGTTCTTCATTGTGTCACTAAGTCAGTGTTCTTCATTGTGTCACTCTAAGTCAGTGTTCTTCATTGTGTCACTCTAAGTCAGCGTTCTTCATTGTGTCACTCTAAGTCAGTGTTGTTCATTGTGTCACTAAGTCAGTGTTCTTCATTGTGTCACTCTAAGTCAGTGTTCTTCATTGTGTCACTAAGTCAGTGTTCTTCATTGTGTCACTCTAAGTCAGTGTTCTTCATTGTGTCACTCTAAGTCAGTGTTCTTCATTGTGTCACTCTAAGTCAGCGTTCTTCATTGTGTCACTCTAAGTCAGTGTTCTTCATTGTGTCACTAAGTCAGTGTTCTTCATTGTGTCACTCTAAGTCAGTGTTCTTCATTGTGTCACTCTAAATCAGTGTTCTTCATTGTGTCACTAAGTCAGTGTTCTTCATTGTGTCACTCTAAGTCAGTGTTCTTCATTGTGCCACTCTAAGCCAGTGTTCTTCATTGTGTCACTCTAAGTCAGTGTTCTTCATTGTGTCACTAAGTCAGTGTTCTTCATTGTGTCACTAAGTCAGTGTTCTTCATTGTGTCACTAAGTCAGTGTTCTTCATTGTGTCACTCTAAGTCAGTGTTCTTCATTGTGTCACTCTAAGTCAGTGTTCTTCGTTGTGTCACTCTTAGTCAGTGTTCTTTATTGTGTCACTAAGTCAGTGTTCTTCATTGTGTCACTCTAAGTCAGTGTTCTTCATTGTGTCACTCTAAGTCAGTGTTCTTCATTGTGTCACTCTAAGTCAGCGTTCTTCATTGTGTCACTAAGTCAGTGTTCTTCATTGTGTCACTCTAAGTCAGTGTTCTTCATTGTGTCACTAAGTCCGCGTTCTTCATTGTGTCACTCTAAGTCAGCGTTCTTCATTGTGTCACTCTAAGTCAGTGTTCTTCATTGTATCACTAAGTCAGTGTTCTTCATTGTGTCACTAAGTCAGTGTTCTTCATTGTTTCACTCTAAGTCAGTGTTCTTCATTGTGTCACTAAGTCAGTGTTCTTTATTGTGTCACTAAGTCAGTGTTCTTCATTGTGTCACTAAGTCAGTGTTCTTCATTGTGTCACTAAGTCAGTGTTCTTTATTGTGTCTCTCTAAGTCAGTGTTCTTCATTGCATCACTCTAAGTCAGTGTTCTTCATTGTGTCACTCTAAGTCACTGTTCTTCATTGTGTCACTCTAAGTCAGTGTTCTTCATTGTGTCACTCTAAGTCACTGTTCTTCATTGTGTCACTCTAAGTCAGTGTTCTTCATTGTGTCACTCTAAGTCAGTGTTCTTCATTGTGTCACTCTAAGTCAGTGTTCTTCATTGTGTCACTAAGTCAGTGTTCTTCATTGTGTCACTAAGTCAGTGTTCTTCATTGCGTCACTCTAAGTCAGTGTTCTTCATTGTGTCACTAAGTCAGTGTTCTTCATTGTGTCACTAAGTCAGTGTTCTTCATTGCGTCACTCTAAGTCAGTGTTCTTCATTGTGTCACTAAGTCAGTGTTCTTCATTGTGTCACTCTAAGTCGGTGTTCTTCATTGTGTCACTAAGTCAGTGTTCTTCATTGTGTCACTAAGTCAGTGTTCTTCAATGTGTCACTCTAAGTCAGTGTTCTTCATTGTGTCACTCTAAGTCAGTGTTCTTCATTGCGTCACTCTAAGTCAGTGTTCTTCATTGTGTCACTAAGTCAGTGTTCTTCATTGTGTCACTCTAAGTCAGCATTCTTCATTGTGTCACTAAGTCAGTGTTCTTCATTGTGTCACTCTAAGTCAGTATTCTTCATTGTGTCACTAAGTCAGTGGTCTTCATTGTGTCACTCTAAGTCAGTGTTCTTCATTCTGTCACTAAGTCAGTGTTCTTCATTGTGTCACTCTAAGTCAGTGTTCTTTATTGTGTCACTCTAAGTCAGTGTTCTTCATTGTGTCACTAAGTCAGTGTTCTTCATTGTGTCACTCTAAGTCAGTGTTCTTCATTGTGTCACTCTAAGTCAGTGTTCTTCATTGTGTCACTCTAAGTCAGTGTTTTTCATTGTGTCACTCTAAATCAGTGTTCTTCATTGTGTCACTCTAAGTCAGTGTTCTTCATTTTGTCACTCTAAATCAGTGTTCTTCATTGTGTCACTCTAAGTCAGTGTTCTTCATTGTGTCACTAAGTCAGTGTTCTTCATTGCGTCACTCTAAGTCAGTGTTCTTCATTGTGTCACTCTAAGTCGGTGTTCTTCATTGTGTCACTAAGTCAGTGTTCTTCATTGTGTCACTAAGTCAGTGTTCTTCATTGTGTCACTCTAAGTCAGTGTTCTTCATTGTGTCACTCTAAGTCGGTGTTCTTCATTGTGTCACTAAGTCAGTGTTCTTCATTGTGTCACTAAGTCAGTGTTCTTTATTGTGTCTCTCTAAGTCAGTGTTCTTCATTGTGTCTCTCTAAGTCGGTGTTCTTCATTGTGTCACTAAGTCAGTGTTCTTCATTGTGTCACTAAGTCACTGTTCTTCATTGTGTCACTCTAAGTCAGTGTTCTTTATTGTGTCTCTCTAAGTCAGTGTTCTTCATTGTGTCACTAAGTCAGTGTTCTTCATTGTGTCACTCTAAGTCAGTGTTCTTTATTGTGTCACTAAGTCAGTGTTCTTCATTGTGTCACTCTAAGTCGGTGTTCTTCATTGTGTCACTAAGTCAGTGTTCTTCATTGTGTCACTAAGTCACTGTTCTTCATTGTGTCACTCTAAGTCAGTGTTCTTTATTGTGTCACTAAGTCAGTGTTCTTCATTGTGTCACTCTAAGTCAGTGTTCTTCATTGTGTCACTAAGTCAGTGTTCTTCATTGTGTCACTCTAAGTCAGTGTTCTTCATTGTGTCACACTAAATCAGGGTTCTTCATTGTGTCGCTAAGTCAGTGTTCTTCATTGTGTCACTCTAAGTCAGTGTTCTTCATTGTGTCACTAAGTCAGTGTTCTTCATTGTGTCACTCTAAGTCAGTGTTCTTCATTGTGTCACTCTAAGTCAGTGTTCTTCATTGCGTCACTCTAAGTCAGTGTTCTTCATTGTGTCACTCTAAGTCAGTGTTCTTCATTGTGTCACTAAGTCAGTGTTCTTCATTGTGTCACTCTAAGTCAGTGTTCTTCATTGTGTCACTCTAAGTCAGTGTTCTTCATTGCGTCACTCTAAGTCAGTGTTCTTTATTGTGTCACTCTAAGTCAGTGTTCTTCATTGTGTCACTCTAAGTCAGTGTTCTTCATTGTGTCACTCTAAGTCAGTGTTCTTCATTGTGTCACTCTAAGTCAGTGTTCTTCAATGTGTCACTCTAAGTCAGTGTTCTTCATTGTGTCACTAAGTCAGTGTTCTTCATTGTGTCACTAAGTTAGTGTTCTTCATTGTGTCACTCTAAGTCAGTGTTCTTCATTGTGTCACTAAGTCAGTGTTCTTCATTGTGTCACTAAGTCAGTGTTCTTCATTGTGTCACTCTAAGTCAGTGTTCTTCATTGTGTCACTCTAAGTCGGTGTTCTTCATTGTGTCACTAAGTCAGTGTTCTTCATTGTGTCACTAAGTCAGTGTTCTTCATTGTGTCACTCTAAGTCAGTGTTCTTCATTGTGTCACTCTAAGTCAGTGTTCTTCATTGTGTCACTCTAAGTCAGTGTTCTTCATTGTGTCACTAAGTCAGTGTTCTTCATTGTGTCACTCTAAGTCGGTGTTCTTCATTGTGTCACTAAGTCAGTGTTCTTCATTGTGTCACTCTAAGTCAGTGTTCTTTATTGTGTCACTAAGTCAGTGTTCTTCATTGTGTCACTCTAAGTCGGTGTTCTTCATTGTGTCACTAAGTCAGTGTTCTTCATTGTGTCACTAAGTCAGTGTTCTTCATTGTGTCACTCTAAGTCAGTGTTCTTCATTGTGTCACTCTAAGTCAGTGTTCTTCATTGCGTCACTCTAAGTCAGTGTTCTTTATTGTGTCACTCTAAGTCAGTGTTCTTCATTGTGTTACTCTAAGTCAGTGTTCTTCATTGTGTCACTCTAAGTCAGTGTTCTTCATTGTGTCACTAAGTCAGTGTTCTTCAATGTGTCACTCTAAGTCAGTGTTCTTCATTGTGTCACTAAGTCAGTGTTCTTCATTGTGTCACTCTAAGTCAGTGTTCTTCATTGTGTCACTAAGTCAGTGTTCTTCATTGTGTCACTAAGTCAGTGTTCTTCATTGTGTCACTCTAAGTCAGTGTTCTTCATTGCGTCACTCTAAGTCAGTGTTCTTCATTGTGTCACTCTAAGTCAGTGTTCTTCATTGTGTCACTAAGTCAGTGTTCTTCATTGTGTCACTCTAAGTCAGTGTTCTTCATTGTGTCACTCTAAGTCAGTGTTCTTCATTGCGTCACTCTAAGTCAGTGTTCTTTATTGTGTCACTCTAAGTCAGTGTTCTTCATTGTGTCACTCTAAGTCAGTGTTCTTCATTGTGTCACTCTAAGTCAGTGTTCTTCATTGCGTCACTCTAAGTCAGTGTTCTTCATTGTGTCACTCTAAGTCAGTGTTCTTCATTGTGTCACTCTAAATCAGTGTTCTTCATTGTGTCACTCTAAGTCAGTGTTCTTCATTGTGTCACTAAGTCAGTGTTCTTCATTGTGTCACTCTAAGTCAGTGTTCTTCATTGTGTCACTCTAAGTCAGTGTTCTTCATTGTGTCACTAAGTCAGTGTTCTTCATTGTGTCACTCTAAGTCAGTGTTCTTCATTGTGTCACTAAGTCAGTGTTCTTCATTGTGTCACTCTAAGTCAGTGTTCTTTATTGTGTCACTAAGTCAGTGTTCTTCATTGTGTCACTCTAAGTCAGTGTTCTTCATTGTGTCACTCTAAGTCAGTGTTCTTCATTGTGTCACTCTAAGTCAGTGTTCTTCATTGTGTCACTAAGTCAGTGTTCTTCATTGTGTCACTCTAAGTCGGTGTTCTTCATTGTGTCACTAAGTCAGTGTTCTTCATTGTGTCACTCTAAGTCAGTGTTCTTTATTGTGTCACTAAGTCAGTGTTCTTCATTGTGTCACTCTAAGTCGGTGTTCTTCATTGTGTCACTAAGTCAGTGTTCTTTATTGTGTCACTCTAAGTCAGTGTTCTTCATTGTGTCACTCTAAGTCAGTGTTCTTCATTGTGTCACTCTAAGTCAGTGTTCTTCATTGCGTCACTCTAAGTCAGTGTTCTTCATTGTGTCACTCTAAGTCAGTGTTCTTCATTGTGTCACTCTAAATCAGTGTTCTTCATTGTGTCACTCTAAGTCAGTGTTCTTCATTGTGTCACTAAGTCAGTGTTCTTCATTGTGTCACTCTAAGTCAGTGTTCTTCATTGTGTCACTCTAAGTCAGTGTTCTTCATTGTGTCACTAAGTCAGTGTTCTTCATTGTGTCACTCTAAGTCAGTGTTCTTCATTGTGTCACTAAGTCAGTGTTCTTCATTGTGTCACTCTAAGTCAGTGTTCTTTATTGTGTCACTAAGTCAGTGTTCTTCATTGTGTCACTCTAAGTCAGTGTTCTTCATTGTGTCACTCTAAGTCAGTGTTCTTCATTGTGTCACTCTAAGTCAGTGTTCTTCATTGTGTCACTAAGTCAGTGTTCTTCATTGTGTCACTCTAAGTCGGTGTTCTTCATTGTGTCACTAAGTCAGTGTTCTTCATTGTGTCACTCTAAGTCAGTGTTCTTTATTGTGTCACTAAGTCAGTGTTCTTCATTGTGTCACTCTAAGTCGGTGTTCTTCATTGTGTCACTAAGTCAGTGTTCTTCATTGTGTCACTAAGTCAGTGTTCTTCATTGTGTCACTCTAAGTCAGTGTTCTTCATTGTGTCACTCTAAGTCAGTGTTCTTCATTGCGTCACTCTAAGTCAGTGTTCTTTATTGTGTCACTCTAAGTCAGTGTTCTTCATTGTGTCACTCTAAGTCAGTGTTCTTCATTGTGTCACTCTAAGTCAGTGTTCTTCATTGTGTCACTAAGTCAGTGTTCTTCAATGTGTCACTCTAAGTCAGTGTTCTTCATTGTGTCACTAAGTCAGTGTTCTTCATTGTGTCACTCTAAGTCAGTGTTCTTCATTGTGTCACTAAGTCAGTGTTCTTCATTGTGTCACTAAGTCAGTGTTCTTCATTGTGTCACTCTAAGTCAGTGTTCTTCATTGCGTCACTCTAAGTCAGTGTTCTTCATTGTGTCACTCTAAGTCAGTGTTCTTCATTGTGTCACTAAGTCAGTGTTCTTCATTGTGTCACTCTAAGTCAGTGTTCTTAAGTCAGTGTTCTTCATTGTGTCACTAAGTCAGTGTTCTTCATTGTGTCACTCTAAGTCAGTGTTCTTCATTGCGTCACTCTAAGTCAGTGTTCTTCATTGTGTCACTCTAAGTCAGTGTTCTTCATTGTGTCACTAAGTCAGTGTTCTTCATTGTGTCACTCTAAGTCAGTGTTCTTCATTGTGTCACTCTAAGTCAGTGTTCTTCATTGCGTCACTCTAAGTCAGTGTTCTTTATTGTGTCACTCTAAGTCAGTGTTCTTCATTGTGTCACTCTAAGTCAGTGTTCTTCATTGTGTCACTCTAAGTCAGTGTTCTTCATTGCGTCACTCTAAGTCAGTGTTCTTCATTGTGTCACTCTAAGTCAGTGTTCTTCATTGTGTCACTCTAAATCAGTGTTCTTCATTGTGTCACTCTAAGTCAGTGTTCTTCATTGTGTCACTAAGTCAGTGTTCTTCATTGTGTCACTCTAAGTCAGTGTTCTTCATTGTGTCACTAAGTCAGTGTTCTTCATTGTGTCACTAAGTCAGTGTTCTTCATTGCGTCACTCTAAGTCAGTGTTCTTCATTGCGTCACTCTAAGTCAGTGTTCTTCATTGTGTCACTCTAAGTCAGTGTTCTTCATTGTGTCACTAAGTCAGTGTTCTTCATTGTGTCACTCTAAGTCAGTGTTCTTCATTGTGTCACTCTAAGTCAGTGTTCTTCATTGCGTCACTCTAAGTCAGTGTTCTTTATTGTGTCACTCTAAGTCAGTGTTCTTCATTGTGTCACTCGAAGTCAGTGTTCTTCATTGTGTCACTCTAAGTCAGTGTTCTTCATTGCGTCACTCTAAGTCAGTGTTCTTCATTGTGTCACTCTAAGTCAGTGTTCTTCATTGTGTCACTCTAAGTCAGTGTTCTTCATTGTGTCACTCTAAGTCAGTGTTCTTCATTGTGTCACTAAGTCAGTGTTCTTCATTGTGTCACTCTAAGTCAGTGTTCTTCATTGTGTCACTCTAAGTCAGTGTTCTTCATTGTGTCACTAAGTCAGTGTTCTTCATTGTGTCACTCTAAGTCAGTGTTCTTCATTGTGTCACTAAGTCAGTGTTCTTCATTGTGTCACTCTAAGTCAGTGTTCTTTATTGTGTCACTAAGTCAGTGTTCTTCATTGTGTCACTAAGTCAGTGTTCTTCATTGCGTCACTCTAAGTCAGTGTTCTTCATTGTGTCACTCTAAGTCAGTGTTCTTCATTGTGTCACTAAGTCAGTGTTCTTCATTGTGTCACTCTAAGTCAGTGTTCTTCATTGTGTCACTAAGTCAGCGTTCTTCATTGTGTCACTCTAAGTCAGCGTTCTTACTTGCGTCACCCAGGGGTTGACTGAGTTCGTCAACTCAAACCAAGTGTCACGTTGTACTCCCTCAGCGACTGTTAATGCTGCCCTGACAGAATGCAGATGTTGAGCTTGCCAAGGTGGCGTCTTGCTCGAACGAGGTCTAACACCCAAACATTATTGTTGCCCGCGGTCAATTTGATCGCTTAATTTGTATTCCCACAGCGCCAATCCACGTTGCTTTGCGATCTCCGTCGATGAGTTTGCGTGCGGTCACCGTTAAAATCTTTCGGAGCCTCTCCGTTGTTCGCGGCCGAGAACTTTAGTGGAAACCTTTTCCGCGTATTTTTTTTTCTGTTTCCCCGTTCGCTTCTTGTGTTTGCGCCGCTAACGCCAATGCTTTTGTTTTCATTTCTGTTTTGAAAAAAAAAATCCCACCAAAACCAACTCCCCCGCCCCCCCTCCCTCTCCCCGTCTCGTTGCACCACACACACCACCCTTGTCGGGATGCCATGCAGGGAAGGGAGGTACGTACGGTCGCTTTTTACCTCACTTTTTACAGCTCCCCCCCCCCCCCCCCCCACTTATGAACAAACTCTGCATGTTCCGATCAACATGTTCCGATCAACATGTTCCCACCATACCTGACGCTCAGGTTACCCCCCCCCCTCGCCCCTCTTGCCTGACCCCCACTTTTTTGATGAACCATTTTTTCCCCGACCACCGATGAAGTTCCTTGGATCGTGATTTCCAAATGAATGCTGGGTAACTCCTCCAAAAAGAAACCTCTTAAACAACAGAAACTGCCTCGATGATCTCTGACGCTGGTGGTGTTGTTTTGTTTGTACCAGAGTACCTCGCTTATTTAAATGCAGCAGCGCAGGATTGAATAAATCAAAAACTTTGATTAATTTTTCTACAAATATGTCAGATCGCAACTGAAGGCTAGCCCTGGGATTTTCAGCTTTGAAGATGTTTTGGCCAGCCAGCGTAGTCTTGAGGTACGCAGCCTAATTGTAAACATTTACCTGTTAAAATACACCGTGAGATCAAGATAAACTTATCACCAAAAAGAATAAACCATTGATTTATTTTAGTATGTATGAGTCTATATTGGTTGTTAGCAGGAGCCAATAATGTCACCTTTTATTAATGAAACTTTAATGTTATATTTTAATTTACCACACATACTTTCTCTTTGAAAAAAATTATAACTTCCCAAATGTTCAACTCATGAACTGCAAATGAACTGAAGAATAGTGATTTTGCCAACGTGACAGAGCGGCAATCTGCACTGACGTGTTACGTTAAAGTCCGACAGCTCGTGTCATTATCCCGCGTCACGAGCATTGTAACGGCACACTACGCTACAACAACAATCCCGCTTTCTCATGAAGGGTGCACGAACGTCGAAGGTAATCTAATACGCAACAAATTACTGCCAAAGTTACACATCAACTCAGCCGTAAATTACCAACTTTGAACGTTAACTGTTCTGTTCTGAGCTCTCAGATCGTCCATCAGATAAGAGACCATCTCAACAGGCTCTCAGAATTTTACTCAACGCCAGCGATGTAAGCGTCGTTATAGCGGCGGAATAAACAGAACCACGGTGGAAATGAGTTTGGCCTCATCGTCGCTGATCGGCTGATGGAAGGGACAGATGACGATGTGTACGTACGTTGAACTTCTTTCGCACCATACTTAGCCAACCGTGATAAATCGGAGGTGGTCGGCAAGTTTTTTTTTTGCAGGAGTTTCACAGCATCAGAAACCCACGCAAAGTGCACCACCAGTGGTTTTGAATCTCCCCCTTAAGAATTTCTCCGGGCTTTGTTTGAGCGCACCTTGGCTGAAGTGATGCGAGACATCCCGTCTCCCACACACGGTCCGCCTCGGGGCGGTGGTCACACACTGGCGAGCCGTGATGTGCTCTCACTGCATAGGGCTTTCCTGCAAGGGGGCAAATGGAATTACATGTGTCCTAATAATAATTGTGTGTAAGGGGGAGGGGGATCCTTGAAAATAATGAACCCTGCGTGGGTACTTAGTGTATCAGTCGATCGAGTCTTTATTTCTATAGCACTATTTGGTGCAAAGGATGCCATTCAAAGTGCTGTACAGATTTTTAAAAAAACATTGTTAATAGACTCATTCACAAGAAGGATTAAAGCAAATTCCATACAAAACAAAATTGCATTATAATAAATTACTATCGAAGGCATATTCTCGGTTCTTTCGGTAAAGTCACCACCACGTAGAAGGGAAACAATAAAATAATAAAAATATAAAACAATACAATTCTCACGACGTTTCGACTGCAACACAAGCAATCATCATCTGGTGTGAAAACCACAGCAAGATGATGATTGCTTGTGTTGCAGTCGAAACGTCGTGAGAATTGTATTGTTTTATATTTTTATTATTTTATTGTTTCCTTTCTACGTGGTGACTTTACCGAAATAACCAGGAATATTAATCCCTGCAGTCACGAAAGCTTTAAATCAAAATATCGAAGGCATATTAAAAAAATAAGACTATAAAATAATCTTAAGTAAGAGCAAGTTTAAAAATGTGAGTTTTTAGATTTAACTTAACACTGCTTAATGATTGCATTATTAGATGCTAGGGCTGTTGCCGATGTGCAGAGCGCAAGGCGAGTTAGTTGCCTTGTAAGTTTTAAGGCGACTGCGAGCCAGTCGTCACGTGCCTCCCCAGCCATTACCTCTAAATCACATCCCGATCGAAAAGGGTTTCCTTGGCGTTTCCTCTGAGTGCGTACCGGGTGACTGCACAGTTCATTCACATGCAGATGATTAAATCGTGCCAACATAAAGCAGTCTTGTTATCGACAGAAGAGCAGAATAATTATTTGAAATGTAGCATAACTCTGAGAGAAATTACTCGATGAAAGGGAATTCATTTCAGAATGCCTCAGGGGGCAGTTTCAATCGGCAAAGAAGTAATTGTAAGTCACATAAATAATGTTTACTTATCTTGCCTTCGGTCACTTATCCCCGCACGTTATGGCGAATTCTGTCTGCCTCGTTTCCACTCGGGTCATGGGATTCATGCACGTGAATTCATTCATTCATTCATTCGCACGGGACACATTCACATTCAGCCGCAGGTGTTATTTTGACCACGAGCCGACATTGTGTCATCTGCGCGCACATCTTGTGCAGACCGGCTATGTCACGCGGGCCGCTCAATCCCGCGTCGTATCCCCTCTCGTCGTGGCGATGGTCACACAATCAGCGCGGCTGTCAACCCGCGCCGTTGCTGACGCCGTTGCTGACGCCGTCGCTGACGGGATGTGAGACGTGGCCGGTGCCTGCCTGCAACTTGCAACGCGAAACTCCGAGCCGTCTCCCTCCGGCCGCTACCGCCGCGTGATGTTCCGCACGATGCCCGACGTTTCGCTGCACGTTGTTGCCAGCTTCTCCGGGGACTGAATGGAGCAGCTCTCCTGTTCTACCCTCGACGGTGTAAACTAAACTATTTAAACTATTTTTTTTATTTTACCAGGTAACGCCCACTGAGCTGTATAGCTCTTTCTCAGCTCTTTTTCAGAAGCGACCTGGCTACCACAAATGAGAGCTCAATGAAATGGCTAATCACGTGGCCATTTATAACAGCCAAACGCTCTAAACGCGTGGTAGTGATGTTGATTCTAAATGTGGAGGGAAAAACCGGAGGACCCGGAGAAAAATCCACGCGACCACGGGGAGAGAGACACGCAAATTCCAACTATACAGCAGGCGTCAGGGTCGGGATCAAACCCACGACTTCCTGCACATCAGGCGAGGCAGTTAACATCTCGCCACCGAGGCCGATGTATAAACATCGCAGACTGTGGAACGACACGCAGCGCAACGCGAAAACATACCCGGTTAGAGTTCACCGTCCCGTGATCGGCCCCATGTTAGGCATAGATCGTGGCCATCGCTCTGGACAAGTGCTGCAGCACAATGGGACACTCGATGTCTTATTTGGGGGCGATGGTCTTGGAGTGGAGGGGAAAAAACCTTATCATTAGCATCAGCGTGCCAAAAGTTAGTTTACTGACATACACACACCTTATTATCTTCTCAGTAAACTTCACTTTCGGGGCCACCTTGCATCATCCACATTTGCAACATTTATTTTGTCACGAAGATAGTGGCTAATTTGCTATTCAGTTATTCTCATCCGCTTGTTGGAACAACGTACACACAAGTCATCGGCTCTTTTGCAGTGTGAATATATAACATACTTTTAATTATATATCAGATCATTACAATAAAGTAAAGGTGGATTCTGGAGGAGGGATATCTTTGAAACCAGTAACAACCGGTCCCAGATGGAAAGGAGGCTTTGGCGGACACCTCGACGAAGCAAAGCAAAACTTGTGGCCTAACTCGCGGCCAGAGCGAGGGATGTGTATGATGCATGTATGTTGGACTTATTTTGCACCGTACGTAGCCAACCGCGCTAATTGGAGGTGCGGGGAAAGGTCAACCAACAAAACACAAAAAGCAGTTCTAAAGAAATTAGTTTTCAATCGAGATTTAAAAGTACATAGCTCCAGTGGCTTCCTAATAAACCATCAAGCAGGGTTAGCACAGTGCATGTGAACACGCCTTGACCGAGATACCATTCGCATGGAAACACCACACACACACCATCAACCCACACACACCATCAACACACACACACCATCAACACACCATCAACACACACACACCATCAACACACCATCAACACACACACACACCATCAACACACCATCAACACAGACACACCATCAACACACACACCATCAACACACCATCAACACAGACACACCATCAACACACACACTATCAACACACACACGATCAACACACCATCAACACACACACACCATCAACACACCATCAACACACACACACCATCAACACACCATCAACACACACACACCATCAACACACCATCAACACACCATCAACACACCATCAACACACACACACACCATCAACACACCATCAACACACACACACCATCAACACACCATCAACACACACACACCATCAACACACCATCAACACACCATCAACACACCATCAACACACACACACACCATCAACACACCATCAACACACACACACCATCAACACACCATCAACACACACACACCATCAACACACCATCAACACACCATCAACACACCATCAACACACACCATCAACACACCATCAACACACACACACCATCAACACACACACACCATCAACACACACACACCATCAACACACACACACACACCATCAACACACACACACACCATCAACACAGACACACCATCAACACACACACACCATCAACACACCATCAACACACCATCAACACACACACACACCATCAACACAGACACACCATCAACACACACACACACACCATCAACACACCATCAACACACACACACCATCAACACACACACACACCATCAACACAGACACACCATCAACACACACACACCATCAACACACCATCAACACACCATCAACACACACACACCATCAACACACCATCAACACACACACACCATCAACACACACACACACCATCAACACAGACACACCATCAACACACACACACACCATCAACACACCATCAACACAGACACACACCATCAACACACCATCAACACACCATCAACACACCATCAACACACACACACCATCAACACACACACCATCAACACACCATCAACACACACACACCATCAACACACACACACACACCATCAACACACACACACCATCAACACACCATCAACACACACACCATCAACACACACACACACACCATCAACACACCATCAACACACCATCAACACACACACACACACCATCAACACACACACACACACACCATCAACACACCATCAACACACACACACCATCAACACACACACACACACCATCAACACACCATCAACACACCATCAACACACACACACCATCAACACACACCATCAACACACACACACACCATCAACACACACACAACCATCAACACACACACACCATCAACACACCATCAACACACACACACACACCATCAACACACACACACACACACCATCAACACACCATCAACACACCATCAACACACACACACACACCATCAACACACACACACACACACACCATCAACACACCATCAACACACACACCATCAACACACACACACCATCAACACACACACACACACCATCAACACACACACACCATCAACACACCATCAACACACACACACACCATCAACACACACACACACACACCATCAACACACCATCAACACACCATCAACACACACACACACACCATCAACACACACACACCATCAACACACCATCAACACACACACCATCAACACACACACACCATCACACACACACACACACCATCAACACACCATCAACACACACACACCATCAACACACCATCAACACCCATCAACACACCATCAACACACACACACCATCAACACACACACACACACACACCATCAACACACCATCAACACACACACACCATCAACACACACACACACACCATCAACACACACACACACCATCAACACACACACACCATCAACACACACACACACACACCATCAACACACACACACACACACACCATCAACACACACACACACCATCAACACACACACACCATCAACACACACACACACCATCAACACACACACACACACACCATCAACACACACACACACCATCAACACACTATCAACACACACACACACACCATCAACACACACACACACACACCATCAACACACCATCAACACACACACACACACATCAACACACACACACACACCACATCACACCATCAACACACACACCATCAACACACACACACACACCATCAACACACCATCAACACACCATCAACACACACACACCATCACACACACACACACCATCAACACACACACACACACACACCATCAACACACACACACACCATCAACACACACACACCATCAACACACCATCAACACACACACACACACCATCAACACACACACACACCATCAACACACCATCAACACACCATCAACACACACACACACACCCATCACACACACACACACACCATCAACACACCATCAACACCACCACCATCAACACACACACCCTCAACACACACACACACACCATCAACACACACACACCATCAACACACCATCAACACACACACACACCATCAACACACACACACACACACCATCAACACACCATCAACACACCATCAACACACACACACACACCATCAACACACACACACACACACCATCAACACACCATCAACACACACACCATCAACACACACACACCATCAACACACACACACCATCAACACACCATCAACACACACACCATCAACACACCATCAACACACCATCAACACACACACCATCAACACACACACACACACCATCAACACACCATCAACACACACACACCATCAACACACACACACACACACCATCAACACACACACACACCATCAACACACACACACCATCAACACACACACACACACCATCAACACACACACACACACACCATCAACACACACACACACACCATCAACACACACACACCATCAACACACACACACACCATCAACACACACACACCATCAACACACACACACCATCAACACACACACACCATCAACACACCATCAACACACACACACCATCAACACACACACACACACCATCACACACCATCAACACACACACCATCAACACACACACACCATCAACACACACACACCATCAACACACACACACCATCAACACACACACACACACCATCAACACACACACACCATCAACACACCATCAACACACACACACACACACCATCAACACAGACACACACACCATCAACACACACACACACCATCAACACACCATCAACACACACACACCATCAACACACACACACCATCAACACACACACACCATCAACACAGACACACACACCATCAACACTCACACACACACACACCATCAACACACCATCAACACACACACACACCATCAACACACACACACCATCAACACAGACACACACACCATCAACACACACACACACCATCAACACACACACACCATCAACACAGACACACACACCATCAACACACACACACACCATCAACACACACACACCATCAACACACACACACACACACCATCAACACACCATCAACACACACACACCATCAACACACACACACACACCATCAACACACCATCACACACACACACCATCAACACACACACACACACACCAAACACACACACACACCATCAACACACACACACCAACAACACACACACACACACACCATCAACACACACACACACACACACCATCAACACACACACACCATCAACACACACACACCATCAACACACACACACACACCATCAACACACACACACCATCAACACACACACCATCAACACACACACACCATCAACACACCATCAACACACACACACCATCACACACACACACACCATCAACACACCATCACACACACACCATCAACACACACACACCATCAACACACAGACACCATCAACACACACACCATCAACACACACACACACACCATCAACACACACACACCATCAACACACCATCAACACACACACACACCATCAACACAGACACACACACCACAACACACACACACACACCATCAACACACCATCAACACACACACACCATCAACACACACACACCATCAACACACACACCACACCATCAACACAGACACACACACCATCAACACACCATCAACACACACACACCATCAACACACCATCAACACACACACACCATCAACACACACACACCATCACACAGACACACACACCATCAACACACACACACACCATCAACACACACACACCATCAACACAACACACCACCATCAACACACACACACACACACCATCAACACACACACACCATCAACACACACACACACACACCATCAACACACCATCAACACAACACACCATCAACACACACACACCATCAACACAGACACACACACCATCAACACACACACACACCATCAACACACACACACCATCAACACACACACACACACCATCACACACACACACACACACACCCATCAACACACACACACCATCAACACCACACACACACCATCAACACACCATCAACACACACACACACACACCATCAACACACACACACACCATCAACACACACAACACTATCACTCAACACACACACACACATCAACACACACACCAACACATACACACACACCATCAACACACCATCAACACACACACACCGGGGGAAAACTAACCCAACCCCCCCCCCCCCCCACCATCTACCACACACACACACCATCACACACACACACACACCCAACACACACCATCAACACACCATCAACACACACCATCAACACACACACACCATCAACACACCATCAACACACACACACCATCAACACACACACCATCAACACACACACACACACCATCAACACACACCATCAACACACACTACACACACACACACACCATCAACACACACACACACCCATCAACACACACCATCACACACACACACCATCAACACACCATCAACACACACCATCAACACACACACACCATCAACACACCATCAACACCCATCAACACACACACACCATCAACACACACACACCATCAACACACCATCAACACACCATCAACACACACACACCATCAACACACACACACCATCAACACACACACACACACACCATCAACACACCATCAACACACACACCATCAACACACACACACCATCAACACACCATCAACACACACACACCATCAACACACACACACCATCAACACACCATCAACACACACACACACACCATCAACACACACACACCATCAACACACACACACCATCAACACACACACACACACACCATCAACACACACACCATCAACACACACACACCATCAACACACACACACACCATCAACACACACACACACCATCAACACACACACATCAACACACACCATCACACACACACACACCATCAACACACACACACACCATCAACACACACACACCATCAACACACACACACACCATCAACACACCATCAACACACCATCAACACACACACACCATCAACACACACACACCATCAACACACACACACCATCAACACACACACACACACACCATCAACACACACACCATCAACACACACACCAACACACACCATCAACACACACACACACCATCAACACACCATCAACACACACACACCATCAACACACACACACCATCAACACACACACACACACCATCAACACACACACACCATCAACACAGACACACACACCATCAACACACACACACACACACCATCAACACACACACACACACACATCAACACACCATCACCATCAACACACACACACACACCATCAACACACACACCATCAACACACACACACATCAACACACACCATCAACACACACACACACCATCAACACACCATCAACACACACACACCATCAACACACACACACCATCAACACACACACACACACCATCAACACACACACACCATCAACACACACACACACCATCAACACACACACACACACACACCATCAACACACACACACACACACCATCAACACACCATCAACACACACACACACACCATCAACACACACACCATCAACACACACACCATCAACACACACCATCAACACACACACACACCATCAACACACCATCAACACACACACACCATCAACACACACACACCATCAACACACACACACACACCATCAACACACACACACCATCAACACAGACACACACACCATCAACACACACACACACACACCATCAACACACCATCAACACACACACACACACCATCAACACACACACCATCAACACACACACACACCATCAACACACACACCATCAACACACACACACACCATCAACACACCATCAACACACACACACCATCAACACACACACACACACCATCAACACACACACACCATCAACACACACACACCATCAACACACACACACACACACCATCAACACACACACACACACACCATCAACACACCATCAACACACACACACACACCATCAACACACACACCATCAACACACACACCATCAACACACACCATCAACACACACACACACCATCAACACACCATCAACACACACACACCATCAACACACACACACCATCAACACACACACACACACCATCAACACACACACACCATCAACACACACACACACACACCATCAACACACACACACACACACCATCAACACACCATCAACACACACACACACACCATCAACACACACACCATCAACACACACACACACCATCAACACACCATCAACACACACACACCATCAACACACACACACACACCATCAACACACACACACCATCAACACACACACACCATCAACACACACACACACACACCATCAACACACACACACACACACCATCAACACACCATCAACACACACACACACACCATCAACACACACACCATCAACACACACACCATCAACACACACCATCAACACACACACACACCATCAACACACCATCAACACACACACACCATCAACACACACACACCATCAACACACACACACACACCATCAACACACACACACCATCAACACACACACACACACACCATCAACACACACACACACACACCATCAACACACCATCAACACACACACACACACCATCAACACACACACCATCAACACACCATCAACAGCAAGGCTCAGCCCTTACCCAGGACTGAAGGACTCCCGAATGCGCGTCACCGCGAGCACGGTGAATGCCTCCCCCCCCCGCCCCGTTGCAAATGCATGCGGCACGTGAATGCGGCTTCGCTGCCCGTCGTCGGTGCGCTACGGGGCCATCCACTGAGTCGGCACGCAGAAACCTGTCACGACTTCACCGCTCCCCCCCTGCCTGTACGCACGAGGACTTTGTGCACCCCCCCCACTTACCCTGAATCCTATAGAACGGACGATATTTAATCCACGCAGACACGATCAAGGATTAATAATATTAACGTGTTGAAGCAAACAGAGAATCCGCCGCCGGACTATCTAACTCAGTTGAAGGCCAATGTAGACAAATTATTGTCGAGGCTTCACCCCCCCCCCCCTGTTTCCTATGCGTCCGTACATTATCAGTAGACCCCCCCCCCCCCATACGCAAGCGGTACGCGTTTGGGTCAACCCCTCCATGCGTACGTACTGAATGGATAGCCACTACCTGCGTGGTGGTTGCACTGGGCTATCGGAGGAACGGGCGAAGTTTGCCCAAGCGGTCCGATCCTGGAGCTGGGAGGTCAAACGCTCGGCTCAAAGTGAATGATTGTGTCGACAAACAACTTCGGCCGCCAAATGGTTTCAATGACCACATCACCGCCAGGAATGCGTCCGACCTCGCCGGTCCTCGGTAGTTAACGAGGTTGGCCCGGTCACGAATCGCATGGGAGCCTCATCGCTCTCGGCGTGAACTGGCGAAGCGGCAAGCGGGTGACGTTACGGCAGTGGATTCTTAAATCTATTTGTGCAGAGCTTTGCGTCTTACCCCCCTCGTAGGGGTGGGTTATCTCCAAGTACTGTACTTTGGTTTCCTGCAAAAAGCGAAGGGCTCTTGAGCTGCATTGGCCATGTATTCCAAAGCAGGACCCTCCTGAAATGAAATAATGTGACGCTGCGAAGCGTTCCTGGCTTAAGGCTATTCTTCTTGTTGTAATTATAATGAGTATCAGCATCGTGAGGCCGAATTTACAGGGCCAAGTCCCAGTTGCTCCCAGTAGCCCAGTTCAACCTGTGTGTGTGTCCATGGGATGCACAAATAAACAGAAAAATAACAATGGGTTTGAAGGTGAAGTGAAAGTGTTGGTTAAAATGTGTGCATTGAATGTATGTTAACAAATTAACCTTGTAAGTTATGGTAATACATCTTTGGATTTTATTAACATAGCTTATCATTCACCAAAATAATGCTTATACAGCTCTACATTTTTCTACGGAAGTGTCAAATAAACATTCCAAAATATTTGATGTGATTGATCGCACTTAAACGCAGTTTGTTGCGATGGGTACTGTACCCTTATTTTAAACACCTCCCGTTCGCCCAACAGCGTCACAACTGTTTAATGAGTGCCCGTTAATATTCCTGCTGCTAGAGTTACGCTTGCCTGTGGCCTCTAACTGGAGCCTATAACACACTTCCCCTTACCACCAGTGGCCTTTCCGTCTGGCAGATTATTTCAGATGTGCCTGATACAAAAACGGCCATCAATGTCTTTTTTTTAATTGAAAGTGCATTGTGATATTTTTTTAAGTGGGTGGAGTGGTGGCGCAGTGGATAGCGCACTGTGCGATGAACCTAACGACTCGAGTTTGGTTTCCCGGCAAACGAATAACATCAGTGGCGAGTCGTGCCTTAACTAGCTCTGGTTCACATACTGCACTGACCATCATGGGGAAGTATGGTCATACAACCCCCTACAGCTGGCATGGCATGGACAGGCTTCATACACCAGTGGATTGACAAAAGACCGTAATTTATGAACTCATTTATGAGTTCCTAATATATCACATCCAGAGAGGGCTTTAATCTCATTTAAATAACAGTATATGTGTTAATACAAACACTTGACGTTTTTTTTTTTATGATCGTATTTATGTTTCTCATTGTATCTGACACGTAATGCTCCAGCTTAAATTGTTTTGTCAACCACATAATTGTTTCAAACATTGACCTCCTGGAATTCTATTTGCACTTTGTGGTTCCAGCTGCAGTCATTAAGGTATACGTTTGCACTTAGTGACAGACGTCGCTTTACAAGCACATGGGACATCTCTAGCTTTGTGCGACGAGGCAGAATAACCAACGGAGGAGGCGGTTGTTGTTGTTGTAATTCACACTTGATGGGCACTCGTCAGTTTGAAAATATAATCACGGAGGGAGGTGGGGGGGTGGTGCAGGATTTCGCTGGATCCAACTGTGATTCATTAAAAACCTGTCCAATTTTTTACAATTAATTTATTTGTCGGTGTACTCGTCAAATGATTTATTTCTACAAATTATTAGGGTTTTTTTTTCCAAACTAGGGATTTTCTCATTGGGCTCCACTTGTAGTATTTCCTGATTTAATTCCCTACCCAGTGTATTTTTTTCGTTTATTTTAGGAGTATTACCATCTTGCAAAGGATTAAATGTTCAAACAACCCGTGAGTTAGAATGTCAAGCACACACGTCAGCCCTGTATGTGCATGTCCCATTGCATGCCCAGCCTTCTCAGGGCTACAACAACATCTCTCTCCACAGGGCAATGCTGTGGAGAGCTTTACGAGCGACACATTGATGGGTCTTACAAGTTAACCTGATTTCAATAAGAATGTTGTTTTCGTTTCATTTATTGGAACATCCCTTTTAAATAATGTCTCAATGTGGGTCCCCATGAACCTCGCTGGAGAATCGACATGGTCACCACTTGTGTTTCCCTTGACAGTGTTACTTAAATACATCTCCAAGTTAATTCAACACCGGGTCAAATGGGAGATTTGAATGAAGTTAAATTTCTCCGTTGTCTTATAATGCGGTCACATGTATACACTATGAATTGTTTTCCATTCAAAGTACTTTTGTATTCCTTCAATTCAATCCGGGCGATGCATTTCAACCTAATGCTGTCCGTGGAAATAGTGAAGAGGGGTACCCCGGTTAAGCTGTGAGACACGAGGGCTAATTTTGTGGATAGTCACTTGCAGTCGTCACCAGCGGCACGTCGTGATGGAGTTGCGTCCGGCCAATGGAAAGTATATTGTGGTGAGCAATGATTGCCGTACAGATCGCACGACCTCGGGTAGTCACTTGACCTCAGTGTGTGACATTATTGAAAGTTGCCAACCCAGTCACCCGCTAGCTCAAGCGGCAGAGAGATTTGTCCACGTTCCGTGCCAGCGCAACGGGTAACGCTGCGACGATCGCCGGCAGCGATTGCCCCAAAACGTCGCCCGAGTCTCCCACGGCGTTTGGACACTCGATCCGCCGACGGGCGCTTCCCGTGCGCTCCTCGTGTCTCCTTGAACCAAGGAGAGCGGTCACGTACCGAAATCCGTAGAGAAGGAATGCAGTGACCCCCCCCCCCTCCCCCCGTCCTTCCGCCAGGCGTTCGCCTGGTGGTCCGACCTGATGGTGGAGCACGCCGAGACGTTCTTATCCCTGTACGCCGTGGACATGGACGCGGCGCTCGAGGTGCAGCCCCCGGACACGTGGGACAGCTTCCCCCTCTTCCAGCTGCTCAATGACTACTTGCGCAATGAAGGTGAGACGCAACAACGGCTACCTGTCCAGCACAGGTGAGACGCAACAACGGCTACCTGCCCAGCACAGGTGAGACGCAACAACGGCTACCTGCCCAGCACAGGTGAGACGCAACAACGGCTACCTGCCCAGCACAGGTGAGACGCAACAACGGCTACCTGCCCAGCACAGGTGAGACACAACAACGGCTACCTGCCCAGCACAGGTGAGACACAACAACGGCTACCTGCCCAGCACAGGTGAGACGCAACAACGGCTACCTGCCCAGCACAGGTGAGACACAACAACGGCTACCTGCCCAGCACAGGTGAGACACAACAACGGCTACCTGCCCAGCACAGGTGAGACGCCGGTTGAGACCGACCACGCCAGCAGCGCCGCCGCCATCATCGTCGTCTGTACCACGAGCAGTCCACCTTTACGGGATGAAGGCCGCCCTAAACCCCACTGCCATCTCTCGTGGACAAGCGTTGAATTGCGGGCGTACAAATTGATTGTTTGCAATTAGTGTAAGTTGTGAATTGAAAAAGTTAGAACCTTGGATGGGGTCACTCATGTTCTCGAGAAGGTCAGGTAGCATGGACTTGGATGGGTTTGGGCGCTTGTTGAGGAGAGACAAAGAAGATGCACTTCGAAGGGCCGTGGAGATGCCAGCGGTGCAGGATGGGGAGAGCGGCGGTGTCCGCAGCACGCGCAGAGAGACAATCCCAGCAGCTGGGCCTCATGGCAATAATGGAGCTGTTGCCTTAAAATGAGAGGACAGACATGAACGCAACCTCACTGATTTCAGCAAACTGTAAGTCGTTTTGTTTGTAAACAAGTCTAAAACAAAGAAACTGGTAAAACCATCCAAATTATTGTGTTCGGAAGTTTGGAGACTCGGGTTTTCATAGTTAAAATCAAAACGAATTAAAACGAGATATTTTTTTTGGGTAGGGAATTAAATTCATATTTAAATCTCCGCACCAGCTGTGGTTAGGTCACCAAAAATGTGAAAACTTAATCGTCACGCACTCAAATTTTCAATTCACCATCGATGGCACATTTAATTTAACGTGTGCTTCCCTTTGATACGTCAACCGATCTGTTGCATTTCATTTTCACAGATTAAAAAAACTCAATCCCGTTGCGAGAAAGTTTTTATTCCCCAATTAACCACTGCGAATACATTTGAAATGTCAAATTTGAACAACGGCGCCGACAAGCAATTGTCCACACACGTGAGCAATGTCGCAGCCTCGCCGAGGCCCTCGTCGCACCCGTAGACGGTGCTTCAGTCCGTCTCGCTCGTCCTGCGAGTGAGC
Source organism: Petromyzon marinus (assembly GCF_048934315.1). NCBI lineage: Eukaryota > Metazoa > Chordata > Hyperoartia > Petromyzontiformes > Petromyzontidae > Petromyzon > Petromyzon marinus. The sequence continues at coordinate 1,227,758 of NC_133696.1, read as the reverse complement.
TCACCTTGTCGCTCCACCCTCGTGGCGCTCGTCCGCTCGCTTGTGCTCCCTGCTTTGGCTGCCGTTCTGTGACCAGTCTCGCCCATGGGCCACCATTCCTTCGAGCAACGCGTCCTGCACCCGAGCACCCCCGCGCTCTCCTTAATCGTCGAGTGATGCCCGCAGTTTGCGTTTGTTCTCCCCGATTCGTGCGTTCCTCTTTGCCGTCTTTTGGAGTAATTCCCAGCATGCATCTCTCCGTTCAGCGGCGGGGGACGCACTTTCTACGCTCTCCGTTGAGCGTGCCCTGTCGCGGCGCTCGCAACCCACGACATCCGGCAGACATTCAAACCTCGCTCACGGTTCAAATTGGCACAACGTCCTCGTCTTCCACAAACCGGAGTCTAAAATTAGCGTCGGTGCCCAGTTCTGCCGCGGTTTTGTAATGCTCGCATTACCGGCGCTAATTTGTTCGTAATCACAATTTAGCATTTTGATATCTCGTCGCTCGCCTCCCGTTCACAAACAACACCCCGAGCGCACGTCACCTGGGCGGTAACGAAGCCAGTGGCGTGCGCGGCGCTGATTGAGTTGGGAAACGATCACGTTTGCATACCGCGGCAGTAATTAGCGCCGCCATTGGGCAAAGAAGAGAGATTGATAAATTACTGCAGATTAGTAAGTTTGCTTTGCCTTAATTTCTTGTTTCATGTCAACACACCGGTAAGAATGCTAAACGGAAATTATATGAAGGATCGCAAAATTTACCTTAATGGGGGCTATCAGACGCTTGTGTGTGCAGTAATAGGCATGTCGAGTGGATAAGTAATTGCTTTTCTTTATTCCCTGTAATGATCTACATTATATAATGTGTCTGGCGACGTGGAACAAATCGGTTGCTATGACATATGCGCTCTGGCCATCCACACGTTGGTAATTGACTGCGCGCAGTGTGATGCCTTCTTCTCCTCTGGGTGCACTTTGCACTGCGTGCATTCCGATTTCTGCGTTCCCGTGCCGTCCGCTGTTGGTGTGCTCTCTCTCTCGCCCTCTCGCTCGCTCTCTCGCTCGCTCTCTCGCTCGCTCTCTCTCTTGCTCTCTCTCTCGCCCTCTCGCTCGCTCTCTCGCTCGCCCTCTCGCTCGCTCTCTCTCTCGCTCTCTCTCGCCAAACGCACCGCGCGCGCGTTCCGCCGACTCTGATTTCCGGCCTCCGTTTGCCCCGTCGCTGGACGATGCGGTGTCACAGCGCTGCTGTCAATCGGTGTAATTGGATCGCAGCGCGTTCGCACGGCACGGACGCCGCCTCCGCGTCGTTCGGTGCGGCCGCGGTGAGAGAGAAACCGCGATAGTAATTCACGAGCGGCGTGTCGCAAAATGCTGTTTTTAGGGACCTCTTCCGCTGTCAAAATGCCACCACTTGGCTTTGACTACCAAATGAAACTTGAGCGCGCTTCTTTGAGACATGAGTGTTTCTCAGGCCAGGGCTAATGCTGTAAACTGGCCCGTTCCTTCTTCAGACCGCGCACCTCTTCATCTGTTTCATAATCTTCCTGTGCTTCTCTCCAGCCGACCCTACGACTGTTCCTCCTCCTCCTCCCTCCTGGTGCCATCCCTCCTCCACAATCAGTCTTCACCCTTCTTGCCTTCCCTTCCCATGGACCTCTTAATATAATATAATGTACAGTCCCTTTATCTATCCACTGTTGGATGAAGGTCTCTTGATGGGGGTTGTTTTACCACACTTCAAAATTGTTCTGCACGTAAACACGTATTTCCCAAACAAGGTGTAGTAATTGTCACGCAAAACGCACATTTGCCGGTCAACTGGTTAATTTGTTTTTGAAAAGTTAAAAGTTGAAATGTGAAATGGAGGTAATAGAAGGAGGTGAAGGTGCAGCCCTGCAATGTGCTGCTCACGCCACTGCTGGCAGAAGGGCCACCGCTAGCCGGAGCCCCAGAGGTGATTTGGCCTACTCTTCCACACTGGCCGGATGTCTCGGTCGAGGCGGGAGTTCTCGCGACGAACAATAAAGCGCGACAAGTAAATGCAGGTTACACCTCACCGTGCGGTGCCCTCTTTCTGCGCAGGAAACCTGTGCAATGGCAAGTACCACAAGCACCTGCAGGATGTGTTTGCTCCCCTCGTGGTGCGCTACGTCGACCTGATGGAGTCGTCGATAGCGCAGTCCATCCACAAGGGCTTTGAGCGCGAATCCTGGGAGCCCGTCAAGTAAGGCAGCGCGTCGACTCTCCCTTTCAATCAACCGCGTCGCACCCTGTGTACACCCTCCGTAAACCCTGTGTACACCCTGCATACACCCTGTGTACACCCTGCATACACCCTGTGTACACCCTGCATACACCCTGCGTACACCCTCCATACACCCTGTGTACACCCTGCATACACCCTGCTTACACCCTCCATACACTTTGTGTGCACCCTGCGTACACCTTACGTACACCCTGTGTACACCTTGCATACACCCTGCATACACCCTGTGTACACCCTCCGTAAACCCTGTGTACACCCTGCATACACCCTGCATACACCCTGCGTACACCCTCCATACACCCTGCGTACACCTTACGTACACCCTGTGTACACCGTGTGTGCACCCTGCGTACACCTTACATACACCCTGTGTACACCCTGCGTACACCCTCCATACACCCTGCATACACCCTGCGTACACCCTCCACACACCCTGTGTACACCCTGCGTACACTGTACGTACACTCTGCGTACACCCTCCGTAAACCCACCATCCACCTCTATCATCATCATCAGCAGCATTCCTCCCCGACAGCGTCATCACCACCACCAGCAGCAGCATCATCATCAGCATCAGTTTCATCATCGGGTGAGATCGTGGGCTCATTGTGGTGGAGTCTATTTGTGAAGCAATGCCATGTGTTTGTGAAAGTTTCTCGTGTTAAAGGGGTTTCTCTTTCACGGGGTATGTCTACCTTGTCTTGGTGATACTTGTGACGTTATTTTGCTGTAAATTAGACATCACGAATGGTAGGTTTAAATGCACCGGAATGTAAATATGACTATGGTGTTAACGTTGGTTATTTTAATCTACATTCATAAATAATAAACATGTCATGTATAATTATGCCTAACAATCACTGTCACATAAATTACCACCTTGAGATTGTTTCCAATACAACGCCGTGCACTGTTGAAAACTAAGCTATATTTTTCTTTTGCTCGGTAAACATATATGATCATCATCATCACTATCCTTTTTTACCCCCACCACTCCGTGACTATCCGTGTTGTCACTATCTGCAGCTCGATCCCTCCCGTGAGTTTCGGGGGGGCCACCGTTTTTGTTGTTGTTGCACCGGTGAATTAAACGATAATTCGCCTCGCGTTGGCTTCCCAACGCGAGCAGGTTAACGAGCGCTTAGCCCATTCTCCGTGGTAATCTCGCATTGTCCTTCTTTCTTGTCCAGTCTGCCTTTGCTATTGTTTCATGGAATTCACAGCAACTACCCCCTTGCAAAGCGAACATGGTTTTCATCATCATCATCAGTGTTATCATTGTGATTATTATCCCACGTCTTTGGCGTTCAACCGCAGTTCAAACAAAACCGCGTGCCCCATTTGCCGCGAATATTCCCAAGAGCGTCACGCGGCAGCAAAGTGCTAAATAAGGGCCCCTTTGCAGCGGCGTTTGTTCGTCCGCGCCGCGCGGTATTGCTGTGAATTCGTGCTAACTGCTGGTTACCTGCGCTGTCTGCACTTGCCCGCTTCACGACAACAAAGAAACAAAAACGACGAGACTCGTATTTTGCGTTAACGTCTTGCGTGCGTGTGTCCGTGCGTGCGCGTGTCTCCTCTCTCCGTCTCTCATCCCCGTGGTCGTGCAACTTGGAACGTGTGCCCCCCCCCCTCACCCCCCCCCCTCACCCCCCACCCCGTGTGCTTCTGTCTCTTTTTGTTCTTCTTCCGCAGGAATCTAACCAGTAACCTCCCAAACGTCAATCTGCCAAAAGTCCCAAATCTTCCCGTTAGCCTCCCACAAATCCCGCAAATGCCTCAAATGCCGCAGATCCCTAGCTTTTCAACACCGTCGTGGATGACGGCTCTGTATGACCCAGAGTGTGTACTCCTTTTCGCTCCTCTCTCATATTTTTTCTCCTCGCACCCCCCCCCCGCCCCCCCCCCGTAAGCATGACTTGCATGTGTGCGTGCCGTGTGCATGCGTGTGCTTTTTGGCAGCATGGAGCATGGAAAACGCTTCGGACTTCATTTATAGATATATATTTTTTTCTCTCTCCTCCTTTTCCATTTGATTTGTTTTCGTTGTGATCCGCACGGCGGAGAAATAAAAAAAAAACGCCCTTAAACGGATTCTAAAAAAGACTCCTCACTTCGCCTGCCACTTACTGCCAAAAACAAGTGGCACGCGTGTTACGTGTTACGTGTCACGCGCGTCCCCACCACGCCGTCTCCTCTCTCGGCAATTGCCGGATAATTGTAAAACGACGCACTTATCCCTAACTTAGCTGTTCTTTGTTCAGATAGGATTTCGTACGGGAGATAGGAGACCTCCGCTTGTTAAAATGGCCATGGATTGCACACATTCTGAGATTAACAAAAAATAAATAAACTCTCAAGTAACTTCAACGCGGACAAGGTCTTCGTGTTATGAGATATACGGGAGAATGTAATTGTAAAACCCATAAAGCAAGTGCCCCGGTGCAAAGACGTTTTCGTTTTAATTTGACGATTGCTCACTTATTGGGCGGTGTCGCCCGGCTCGTTGAGAACATATTGAAATACGAAGCCACGTAGAAAATCCTTCATCCTGCGTGGGACCATTCAAAGTGCAGGAATTCAATCTGGAGTTTTCAGTTACGATGCAAAGAACCCTGGCGTTGCGAAAGTCGACGTACCTACGTTTATAATCTCAAGGGTGATTGATATTAGGCTTCCAGTGTCTTCATGAAACGAGCACGCTGGTAATGGGTGCTGAACAAATCTCACGCACAATGTGCCCGCGAGCGTAGGACGACGGCATTCTGATGCTCTGCCGACATTCTGAGAATTGCAGTTGCACTTACAGATTCCCCCAGCACAAACTCCCCGCAAATGTTATATTGTAACTTAGTGCATCTAAATGCGTTTATGCTAACCTGTAAAGCGTTGCGAGCCACCAAATCACCTCCAGGCAGTACTTTGTACGTGGATAATAAGATTCGTAAATTACTGGAATGTGCGTCTGGTAGGCTCGTAGGGAATGAGCCGTGCCGGAGGGTCACGGAGTCTTCTTGCCGCAAGACAGCAATCGAATGCTGTTATGAAACTGGCAACATGGTTATAAACTGGCAACATGGTTATACAAGTTGGCAGCAACACGTGGTTTAAGCGTTATGAGTCCACGTTGAGGCTCGGTTTGTTCTCTTCTGTGGTACCGTGTGCCTAATTTTAATCTGTACGGTCTACGGAGAGCAATTAATCTCCAGTGCCAATCATAGTTCCTGAGAGTCAATATCTCTTGAGATGCAGAAGACATTTAGGCAACTTGCAAAACAGAAAATTCCTGCGAATATTTTGAAATGGGTTTTTATTTTACTCTGGACTATAATACAATCGTATTTTTTGGTTTATTTTTTTAATGCTGGATAATAGCACATTGCTCAAATGATTTGCTTGTGTAACATTCATTTGATTTTGTTCACATGCTGATGACGGGGCTATGTTTTTTTTTGGAAGAAAACTATTTATATTTTTTTGTTTCAGGGACTTACGTCTCATTGGGTATTTTTTTAACCAATCAGTGCATGTTTGAGCGTGTGCGCGTATGCATGTGTGAATGACTGCATGAGCGCGCGTGTGCGAATGTGCGTCACATACCTGCACACGCGGCTCCATTCCGTTTGTGCGAACACCCTCGTAAGAGCCAACGGGTAACGAGATGAGCAACTTCTCTGATCGGAAACAGCAACCCAAACTATTTCTCGTTTATCAATTGCCACCTGCTTGAGCAGGACGTGCACTCGGGGGTGTCGTGAACTGTGGACTGACCACACATTATCGGTGGAATGGATCAGTGTTGGCAAATATGATTGAATCAACCAATGGCCTTGTTAACTGTTTACAGGTCAATTTATCACAGCCTCTCAAGGCATTAAATAGTAGTTTTGCTTACGTTTATATATTCAGGTTATATGCATGCACACTTACAGTGAGGAAATAAAGTATTTGATCCCCTGCTGATTTTGCACGTTTGCCCACTGACAAAGAAATGATCAGTCTATAATTTTAATGGTAGCTTTATTTGAACAGTGAGAGACAGAATAACAACAGAAAAATCCAGATAAACGCATGTCAAAAATGTTATAAATTGATTTGCATTTTAATGAGGGAAATAAGTATTTGACCCCCTCTCAATCAGATTTATGGCTCCCAGGTGTCTTTTATACAGGTAACGAGCTGAGATTAGGAGCACACTCTTAAAGGGAGTGCTCCTAATCTCAGCTTGTTACCTGTATAAAAGACACCTGTCCACAGAAGCAATCAATCAATCAGATTCCAAACTCTCCACCATGGCCAAGACCAAATAGCTCTCCAAGGATGTCAGGGACAAGATTGTAGACCTCCACAAGGCTGGAATGGGCTACAAGACCATTGCCAAGCAGCTTGGTGAGAAGGTGACAACAGTTGGTGCGATTATTCGCAAATGGAAGAAACACAAAAGAACTGTCAATCTCCCTCGGCCTGGGGCTCCATGCAAAATCTGACCTCGTGGAGTTGGAATGATCATGAGAACGGTGAGGAATCAGCCAAGAACTACGCGGGAGGATCTTGTTAATGATCTCAAGGCAGCTGGGACCATAGTCACCAAGAAAACAATTGGTAACACTCTACACCGTGAAGGACTGAAGTCCTGCAGCGCCCGCAAGGTCCCCCTGCTCAAGAAAGCACATATCCATGCCCGTCTGAAGTTTGCCAATGAACATCTGAATGATTCAGAGGACAACTGGGTGAAAGTGTTGTGGTCAGATGAGACCAAAATGGAGCCCTTTGGCATCAACTCAACTCGCCGTGTTTGGAGGAGGAATGCTGCCTATGACCCCAACAACACTATCCCCACCGTCAAACATGGAGGTGGAAAGATTATGCTTTGGGGGTGTTTTTCTGCGAAGGGGACAGGACAACTTCACCACATCAAAGGGACGATGGACGAGGCCATGTACTGTCAGATCTTGGGTGAGAACCTCCTTCCCTCAGCCAGGGCATTGAAAATAGGTCGTGGATGGGTATTCCAGCATGACAATGACCCACAACACACGGCCAAGGCAACAAAGAAGTGGCTCAAAAAGAAGCACATTAAGGTCCTGGAGTGGCCTAGCCAGTCTCCAAACCTTAAACCCATAGAAAATATGTGGAGGGAGCTGAAGGTTCGAGTTGCCAAACGTCAGCCTCGAAACCTTAATGACTTGGAGAAGATCTGCCAAGAGCAGTCGGACAAAATCCCTCCTGAGATGTGTGCAAACCTGGTGGCCAACTACAAGAAACGTCTGACCTCTGTGATTACCAACAAGGGTTTTGCCACCAAGTACTAAGTCATGTTTTGCAGAGGGGTCAAATACTTATTTCCCTCATTAAAATGCAAATCAATTTATAACATTTTTGACATGCGTTTTTTGGATTTTGTTGTTATTCTGTCTCTCACTGTTCAAATTAACCTACCATTAAAATTATAGACTGATCATTTCTTTGTCAGTGGGCAAACGTACAAAATCAGCAGAGGATCAAATACTTTTTTCCCTCACTGTACACCTCTATCGCCACATTGCTCAACTTGAACTACTTTGTCACAAAATCTCAAACTTGTGGCTGGTATCTATTATTACAATAGACTGATAAACTTAGTCTAAGCATGTGGAGAAGGCCATAAATATTTTAGCAGACAACAGTAACCACGCAAAGTGCCTCCACTCCCGTGGACCGCGGAACTCACGGACGGACACGGGTTGCCCGCCACCACCACCCCACTCGCCCCATTTCCATGTTGGCAATCTCGAGTTGGCTCCCAATTCGGGCCTAAATTGCCGTAAGTTTCAAACAACACGCAAAAAAACAACGTGTGATAAGCACTCGGCCTTATCTACAAGAAAACCCATCGGCATTTCCTGAAGAAGTGCATTGTGGTCCTCTTGCCGTAAGTCACCATCTCAATCTTTTTTCTACATTTTACTTTCATGGTGACCTATGACACGAGGACCACAATGCATTTCTTCAGTAAACTCCGATGGTTTTTTGCATAGTGCACAAAGCCTGAGTGCTATTTACAGGTTTATTTATGCTGTTTGAAACTTATGGCTTTCCGATATGCACTATGTTTGTGCTGTGGTGGGTTTTTCACGTCATTTACAGATCTGATTGACACCTAAATTATCCCGGGAGGATTTCCCTTCTCGGGCTGGCCTGAATTACACCTGAGAAACCTGGCCCAGTATAAATATAATTTTCCCTGGGAGAGACCCGCCCTACTCACTTCATTACTTGAGTAACTTAGAAAATCATACAAATGCCATTTATTCTAGCTGTCTATTAAATTTAATTCTGGGAGAAATCTGGCTTAACTCGAGGGCGCTTGGGTCAATTCGAGTTAGCTGCCCACCATGCAGGCTGAGCGTTAGGTTCATTCGACTCGAGGTACAATGTCTGGTTATTGTTTTACCGCACTTGTTGGTGCTATGGTCTCGATTACTTAACCATCCTTTAGTAAACGCAATACGAGCCCCGTAAATATCGTGTCGACGACCCTCCGACCCTTGGCCTGTAAACAGTTAAAATGGGCGGGCGCGAGCGTCCACACCCTCCCCCCTCCCCCCAACGTGATCCTCATAGCACCTTGCGTGACCTTTTCCCGCGTCCCGCCTGAGTGTCATCCCGCGCCGTGCGTCTGCTGCTCTTGGCATAGCAATGGCTCGGCCACATCCGAGGACCTCTTCTGGAAGCTGGACGCCCTCCAGACGTTCATCGGGGACCTGCACTGGCCCGAGGAGGAGTTCGCCAAACACCTGGAGCAGAGGCTCAAACTCATGGCCAGTGACATGATCGAGTCGTCCGTCAAGAGGTGCGTAGCGTCGCTCCAGTCGCTCGCTCGGCGTCGGTCGGTCGCCTCCCTGTCACTCGTATATTTCTACCAAATTGGTTTGTTGTTGTCGTGAACTTCACCCGTTGACTTCTCCACCCAATGTTGAGGACTCGGTCTACCAGACTGAACGAACTAGGGATGTGACGACGTCGTATAATTGCAATACCGTCAGTTACCGCGTAAGACACCTTATCACGACACTACGCGCTTGGATAACAGCCGTTTATTTATCATAATCAAGTTTGTGATTTCGTACGTATTATTTTTTTTAGGAAATAAAACATCTAAGAGCAAAATGAACAACTATAATCGCAATGATAATGACAATATCTTACAACATGTACAATACGACTCGCGTGGTTCATATATATCGTACTACGCATTGCAGTATCGCCGCAAACATCGCTCCCATTACGATCCACGCTCTCGATCGCACCGTGCCCGTGCTTCTCCTTGCTCCTCCTCCTCCGCGAAGGACGCGGGCGGCGTTCGAGGCGAAGCTGCAGAAGATGAGCCGCTCGACGGACTTCCGCGTGACGCAGTCCATCTGCACCATGTTCAACGTGCTGGTGGACGCCAAGAAGCAGTCGGTCAAGCTGTGCCACATGGAGATCGGCCAGGAGGTGAGGCCCCCCGGCCGCCCCCTGTGCCGATCCACCGCCGGACGGCGATGGGTCCTCCGGGCACCGTGCGCGTCGCCGGGGGTTGGGGGGTCAGTTTGGGGGTGTCCACGCTGGTACGCGCGTCGCCCCCTTTTTGAGTGAATTGTTTGCCCACGTTCCGCTTCGTGGCCGATATAGTAATGCCGGTTTTGTAAATGCGCCGCAGTGCACTAACAAAAATGCAGCGCTGCCCAATCACACACACACGTGTACACATACACGTGCACACATACACGTGTGTGTGCGCACGCAAAAAGACAAGTGCTGTTAGCGAACACCGTTTGAGACTCGGCTCGAAAGAAAGCTGTCTGTGGTGTGGATCAATCAGTTTCAAAGACAATGCATATATTATCAGAGTATGTTTTTTTTGTTTGTATTCCGACCAAAAGTATTGTGGTTAATGCAGACATGATTCATTGTAAAAGGTTTCAGTTTGGTGTTTTAACATATTAACACCTGTTTTGTTGCCAGAAAAAAGGGGAAAACCTATTTTCATATTTTGGCACTGGCAAAGGAGGTCCCATATTGGTCATTGGTATTGGCTGTGAGCGGGAATCGAACTAGGGTCACCAGGTTTGTAGCGCAGCTCGCTATCCCCTACACTACCGCTCCCCATATGTGTGCAACAACACTCACCCGCGCATGCATGCGTGCACGTATACATGCAGACACATATACAAATATAGCGATCCACTGTTCAAACCATGGGGGCAAGTGCTGTTAGCAAGGCCCTATTAAAAGCCACGAGGTCAAACTGCCAACGTGCGCACATGCACACCCACATGCATTCATACAAACTCAATTACACATGCGTGAATTGTGCGCACAGATATACACGCGCGCACGCACACGCGCAGACTCGTATATCGCACGCGCATGTCCACGTGGACCCCAAAAATACGTGCGCAAGCAAGGCCATTGAGCGACAACGTCTGCCCGCGTTACGTGCCGCGCGTCCGTATGCATCCACGGCGGTGCTGCGTTATTCTAATGAGCCCTCGCGGTCGCAGCGCGAGCATTCTGCAAGGCTCTCGATACGAAGAGTTATCCGACGCGACATTTCGCTTTGGTTAACGCGGGGCCGCCCATCGGGGGAGACAAATGTACAAAAACAAAGCAAAAAAAAATCTAAATCTCCCCGCGCAAATTGTCGTTACCGTCCGAGCATCTCATTTCTGTGAAAGCGTCGTGCCGGCGATCGCGCGGCGCCGCCAAGAGACTCCTCCGGAGTCGCCGTGCGCCGGGGCCCTCCCGAGCGCTCGCCTCACGCAGAAGATTCGCAAACGACGCGAGCGAGCGCTGGCTGGGATGTGTGCTCCGCGCTTCGTTACACCAATCAGTGCCTAATGGGCACGCGACGCCGCGCGGGCACGCAACGACCCCCCCCCCCCCGCTCGTTCGCGCCGCGATGATCGGCGCTGCCTTTGCGTGGTCACGCGCCGCTCCTCGTTAGCGGGGGCGCGGCGGGAGCGGGCCGAGACGGAGAGAGTTTGGGGACCGCGGTGCACGTGTTGTGAACACACAATCCAGCATGAGCCCAGCCCGCTGCCCGGGCTGGGCTCATGCTGGATTTAAGTGGCCCGTTGCTTTTTTGCGCGCGTGTACGTATATTAGTCGGATCTCGCGAGTCACTCCGCCGAGCGTGGATCGCGGGTGGCAAACCGCGATGGCGACTGACCGCGCTCGCCCCATCTGGCATGGACCGACGCCGCTAGAGATGTTTCCTTGTTCATGCTACCAGCTAAGGCCGAGACCGGTTGCACGCCAGCTCTCTCCGCCTGTGACGGGGGAGCACCGTAGCGCGTGCAAACGCGAGTCGAGTGTCAAGTTTGGTTGCCCTTACAGGCTGACCCAATTTAAATTCGGCCAAATTCGTCAAGGGGTTGCCGGGAACTCGCAGACGCAAACTGACGTAAACCGCACTGTTTGCAAATATGCAAATGCATTTTGGCCTGATAGTTACCCATCAGCAGCATCCATGCTGCGGATGAAATGCTTTAAAGATAAGTACGTGACGAGAGTATCCGTGCGCTTGCACGATTGTTTTCCTTGTTACGTCCAAATACATATTGAGGAACTGTCAATGGTAATGGTCCATTAATTTACCACTTTCATCGTTGTGCTCTAAATACTCGAAATATATCGGGCTCATGTTGCGAGCAATTGTGCTTATTCGGTCCTTTCCCCAAAAATGTATCCCGTATAATTCTTTAGCGAGAAGGAAGTGTGGTATGATGTTTTCTGGGCTTGTGTTAGCTCTTATGAATTCTGGGAACAATGACTCCGATCCACGGGCTTCTCATTGCCAGGCAAGTGGTGTCTGCTCATGCGGAAACAGAGCAATTGACTTTTCTTGTGGGAGGGTGCAAAGCATCGGGAGGAATTAACCAGCACCACAATGCGTTACTCAGACCAGATGTTAACCAGCACCACAATGCGTTACTCAGACCAGATGTTAACCAGCACCACAATGCGTTACTCAGACCAGATGTTAACCAGCACCACAATGCGTTACTCAGACCAGATGTTAGCCAGCACCACAATGCGTTACTCAGACCAGATGTTAACCAGCACCACAATGCGTTACTCAGACCAGATGTTAACCAGTACCGCGGTGCGTTACTCAGACCAGATGTTAACCAGCACCACAATGCGTTACTCAGACCAGATGTTAACCAGCACCACAATGCGTTAGTCAGACCAGATGTTAACCAGCACCACAATGCGTTACTCAGACCAGATGTTAACCAGCACCACAATGCGTTACTCAGACCAGATGTTAACCAGCACCGCGGTGGGTTTCTCAGACCAGATGTTAACCAGCACCACAATGCGTTACTCAGACCAGATGTTAACCAGTACCACGGTGCGTTTCTCAGGCCAGATGTTAACCAGCACCACGGTGCGATACTCAGGCCAGATTGTTAACGCTGACAGTGGGGTGTTACCCGTGACACCAGGGTTAACGCCTCAAGTGGTGACCGTGCGCTCTTAAGTGTCGATTCATTACGTGAATTGCCGCTCTCTTTGAGCATCGGTCTAATAACAGGGCCCTTTTCATTTATCCGAAGTAGCTCTTGACCAAGTCGGGGTATTAACGGCCACGAGAAATGCGTTATGAAGGAGGCCCATTGCCCAAAACGTCACCTATTATATATTGTTTTCCTTTTTAATGCCACAGTGTTAGTTGATGAATGTACTTGTGCACCGCTGCCAATGCAGCAGCAGCAGCATCACCAACGGAACAATTAGCCACCAACATAATTAGTGGCCAGGACGAGTGTTAAGGGTTATGAATAATGCCAGATAAAAGCACATGTAATGATGCGCTACGTAAACGTATCTTTAGCTTGTCCATTTGCAAGTGCATTGCCAACTCCTTGTGAGGTACTGTCGAAAATAACAACAATGTGATAATTTTCACAGGAATGTAAAGATGTAATGTTGTATTATAATGAATATTAACAATTTATTAAAAAAAACATTCGTATTGAACTGAATCAAATACGATTATTGATAGCCAGATTGTTCAAATAAACAATGTTAATGCTATCTTATAAGATAGCGATTTAGAAAATTAGCAGGTGGCATAGAGAATGTAAGATGTGTAACAGTTGAGGACTGATCACGTGACTGATCACGGGATTCTGTGACTCGTCACGAGTGAATTTCGTGATTCCATCCAGGAATCGGTTCGCTCTGTGTGTGTCCCGTCTTCTCCGCCTCGTGTGTGACGTTTCATCGGCACGGTTCTGTTCACACCATCGTCCTAAGCGTAACATTAGCGTAACGTTTGTGATTTGCATAAAGTGCAAATTATCGATTGTCACACACGTGTGCATCGTTATTGCCGTTTGACCAAATCACCCGGAATGCCCTCGATATCTTCGGATCTCTCAAGCTTAGCGGGATGGAACCTGGACACTACTCGAACGGGTGACCCCGATGCACCCTAACCAGTCGTCAGAGGTGGCTACGAAGCTACGTTGCGGACAGCGGAGGCCAGTGCAGCAAGGTCCCTTGTTGTATTGTACTTCTATGCTCCCGCGCCAAGGCTTGCAGCCTTCAGCAACCGGGCACTGACCAGCGCGGCGAGGTACGGTCAAATAGCCCTCGCGACTCGCGCGGCGTGGGGAGGTCCTCATCCCAGAGTGGAGTGACTTAAGTGGCTGTGCGTACATGTGCCTACTCTTCACATCCACGAGCAGCAGACCCTTGCTCGGCAAGAAGGAAGACGCGTGACGACGCTCTTCCAAGGTGACGAGATTATTTGACACGAACGCTGCGACAGGTTGAGGTGTGCTGTCGGAGACGTGAACGTGCGGTGGCAAGCGCCCTGCCGCCTCGTTCACTTGGTAGCTTTATTGATCGTCGATAACAAATGGGACGCCACTTCTCAGGTGTTTTTTTTTCGTTTGCCGTGTTGGTCCGTCGCCCGGGTTTCATTTTGCGTTGTCTTTCAGAGATTCCGTTGCCATCGTTCTGCCATCGTTTGTCCGTCGCACCTTCCGTGTTCGTTTTTGTTTCACATTCCGCCTTTTATTTTTTGTCTATGTTATTTTGTGCATTCCATGTTGACCTCCTGAGCAAGTTTGCAAAGGATTGGGTAAGTGTTGAAAACGTTTGATGATGATGATGATGATGAAAACTTAAATTGTACTTGACGTATCGTGCGTGCGTACAAGTGCTTCGTACACACAGTCAACTCTCGATTATCCGGCGTGATGGGTGGAAGGAGTGGTCCGGATTTTTTTTAATTAAAAAAATTAAAATCACAGATTACACGAAACGTGCTTTAGTCTTAACCTGCGTAGAACGCGGGTCAACACGTGCGGTGTGCCGTCAGTGTCGAAATTAATCGGCGCGTGAATGTTTGCTGAGTCACGGACCCACGACGAGTGAGGAACAGCCAACAAACCAGAACCCCGCCGACGAGCACGCTGAAGCTGCGATCTGGATAGCTCGCCCACGGATAACTGAGAGTTATCTATATGAAAGTATACAGGTACAAATTGCGCTCGTACTTTATATTCCTGCAGATGTGTCAACGACAAAAAAGCAAGCTTAGTACAGAATGACCACGAGAAAATGTACCAAAATATTACAGAAAAAACGAATGTAAAGGCCGAAATTGGCTCCTTGATTTTGAGATGTTGTGAGAGATGCGTTAAATTATTAAACACATTTCTTGAATCCCCTTGTGTATGACAAATTGTTCACAGTTTAAGGGGGGGGAAAAAAAACAGCATTTAAACTTTGATCACACTGAGAGGGACGACTATCGCAATCGTCCGATGATGAACAATTACAAAAGGTCAAACACAAATGTAAGTGCACCCTGAAGAGGGACATTTGTTGAACATCATTTTCATGGACAACAGGCTCTCACACTCGCAAACGGAGCGACGCCGTACATTTGTGAACTGTGCACTCTGCAAGACACGGGGCTGCACTCTCGTGCTGCTCGGCCACGGCTCCTTCAGGAACTGATTGCGGCTCGCCACCAGCATCTCCTGGCTCCGGCTGTGCCACAAAACAACGGAGGTGGCGCGTGTGAATCACGACGGTCGCCCTGAGCCCGGGCCGCTTGGCCGAGACTCCCTTTTGTCATTGCCCGCCTGTGTTACAGAACCAGTACCACACGAAGATTGACGAGCTCATCGAAGACACCGTCAAGGAGATGATCGCGATGATGATCGGCAAGGTAGGAACGTTGGGTAAATGCGTAGATGCGTCATAATTCTCGCGGCCTGCGATTCGATGAGCTTTCCACATTCGGTCCCGACTATTGATTTAAAAAAAAAAAATGTCTTACTCTGCTCTTAATAATTCCATGAGGCAAATTGGAACACTTCCATATGCAGTAAAAATATACAAATTGTAAATAATGGGTTCCTGCGCATGCAATTTGCATGCATATTTTGTAAGTGTAAAATCGATTTTGTTCTCTGAATTGTTGAAGCCTAGTGTATGACATAGTTTACCCTTGTCTAACGCCAGCGCCAACACTTCATTGAATTCAAGTTGTCTATTATCATATATTATATTATTGTGCATGTGTTTGCATGCAATATGCAGCATTACTCCGCAGGCAGCCACACACACACACATTGTAAAGACATTATGTATGCTACCAGGCCCTCCGAACAAGGCTTAAGGCAGTCGACAGCATGGGAGACCCAAGTGGGTTTCGCCCTCATAAGGACTCATCGGTGTGCTAACCCAGCTTCAGACTGCCATGAATGTTCAGTGACCATTGGCCAGTGGAAGGCCCTGGCAGTATTTAGACTCTCCATGCACACATCCCTTCTGTTTAGTGGCAATATTGTAACATTGCCATACGCAGTATAATTAACATCCTCGTGTGTCACATTTCCATATTAATATATATTACATAATTATTTCAAATTCTTTACCCAGAAAATCTGTGATGAAACTTCGAAACTGGTTGGAAAACAGTTGCGTGCGATATTTTGGCAATTTTTTTAATGAAGAACTCAGATCTTTTTTTATACTGACACAGACAAATTCACCGTTGTTCCTGTAGACAAACAATTGTATGGATAAGTGTGGATTAATTGCATAATACAGTGGCCCACCGTCGCGATTTACAAATATTAATGGACAATAATATATTACAGTTGCGTTTGTTAAACATTTACAAATGTCCCTGGCTTAAAAAAACCCCCATTAATACGGCCTGTCGATAAAATAACGTGCAAACTTAATGAGCACGTCTTATGATTGCAGTCGAGACTCACATGCTGGATGCGAGGAAATGAGCGACCGCAAATATGTTGGGACACCGCAGTCACGCTTAAGAGGGGCGTATAGATTTTTTTCAGGTGAAAATTTAAATATTTTCACACTCGTCCATTGACCCAATCAGGTCATTTGAGAGTCACTTTATTAAAAAAAATAGCAAATTCGGACCGTGACAACGGCACACGTGGCCTGCTCTTATTCCTTAGAACGTCACGGGAACTGTACCGTCTGCTGTAAAGTAGACAGGCCGTATTTTATGGTTAATACACCAGCAGTGTTAACTAGGGTGGCCACCGGGCTGGAACCAGCAGCTCTACAATGTTAATAGAGCGACCGCTCGGTCACGTCACCACTGTGAGTTCCGCACGTCGTTGGGTGCCTGCATACGTACCTGTGCACGTGCGTGCGTACGTGTGTGCGTGAGAGGTGCTCGCTAACAGCACTTGCCCCAAACAGTCTGATGAGGCTAAACGGGGGACCTTTGTGAGATGCCAGTCTTCTCAGTCATGGCTGCTGGGCCTCCTGCCAGCAAGCCTTCGACACTGCAAAGTGCACCTAGCCTGGCACAAGCGCCATGCTGACGCCACTGCCACTTAGTGGCGAATGTCGGTTTTTGTTGTGCGCACTTTGTAAAGCATCGGTTCCGGCCACACCACCCCGTCGTGCGCCGTTCCGGTCTACTTCAGGGCTCACTGACGGCACTTGCCCCGACGTTCGGAGAAGGCTACACGAGGCTGCCGCGGTGGCGAGATGTTAACTCCCACGCCTGGTACACAGGAGGTCGTGGTTTCGATCCTAACCCTGCCGCCTGTATATTTGGAGTTTGCGTGTCTTTTTCTCTGTGGATTTTTCTCCGGGTCCTCCGGTTTTTGCCTCCACGTTTAGAAACGTGCGTTTAGAATATTTGGCCACTGCTGTAACTTTCCACGTGATAAGCCACTTCATTGAGCTATCATTTGCGATGGCCAGGTCGTTTCTGAAAAAAGAGCTACATAGCTCGGTGGGGCTTACCTGGTAAAATATAAAAATAAAAAATGTGTCTATAGCACGTTACGTCTGTTGCGCGCGCGCAGTTTGTGACGGTGCTGGAGGGCGTTCTCTCCAAGCTCGGCCGCTACGACGAGGGGACGCTCTTCTCGTCGTTCCTCTCCTTCACAGTAAGGCCGCCCCCCTCGCCGCTCGCGACACGAACGCCGACCCCTCGCGTGGCGCGCCGCGGTCCCTCCGCTCGGTGTCTCTATTTTGGTGGGGCGGGGGGGTGAGGCAGAAGGAGCTGCGGTTTTAGGCCGTGATAACTCAGTCTCCCTCCTGGGTTTCGTGCCAAACCGGATCCGGCTCAAGCACCCAAGTGCGCAGTGCGGTGCTGCGAGGAGTGGCCACGGTATAATTACTCACAATATGATATCGGATATTGCGATGTTTACGTCATCGCTATATCGGTTTCCCATAACTTTGTAAACGTCTTTCGCATTTTTCGGATTCTTGTTTTTGTGCTTTGCTCAGCTACAAATGAAGATTGCTGAGAGGTTGCTCAGCTGCACTCAACGCAAGCCTGCCATGAGCCTTTCTAGTGATTGTGGTCCATAGCGCTTATGATGCACACGCTGTCGGTTATGCACCAAGCAAGTCAAATCATTCTACAAACTGCGAAAAGGGCTGGCTGCGTTTCATCGCCATTCAGTCTATTCCTTCGAAAAACATTTTGCAGGGAGCTACTTTAACGAATTACAGCTAGCGATCGGTGAATATGCCATTTCCTACACACCATACTGTATTTTGTCCGGAAATAGAATATTTCAGAAGAATCTGAATATTTATAGTGGAGGAATCCAATGAGCTACAAAGCTCTTTTTCACAGATGTCAAGCAGGGGTGGGTAAGAAGGTTATACCAAACAATAGAAAACACATTTTTATTTAAAGCTTTCGTGACTGCAGTAATTAATATTCTTAGGAGTGGAAAGTATAAGAAAGGTAATCAAATCACTTTAAAACAAAATGGGATATTTTTCGAAAAAGTAAATTGAGCAATGACGATCGCTTTACGGCGATGTTTTGCGCAACGGAAAAAAAACGATAACCGTGGCTCTTTACACCGCACGACGAGCGCCGTGGCACTGCCGAAGGTCGGCGCAACGCGGCGCTGCCCCGGTGCTGCCCCGGCGCTGCCCCGGCGCTGCCCCGGTGCTGCCCCGGTGCTGCCCCGGTGCCCGTGCGGCACCGCGGTGCCCACGAGGAGCACCTTGGCAGTGTCGGCCGTGCGGTGCCGTGCCCCGCGCCGCGCCGCGCCGATTAACAACAAACTGTTCTCTCCTTCCCTGCCCGCACTCCGTCCGTGAAGATGAAGGCTGCCTCCAAATATGTGGATGTTCCAGTAAGTAAGGCCGACGTGTCTGAACGTAAATAGCTAAAAATCGTCATTGTGTTAAAATGCACTCATACACGCACCTCGATGTGATAACGATGATGATAATAATGATGATGACTCGCACACGCCACACACTTGTGCTGAACATAACATTTCATGAATATAAAGCAACCCTATCATTAATATTCAATGTGCTTTGCTTAACGAGATAAGAGCCTATATATATATCATTTCAGGGGCTTAAAAGTAATTATTTTGTAATTTAACTCTGGATCATTCTCAAAATGTTAGTTTTGGTTTGTGCCTGGAAACCGTTTAATTGTGGCCAGGTATTTACGTGAATGCGTGTGGCATTCTAGCACGGAGCAAACTGTACTGTGCTCACCGTATTCTAGCGCTGCCACTGCTGCCGCTACCTGTGCTGAGCACCAACTCCCACCACAACCACCAACCACAACATACTGCCACCACCACCACCACCTCCGCCACCATCGCCACCACCATCGCCACCACCGTCACCTCCGCCACCGCCGCCGCTGACCGGCGTGCGACTGCTGCCCACAGAAGCCGGGCATGGACCTCTCCGACTCGTACATCACGTTCGTGCGCCAGAACCAGGACATTCTGCGCGACAAGGTCAATGAGGAGATGTACATAGAAAGGTTGTTTGATGTAAGTAGCAAACCCCCACCGCCCCACTACCCCCGCCACCCCCGCATCGCCACCAACTCGGAAACCCCACGCGGCGCGGTGAGACAAAGGCGTGGGCCGTGCCCAGGGATGAGTCACGTTTCGAGAGCTGCGCCTCGACTTAGCGCCACCGCTAGCGACCTCCTTCCCGCGCTTCCAATTCACAACCTCTTGGCTTACCGCGTCTCTCTCATGCGCGCCTCCGCCTCGAGCCCCAGGTCTCACGTCGCTCGCTCCCACCTCTACCTCTCTTCGCTCTTTCTCTTGTTAAGTTGCATCGCTAAGACGGCTGTTTTATTTGTTTATCGTGGACGAAGGGGGGGGTGTGGGAGGGAGTTGTTTATTGAATAATTCGCGGCTAATCTTGGCGTAATAATGTCACTATTGTGTTTTAAGTTATAAAGCTGAGATTACCGCTCATATGGGTTATTTAATGTAATACTGATCCTTGGAGTAACAGCGTATTATTGAGTGTCGTAAGCCACATTCGGGTGATTATAGTCTATACAGAGGGGCTTGTTCCATGTCAGGATTGCAGCGCATTCGTCAATTGTCTCTCTCTAAAGTTGTGTGAGGTGGAATTTTTGTAAATGCTACAATTTGTCTTATTATTATAATTATTATTTTGTTTGTAGGGTCCCTGGTGACCAGGCCGAGGCTAAACTTAGCCCCTAGTCTTTTACGTTTTAATGGGGAAAAATGAGTTCTGAAAATGCTTTAGACACTCATTTTTTTACACCCCCAGTCAAGTGCAGTAAACTGAAGATGCCATTTACCATCGTTATCGTCTGGCTTATTTTTCTCATCATAGCATGACTATCACTGCTGAAGATGAGCAGCACCATTCAATCATGTGATCACCTTTCTGCGTATTAATAATCATTTGCAGCCATTTATCAATATACTAGGCCTCACCATTGGGGTTACCACCCGTCTGGAATTGACTTCTGTCAGGGAATTGGCTTCTGTGTCCGGGTGGCAAGAATTCCTTTCTACTGAGATCTGGTTCCAATATTGTGTTGAAATGTATCGCAGTAAACGGGCACAGTTTTGATAGACTTAAGACTGACCGAGAAATATATGTGGGTTTGGTCTGTGGAATAGGTTGCGACCCTACACGCCACTCTGTGTTGGTCACAGAGTGGCGTGTAGTGTTTGACCATGCTGGTCAGTGCATGTCAGTGATGAGAGTCTCGAGAGAATCTGCAGATATCGCTCGCCACTGCCGTTAGCACTGGCCGGTAATCAAACTTGGGTTGCAGGGTTTAATGCTAACCATTGTCCCACCACTCCTCCCTGTGTGTATAAATAAAATACCATAGGTTCGATTATGTATTTTGAGATATCCCAACGTTTGTCCAGAGTGAAATACAAATTAGGATGTGTCTTTATAAATTGGTCATCGTATTTAACTTATAAAGTAGCCAGTTTGATTCGTGACAAATACAATTTTAACATATAACGGGTTACTCTTTGGAATAATAGGACAGGATTTTTACTACTTCTAGTTCTTAAAATGTGACAGTTTACTCATTTACTTGAGCAATTCATCATGAATTAAAACAACATGCTTTTAAAGCATAGTCTGAAACTAAATGATATTCATAGATAATTTTCATACTTTGGGTCATTCTCAGTTTCCTTCATTGCTAACACTTCTATTCTAATTCACATCTAGCAACCATAACCCCATGACTTGTCTCTAGAACGTTGGGGCGCCACAGTGGCAAGATGTTAACTACCTCGCGTGGTATACGGTAGGTCGTCGGTTCAATCCCGAGCCGGATGCCTGCTGTACATTTGGAGTTTGCATCTTCTCCCCGTGGTCGTGAGGATTTTTCTCCAGGTCCTCCGGTTTTTCCCTCCACATTTATAATCAACATTAGTTTACAGCATTTGGCTGCTATAAATTTCCATACGATAAGCCACTTCGTTGAGCTGTCACGTGTGGCCAGGTCGCTTCTTAACAAGCGCTGCATAGCTCAGTGGGCCTTGCCTGGTAAAAGAAAAATAGTTTCAATTTTATTGGTTTATATATATTTTATTATTTTGTTGTTTCTCTTCAACGTGACTTTACCGAAAAAACTAAGAATATAAAAATAGTTTCGTTTAGACTGGACGGCGATTGTTCTTCATGTCGACGTCTGTAGCCCCTCTGCTCTGTCGACTTCAGCTCCACCATCTCACAGCTTCAGTCCTCCTGCACGCCTCCTGCTGCCCCGCAATGTGACTTTGCCCTGTGCCCGCGCGCGTTGCGTTTTGTCTCGCGAGCGAGCGCGATCCTCGATATCGAACAGCCTCTCTATGTACGTCCGCCATCGAGACCCCGCCGTCGTCCGCCGTGCAAGTCCGCCGCCACGGACGGTGACCTCGCTTGCATCTGGAGCCGCGGTGACCCTTCCGCATCCCACACGGGTCGTTCACTTTTTGGTTCCCCCGCGAGTTTGCCCGCGACCCGGCGAGAGCGCCGTCCGCGGAGATGGCGCCACGCGCGGCGCGGCCGAGGGTAGCTCGACGCAGCGAGCCGCCAGCCGCAGGCGGCTCTGCGCGGCCACGTCCACGGCGTTCCAAACCGAGGCCACCGCCTCGGCCCTCTCGCTGTCACCCTGCTGATCGCCGGCGAGAGACGATGGACGGTGCAAAGAAACTCCCCACCCTCCGCACTCGGCTGTGCGTGGTTCACCCCACAGCGTCCGCTTCACTTGCTTAGATTATCATCGCCGCTTTCAAATTAGGGTATCGATCGATTCGCGTCGAAATTTGGCCTTAAAATTACCATACGGCAATGTCACGTGACCTGAACCTACGTGAATTTATGCAAACAATCGAACCTGCTGGAGAATCATAATAAAATCAGTGGGAATTTCGAAAGCGCCGTAACATGGCATCGCCCCCGTACCTACATTGTTCCCCAAATTGTACAAAGGAAGGCGTCCATTAGAGAGTGGAACAATGTGTTGGATGCAGCTCATTCCCCTGACCTGGGTTGTCTAATTCACTGCACGTTTGCACTCTGTAAGTAAACATTGGCTGTATGGATTGAACGTGTACATATTTACGGGATTGATTGTACCGGAGTATTTTTTCGGGGAAGAAACTTATCCGCGCAAGGCGCATCAGCCGGCTGATTTAAAACGCGCGTCACTGCTGCCGTCGGGCCTGTGGCCCTGGCCGCTCCGGTCGTTGTGGAGGACCTGGCCTGGGGTCGGCCATCGCCGTCTCGTGATTGTTCTGACGATGGGCTGTGCTGGTGGGCGCACGCGATGACGCCACAGTGCGTGGCGTTAGACATTGTGGAGCACGGGGCACGCGGCCTGACAGAACGACCCAAAAAATTAATAGGCGCGTTTCATGACCAGTAAAATAACGCTCGTAAAATAAACGTTCGTTTTTTTGTATTAAAGTTGTTCCGTCGAAAACCAAACCGGCTAACTTGCTCGGTGTGGGGGTTGGTGGATCGCGCTATAGGATCTTGACGCTCGTGAGACTCGCAGCCTCGGTGGCTGTGGGGCGGCAGTACACAAAGTAGGTTACCGATCTATCCGTCCGGATTTTAGAGTTATTCACTCCGTATGCACGACGATTCTCCCGCTTCGTCAGTTTCTTAGCACGTGCAAAATTCCCCTCGAAATAAATTTGACTAGCATCACAAAGTAGAACCTTTATCAAAATAACGGGCCTCGTAAGGATGCGTGCGCGCGTGTGTGTATATAAATATATATTCTAGACACATAGATTATTTCCTGTCCATAATGAAGCAAATTAATTTCACAGTTTCCTTCCAACCTCTACACTTTGCTAAAGCTTTACACATTAACAGCTCGTCGAGCTAATTGCAAGTCTGCGGCCACTCATTAGGGCTTGAAGCCCCCCAATCTTCCTAATGAAGTGCCTTAAGCACGCTTCTGCATCGTTTCATCGCCGTACGAAAGCCGTGAGCTGGAGAAGACGTTTTTGTTGAAAGCTGTATTCTGGCTTCCCACCAGGGAGCTAAAGGGATCTCTAAACAAACTGCGTTTCCTATCCGCGCGTGAGACGACGATCCTTTACTGCGATGTCGCCGTGCCGCCGGTTGCCCGCGTCAGTCCTCGAGGCTACCAATAGACATGTGTTGCTGCGTCGCGCCTCTCTGTGTGTGTGTGTCTGACACACAAAGATCCCCCGTATAGCCTTAACAGACTGTAGGGGCAAGTGCTGTTAGCGAGCACCTATGAAGGCCGGAACGGTACACGAGGGGGTGGGTGGCCAGCACCACGCCCGACCGCCTTTGTCTCCCTAGTGGCAATGTTTACACACCACACCAGGTACTCATTTGAGGCTGAGTCGACCTAGGAGAGGCCCGGGACCGGTTCAATTAATCGTCACTGGTGTTGGCCGTGAGCGGGAATCGAACCTGGGTCGCCAGGTTCATAGCGCAGCGTGCTAACCGCTACTCTACCGCTCCCCACTGTCTTTGTCTGTGTGTGTGTCTGTCTGTGTGTGTCTGTCTGTGTGTGTCTGTCTGTGTGTGTCTGTCTGTATGTGTGTGTCTGTGTGTCTGTCTGTGTCTGTCTGTGTGTGTGTCTGTGTGTCTGTCTGTGTGTGTCTGTCTGTATGTGTGTGTCTGTGTGTGTGTCTGTCTGTGTGTGTCTGTCTGTGTGTGTCTGTCTGTGTGTGTCTGTCTGTGTGTCTGTCTGTGTGTGTCTGTCTGTGTGTCTGTCTGTGTCTGTCTGTGTGTGTGTCTGTGTGTCTGTCTGTGTGTGTCTGTCTGTATGTGTGTGTCTGTGTGTGTCTGTCTGTGTGTTTGTGTGTGTGTGTCTGTCTGACTGTGTGTGTGTGTCTGTGTGTGTGTGTCTGTGTGTGTCTGTGTGTTTGTGTGTGTGTGTCTGTCTGTGTGTGTGTCTGTGTGTGTGTGTCTGTGTGTTTGTGTGTGTCTGTCTGTCTGTGTCTGTGTGTGTCTGTCTGTGTGTGTCTGTGTGTCTGTCTGTGTGTGTCTGTCTGTATGTGTGTGTCTGTGTGTGTCTGTCTGTGTGTTTGTGTGTGTGTCTGTCTGTTTGTCTGTGTGTGTGTCTGTGTGTGTCTGTCTGTGTGTCTGTGTCTGTGTGTGTCTGTCTGTGTGTTTGTGTGTGTGTCTGTCTGTGTGTCTGTGTGTGTGTCTGTGTGTGTCTGTCTGTGTGTGTGTGTCTGTCTGTGTGTGTCTGTGTGTGTGTGTCTGTGCGTGCGTGTGTGCGTGGCGCATTGGTGCGCACACTCCGATACTCCCTGCAGATATCACAGAGCCACCTCCGAGATCCCTGCGGATGTCACAGCGCTAACTGTGACCTCTGCTAGGGGGCAGCACGTTTACACTTTGCGCTACCGCTGACAATGATGTACGTATATTTGTTGAACTTCTTTCGCACCGTACGTAGTCAACCATACTCATCGGAGGTGCGTAGCATTGCAGTCATACTGGTATTTTTTTTATTATAAGCATTGGTAAAGGTTATCCAGTAAGCTATACTCTCGTTAGAATCGTAATGGGATCCCATTCAGTTCAACAGAAGCCTCCATGGCAGAATCCCCATTGAATCGCATTTCAACGATTCGAGATTTTTACCGTGGGAATCGCCCGTCGAAGAATTACATCTCCTGTGGGAATCATGGAGAGTGAAATCTTATGAGTCGATACGATTTCCTGCAAAAATCGACCTGTTGCTCTCGTGTTTTGTATAGTCATAACAAGTAGCATGCATGCATTGAAAGAAGAACCCTCGAGTAGCCTTAACAGACTGTTGGGGCGCGTGTTGTTAGACAGTACCTACGTGCGGCACACGAGGGGGTGGGTGGCCAGCACCACACCCGGCCGCCTTTGTCTCCCCAGTGGCGATATTTACACACTACACCAGGTACTCATTTGAGGCCGAGTCGATCTAGGGGAGGCCCAGGACCGGTTCGGATAATCGTCACTGGTGTTGACCGTGAACGGGAATCGAATTCAGGTTGCCAGGTTCCTAGCGCAGCACGTTAACCGTTTCACTATTCATATACACGTACATGTACATATGTGTGTATGCAGTGCACAAAACTAGGTAACATAAACAACCTGTATGCCATGCTGCTGCTACTGCCAAAAATGCAGGCACTAGTTAAATTGATGAGTAGCAGTAGACGCAGCTGTCTGGATGCAGAAAGCAGCTGGTGTGCATGCTGTCAGGTGGAAAAAAAGATCCCTCCTGTAGGAGTGTGAGCTCACAGGAGCTTCTGTACTGTCACCTGTTTGTTTATGCATTCTGTGGCCAAAACACAAAACTACGATAATGAACCAGAATCGGAAAATCCACGAGACAACGCATTCTAATTTTCATCCATCAGCAGGAGTCCCCAGCTTCCCGTGTCTCTCTCCCGTGAGATTAGATTATGGGGGAGAAGTAGTAAATAAAAAAAACCCTAAAGCTTCTAGCGGCGTTGCTCACAGTTCTAGGCGGGTTGTTGTCCTTTATTACCATCAACCCTCCGCTCGCAGCGCTCCACTTTGCAGCCGCATCGACGGCGATATGCTGTTAGCGCAGGGCAGAGTGCTGCCCTCGCGGTAACCATTATGTTACAATTCCCTTTACTTATTCAGACGAGCCTGCGACCAAATCACCCGCAACGCGTCCCAATCTCGCCGGAGCTCGGAAGCTAAGCGGGAGGTGAGCCTGGATATTGGGCGGATGGGCAATCACTTTGCGTAGAACAGGTGCCGTCGGCTACTCCGGGGCCATGCTGTCAGCAAAGGGGCCAGTGCGGCAAAATCCATTGCTTCTACTCTCCAGCGTTTACGCTCCCCGCAATCGCTATCCCACAGTGACCAGTGCGGTGAAGCATGGGGAACGAGGGAGCTTCTCATCCTGCAGTGGGTTGACAAAACGGACTGCGCTTGTGCTTTAGAGCAGAGACGCATCGGTGAGCTGTAATATTGTATTTCAGGGGAGTCCTACTTTCGGATGTTTGGCAAATTCCATCGATGCGCGTTTGGTCATGTGGGAGCAAACGGGAGTACGAGCGGATGATGATATTCAGTATTCCCCACAGATCGGTCCAGGATTCCGTTTGCTGCGGCTTCTCGCCGAATCGCACAGCCAAAGTGTACGACCGCCTCGTGTTCCACGCAGTGTCCCGCATGAGCAATCACCAGGCCAGAAGCCGAAGCTTCCACGGCCTCATGAGGTTGGGTGTGTTCAGCAAGAATTAATCAGAGGCCTTATTTTTTTTACATTTGTCGATACAAAATGAAGGATGACTTTTTGAATACAATGGATCACAGTTATAATTGTGTACCTTTTGATGTACGCAAACAAATAAATGAATCGGATTTGTTTCGAGCATATTTTAACGTATTTTTTTAGATGGATACTTTGTGTAGTGTGTTTTTTACCGTTATAGAGAGCTAAAAAGTAAAAAAAAGAAATGACACGTTCAATGTCACGCCAATTTTTTTTCACGAACGCTTTGCTTAACGCTTGCACGTCGTGGCCGTACCCACAATGCAGCATTCTGTTCCTTTTAAAACTAGCCCTGCTGTCGTTTAGTAAATGTAGTACTTTCATTTAACTTCAATTTGCACAATGTCCTTGAAGGGATTACACGGATATGGGGTGGGCTGTGTGATTGTCAGCATCATCCCATTGGGAATCTCATTACAAAATCTGAAGCAGCTTTACATTGGGCGAGGGAAGAGGACGGGGGGGGGGAGAGGTTTGTATAACATTCACAGAATTATTTTAGTTTTGTCAGCTGTTACTAGAAACCTGGCGCAAAATTTGTGTAATGGAAGGGACCCGCGGTTTCCTTGAACGTCGTCACATTGCAAAGGCCAAGGATGAAGTCTGAGCCCCGGGACAGAGTTCGCACGCCCGACAAATGAGAGTAAGGGAATCGGAGTGAGTCAGGGGTCCCAGAGCAACGCGGGAACGGCCCGCGAAGAGCCCGCACGGCGAGGGAAGCCGAGCCACGGTCGCGCCGCCGTGTGGGCGAAACGCTACGCCGGCAAGACCGACCGTCGTTACGCTTCGTCTCGACGGCGAGACGACCATGAGTCAAGGCTGTAATGGTTTACATTTGCAATTATCACGTGAAGGGTCGATTTGAGGCCATACGTTTGACATTGACGACGACGACGACGACGGTGGTGGTGCTGATGATGATCAGTCGGTTTGAGCAAATGTCGAAAATCTATTCAAAACCCGCACGCCGGGATTATTTCATTGCAAAGGGCGCGCGCGAGTCGGCCACCTCGTCCGTCCATTATTTCCTCGGGCGTTGTTCACATCCCAAACGGCTGCAAAAATTAAGAGGAAAAGGGGGCTTTCAAGGATGCTGATCCATCTTCAATGCATCTCTAGCCGGAGAAACGTAGGGGACGGGGTTAAGGGTGGCGGGTCCCCTGGACCCCGATTACACGGAAATCACCGGACCCCACTGTGCCAGCGATGAATGGGGGGGCATTTTGTTTCGGTGAATGCGGCGCGCGACGGCACCCCCCCTGCCCCCCCCCCCCCCCCAGTGAGCGAAGTAATACGGCGGGAACGTCGCAGCGCACCGAGCTGTGTGTGTTGTTGTTGTTGTTTCGGCTCTCGCCCTCGGCATGTTTTTCGAGGTTCTCCGTGCACGACGTTGAGATTTTCGAATTTCACGTTCGCGTCACTTTCCCACTTTGGCGTTTAGAGGCGCCGCCGTGCGCTTGATTGTCCCGGTTAGCTTTTTTTTTATTTCTCACGTGAAGTGCTTGCACATTGAGAGGGCGTGTGTGCCGTCAAGTAACGCGAGCGGTGGTTTTAATTGAGCACGACGCGCATTGGAAGTTGCATTGTTGAAGCGAGCAGCAGCAACAAAAAGCAACCAAAATGTGAGTGCGTACACGCGCACTGCATCGGGAGCCAAATCGTTGGATCTAAAGCGCCAAGAATATATTCAGGGTGGGACATGTGATGCAGTGCCGATGGTGAGCTCGGTTCAAGGAAAGGGTTCTACTTGGAATAACGAGGCCACTCTTATGGCTATTTTATTGGTGTTGCACAGGTACAAGAGGATTGTACAAGAGGATTGTGTGTGTGGTCTATAGTGTGGGGAGCGGTTCGTTCACTGCGCTACGAACCTGGCAAATATGATTTTGTTTCCCACTCGCGTTCAAAACTCGTGACGCCTATCTGAACTGGTGCTGGGCCTCCCCTAGATCGACTTAGCCTGAAATTAGTAACTGGTGTGGTGTGTAAGCATCACTGCTGGG
This sequence comes from Petromyzon marinus, assembly GCF_048934315.1. NCBI lineage: Eukaryota > Metazoa > Chordata > Hyperoartia > Petromyzontiformes > Petromyzontidae > Petromyzon > Petromyzon marinus. The sequence goes on along the minus strand of NC_133696.1, from coordinate 1,198,945 downwards.
GAAACAAAGGCGGCCGGACGTGGTGCTGGTCAACCACCCCTCCTGTGCCGTGCCGGCGTTCATAGGTGCTCTCTAAGAACACTTGTCTTCGTGGCTTGGAAGCTTGTTGTTTCCACGTGCCAAGCACAATCGCATGCCGGCTACATTTCCATTCGTGGTGAAAAAAGAAACACATCCTCAACCAACCCTGTTGTATTCATGTCGTATTTTGAAAAGTAAATGACACTTGTGGTACTGAAAAAAAATGCAAGACACTCTTGTCCATCACGTGTCCATCATCATAGCCACCCGCAATAGCTCACAGTTCAGTGCTTCTCTAGACGTGTTGTCTCCTCTTTCACCCGACGTCTCTAAATACATTTTCGGCAGCTTTCGTTTTAATAGCGCCCGCCGTGCTAAACGCTCTTGCACATTTTGCCTTTTTTAAGGCCTCGCGGTCCACGCACTAACGTGACATACGGGCTTTAAACATGCGGGCTTTAAACATGCTCTCAATATGCTGCCTCTGGTCCTTCATCAGTTTAATTCTGGGCCGAGACTCAGCTTGGCCTCGACTTAAACATCTGCCAAGTCTTTTTCCACTCAACGATCAGACGGGCTGTTGTGAGCCAGCCCTTTTCTTCGGCTCTTTGCATCCAACATAATCCCCCACCACCACCACCCCCGTCAGCACCCCCCCCCACAAACACACCCACCATTCAGAGAGGCCCTATTCAGCCCCGGAATTAAGCCTCCTAGCCGAAGCTTTTATAAACTGCACAGCAAGCCGCGCGATGTAGCTTTCACGCCCTTCTCCCCCCCCATCCTCCTCCTCCTCCTGCTCCTCCGAGCCTGCCTCCCACACGGCTGGACGCATTTCGGGCTTTGCCCCCCCCCCAACCAACCCTCCGCTCGCTCGCCCGTGCGTGCGCTCTACCCTCCTAATTGTTTCGTCCGGGGCTGATTGGTTAATTTCCCACCTCTCGTGCGTAATCCCCCTGCTTAACCAGCCCCCCCCCCACCCCACCCCCGGCATTGTAATTACAGAGCGGGGGGGGGGGGGGCCGCTGCCCCGGCCAGCGGCGCTCTCGCCGCCCTCTTGCCCCGCCGCCGCCGCCGGCCTCGGCATTGTCGCTGCTGCCCGCGCCTCATTAGTGGCGGTGGCGGCGGTGGTGGCGGTGGCCCTGCCGGCGTGTTCGGGGCTGGCCGTGGCAGCTGCCGCCCCGGCCAATTTTTTCCCATTAATTTCGCCTTCCCCACCCCCCACCCGCGTCGCCTCCATCACCCCCACCACAGCTCCCTCCCTATCCACGTCTCTCTCTCTCTTCTTTTTTTTGTATTTCGCCCACCCTCTTTTTGTTTTCCTTTCATTCGCAGCGAGGGCTCGGATTCCCCGCAACCGGAACGCGTTTGCCCCAGCGATGCGTGGAAGTGACCAGCCAATTGTGAATTTGTCTGCTCGTTTTTCGCTTGCGCGAGGGTGAGAGAGAGGAGGGGGAGGGAGTCGATGATTGTTGAGCACCGCGATTGAAGGGGAGGAGACCGTACCCACGGGATTGCTTATCAAATCAACACACCTCTATAATTAGCATTATTTAAAGACATTACTCGTGCGCGGCGAAGCAGGCCTGAGATGTCACGGCGCAGAACGTGCCCCGCAAAGCCCCCCGCTGACGTTTTCCCACAAGTCGTTTATACCACGCGGAAAATTTTGCTTCTTTTCAGCGACGGTTTTTTATTATTATTCCCAGATGGCGATCATTTATACGTGTTCGTAGGGGATGTGCCTTTTCGGTGTAATCACTCGGGGGCGCTTGATTGCGCCGGAAAATAAAAACGAGGCTTTGGCTCGTTTGAGATTAAACGCAAAAGGTTTTTCGTTTTGCTCACGCGCACACGCGCGGCGCCAAAGCACTTGGGATGCGCGGCGCGCCGGCGGATGGAAGTAGCGGCGAGCGCGTTGCAGTTCGCGTTTGGCGCGCCGGCTAAAATGGCGCCGGAGCACGTGAGGTTGCGCAGGCGCTGTTAACAAACACGTCGATCGCACTGCGGCCTTCAGAAGTGTAAGAAGAAGAAGTACAGAAACGGTGTGGCCGGCGACGTGGCCACGCACTCCGTGGTGCTCTCCTCTCAAGACCCCCCCCTCCCCCGTCATTGTCTGACACGGGGTAGATGATGGCGACTCGTTTCATCCGGGATGGGATAGAACGCTGACGTTTCTGCTCTCGCCGAGGTTCTGCTCGTGAAGGGAAGAACGTGGAAATTCACGTTGTTTACACTTCCCTTCACAAAACTCAGGCGGGGGTGAAACGTCATATTTCATTTTTAAACTTAGCCAAACGAAAGTTGGCACCTGTGGGTTTTGAAGAGAACTGAATCCAGACACCATATCAGGCTTTAATTCGCCTTTCGTTTGTAGGTACTTTGGGCTCTGTTTTGACGAGTGTGCTGCTAACGCCCATAGGAAGCAGGCAATGCTTCCCTACTGGTTACTATGACAATAAATAACTGGGAATGACATACTTTTGTTAATGTTATTTTAAACACGTAAATATCCTGTTGAGTTTGATGTCACCGTGAGGAAAGACGAGACGGTTATTTTGGGTGATTGGCCTAATCAAGATGTTCCCTTCCTCTCGCTGACATTAAAACCCCTATTATGTATGAAACCTACACTTATAAAGTGATTTTTTTTATTAAAAATACAATTAATAAAAAATATATATGTACAATGTTTTTTTATTATCTATATAGGCTGTTAACAATTCCCCATCGAGGCACTGACCGCACCATTATGTCGGAATGCCAGGTGCTGTAGGTTTAAGGTGACAGACTACCTGGGAATGCCAGGTGCTATAGGCTTAAGGTGACAGACTGTCTGGGAATGCCAGGTGCTGTAGGCTTAAGGTGACAGACTACCTGGGAATGCCAGGTGCTGTAGGTTTAAGGTGACAGACTGTCTGGGAATGCCAGGTTTAAGATGACAGACTGTCTGGGAATGCCAGGTTTAAGATGACAGACTGTCTGGGAATGCCAGGTGCTGTAGGTTTAAGGTGACAGACTGTCTGGGAATGCCAGGTGTTATAGGTTTAAGGTGACAGACTGTCTGGGAATGCCAGGTGTTATAGGTTTAAGGTGACAGACTACCTGGGAATGCCAGGTGCTATAGGTTTAAGGTGACAGACTGTCTGGGAATGCCAGGTGTTATAGGTTTAAGGTGACAGACTGTCTGGGAATGCCAGGTGCTATAGGTTTAAGGTGACAGACTGTCTGGGAATGCCTGGTGCTGTAGGCTTAAGGTGACAGACTGTCTGGGAATGCCAGGTGTTATAGGTTTAAGGTGACAGACTGTCTGGGAATGCCAGGTGTTATAGGTTTAAGGTGACAGACTACCTGGGAATGCCAGGTGCTATAGGTTTAAGGTGACAGACTGTCTGGGAATGCCAGGTGCTATAGGTTTAAGGTGACAGACTGTCTGGGAATGCCAGGTGTTATAGGTTTAAGGTGACAGACTGTCTGGGAATGCCAGGTGTTATAGGTTTAAGGTGACAGACTGTCTGGGAATGCCAGGTGTTATAGGTTTAAGGTGACAGACTGTCTGGGAATGCCAGGTGTTATAGGTTTAAGGTGACAGACTGTCTGGGAATGCCAGGTGTTATAGGTTTAAGGTGACAGACTACCTGGGAATGCCAGGTGCTATAGGTTTAAGGTGACAGACTGTCTGGGAATGCCAGGTGTTATAGGTTTAAGGTGACAGACTGTCTGGGAATGCCAGGTGCTATAGGTTTAAGGTGACAGACTGTCTGGGAATGCCAGGTGCTGTAGGCTTAAGGTGACAGACTGTCTGGGAATTGGCAGGTGTTATAGGTTTAAGGTGACAGACTGTCTGGGAATGCCAGGTGCTGTAGGCTTAAGGTGACAGACTGTCTGGGAATGCCAGGTGTTATAGGTTTAAGGTGACAGACTGTCTGGGAATGCCAGGTGTTATAGGTTTAAGGTGACAGACTGTCTGGGAATGCCAGGTGTTATAGGTTTAAGGTGACAGACTGTCTGGGAATGCCAGGTGTTATAGGTTTAAGGTGACAGACTGTCTGGGAATGCCAGGTGCTGTAGGTTTAAGGTGACAGACTACCTGGGAATGCCAGGTGCTGTAGGCTTAAGGTGACAGACTACCTGGGAATACCAGGTGTTATAGGTTTAAGGTGACAGACCACCTGGGAATGCCAGGTGTTATAGGTTTAAGGTGACAGACTGTCTGGGAATGCCAGGTGCTGTAGGCTTAAGGTGACAGACTACCTGGGAATACCAGGTGTTATAGGTTTAAGGTGACAGACCACCTGTGACTGCCAGGTGTTATAGGTTTAAGGTGACAGACTGTCTGGGAATGCCAGGTGCTGTAGGTTTAAGGTGACAGACTGTCTGGGAATGCCAGGTGCTATAGGTTTAATGTGACAGACTGTCTGGGAATACCAGGTGCTGTAGGTTTAAGGTGACAGACTACCTGGGAATGCCAGGTGTTATAGGTTTAAGGTGACAGACTGTCTGGGAATGCCAGGTGTTATAGGTTTAAGGTGACAGACTGTCTGGGAATGCCAGGTGCTGTAGGTTTAAGGTGACAGACTGTCTGGGAATGCCAGGTGCGGTAGGTTTAAGGTGACAGACTACCTGGGAATGCCAGGTGCTGTAGGCTTAAGGTGACAGACTACCTGGGAATGCCAGTGCTATAGGTTTAAGGTGACAGACTGTCTGGGAATGCCAGGTGCTATAGGCTTAAGATGACAGACTGTCTGGGAATGCCAGGTGCTGTAGGCTTAAGGTGACAGACTACCTGGGAATGCCAGGTGTTATAGGTTTAAGGTGACAGACTGTCTGGGAATGCCAGGTGTTATAGGCTTAAGGTGACAGACTGTCTGGGAATGGCAGGTGCTATAGGTTTAAGGTGACAGACTGTCTGGGAATGCCAGGTGCTATAGGCTTAAGGTGACAGACTGTCTGGGAATGCCAGGTGCTATAGGCTTAAGGTGACAGACTGTCTGGGAATGCCAGGTGTTATAGGTTTAAGGTGACAGACTACCTGGGAATACCAGGTGCTGTAGGTTTAAGGTGACAGACTGTCTGGGAATGCCAGGTGTTATAGGTTTAAGGTGACAGACTGTCTGGGAATGCCAGGTGTTATAGGTTTAAGGTGACAAACTGCCTGGGAATACCAGGTGCTATAGGCTTAAGGTGACAGACTGTCTCGGAATGCCAGGTGTTATAGGTTTAAGGTGACAGACTGTCTGGGAATGCCAGGTGTTATAGGTTTAAGGTGACAGACTGTCTGGGAATACCAGGTGTCATAGGCTTAAGGTGACAGACTGTCTGGGAATTGCCAGGTGCTGTAGGTTTAAGGTGACAGACTGTCTGGGAATTGCCAGGTGCTGTAGGTTTAAGGTGACAGACTGTCTGGGAATTGCCAGGTGCTGTAGGTTTAAGGTGACAGACTGTCTGGGAATACCAGGTGTTATAGGCTTAAGGTGACAGACTGTCTGTGAATGCCCGGTGCTGTAGGCGTAAGGTGACAGACTGTCTGGGAATGCCAGGTGCTATAGGCTTAATGTAGCAGACTGCCTGGGAATGCCAGGTGTTATAGGTTTAAGGTGACAGACTGTCTGGGAATACCAGGTGTTATAGGCTTAAGGTGACAGACTGTCTGGGAATGCCAGGTGTTATAGGTTTAAGGTGACAGACTGCCTAGGAATGCCAGGTGTTATAGGTTTAAGGTGACAGACTGTCTGGGAATGCCAGGTGTTATAGGTTTAAGGTGACAGACTGCCTAGGAATGCCAGGTGCTATAGGTGTAAGGTGACATACTGCCTGGGAATGCCAGGTGTTATAGGTTTAAGGTGACAGACTGCCTGGGAATGCCAGGTGTTATAGGCTTAATGTAACAGACTGTCTGGGAATGCCAGGTGTTATAGGTTTAAGGTGACAGACTGCCTAGGAATGCCAGGTGCTATAGGTTTAAGGTGACATACTGCCTGGTAATGCCAGGTGTTATAGGTTTAAGGTGACAGACTGTCTGGGAATGCCAGGTGTTATAGGTTTAAGGTGACAGACTGCCTGGGAATGTCAGGTGTTATAGGCTTAATGTAACAGACTGTCTGGGAATGCCAGGTGTTATAGGCTTAATGTGACAGACTGCCTGGGAATGCCAGGTGTTATAGGTTTAAGGTGACAGACTGTCTGGAAATGCCAGGTGCTGTAGGTTTAAGGTGACAGACTGCCTGGGAATGCCAGGTGCTGTAGGCTTTAGGGGACAGACTGTCTGGGAATGTCAGATGCTATAGGCTTGGGCAGCAAGGTGGCCAGATAGTGGGGCAGATAAGTGCATGTTTTTTTCACGGGAATGGTTTGCATTGTGATACAAGCGTTCCATATAAAAAGTTAACCACCTAAAAATCAATGATGGCCACAATTTTTCCAAGATGACCATTTTTGGTGGTGGCCATCTTTGATTTTGACGGCCATCTTGAGGTAGCTATCACAATGTGTCTTGTCAAGTAATCCCAGGAGATCATACGTCCCAAATGTTCTTCTTGCACCACCGATTGAACGATTGTTCACATTATCTGCTCCACGAATGAGATAGCACCACAGTAGTGGAATTAATTTATCCGTGCAGACATTTAAAGTGTCTTCCCCTGGTTATGCGTGGCTTTTCTCTAGTTCATCTGCTTTCTTCCCACAAGCCAAAACACTCCTCACCGGGATTGGTCAAACGCCCCGGTGACAAAGAGTCTTGAGACTCGCTGAGGCTTTTTATGGCTAAATAAAGGAACGTGATTATATTTTTCTTTTTTTTTCTGAGAGATGGCAAATACAATGAGCACTTTGTGGAATTCAGAGTCATCGTCCTTCCTGCAAATCAAATACTCACCCAGCGTGTCAGTATCAAGGCCAGTTCACAAAAGGTTTCTCAAACTCGCATACAAAAGGAAGACGAAAAAAAATAATCTGGTGCGATATCTCCGCACCAGATATTTCAGGTTTCACAGATTTTGAGCCACTGTTATTAGGTATGGAACAGTTCAATTATTGAAATCCAATTCTTATGCTCACGATATGTCATATGATGCGCCTGGGAATAGATTACTTAGATCCATGCAGGCATACTCGAGTACGATTGGCTAACATTGCATTTAGTAGAATGGCATCAATAAGGTCGTGCATGGAAAGAGATGGAGCGGCTAAATCGGCTCGTGTGCGGGTGTACGGTAGTCACCGCTACGCAGGATCATGGGAGGTGGCTTTGGGAGGAGGTCTTCATCCAGCAGTGGATTTACCGTGGCCAATGATGACATTTAGGATAAAATGGGGCAAGCATCTGTACAAACGAGGCGAAAATACGAGGCGAAATTTGTATTTATATATTTAAAAAGCCAAATCAGAATCGTCAATCTGCAATCCATGGAATCTTCACAGGGGTGTGCTGTGATGACCGTATCAACTCCGAGCAGACTTCTCATTGGCCGCCCCCCCACCCAAACAAGACAATTCTGGCTGAAGGACAATCACACTGTGCACGGCTTTCCATTGCTCCTGGCGATTACAGTTACCTCGCACGAGCACCGCGGATACTTGGCAGTTCTGCGAAGTGCTGGGGGCGAAACCCGGTTGTGCTGCGGGGCACTTACTGTGCGACGCCTCCCCAGAGCAGGCCGCCCGCGTGCTTATCGCTGCCGCCACCGCCGCTGCTGCTCACATTGACGTCTGCTTCACTGCTCACCTTGCAGGGGCCGCGCGCACGTGCCGTGCTGTACTTATGTACGTACATTGGACATATTTCACACCGTACGTAGCCAACCGTACTAATCGGAGGTGTGGGGGGGGGGGGGGAAGGACAACAAACTAAAGACAAAAAACAGTTCTGATGAAATTAGTTTTCAATGTAGATTTGAACATGCATAGCTCCAATGGCTTCCCAATATCGGAAGGAAGAGCGTTCCAGCCGGCCGCAGAAGTGCATTCGAAAGCGTGCGATGCAATGTTCGCCGGCTAGCCAAAAGCCGCTGCTGCGAGGATGACCACCGGAGTTTACGTGCTGGTTTATGCGCCTTGACGAGATCAGCGAGATATTGTGGTTCATTTGCAGCAAGCACTTTGTGTGTCGTGAGCGGGACCCGATGATGTATTCGTTCGGCAACCGGAAGCCAATGCAGCTCAGCGAGCTCTAGACGCACGTAGTCGGATCTCGCAGGATCCGTCACGACACGTGCCGAATAATTTTGTACCCACCGGAAAAGCCGGGACGTGTTTGGGAATGCTGGTATAGTGCTCTGAACCCGATGACCTGTGTCCGATGCCCATTGATGGAGAGTGACATCTCACCTGGTCCCGGGCCTCCTACCATTTCCCAGCCGTGACGAGGCCTTCATCCATGAGTGGACTGAACAAAGGGTTTTAAATTATAACTTCAGTTATCAGGAGTAGTGGTCATGCTTCATGCCACAGGAATAAATGTATTTGTGCAGAAAGCAAAAGCAATTATATAATTAACAATTCAATTACAACAGAAACATTCTGGAGTAGGTACACGCTTGGGTAACGTTCGTAATCCCTTCTCAAAATATTGTACTGCCCATGATGAGGGATAACACGATGTGGTGTACATGAAATTTGGGCGGTCAGAAATATAATTGCGTGTGTGTGTGTGTGTCTGGCACAAGCGTCGTGGTGACGTCACCGCCACTTAGTGGCGAATCGCGGTTGGTGTGTTCGTATGTGTGTTTGGTTCATCATCTTGGTTCATCAGATTGCATTAATTCTTGTGCTCACGACGCATGCATCGATTTGCTTGAATCGATTTCTTTGAACTCGTGTGCATCATTGTGGGTCTGCGCGGCCCTTCTAAAAATCGAAAGGAGAGGGTGAAGCGTTCCACCGCTAATGTCAATATATTTACGTGCATACATTTATGTGCTTATTGCATTTGGCTGCGTTCACATTTTCACTCAGAGAGGAAAAATCTGGATGAAAACAATCGCCGTTTCACGTAGGAAATACCACGAATTATGTATGAATTACTTATACGGCTGTAAGGCGATGCCATTTGTGGTGGTGGCTTAGAGTCTCGTGAATAGGGCAGGGAGGGGGTTAGAGAAACTAGACCCAGGTGCCGTGGGTAGCTGGCGGGGTGGTTTTTATTTATTGGCCTTAAGAGGAGCGACATTCCCACCGAGCCGTGGAGAGTTAAACCTCTGCCCGATCAGTCCGATCCAGATTCACGTGCTGCCAGCAGCAACAAAACCCACACACACATCCACGCTTTCAAAACGCCATCACTTTTAACCTTAAACGAAGTATTGCATCAGCATTGGGGCCAAGTGTGCGGACGCCCCGCTGCCTCGGCTGGGTACCATTTGCGTCGGGGCGGGGAGAGAAGAGCTAGGTATTAAAAATAAAAATATAAACCGCGGGAACACAACCGTAGCCGCCGCCGTCGTCCCTCGAGCGGCGTCTTATGTCGCGTGGGGCGGGGGGGAGGTGGCGGTTGTTGCCGCTCACCGCCGTTGGGGCTCTCCCATTCCCCACCTCGCACGCCGAGCCACGGAGTGTCGCGGCGACGATGGTGACGCCGGTGGTGGCGGCTGCCGTTGTTGTGGCGCGCGAGCGCGCGGAGCGGAGCGGCAGCTGCGGGCTCAGCGGGAGGCTTTCGCGCGGTGCGGCGGCACAGCTGGGCCGGCAATATGTCGACGGCACCGTCAGCCGCCGAGCCTCTTTAACCCCGAGGAGGGAGAGGCGCCACGCGACGCCAACCTCCTCCCCCCCCCCCCTCCGTTACCCTCCTCCTCCTCCTCCTCGTGTCGCCGTCACGGCCCCAAGGGAGTGCGTGACGAGCTCCCGCCTCGTGCTCCTGGTGCTCTCCCCGCCACTCGCTACGACCGCCTTGCGCGGCCGTGCGGGGACTCGCGGCGCGCAGCACCGGCCGTGCCGGCGAGCGAGGGTTGTGCGTGCGTGGTGGTTACCACCGGCCGTGTTCCCGGCGAGCGAGGGTTGTGCGTGCGTGGTGGTTACCACCGCCGTGTTCCTGGCGAGCGAGGGTTGTGCGTGCGTGGTGGTTACCACCGGCCGTGTTCCCGGCGAGCGAGGGTTGTGCGTGCACGGTGGTTACCACCGCCGTGTTCCCGGCGAGCGAGGGTTGTGCGTGCACGGTGGTTACCACCGCCGTGTTCCCGGCGAGCGAGGGTTGTGCGTGCGTGGTGGTTACCACCGCCGTGTTCCTGGCGAGCGAGGGTTGTGCGTGCGTGGTGGTTACCACCGGCCGTGTTCCTGGCGAGCGAGGGTTGTGCGCGGCGCTGCCGCTGCGTCGAAGCGATTGGGCGGCGGCAGCGCTCGTCGCAACGGTGCCCGGGAAAATGCGCAAGCAATGGGAAAAAATACGTTTGTGGGGTTGTGTTGGATTTTGGGGATTCGTTAATGGGATTATTTTTTGTTATGTGTGTAATAACGTGAACGTTTAGTTTTTTTTTTGTTGAAGTGGATTTTTTGTTGTTATCATAATTTGTGGTGGGAAATTAGTAAAATTTTCTCGAAGTGGTGATGTGAGCAAATGGCTGGAACAAAAACACATCTAGCCGAAAATTAACGTTATTTTAATGAAATATAATTACAACAACGTTTTGATATCAACAAAATATTGTAATAATAATCCATTCTTATTACTTCTGGTTTTTTTACGAGTATTGTAATTAAATTTATTACCAAATTCCAGTGTAACTTAATTATTTTAGGTCTGTCTCTTCAGAATGTGAATAAATTAATGACTCTAATTAAAACAGACGTAAACACACATTACATCATATATTAGTAATGGCATTCTTGACATTGTCGCTATCATGTAACGCGCCCTACATAACACAGGGGTCACGTTGAATTATCGTCTATCATTAAGGCCTCAACATTGGACAGTCCTTTGAACTCCATGTAGATAATTTCGGAAACATTTATAATATTTATCTATTTAAGGTGAACCGCTAAGCCAAACACACCCCGAACCTTGAGTGATTTTCAACAGCCCATTTGCTAAACCCCGTTGAAACAGGAAGCCTGGGAGGAGGTGCGTGGCGAACCCCTTCGAATGATCGCATCTCGCTAGGATGCGCGACGCGGCCACGCTGTCGCTCGGAGGAGCGTGGGGGGCATGCGACTCGTGCGGTGAACATCGGCACGCTGACCACCAAGCGCGTGTACCTGCGAGCGCTCGGGGACTCTGGAACCAGCTCAAACCGCTGCCTCGTTATCGTCACGTGATCGTGGACGATGCCTCTATGGCCGATAGAATTGGACTCGCCCACCGATTTTAAATTCTTCATCTTGTGTATCTCGTCCGGATACTTGAGCGGAATGTATTTCAGGATACAATGTCGTCGCTGTGTTCGATAACATCACCTCCATGTTTTTTTTTTACCTCTCTCCGCTCTAAAAAAATTTAGTTTAACACCTTGTAGGCTTTTGCGACCAAAAACGTTCAGTTTTGAGGGATCCATCAGTCACCCTTCGCACCGTTCACAACGACACCCCCATAGGGCCCTGCTTCAGTGGCTCTCGACTCATCTCTTTGGCATGACACCCACGGCACCGCCTCTGTGTTGCCGTGCCTCCTGCCTTGCCACATCCCTCCTCCCCACGCCACCCTCACGCTGGAATCGCACGCACGCCCTCGCACGCACGCCCTCGCACGCACGCCCTCGCACGCACGCCCTCGCACGCACGCCCTCGCACGCACGCCCTCGCCGACGTCTCCACCTGCGCTCCCGAGACGTCCCTCGCTCGCCCCGCTGCCACCACCTCCCACCCCACCGCCTACACCCTTCCCCTCACCCCCCTCATCGCAGCCTTCTCTCCTTTCCCATTGTCTCCCGTGTCTCGTGCTCCACCTCCCGTGTGTCCTGCTCCTCCTGCTCCCCCTCCTCTTTCTCTTCCCCCTCGTCGTGCCAGCAATGGTACACGGCGGCAATGGCCACGACCTGCACGTGGCTCACGGACCGTGTGGATCTGCAGCTGCACGTCTTCCAGCTCAAGACGCTCATCCGCATCGTCAAGGTGATGACGACGGCGATGACGACGATGATGACGACCGTGACAATTATGACGACGTTGATGACGATGACGACGACGGCGACGATGACGACGATGATGACGACGATGATGACGATGATGACGACACGACGACGACGACGACGATGATGACGGCGACAATGATGACGACGATGACGGCGACGATGATGATGACGACGATGACACGACGACGACGATGATGACGGCGACGACGATGACGATTACGGCGACGACGATGACGGCGACGACGATGACGACGGCGACGATGACGACACGACGACGACAATGATGACGGCGACAACGATGACGACGATGACGGCGACGATGACGATGATGATGACGACGATGACACGACGACGACGATGATGACGGCGACGACGATGACGGCGACGACGATGATGACGGCGACGACGATGACGGCGACGACGATGACGATGATGACGACACGACGACGATGATGATGACGACACGACGACGACGATGATGACGGCGACGACGATGACGACGATGACGGCGACGATGACGTCCACGGCGGTGACGGAACGTCGTGGCTGGCAAGTGTGCAGGCGGTGCGACGGCACCTGAACCCACAGTCGGCTGGGGCTATGAAGAGGGGGAGGAGGGGACATGGGGCAGGAGGCCGAATTCCCTCTCTTGCCCAGGACCCTGGTACGGTGTCCAGGCAGGTGGCAGTGGTTAGAGAGTGAAATTTGTAGTGGAGGAGTCGACCTGGCCCACACCTCCCGCCACGGACGGCCCTGACGACGAGTGTCCTCTCTTTTCTTCTTCCCTTTTCCAGAAAATGTTCCGCGACTTCCGGCTGCAGGGCGTGCTGGACGTGACGCTGAACAGCAAGACGTACGAGACGGTGCGCAACCGTCTGATCGTGGAGGAGGCGACGGCGAGCGTCAACGAGGGAGGGGGCCTGGCGGGCGTCACCATGCGCGACAGCGACGAGGAGGGAGAGGAGCACGACCAATAAGCCCCTCCCCCCCCCCCGGTCCAACTTCGCCCGCACTCAAAAACTATAACAACAACAATAATAACATAATTAAATAAATGCGCGACAAGACCGATAATAACTCGGAGCAGTGGGGGAGGGGTTGGGACTGTAAGGGGAACCGCTGGCAGATCCACACTGGCAGATCCACACCGGCAGATCCACACCGGCAGATCCACACCGGCAGAACCACACCGGCAGAACCACACCGACAGATCCACACCGGCAGGTCCACACCGACAGATCCACACCGGCAGATCCACACCAGCAGATCCACACCGGCAGATCCACACCGGCAGATCCACACCGGCAGATCCACACCGGCAGATCCACACCGGCAGATCCACACCAGCAGATCCACACCGGCAGATCCACACCGGCAGATCCACACCGGCAGATCCACACCGGCAGATCCACACCGGCAGATCCACACCGGCAGATCCACACCGACCTGACCTTTTGCAAAAGCAAAGGGCTCGATGTTTTGGAAAAAGCGAATTTATTTGGGGGGGGTGGATGCGCGAGGCTACAGGGGGATCTGGCGAAGTTTGTCCTCCCTGCTGCGGTTCGGCACACCGGTAGCAACGTTGCCGATGTCGGCGACACCGCAGACATCCACAACGCGACCGCCCTCCGCACCCTTACAAGCAATGATTAACAATACAGCAAAATATACTGTCGTCGTTCGAAATGTCGGTTTAGTTTTGTTTTAAAACGTTAAATTATTTTCCCATTTTTGTCTACGATGTGTGTTGTCGTGCGGCAAACGAGCGTTCCTACGTCGCATTTTATGGACGCGCGTCTCTCGAAACTGGAAAACGCTGCCGGCATTCTCTGGTGCGGGTTTGGTGTCGGGCTCTGAAAGGGACTCGCGCCACGGGGATCTCAGATCGGCGCGAGAGAGACGGAGAAAGAGGGAGCGTTCGAGAGGGTTCGGGAGAGAGAGAGAGAGGGAGTCCAAGCAGTCGACTGGGTTCTGAAATGCTGCACGCTCACTTTGGGAGCACGTGTGCACCTGGCCGTGTACTTGCGGGACGTGACATCGTCACGGGCGTGCGTGAGCCGGCCTGAGGAGGAATTTACTTTGAGCTCGCGAGTGAGTGGGTGAATCCTTCGTTGTATTCCTTTTGCTTCCTTCCTGAAACTTGACTTATTATTCGTTCTCGGCCTTCTGTGCCACATCCTAGGGTCTCGCCGCTGAACGTTCCACCTTTCAACCTCAGGATGTGATGTTTCCTCTATTGGTTTAACCCGAGCTTTACTCTTTTGAAACTTCTTCTTTATACCTGCAATAAAGTTATCGATCTGAAGAGCCTCTTAAACCATGTAATTATATATTGTACTGCATGCATAGAAACGGAAAATACCGATGCCGTCGCAGATCCCACGGCTGCAGCTTTTGTGTCTCCGGCGCTGTATCTGTCGTGCATGCACTGCCCCGCACAGCGACGACGACGATGACGAGGATGACGACGAGGACGAGGACGACGCCTGCATCCCGACGGAAGCGCCATCCCTTCCATGCCACAGAGTCGCAGTAGCGCACAGTGCGCAAACCTCGCTCGGGCAGCCAAGGGGAGGAAGGGGGGTGGAGGGGATCTCGCCATGAACCGCTCAGCCTCCGTCTTGTCTTCCCCCCCCCCCTCCAATCCCCCCCCACCAATCCCCCCCCACCAATCCCCCCCCCACCAATCCCCCCCCACCAATCCCACCCCACCAATCCCCCCCCACCAATCCCCCCCCACCAAATACCCCCACCAATCCCCCCCCCACCAATCCCCCCCACCAATCCCCTCCCACCAATCCCCTCCCACCAATCCCCCTCCCACCAATCCCCTCCCACCAATCCCCCCCCCACCAATCCCCCCCCACCAATCCCCCCCCACCATTCTCTCCAAAGCTTTAGCCTTACGAGTGAACGTCCCATACTCACCGACGGGGGGGCGGGGGGGGGACTGGGACATCCTCAGCCCTTTTGCTCATGTGGGCCGCGAGGTCGCCGCGTCTGTGACCGCCACGTCTCCAGCAGTGCTCGTAGCGACGCGCGTGACGCGCCCGGCGTGTTGCAGAGGCCCTGAGGGTGGCGCCGATGGCGGCTGGTCCTTGCGTGGCTGCCTCGGTCAAGTTTGGTCCTGTGGCGAGGTTGTGCTGCTGCTGCTGCACGAGCATTTCGTGTTCTCCGCGGAGCTTCCAGCGCATTGTGGGTATTCCCACGATGCCGTACCACCCACAACGCCTTTTATCTGACCACACCTGTACTCGACGCTACATCCCAATTGGCACATTGCTTGTTGTGGGCTTATCAGTCCGTGCATTTGGGATTTTTTTTTATTTTTCGTGGGATTAACGGTCGATCGTGTTCTTGATTTCCTTTCACCCGCGTCCGGTTGCTTGCGACATTGCGAGTTTGCACGGCGCAGGGTGCGGACCTGCGGCAAAGGGCCCTTTGTGCACCGTCGCTTCTGCCCTCTCCCCTCCACCCAATTCTGTTGCGTCTGCGGCTGTTGGTGTCGCCATGGCCCCGAGGCAAAGAAAGATTCCTTCGGGAACTCTCAAAGTCAGCAGTGCACCACCACCGTGGTTGGCTTTGAATCGCAGCAGCAGCAGCAGCAGCAGCTGTGATGTTGCCCTCTCAAGCTAAAGGCCGTCAGAGGAGGAGGAGGGCGAAGGCGCCTCACGGCTGTAACAAGGTCCGACGATTCGATCCGAGACCGCCTGCACTGCGCGCGATCGTCTTGGGGGTCATGGAGCCTCTTGAGAAGAGTGCCGGGGTTCAGTTCGTGTGGCTGTGATGTTATCGTTTGACCAATGATACAAGACTCTAAAGCAATATCAACCGAAAACAAACTGGTTTTTTTTCTTTTCGTGACATTTGAATTCCGTTAAAACTTTTATTTTTCTCCGAGTGATAGATTGAATTCTTTAAATGCTGAAAGGTGGAATGAAGTAACGAGAGTTTATCAGTGCCCAGCTTCTGCAGACTTCCGTTAACAAAACTTCCTTTTGAAGATTTTTAAGATACTGTACATCAATGTGTTAATGTGTTTAGTTTTGAAATCATGAGTGGCACTTAACCAGGACAATAAAAAAATATTTTATTTTATTTCAAACACCGTTTTAAAAGTAAACATAAATTAACATAAACTTGATCAACCAGGAAAAAAACACCCATCTCTGTAAACAACTAACACAACATGGAATTGGTATACATATGAGAAGCAAAATCATGATTTAGCTTTAACGAAGACAAGTCTAATACATGATTGCTAACATCCAGTGCTGCGATGTTAGTCTATCGTGATGAGTCCGGGTGGATGTGAAAGATGTTGTAGAGCAAGGGACACCTCCGCTCTTAGCCAGACCTCCATCAGCCACTTGAGGAGTCTGTTGACATGGCAAGGGAGTTCTCAACGTTCGACTGAGAGAGATCTCGCCGCATGTGGAGCAGTCTCTTGTTTACCCCCAGCAACATTGAGATGACTTGTGATTATTCACTCTGATGACTCACTGTGATTATTCACACTGATGACTCACTGTGATTATTCACTCTGATGACTCACTGTGATTAGTCACCCTGATGAGTCGCTGTGATTATTCACTGTGAGTATTCACTCTGATGACTCACTGTGATTATTCACACTGATGACTCACTGTGAGTATTCACTGTGGTGACTCACTGTGATTATTCACTCTGATGAGTCACTGTGATTATTCACTGTGGTGACTCACTGTGATTATTCACACTGATGACTCACTGTGATTATTCACTGTGATGACTCATTGTGATTATTCACACTGATGACTCACTGTGATTATTCACACTGATGACTCACTGTGAGTATTCACTGTGGTGACTCACTGTGATTATTCACTATGATGACTCACTGTGATTATTCACACTGATGACTCACTGTGATTATTCACACTGATGACTCACTGTGATTATTCACTGTGATGACTCACTGTGATTATTCACTGTGGTGACTCACTGTGATTATTCACACTGATGACGCACTGTGATTATTCACTGTGGTGACTCACTGTGATTATTCACTATGATGACTCACTGTGATTATTCACACTGATGACTCACTGTGATTATTCACTCTGATGACTCACTGTGATTATTCACTCTGATGACTCACTGTGATGATTCACTGTGATGACTCACTGTGATTATTCACACTGATGACTCACTGTGATTATTCACTGTGATGACTCACTGTGATTATTCGCTCTGATGACTCACTGTGAGTATTCACACTGATGACTCACTGTGATTATTCACACTGATAACTCACTGTGATTATTCACTGTGATGACTCATTGTGATTATTCACACTGATAAGTCACTGTGATTATTCACTCTGATGACTCACTGTGATTATTCACTCTGATGACTCACTGTGATCATTCACTGTGATGACTCACTGTGGTGATTCACTGTGGTGACTCACTGTGGTGATTCACTGTGGTGACTCACTGTGATTATTCACACTGATGACTCACTGTGATTATTGACTCTGATGACTCACCGTGATTATTCACTCTGATGACTCACTGTGATTAGTCACTAATGAGTCACTGTGATGACTCACTGTGATTATTCACTCTGATGACTCACTGTGATTATTCACACTGATGACTCACTGTGATTATTCACTCTGATGACTCACTGTGATTATTCACACTGATGACTCACTGTGATTATTCACTCTGATGACTCACTGTGATTATTCACTGTGATGACTCACTGTGATTATTCACTGTGGTGACTCACTGTGATGACTCACTGTGGTGATTCACTGTGGTGACTCACTGTGATTATTCGCACTGATGACTCACTGTGATTATTCACTATGATGACTCACTGTGATTATTCACTATGATGACTCACTGTGATTATTCACTCTGATGACTCACTGTGATTATTCACTATGATGACTCACTGTGATTATTCACTCTGATGACTCACTGTGATTATTCACACTGATGACTCACTGTGATTATTCACTGTGATGACTCACTGTGGTGATTCACTCTGATGACTCACTGTGATTATTCACTCTGATGACTCACTGTGATTATTCACTGTGGTGACTCACTGTGATTATTCACTGTGGTGACTCACTGTGATTATTCACTCTGATGACTCACTGTGATTATTCACTCTGATGACTCACTGTGATTATTCACACTGATGACTCACTGTGATTATTCACTCTGATGACTCACTGTGATTATTAACACTGATGACTCACTGTGATTATTCACTGTGAGTATTCACTCTAATGACTCACTGTGATTATTCACACTGATGACTCACTGTGATTATTCACACTGATGACTCACTGTGATTATTCACACTGATGACTCACTGTGATTATTCACTCTGATGACTCACTGTGATTATTCACTCTGATGACTCACTGTGATTATTCACACTGATGACTCATTGTGATTATTCACTATGATGACTCACTGTGATTATTCACTCTGATGACTCACTGTGATTATTCACTGTGGTGACTCACTGTGATTATTCACACTGATGACTCACTGTGATTATTCACTGCGATGACTCACTGTGATTATTCACTGTGGTGACTCACTGTGATTATTCACACTGATGACTCACTGTGATTATTCACACTGATGACTCACTGTGATTATTCACTGTGATGACTCACTGTGATTATTCACTGTGGTGACTCACTGTGATTATTCACACTGATAACTCACTGTGATTATTCACACTGATGACTCACTGTGATTATTCACTCTGATGACTCACTGTGATTATTCACTGTAATGACTCACTGTGATTATTCACTGTGGTGGCTCACTGTGATTATTCACTGTGATGACTCACTGTGATTATTCACACTGATAACTCACTGTGATTATTCACTCTGATGACTCACTGTGATTATTCACTGTGATGACTCACTGTGATTATTCACACTGATAACTCACTGTGATTATTCACTCTGATGACTCACTGTGGTGATTCACTGTGGTGATTCACTGTGGTAATTCACTGTGGCGACTCACTGTGGCGATTCACTGTGGTGATTCACTGTGGTGATTCACTGTGGCGACTCACTGTGGCGATTCACTGTGGTGATTCACTGTGGTGATTCACTGTGGTGATTCACTGTGGTGATTCACTGTGGCGATTCACTGTGGTGATTCACTGTGGTGATTCACATCGCTTCCTTGTCACCTCCCCACACTCCTCCTCCTGCCTTGTTCTTGCACTGCCTCTCCTCTTGCCTGCCCGTGTCTCGTTTGCACTCTCCTCTCCGTCCCGTTAGTATAAAGTTAACCGTTGTGTACAATTTGCGTAACGCATACATACTCGATTCGTGCAAGGCACGGTTCGATGCGTCGCTTGTGAGCGTGAGTGATCGCTTGCCATCGCTGCGTTGTCACATCCCGACCCGCTCCTCCCGGACATCTGTGAAAAAACAATGATCTTGATCGCTCATCGGCAATGAGAATCTGCGCTGCTGCCGATCGAACTGGCGACGTTTAGAATCGCGCATCCCCGTGGCAAACGATCTTCACGAAGCACCGTAGCAGCGCACCGTCGTGGCGAATCGCAACGCGGTAGGAACGAGCCGAGCCCGCGCCTTGTTCCCTGCGGTGTTAAATGAACGGCAGTTGCGGGGGTTTCGGTGGCTTTTGGCGGCACCATCGATTCATCGGTAAGACCGTGGGGGGACCGTCCGGAGTGGTCGACGAGCAAACCTCCTCCCCGCTCGTCGACCGCCTTCAGTGCTGGCGAACCTCGCAAGCCCGCACCTCCCGATTAGCGCGGTTGGCCACGTACGGTGCGAAAGAAGTTCAAAGACATCACAGCCGCTGGGATATTTAAAAACCACCACCAGAACCCCGCGTGAGTGACCACGACCGTGCCGGTGACAGCCCCCCCCCCCCCCACCAAGAATATTTTTGCAGAAGGGGAAATGTAAACGCGACGGCTGTTAGTATAAATGTACAATTGAACACGACATCGATGTCTCGTGGCCGACACTTCGCGCGCGTGAGTCACCGCTGTACCTGCTCGGGCTGTACGTAGACGATGGCGATGGTGGTGGTGATGATGCTGATGATGATGGGTGTTGATGATGATGATGATGATTCGTTCGCCGTGTCGTGGCACACCACTGCCACGAGGCCCTGCCAAGCGACAGCAGTAAATGCCAGGATGCGGCGCTGGCTCTGGAGTTTGTTGTTGCGAGGCGCGCATCCCGTCCCGCATGCGGTGTTGCCAGTGCCGCAGCGTTCTCAGACAGACGCCGCACTTGTGGCAAGAGCCCCGCACGTTTGTGTCACTTTCGTGTCTGCGCAAACAAATCAAACCGATGGCATTTCGCTTCGGGTTGTGTGCCGCCCGGTTGTCAAGAGGCATTGCGAGTTGCTTCGCTGTTGGACTCCTTGTTGCATTACTTGGTGTGTTCCATTGTTACTTGGTCTTATTGTCTCACGTGCTTGTTGGTTTGTTTTCCGGTGTGTTTGAAAGCCTAACCTCTGCTTACTTCACGGACCAGTGTACTTGAAACTGAAATGTGTAATATGCTCACACGATTCGTTTGGTTAGTTGATCTGAATCCGTTGATTCGTCTTGGAAGAAAGCGTTGCACCTTTAAAGTGACTTCTACAGTACATCTGTATAGCATTGTGTTGCTTAATTGAGGCCCCGACTACGTCATTTCAAGTTGAGCTCATTGGTCTCGCCAGGCCTTAAATTGCAATTGTTGTTACTTGTTTGTGAAAATGCATGTACAGTACCTCCTTTTAAAGATTAATGATGACAAATCAATTGTCACGTCAATCCCATTCGTGCAAGTACCATTTGTTTGTGCAACTCAACTTTATCGATTCTAATTGCTCCACCAAATGTTACGGTTTATGATTGCGTGCACGAGACGTCGACGGAGCCACAAGCAAGATGCACTCTTTCAAGTCTTTTTTTTTTGTAACGTGGCATTCCATGAACTAAATTCCGCTGATCAGACCAATATGTGGTGGAGCGGCGGTTATAGTTGACCGTGTCACGATCCCCAGAAACCCAAACTCAATTCATTGATATCAGAACTGATCCTAGGTACCCTCTGATCATCAAACCGCACTCACCGGCGTTAGAGAGACTTTCATCCAGCATTAGATTGAGAGCTTGGAGCAACAGTCTGGAATAGTCACGAGTACAGCAATGGGCCTGAGTAACAAACAACCCTTCTTTGAATGAGTTTGACATCAAATGATGCATTATAATGAATGTACCGTTCTCACGTTGTGAATCATGGCAAATTTTGAACATTGTGATTTAAGCCCAGGAAGGTTATTTCCACTGGATGAAATGTGCGGGGATTAAAGTATGGCTCACGCAGCAAGTTACGAACAATTTAGCTGCTCGGAATTACGCGAAAACTACGGTTAAGTAACAGACATTAGCCAACACTGACGACCCGTGTAATTGCACAGGCAGCAGACGATGTTGGGAGTTGATCAACTCTGAGACGACAGCAATCGAACCCCCGTCTCTTCCAAGTACAATTCGACCGCATGTCAGGTCGCACAGACGCGACTTAATACGCCACAAGCTACGTGACTGCAGCTCATGTAAACACAGATCTCTCTCTCTCTCGCTGCAATGTTAATCCGTTCACAGTTCACATCACGCGATGTACGCAAACGCGAACGTTGCTCGGACGTAGCAATTACAAAGGTTGATTTCTTTTTAAACATCTGCCCTTTCTTTTTACCGGTGTTTCTCAACTCCAGTCGTCATGGCCCCCCCCCCCCCACAGTACCGTACACGTGTGATTAGCAATCATCAGGCGCGCGCAGTGTGCAGCGATTCACTCATCTGCCAATTGTGTAAATCGTCACGATTCACGACGAGGAATCTGTTTTGTTTTTTGGGTATTTTGTGGGTCTGTCGCTCTGTTTTTTAACGCTCAAACGTAACATCGTGTACAGATCACTGTCATTTACATATCATTCGGATATAGCTTCATTGCTGCAATGGGCTCTTAGGCGCACACTTAGCAGCGCGTTTTGTCAGCGCAAGAACCACGCGATCGGAATTATACATTCCCACGTGGCAGGGCACTAACTTAATGGTACATTCGTTTCTGGACTGAAATGTTAATACATTTTGGAGTCAATCAAAGACGACACTGCAGCAAACAGAATCATTGTTATTCATGATTAATAATGATGTTCAAACCCACGATGCACACCGCTCGAATCGCGTACAAAAGTGACTCGTCTGTGCAGTGGGTTCACGCGATCCATTCAACCACTAGAGGCGATACCACGAAATACATGACCACGTGGACTACGCACACTCTCGTTCCTAGAACTTAGGTTACTACACCTGAATGTACCAAAAAAATAAGACCATTGCATCTAATTGTGGCGCTGAATTGCAAACATTCATCAAATCACAACGCTCGCTTTCTGTAAATCATTTTAAAAAATCACTTATACAGAAGAGGGTGCATGCTGGAAACAAACCGAGTCACTGCAGTAAGTTAGATACGCTGTACTCAAGCATCACACATTTGAGTTTCCCTGCCAGTCGTAACACAACCGAATGTACACTCGAAACAAATTGTAAATGTCACCACAGTTTGATAAGAAGGTGACTGAATACGGTATAGAGCTTTAGGGGTTCTGTCTTGGGACCTCTGGCATCGTTCAATGGGTTCGTCACGGAAGACTACTTTACCAGCACGACTTTGAACTTAAACTTGTCCGAGAAAGTTTATTTTCAGTTCTGTAAACAAATGTGATACTGATAGTAATGCTTGATTGTTACATTTATTCATTTGCTTCCGCTTTATCGTGGTGCTGTGTTTCTCATCAAGTCTTCTGTTCCCGCTATGATCATTTACAGCTGTGTGCACAATGTCATGGCAAGTGAACTCTACCGGAGCGTATCACTAACTCGTAATGTACAGGGCAACATACGAATCCGCGGAAGCACAATCTTTATGTTAATTGCCATTGGTGTTCAAGTATGACGTCATCAGCTATAAATGTATTTTTTGAGAGAGAAAGACGGTCAATACAAGGCCTGCGTTTCAAGATAAATCGCCGTTTTAACATATTTAATCAACCACTTTGAACATATTATTTTTGGGTCAGCATCTAAGAGGACACCTGTGGGTTTGTTTTGCAACACGTGGTTATAATCGCAGTCGCTTCAGCAAGCAGAATTATCATACTCAGAGCTGTTCTGCGGCTCCTCCAGCTGCGTAGGGGCAGCTGCCACTAGCGGCGAGGGGGTGCCCTTGGCTAGGGCTGCAGCAGGGCGCTGGAATGGTTGAGAAGTCTAGGCCCCTCTGGTCTGCCGAGACATTTAATCAGTGCCCCTATAAATACAACATCCCTTATACTGTGATGTACGTTACCCAGAAAATAACCTATTACATTTCTCAAAACAACAGTTCACAACATTAGTATGCATTCAATGTGCTCCTCTGATGCTCTCTGATGCTTCTATCACTTAGATTACCTTGAAAACGGCCCTGGTGACAAGGCCTGTGCTACCCAATATTTCATGGAGCTAAACAGTAGCAGTTATTTCAAGGGCATTGCTCAATAGGTTAAACAGGTGAAGGCGCAGCGCTGAGATTGCTTTCTCGTGCCACTGCTGACACCGAGGCCTCCAACAGAGGGCGCTCTAGCGGGCCCCGCGGAGGGAATTACTCACGGAGCAAAGCTCCTTGCTGCCGAGCCTTCCCCGCGGACGACTGCGGGCGCCTCCACCTCACCAGCTGGAGCTGCCCCGCAGGTCGCTCGCGGCCACCGCTCGAGAGGCGCGGAATTCGCTCGACGCGGAGGGCCCAAGCGGGGAGCCCCGACCGGGGGATTGCTCGCAGCTGAGTGGAGTTGAACCACCACCCAGGCCGCTGGGCTGTGCAGATTTCGCTTCGCCCTGGCTGACGATGCCCCCCCCCCCCGCCCGCCCCCCCTTGCTTTGCCTGCCGTCTTCATTTGCAACGGAGCCTCGATTTATTGTTTAGCCACAAGCGGCATGCATTTAGCCATGGCCACAGCGCTTTGTTCAATCCTGTTTCACAAGGTGTGTGTGCGTGTCTGTTCTCCGTGTGGGCTGAGGTATGTCATGTTAATAATAATAACAATAACCCTCGTGCTTGTACTTTAGAGAGTAGGAGGACGGCTAGCTACCGGTATATTTTGACAGCTTATATATTGTGCCATTGGTCGTGATGTATGTAAATAATGGCATTAAGGCTTGTGTTGATTTTAATAAAGATTACTAGCTGAACTCAAGCTGGGCTGTGCTTGCGGCTGTCGTCACGAGTCGAGGAGCTCTGTCGAACCTCTGTGGATTTTGTTTGTGTTGCGACACGGCGAGGGATGATCAATGTCCGGCACACTGAACTTGCAATCCAGAAGTCACCGGTTCGATCTCCTGGTGCGGCGGTGGACACGATGGTGGCGCAAGTGTCGTGAGGTAGCCGCGACTTTTGTTGTCAACCAGCTCTGCAGAATAATTTGGTTGACCGCAGCCGATGAAGCAAGGTTGCGTGTGGTGGGGTAAAGTGTGGGTATTCCAATATCTTCCAAATCGTCTGGCCTGCGTTGAATGGTAGTCTTGTATATATTATATATATATGTTGTATATATTGTATATGTTGTATATATTATACATGTTGTATATATTATATATACAACAGTAGGCCAGATACACCTCCAGAGGAGAGACGCTCTGCAGTTGCGTGCGCAAGCAATTTCAGGGCTGCGCCTTTACAACGGGTGAAGTGGGCCTGGCGTGGTGAAGTGTGGATCAAACAACCCCCATGTCTTAAGATCGCACAGGGAAGCCTTCATCCAGCAGTGGATTAACAGAGGGCGGTACACTCTACACCGGGACAGATCGTATTCCCAACGTGGTCAATGGCTCCCTTCCCGTGTCCGAGTCTCCGCTGTAGATCCGTGCCGCTCAGCAGACAGCTTCGTCTCGAAACCAAGCAGTCGCCCTCTGACTACAACCACGTGGTCTCAAGCGGGGGGTGACGTCATGGTCTCAACCCGGTCACCGACGATCAAAAGCACGGACAAAAGTCGTATTCAATTGGCTGTTCGCTTAGTTTGGCAAAACGAACCAACGAAAATCCACCTATTTTGATATGTAAATCTTTCGATTTGATTAGCATGTGACGGAGACTCTTTGCAGGGAATGTTCAAGGTGTGCCCCGAGTGTGAAACAACGAGCCCTAGTTGGCGTCACCTCGGACGTAGTTCTGTAGCGTCACCTTCCATGAGGTGACCCTTCTCTGAGAACAGTGATGATGATGATGCGTCGCTCACTGCGAATGTAAAATGTGTCGTCTCGTGACACGCGACCAGCAGCAGCAGCAGGATGGGGACGCACTTGGCGGGGTGCCAAAGGAAATCGTCGTGGCCCTGCTGACCGCACGGCGCCGGTGTGAGCGCTGACTTGAGAGAGGCCCCAGTTAGAGTGGCCGTGGGAAGCCACCCGTGAGCTTGCGTGACGGTGCTTCGGGTAGCCCGCTCGCTCAGAGTGCTCGCACGCGGCAGTCGGATTCCTGCAGCGGCGCGACGTCACAGGAGGCCCTGTGACGTCAGTTGCAACGTCGACTCTCCGCGTGGCGCGAAGCGAAATCCCACAAATCGCCCTCGACACTTAGGAAGCGTTGCTGCCACGCGTGATTGCGGTGGTGCAGGTGCAGCAGGGAAGAGAGACAGTCGGCATCGCTGCTTGCGGGAGGGCATTCACTCGAGGGAGCTCCACGGGGCGATGCTGGCGCGACCCCTCCACTGTTGAAGGGGCGGCTCACTCGACGTTGCGACGTCGCTCGCACAGCGCCGTTAGTCGTAGCCATCCTTGAACGAGGGATGCCACGTCTCACTTGTGGTCTCTCTCTCTCTCTGGCGGCCTGCTCGATCAAAGCAGATTCAGTCCCTTTATATTGAAACTGTTTATTCAAAAGCTCACACCTGCGATGCCCAGCAGGATATTTACAGCGACACATTTCTCATGGGGTGTTTTTTGGTTCACTCGCTGTTGTTTTGTGTAAGCTGTTTGGCGTCATCCAGTTCACGCTACCATGGCGCGTGTTGTTCAGGGGCTTATGTAACGACAGTCTCGCACCACGCGCTTTGTGAACCCACATGCCTTCGGAACACGTGGCCCCTATGAGGCAGCATCTTGAACAAAGTCACGAGGCCTTCAAGGCTCTGAATGATTTGGCACCGCCCGTACATTGCGGCTGCGGCTGCTCCTTCTGCTGAGCCCCGTAACCTTCCAACAGGAACTCTGAGATCGGCGGACTTGGGTCTCCTCTGTATCCCCAGAACGGAAATCGCGTCCATAGGCAGCGATCTCTGGGCTCCTCTCTCCCCTGGGTCTCTCTCTCCCCTGGGCTCCTCTCTCTCCTGGGTCTCTCTCTCCTCTGGGTCTCTCTCTCCCCTGGGCTCCTCTCTCTCCCCTGGGTCTCTCTCTCCCCTGGGCTCCTCTCTCCCCTGGGTCGCTCTCTCCCCTGGGTCTCTCTCTCCCCTGGGCTCCTCTCTCCCCTGGGTCTCTCTCTCCCCTGGGTCTCTCTCTCCCCTGGGTCTCTCTCTCCTGGGTCTCTCTTTCCCCTGGGCTCCTCTCTCCCCTGGGTCTCTCTCTCCCCTGGGTCTCTCTCTCCCCTGGGCTCCTCTCTCTCCCCTGGGTCTCTCTCCCCTGGGTCTCTCTCTCTCCTGGGTCTCTCTCTCCCCTGGGCTCCTCTCTCTCCCCTGGGTCTCTCTCTCCCCTGGGCTCCTCTCTCTCTCCTGGGCTCCTCTCTCCCCTGGGTCTCTTTTTTAAGATTTCAAAAAAATAAATGTATTTGCATATATGTTTATCTTCCCGATACTTTGCACTCCTATCGTTTTTTGTATTGTTCTTAACCGCCCCTACTGGACATGTGAAATAGCTTTATAGCTCATCGGATTCTTCCAGTAATAACACATAATCTGATTATGTGTGCCAGAGAGATTGTGTGTGGCATCTCTTCATCGGCTGCGTAACGCTGCCGTGTGGAAACTACCTGGTCTGTCGCTCCGTACGAAGCTTCGGGTCATACCCGCCTTTCTCTATGCTTGCGAAACGTGGAGCCCTCTAATGGGACATCTGCGCTGGTTTGACACATTCAGGCTGTCCCGCCTACGATCCATCCTGGGTTTAAACTGCAGGCTGGAATTGTGTGAGGAGCTCACGCGTCATTCAAAGATCTGGACACAGTCCCATCGGTGAGCACCTTTGTCAGGCGAAGCTGCGCTGGCTGGGCATGTGGCCCACATGCCCAGCCACCGCATGCTCAAGCAGCTTCTGTTTGGCTGATGTGGTGCGTACAGAAGGATGTGTCGCTGAGTGGACTTGCCGAAGACCGCTCCAGCGGTGTCAAGATCGGCCGCCGTGGAGGAGGTTCGTGAGAGACGCTGCTACTGGGCAATCGGAGGCAGTCGCCCTCCAGCAACAGTGGAGGGCAGAGGAGCGACGCTCACAACAAAGAGCGGAGCGCAGTGGCGGCTAAAACGCAGCGAGTTGGCACAGTGGGGAACAATGAAGGCGCATTTGCCAGCCATCTCAGTCGGTCAACCGGTGGCGCCTGGGTATGTCCTGCCAGCGAGCATTCGACACTTCCACGTGGCCTCAAAGTGCACCTAGCCTGGCACGAGCGCCGCGGTGACGTCACCGCCACTTTGTGGCGAATTGCGGTTGTGTGGCACTGAAGATGCGGAGGGTTCGCTACCCTACGAGTTCGATTCCAGCTCACGGCCATCAACCACTGCTGACGATTATCCAAAACGGTCATGGGCCTCCCCTAGGTCGACTCAGCCTCAAATGAGTACCTGGTGTAGCGATGTGTAAACATCGCCACTGGGGAGACAAATGCAGCCGGGCGTGGTGACGGCCACACCCACCCCCTCGTGCGCCGTGCCGGTCTTCATAGGTGCTGCTCGCTACACAGCACTTGCCCCAATAGTCTATGAAGGCTAGACGGGGTATCTTTATCTTGTAAACTTGGACGCTTACGCGTGAGACTGCGTGTGTGACGGAGGGGCTGCAAGTTGAACTAGGGTGAATGTAACCTTGTGTGTCGAGCGATTACCTCGTGCGGTGTGTAAACATCGCCACTAGGGAGACAAAGGCGGCCGGGCATGATGTGGGCAGGCTACTCCCTCGTGCGCCGTGCCGGCCTTCATAGGCGCTCGCTGATAGCACTTGCCCCGTGCCTGTTACAGGCTATACGGGTGATCTTTGCTCTTTTTGTTATGGGGAGCGGTAGTGAAGTGGCCTAGCGCACTGCGCTCCGGACCCGTCGACCCGAGTTCAACCCCCGATTTTAAGCCCTCCACTAGATCGACTCAGCCTCAAATAAGTATCCGATGCGAAGTGCAATCATCGCCACTCGGGAGACAAAGGTCTCTCTCTCCCCTGGGTCTCTCTCTCCCCTGGGTCTCTCTCTCCCCTGGGTCTCTCTCCCCTGGGTCCCTCTCTCCCCTGGGTCTCTCTCTCCCCTGGGTCTCTCTCTCCCCTGGGTCTCTCTCCCCTGGGTCCCTCTCTCCCCTGGGTCTCTCTCTCCCCTGGGTCTCTCTCTCCCCTGGGTCTCTCTCCCCTGGGCTCCTCTCTCCCCTGGGTCTCTCTCTCCCCTGGGTCTCTCTCTCCCCTGGGTCTCTCTCTCCCCTGGGTCTCTCTCCCCTGGGTCTCTCTCTCCCCTGGGTCTCTCTCTCCCCTGGGTCTCTCTCCCCTGGGCTCCTCTCTACCCTGGGTCTCTCTCTCCCCTGGGTCTCTCTCCCCTGGGTCGCTCTCTCCCCTGGGTCTCTCTCTCCCCTGGGTCTCTCTCTCCCCTGGGTCTCTCTCCCCTGGGCTCCTCTCTCCCCTGGGTCTCTCTCTCTCCTGGGTCTCTCTCTCCCCTGGGTCTCTCTCTCCCCTGGGTCTCTCTCTCCCCTGGGTCTCTCTCTCCCCTGGGTCTCTCTCTCTCCCCTGGGTCTCTCTCCCCTGGGTCTCTCTCTCCCCTGGGTATCTCTCTCCCCTGGGTCTCTCTCTCCCCTGGGTCTCTCTCCCCTGGGTCTCTCTCCCCTGGGCTCCTCTCTACCCTGGGTCTCTCTCTCCCCTGGGTCCCTCTCTCCCCTGGGTCTCTCTCTCCCCTGGGTCTCTCTCTCCCCTGGGTCTCTCTCTCCCCTGGGTCTCTCTCTCCCCTGGGCTCCTCTCTCCCCTGGGTCTCTCTCCTCTGAGTCTCTCCCCTGGGTCTCTCTCTCTCCCCTGGGTCCCTCTCTCCTGGGCCCCTGGTCTGCGGAACTCTCTGGGCCTTGGCTCCCCTGGCACCTGCACTGTGGCCCACCACCGCGATCACTTCTCTCGGACCCAAAATCCGTATGGTCGCGGAGAGCGCTGGGTAATTTGATCAGACGCAGCAGTAATTGCCAGGGCAATGTAATCTCAGATACAGCTTAGGGGCGAGGTTCTATTTCATGCAGAAACCAAAATGCCACTCCGAGTCGACTCGCGAAGTTTCTCGTCGAGACTGCTGCGGCGGGAGGCCGGGGTGGGATTGGCACAGCAACTCCTGGGCCAGGATGGGGGGCAAAACTTCGCCCACTTTGCACCCAGACGGCTGGAGAGAAGCACAGCCGAAAGCCTCAGCAGTCGGCTGCTGTGTGTGTGGTGTGTGTGTTGTGTGTGGTGTGTGTGTTGTGTGTGGTGTGTGTGGTGTGTGTTGTGTGTGGTGTGTGTTGTGTGTGATGGGAGCGGTGGTGCAGCGGTTAGCGCTGCACTGCACTACGAACCCGGCCACCGGAGTTCGATTCCCGCTCACGGCCAAGACCCAGTGACGATTATCTGAACCGGTCCTGGGCCTCCCCTGGGTCGACTCAGCCTCAAATGAGTACCTGGTGCGGTGCGTAAACCATCGCCACGGGCGTGGTGCTGGCCACCCACCCCCTCGTGTACCACAGTGCCGGCCTTCACACGGGTGCTCACTAACAGCACTTGCCCCAACAGTCTGTTCGGGCTACACGGGGGATAGTCGTCGTCGTTGGTGCTGCTAACAGGAGGGGAGCTCCATGCGAGTGGGGAAGGGGGAAGGGGGAAGCTCCCTTCGCGTCTTCACGGCTTTTACTCAAACCACGCGCGCGCCCCGCCTCGTCTCGTCCGCGTGGAGACCATTCCCGTGGTGTGGGTTGCTGCTCCCCCAGGTGAGTCACGCCCCTTCCCAGGCGAGTCACGCCCCTTCCCAGGCGAGTCACGCCCCTTCCCAGGCGAGTCACGCCCCTTCCCAGGTGAGTCACGCCCCTTCCCAGGCGAGTCACGCCCCTTCCCAGGCGAGTCACGCCCCTTCCCAGGCGAGTCACGCCCCTTCCCAGGTGAGTCACGCCCCTTCCCAGGCGAGTCACGCCCCTTCCCAGGCGAGTCACGCCCCTTCCCAGGCGAGTCACGCCCCTTCCCAGGTGAGTCACGCCCCTTCCCAGGTGAGTCACGCCCCTTCCCAGGCGCATCGTCGCGAGGTCGATGCTTGAGTGTCTGGCTTCGTCGAATGGATTTGACCACAGAGCCACGCACGCACCTGCGGTGATGCTGCTGCTGCTGCTTCATTTAATTAAGGGGCATCCACTCAACCAATCGTCGCCAACACGCACACCGCTCAATAAAAGTCGTAATCCGGATCAACTGGTCCCTGCGGTGGGAATGTGGAATTTCCATCATCGTGGCGATATGTCCACAGAGAGGCCCGGATGTCGAAGCGCATTGTGGACGGGGTCGTGAACGCGCGACGGGTTTGCGTGCGGCCCTTCGGTCGGTGGAGAGGTGGAACTCGGGAAGAAGGTCGTAGTAGCGGGTCTCGTGGGAGTTAGATCGCGTCAGTATAAATGTGTCGTAACCCTCCACCACCCGACACAGTCAGTAAGGGATTTGTCGCGTAAACAAAACGCGTCAATTAGTTTACCACTTCAGCCCACCGGTGTGTTGGAGAGTAAATCCACAACGTTTTCACAATCTGAGCAGTACGACGTTTCGCTGGTAACTGCATCAACCAGCATCAGCGGGCGATTTGCCAGAATCGTGAAGCAATCCTCCTGCTTCGAGTCTTAAATAGAGCAGCAGCAGCAGGACGACGTCATCACTGAACCCATCACGTGATGAGGTCAGGGGGGGCTATTGTAATTATATAATAGATTAGTTAATTAGTTAATTAGTATGTGTTTTATGTCTGTGGGGTCTAACGTGGAGACCCCACAGACTCACGTGGTACGTGTTTTATGTATTTTATTTTATATCTACGTGACTTACCGAAAGAACCAAAGAGTATAGTTTGTGTTTCCGCTATAAGGAATTATAATTGTAATATGAATTACTTAATAGTACGCTTCCAGGCGCATTAAGCCTCTAGCTGTCAGACACATTTATACTTACGAGATCTAACCCAAACACCTTAATTACGAATAACAATAATATTAGTCGCGACAGCTCCTGCTGTTACACGGCGAACTCGGCAGGCCAAGTTCGTAGCGCGGTGCTCGAACCACTGGGCCAGCGCTCTACCACCCCGCCCAGCCCGCTCCCTCTCTGCTTTGTTAATCGGCGCCTGGGGCCCCACCGGCCTGCACACTCGCTCATATACAGACCCCCACAGAGTCACGTGGAGACCCCCACAGAGTCACGTGGAGACCCTCACAGAGTCACGTGGAGACCCCCACAGAGTCACGTGGAGACCCCCACAGAGTCACGTGGAGACCCCCACAGAGTCACGTGGAGACCCTCACAGAGTCACGTGGAGACCCCCACAGAGTCACGTGGAGACCCCCACAGAGTCACATAGAGACCCAAATAACTCGCGTAGACCGAGTGGCCTGACGTGGCACGGTTCTGGTGCGAAACGTCAAACGGACGCTCCTGTCCAGTCCACATCTCCTCCTTGGTAGCCGGGTGCCTCCTCCAATCCGTGGGTCCTCGGTGCAGTTGCACCGCCTGCACACTCCATAGCGACGCCACCGAACGTTTAACGGTCACTCTACGCACGCGCGTTACATTGCATTCGGCAACCGCCTTGTCGCGAATGATCCGCCGGAGCCCGTCAAGGGAACGTGGAATGAGCGCCACTCCGTGTGAGCAGCCTAAACGAAGATGAACGCTACTCCAGGAATACCGTTTACAGCGACTGTTCATCGTCGCCGTCGTCATCAGCCTTCATTTATCCACTGCTGGATTGAAGGCGTCCAATGGGAACCGCGAAATGTTCGCGATCGGTGCCTTCCCCGAGGGGCGCCGTGCCAGCGACCCCCTGGCCGCGTGCGCGATGCGCGGCCACGGCGAATGGGGCCGCTTTGTGCCGCGCCACCTGATGGCTCTCGCGCCCGCCTGAATGGGCCCTCGATGGGGAAGAGCCACTGGCAAATAAAGAGGAGGAGGAGGAGGCGGATCAAAGGCGCGGAGAACCTCGAACTTCGCACTCCGTGACCACTTTGCCAATTTCGCGGTTCTTGCGTTCCACGTGGGGTGAGTGTGAGGTTGGAGGGGTGGGCGGGGAGCGGGGGGGTTGCGCAGCGGTTTGCGCACTGCGCGCTCCATGAACCCCCCGCTGCTGAAAAATCAGGTCGCCTGGTTCATAGCGCAGCGCGCTAACCGCTGCGCCACCGCTCCGCCCATGTGACGTAGCCTGTATGTAGATAGCGGACAGAGCGTGTCTCTCGCTGGCTCAACCCCCGAGCCAGCGACGGAGATTTCACATTCCTATGGCTGGAGCGAGTTCTCACAAAGTGGTACTCGTTTTATTGACCCCGTAGGGGTGACGAGATTATTGTCGCCATCTAACCGGGATTTTAAATCAATAATAATTTGTTTACCTATGAAAGTCTCACCTGAGCCTCAACACCCTATTTATTCCGGGAGGATCCTTCATTGGGATGTTTGGCCAATTTCCCATGAACGAGATTAGTCGCGTCACCCACACACAGACAGCGATAAGAACACAGACACGTCAAGGGAGCGAACACAAACTCAGAGCAAACATCGCTATGACACTTGCTGGACGAATGCCTTCCCATGCCGTGTTGCTTAAGCCGCTTGTTTGGCCATACTTCACCATGCCGGTCACGTGGGTGGGGAATGGCAAGTCCGTACGTATGTACTGTATGTTGAACTTCTTTCACGCCGTACGTAGCCAACCGTGCTCATCGGTTGGCTGGGTCCAGCCCGAGATCACTCGGTAACACAACTCGGGTTGGCTGAGTTCACGGCACGATGTTGCTAATCGCTAAGCCACCGCTCTCCTCCGGATTGACATCTCTCTCTCTCAATATAAACACAAACACACAGATGTATGTATTTATAACACGCCGCCTGTGTGTGCTCGTGTGCGTGTTGCGTGTGGTAGGATTCTAGTGCATGGCTACAATCCTAATGACCCGAGTTCGATTCCCGACCACGAACAACACCATTAGCGAACTTTATATTGACCTGCCCTAAGTAAACTCAGCCTAATTTTTTTTAAGGTTCCATTGAAGATAGGTCTGCATAATGTCGTCAATATCAGTAGCGTGGATACAAATACGTATAATCTGAACCGGTCCTGGACGTTCCCTCGGTCGACTCATCCTTGACATGAGTACTCGGTGCGATTCTAGCCACATCACCGTGTACGTAATACGTGCCACCCTAAGTTCTCGCTCACAGCACTTTCCCCAGGAGCATGTGTAGGCTATACGGGGTATCTTTACCTTTGCATGTGTGCGTATTGGAGCGCGATGCAAAGCTACAGAGCCCTCGCCCGGATTACTGAGGGGCGCGCCTGTCTCCCGGTTAATAAATTACGCTTTTCAATTCCCCGTGGCCCATACTCAGCCCGGTATTATGTGTATTACTGAAAAGGAGGAAAATTAAAGATTAAAGATGCAGTAATATTCTTCATCTAAACCACGAGCCATTCGCCCTTCATTGGACGCGCACACACAGACGCGTGTGTGCGTCTGTGTGTGCGTGTGTGTGTGCGTGTGTGTGTGCGTGTGTGTGTGTGCGTGTGTGTGCGTGTGTGTGTGCGTGTGTGCGTGTGTGTGTGTGCCTGTGTGTGCGTGTGTTTGTGTGCGTGTGTGCGTGCGTGCGTGTGAGTGTGTGTATGCGTGTGGGTGGGGAGCGGTAGTGTAGCGGTTAGCGCGCTGCGCTACGAACCTGGCGACCCGGGTTCGATTCCCGCTCACGGCCAACACCAGTGACGATTATCTGAACCAGTCTTCGGCCTCCACTAGGTCGACTCAGCCTCAAATGAGTACCTTGCGCTGTGTGTAAACGCCGCCACTGGGGGAGACAAAGGCGGCCGGGCGTGGTGCTGGCCACGCACCCCTCGTGTGCCTTGCCGACCTTCACAGGTGCTATTACTCGCTAACAGCGCCGTGGAGGCTACACGGGGGAGCTGTCTTTGTGCTATCAACGCCGTCCGCTGACACACAAACCTGCTCCAGCGGCAGCGTAGCGGTTCGATTCCCGCTCATGGCCAGCATTGGTGACGAATATCTGAACCGGTCCTGGGCCTCCCCTAGGTCGAATCGGCCTTAAACAGAGTGCCTCGTGCTGTTTGTAAGCATCAGCACTCGGGACACAGAGGCGGCACGGGCAGGCGTGGTGCTGGCCACCCACCCCCTCGTGTGCCGTGCAGGCTATAATAAGTGATGGCTAACAACACTCGCCTGAGCAGCTTGTTAAGGCTATACGGGGGTGCTTTGCCTTTGTTCTTACTTAACCAGGTAAAGAGGTCGTTGTGGTTTACTTGAACTCCCTCACGACTGTCCACCTCTACGTCGGCCACGTGTGTACATTGCAGCTGTGTGCATAGCATTCACTCAATGACGAATGACGATCCTTAACACAATGCTCTATCCGGTCAAGTCTCAGTGAGTGTCAAGGCTGTTCTTCAGGGATGTTTGGACAATTATATGAATCGGTTTAATTAATTACGTGTTGTTTTATATTCTTATATAACTATTATAATCCACGAGTGTAACGACATCGTGGCTTGTGGTGTCCCTGTGAATGACGAGGCATTCACAGGGACACCACGACAGACACTGCTGCTGCAACTCAACACTCGTCAAACGCCCCGTGGCCTTAAAAGGAAAATTATATATAACTCTATATATAACTATATATATAACTCTATATATAACTATATATAAAACTATATACAAAACTATATATAAAACTATATATAACAGGCGACGTTTCAGACAATGCCCCCTCTTTATTACACAGGGTGTGGGGTAGGTGGGTGTGTTGGTGGGTGGGTAGGTGGGTGTGTTGGTGGGTGTGATAGTGGGTGGGCAGGTGTGTTGGTGGGTGTGTTGGTGGGTGGGTGTGTTGGTGGGTGGGTAGCTGGGTGTGTTGGTGGGTGGGTAGGTGGGTGTTTTGGTGGGTGTGTTGGTGGGTGGGTTGGTGGGTGTGTTGGTGGGTGGGTAGGTAGGGGTGTTGGTGGGTGGGCAGGTGTGTTGGTGGGTGTGTTGGTGGGTGTGTTGGTGGGTGTGTTGGTGGGTGGGTAGGTGTGTTGGTAGGTGGGTGAGTGTGTTGGTGGGTGGGTAGGTGGGTGTGTTGGTGGGGGTCTTGGTGGGTGGGTAGGTGGGTGTGTTGGTGGGTGGGTAGGTGGGTGTGTTGGTGGGTGGGTAGGTGGGTGTGTTGGTGGGTGTGTTGGTGGGTGGGTAGGTGGGGGTGTGTTGGTGGGCCGGTGTATTGGTGTGTGTGTGTGTGTTGGTTGGTGGGTGTATTGTTGTGTGTGTTGGTGGGTGGGTGTATTGGTGTGTGTGTGTGTGTTGGTGGGTGGGTGTGTGGGTGTATTGGTGTGTGTTGGTGGGTGGGTGTATTGGTGTGTGTTGGTGGGTGGGTGTATTGGTGTGTGTGTGTGTGTGTTGGTTGGTGGGTGTATTGTTGTGTGTGTTGGTGGGTGGGTGTATTGGTGTGTGTGTGTGTTGGTGGGTGGGTGTATTGGTGTGTGTGTGTGTGCGTTTCACAATTAGAAAGCGGCTGGACACTTTCCCGCCTGGAATTTCACGACGTTTGCCACCTCAAACTTTCACTCCGTCATTTATGAATCCACCCCCTCCTCTACCAAGACTCTGCCGCCACCACCACCACCACCACACTTCACCTCCCACCCATTCGCTCCTCCTACCCGCACCGTGCCTTCTCATTTACGCACGTCCACCTCTCCGTGTCCACCTCTCCGTGTCCACCTTTCCGCGTCCACCTTTCCGCGTCCACCTCTCCGTGTCCACCTTTCAGTGTCCACCTCTCCGTGTCCACCTCTCCGTGTCCACCTCTCCGTGTCCACCTCACCGTGTCCACCTCTCCGCGTCCACCTCTCCGTGTCCACCTCTCCGTATCCACCTTGCCGTGTCCACCTCTGGGCGTCCACCTCGCCGTGTCCACCTCTCCGTGTCCACCTCTCCGTATCCACCTTGCCGTGTCCACCTCTCCGCGTCCACCTCTCGGCGTGTCGCGGCGTGGAGCGGGCGTGAGGACATTGCTTGACAAGAAAAGGCCATTCAGCCCATTCATCTCGCGTCTCAGTCCATCAATGAGCAGACTCGCATTGCCTTTCACGCGAGTGGAGCTGCCACAGAAAGAAAATAAAATAAAAAACCTTGCCCCACATCCTGTAAGAACATTCTGCAGCACACAACGCACGGTGTTTTCGTCTTCAGATAGGATTCTATTCCGTGAGGTTCCCCCACCCCCCTCCCAATGAATTGATCAATGTTGCTATACCCCGTGACACACACAACCTACATCAGAGAGACACGGGGCGTCAGACATCACCACATGTACACGTATATCTCCTTATTCAATTACTCTGCACGCAATTGATGAACATGCCAATCACAATTACTTCTCACTAATTATTAAAAAAGAATATTTGGATAAATGTTTCGTAACCACAGCCCCTCGATACAAATTTGTATCGCCACCATCATAAGCATGATGGTTCACTGTTTCTCGTGATTCACTGTATCTCGTGATGATTCACTGTATCTCATGATGATGATTCACTGTGTCACATGATGATGATTCACTGTATCTCATAGTGATTCACTGTATCACATGATGATGATTCACTGTATCTCATGATGATTCACTGTATCTCATAGTGATTCACTGTATCTCATAGTGATTCACTGTGTCACATGATGATTCACTGTGTCCCATGATGATGATTCACTGTATCGCATAGTGATTCACTGTATCACATGATGATGATTCACTGTATCTCATGATGATTCACTGTATCTCATAGTGATTCACTGTATCTCATAGTGATTCACTGTTTCTCATGATGATGATTCACTGTATCTCATAGTGATTCACTGTGTCCCATGATGATTCACTGTGTCACATGATGATTCACTGTGTCACATGATGATTCACTGTTTCTCGTGATTCACTGTATCTCATGATGATGATTCACTGTGTCCCATGATGATTCACTGTATCTCATAGTGATTCACTGTGTCACATGATGATTCACTGTGTCCCATGGTGATTCACTGTATCTCATAGTGATTCACTGTGTCACATGATGATTCACTGTGTCCCATGATGATTCACTGTATCTCATAGTGATTCACTGTATCACATGATGATTCACTGTATCTCGTGATGATGATTCACTGTATCTCATGATGATTCACTGTGTCTCATGACAGTGATTCACTGTGTCCCATGATGATGATTCACTGTGTCTCATAGTGATTCACTGTGTCCCATGATGATGATTCACTGTATCTCGTGATGATTCACTGTTTCACATGATGATTCACTGTGTCCCATGATGATGATTCACTGTATCTCGTGATGATGATTCACTGTGTCACATGATGATGATTCACTGTGTCCCATGATGATGATTCACTGTGTCACATTATGATGATTCACTGTGTCCCATGATGATGATTCACTGTGACCCATGATGATGATTCACTGTGTCCCATGATGATGATTCACTCTCATGATGATGATTCACCGTATCTCATGATGATGATTCACTGTGTCACATGGTGATGATTCACTGTGTCACATGATGATGATTCACTGTATCACATGATGATTCACTGTGTCTCATGATGATGATTCACTGTATCACATGATGATTAACTGTATCACATGATTCACTGTTTCTCGTGATTCACTATCTCATGATGATTCACTGTGCCCCATGATGATGATTCACTGTGTCACATGATGATTCACTGTGTCACATGATGATTCACTGTATCTCATAGTGATGATTCACTGTGTCACATGATGATGATTCACTGTGTCCCATGATGATGATTCACTGTGTCCCATGATGATGATTCACTGTGTCCCATGATGATGATTCACTGTGTCCCATGATGATGATTCACTGTGTCACATGATGATGATTCACTGTATCACATGATGATTCACTGTACCACATGATTCACTGTTTCTCGTGATTCACTATCTCATGATGATTCACTGTGTCCCATGATGATGATTCACTGTGTCCCATGATGACGATTCACTGTGTCACATGATTCACTGTGTCTCATGATGATGATTCACTGTGTCACATGATGATGATTCACTGTGTCACATGATGATTCACTGTGTCCCGTGGTGATTCACTGTATCTCATAGTGATTCACTGTGTCACATGATGATGATTCACTATCTCATGATGATTCACTGTATCTCATGCCCACCTCAAGTGCCCTTTATCTGGAGGCGCGCGACTAACAAAGGGGGGGCACTTTGAGACATTAACACGAAAACCACACCGCGAGCGAGTCGCTGCAGACCAAATGACTGCGTGAAAACCACCCCCGTTTCGCCGTGCCACGGCATCGCGTGCTGATGTTCTGTGGCACCGTGACGAGACCAGCAACGTGCTGTGCTTCCTTTGTGTCAATCACCTTGTGGTGTGATCTGGCGGTAGGCCATGGCATGATTGTCATGATCAGGGGGAGGATGAAGGCGGCGGGTGAAGGAGAGAGGACGAAGCGGATGAGGAGGAAGGGTAGGCGGAGAGGTAGGGAGGGAAGAGTTAGCAGAGGATGAGGAAGTAGCAGGTCCGCCAGGTAATGTCCACGCGAGTCCCAGGGCAGGGGCTGAGTGGAAGCCGCAGCGCTGCTAAACGACGTGAGGATGAGCTTACGGTAACGAGTCTAAGCAGCGGCCTTATTGTTGTTGACATGCTTAAGCGAGGAGCTCACTGAGGCCCCGCTTAAGTCGCGATCCTTGCCGGTAGGAATGGGAGCACCCTCTGGCATCGCGGCCCGTACCCAACATTCGGGGCCCTTGAAGGCCCACAAGCCACGGCGTCGGGAGACCCTCTGGCCATACTTCCCCACGCCGGGCAGTTGATGGAGTCCGGGACCGGCTCCGATATCGCCGGGAATCGGTGGCGAGATGATGTGGGGGGTGGGGAGGGGGGGAGGGGCATTCCG
The DNA here is from genome assembly GCF_048934315.1 of Petromyzon marinus. Taxonomy (NCBI): domain Eukaryota; kingdom Metazoa; phylum Chordata; class Hyperoartia; order Petromyzontiformes; family Petromyzontidae; genus Petromyzon; species Petromyzon marinus. The sequence continues at coordinate 1,159,386 of NC_133696.1, read as the reverse complement.
GTCAATTTGGGGTCATCGGCACTGAGCAGGGCGCGAGCCGCTTCACCGTGACCGCTGTGGCCACGCCGCGCGGTGTCTCGGGACCCTGAGGGCCGGGCCGCTGTGGCGGAGACCTCAGGGGTGAGAGAGGCGCGTGGTGATGATGTTGGTGATGATGGTGATGATGTTGGTGATGATGGTGATGATGGTGTTGATGATGATGTTGATGGTGATGATGATGATGTTGTTGATGATGGTGATGATGTTGTTGATGGTGATGACGATGATGTTGTTGATGATGGTGATGATGTTGGTGATGGTGATGACGATGATGTTGATGATGGTGATGATGTTGGTGATGATGATGATGATGTTGTTATGGTGATGATGATGTTGATGATGATGATGATGTTGGTGATGATGATGTTGATGATGATGATGATGTTGGTGGTGATGATGTTGATGATGATGGTGATGATGTTGGTGGTGATGATGTTGATGATGATGGTGTTATTGTTGATGATGATGTTGGTGGTGATGATGTTGATGATGATGGTGTTATTGTTGATGGTGATGATGTTGATGATGATGGTGTTATTGTTGATGATGATGTTGGTGGTGATGATGTTGATGATGATGGTGTTATTGTTGATGGTGGTGGTGATGATGTTGATGATGATGGGGTTATTGTTGATGATGATGTTGGTGGTGATGATGTTGATGATGATGGTGTTATTGTTGATGGTGATGATGTTGATGATGATGATGGGGTTATTGTTGATGTTTATTGCCATTGCTCGTCCATGGTGCCACCGACGCACAACACAGATCCATGTTCTTGCTACTGTCTCCTGGCATCGCTTCATCAACATTCCCAACAGCGGTAGCCACAGCACAGATATCGGCGGCGGCATCAGAATAATGAACATCATCATCAGAAGCATTATATGTGGCATCAGCAGCAGCAGCATCAGTATCGGCGGCAGCACGACAACAACAACACACACACATCAGAAGCAATGGCAACAGCAGTAACAACAATAACAAGCAAGCAACAGCAGTAGCAACATCATCGTCGTCGCGTGATGTTTAAAAGAAATCGCCATCATCACGGTCGTGATGGTAATTCTCATCGTGACTGTCAACGCGTCATTGTCGTAAGCAACATCGTTATCACTATCGTAGATGGTGGTTATTGCAGTGACGTGCAGAAGACTTTTGTTGTTTTTTCCTGGATTTTTCTGTTGCGTGTAGCCACTTTAAGATGTTTATTCTTGTTCATGTGTTTTGTTTGTTGCGGTTGCACCCGAGTCAAGAGCCGCATGGCTCACAGGGCTATACCTAATAAATGAAACTTAAAACTGAAAACATCGATCGCCATCAGCATCAGCCTGGAGGTAACGTGTTCATCATCTGTGCGGAGCTCCCAGCACGGACGTCTGTTGGCGCCTTCTGAAGTTGGCGCCCAGAGACTGCGAAGCCGCTCGCCGGCCTCGCTAGTGCCCCTCCTCCACCTCCTCCACCTCCTCCTCCTCGTGTCACGTCCTGAGCCTCACAGTCGTCTTGGCGTCGTTCACCTTCAACGTTTAAGACTTCTCGGCTCAAATAGCAGCTAAGGTACCATTTTGCGCTCATCGCGTCTTGTATGTGCCCCGAAGGAGGGTCATCGTCCGGATCGTCGCCTATTTTATGTTTCCCCACTTCGAGCGCGCACAGTTGTTTGTGTTCAGATTCATTATTGTTATGACTGTGTTAGGGGCAGCGAAATCTCTTGTGAAATTGGCAATGATTGGCATAGATAATGGAGTTAGCGCTCTGCTGTGCACTGCCCACACACGCCACGCGTTCTCGATGCTCCACCGCCAGCTAAGTGGTGATAATTGTTCGCATGGACTGGGCTCCGGCCATTGTAATGTGGAATGTCCACCCGCTGACTAAGTCCTGAGGCTATCCCCAAACTCGCGGGCGACCTGAGAGTGACTCGGGACAACCTCGCGACGCCTTACGAGGGATGGGAAGTGGACGTCAGCCAGAGGGGCACTCGTTTGGGGTCAGCGCAGAGTTCCAAGTGGCCGGAGTCGCACGCTCACGCGCAGCAAGTGAACATAACTCGGTGCACAGCGAACCGAGTAATTCGCCTCCCGTTGAGTGTGACGTTAAAGCCAATGGAAAGGTGGAGAAGACTTTTTAATTGTCACAAACGCGTAAATATGGTGCACCAAACAGCGCCGTTTCAACGTGTATGAAAAAAAAAACACTCGCCACATTCGTCAATCTTACCGCGGCCTTCCAAGGGAGAGAACTAGATACAACAGGTGACGTTTCGGTCATTGGACCTTCTTCAAGCTGTTGAGTGTTTTCTTGTTACGTGTGCTTCTGCGCCATTGCCAACGTAATTCAACGTACAGGACATATCACGCAGTGCTAACCATCACCATCATCGCCCTCCATGAACGATCCAGACGCAAACAATCCATTGCCACGCGATCTCTGTTTTTCGTCGCTCCATCTCTTTGTCTATCCGTCTATGATGAGCTGCGATGTGACGCTTCAAGCCATGATGCGTCCTACCCAGAGCCCCAAGATGATGTCACGGTTTGTGAAGCTGCGTTCGATGATCCGGGAGCTCCTCTCGCCGTCTCTCAGTGTCGCGGGCATTGCCAGGTATCCCCAAGGACGCAGCGGCTCGCACGGCCGTGTTCCTTGTGCGCGCGTCTGACTTAGCTGCTGCTGCTGCTGCTGGTGGTGACGATCACCATGAGTGTTTGACTGCGGCAGCAGCGCGCCGCTTGCAATTAATGCAGCGTGTGAACGTAAAACACAAGGCAACTGACATATATATACACCCATATACGATTATTAATAAGTGTTTCTGTTTAGTGTTGATTCGTTAATTTCATGGACATTAAGACCGTTATGATTCCCACTTTTAATAAGTACCGTATATGTACACACATTTAGACGGTCCATGATGATGGACTTATCCCGATCAGCCATTACCAATCCACTGCTGGATGAAAGCCACCTCCTCGGGGTGCTTGCAATGCAACGAGCGCGCTGCCCACACCACGATCCCGCCGCTCCATCTCCGCGGGGCGCGTGCCCCGGAGCGCGTTCCCTGCCCAGGGGGCCACTCCACTCGGTCGCTCTTCTCAGAGCAGCGCCGTTGCCATCGTCCCCCTGCTTGCGATGTGGGGGAGCCTCTTGCTCAACTCCGCTCTCGTTCAACGTAAAAAGCACTCCGTGACGGTGTTATACGACTTGCGCTCCCTTCTTTCTGTTCGGAATCGGGATCATTATTTAGACCTGGATGAATCCGGTGAGCTGCGAAGCTCTTGTCCACAGCTGGCACGCGACACGACGTACACATTGTCCGGGAGCGGTGGTGCAGTTGGTTAGCGCACTGCGCCGTGAGGTCCGGCGATCTGAGCGTGACTCCCGCTCGCGAATGCCGGCAGTGGCGAGTGATTTCTGCACCGGTCCACGTGACCCCAACACCGGTCCACGTGACCCCTACACTCTTCACCAACCCCGCACTGACCAGCGTGGTGAAGTATGGTCAAACAATCCCACGCGACCGATACGACGCTGGGGGAGGTGATCATCCAGTAGGGGATTGACAAAGGTTATTGTGCGATGTATATACACACACACACGTTCCACTACGATGATTATTATGATACGATACGCACTCAGTTAAGAAAACGTTGAGATTATAGTTGCATATGAACACGTGCGTCACACGGAACGCAATACAAACATGAGCGCCGTTGTGAAGAACACGAAGCAACGACACAACGAATACTCAAGGCAATCCCTCGATTTCATATCTCGAAAAATCGACAGTAGTTTTACTTGAGATATTATGGATCTATCTACAATTGTACAGGAGGTACATTTGCATCATCATCATGAGCACCATCCGCACGATCCGTCCGGTGCCGTGCGCGGCTTCCCAAGCGGCCCCGAGGGACTTTCACCTCCAACGACAAAAACACCACGAGCAGAGGTGGGGGGGAGATCTAAAAACCCCATCCGGGATTAGATAAATAAATAACGAAGGAGCAGAGGAATAAAAGGGCCGGCGCTGAATGAGGGGAGAGAGAGAGGGAGAGGATGCGGTGCGTGCGTACAATTGACTCTGGAGATTCGCCCTGATTGGGTTCGAGGCGTGGGCTAGAGGAGGAGGAGGAGGAAGGGGAGGAGGTGGCGCGTGGATGTTCGGGGTGACGAGGAGAGGGAAACGGTGGGTGGACGGGCAGGGTGGGTGGGTGGTGGGTGGATGTGTGGGAGGTGGTTGCGATTGCTGGACCATCTGAAGGCTTTCCGAACTCCAAACACCCCCCCCCCCTCCTTCCCACCTCCTTCTCCCGCCCCTCTCTCGCTCCCTCTCACTCTTTAGCCCAGACACGGACTCGTCATCTTCTTTAGAAACTCATTAAAGAACATGACGCGAGTACGCCTGTCACTGCGTGACAGCTCCATTCCAATCTCCGACCACGTCTCCCTTCAATAGAGAGAAAGACTCCCTCTTATCATCAACATCATCATCAACATCTTCATCATCTGTGCCGCGTGACGGTTAAGCGACGGCACGCCAGGTACGTCCGCTCTTGGATCATTAATCGACTGATTGCGCGCGGACTGAAGTTACGTGATGCTGCTTTGTGCAGTGATTGACAGATCTATGTTATGCACGCGCCCGCCGAAGATGTTAAACATTTAAAAAAAAAATCATGATCGTCATCATCGTGGCTCAAGCTCGCGTGGAATCCGCGTGTGATTATTGCCTTTACGACAAAGATGCTCGAGTTTGATTTATGATGGAGTATATTTGTGTTTCGGAAACGCCGATATAAGTAAGAATGTTCGCTCACGCAGTGACGAAGATCGTGACTTGTATTTAACTCGGCGCGTTCTCGACCGAATGTGTGTACGCCCGCCGGTGATAATCACTCGCACGCTTCAATGTTCAAGTGAAGGCTCAATATTAATTTGACCGTTTGACCATCGCCTGTTCATTATTCCTTGCCCCGGTGAGTGAATTCACTCCGTTTCGCGTCAGTGTCTGGCTCAATCGACTGTCGTAACGATAATAACTACACAGAGTAACGCCACGCACGTAATCAAAGGTGGTTCCTGGATAGCAAATCACCCTTTTGCGCGTGTCGTATTCCTCTACACACTTCTTGAGGAGGCCCTCATCCAGCAGTGGATTGGCCACGGCTCATAACGACAATGTCGACTCCTCTTATTTGCTCGCAGCCTGCACGCGCTCTCCTCTTGTCTGGTGAGTTCCTCACCAATTCACAGGGAGAGAGTGAGTGATCGGCGGGGCGCTCTTTGTTTCTGTAGGATAATTCCGACAGAACCTCCACGTGGACATCCGTAAGGCGCTCGTGCCGCCCGTCGTGTGATAACGGTCTCGGGGGGGGGGGGGGAAGAGCTTTACAGCTCATCGGATTCCTCCCTGTATAAATATTCTGACTGTGTCTCTTGTGTCACCCGGAGGTGGCGTCTCTCGCTGTCTCCGTGCCAGACCGAGCCGTGACCCCGTGCCAGACCGAGCCGTGACCCCGTGCTGACCGAGCCGTGACCTCGTGCCAGGCTGAGCCGTGACCCCGTGCCAGACCGAGCCGTGACCCCGTGCCAGACCGAGCCGTGACCCCGTGCCAGGCTGAGCCGTGACCCCGTGCTGACCGAGCCGTGACCCCCACCGCCCTCTGCTTTGTGCACGGAAGAGCTGAAGTTGAGGAAGCGCCTCGCACGGCGTCGCGGGCGTCGAGGAGGAGGAGAGGCGGCCGAGCCAGCGGCCCGCCGCGTCCACGCTGCGGCCACCTCCCCTGGCACGCCACCACGGGCGGGCAGCTCAGCGGGGCCCTCAGCCATGGCCAACAACAAAGCGCTCACCTTCTCCATCGAACGGATCATGGCGGACACTTCGGACGCTGCTTCGAAACTCCCCGCGGGGCCCCTGGCGCCCCCCTTGCCCTGCGCCTTCCCCGTGGGATGCGCGGCCTGCCCCGACTTGTGGAAGTACGCGGTGCCGGGCGGCAAACACCACGACAACAGCCACCAGCACCACCACCACCAGCACCACCAGCAGCAGCACCACCAGCCGTACGCGTCCTGCGGTCCCGTGTGTCTGTCTGGTGGGAAGCTTCTCGCCAGGGCCGGCTCGCTTGTGGACCACGCGTTGCAGTGCGCCAACGGCCAGCAGAACGGCACCACCACCACCAACCACCACCATCACCACCAGGTGGTGCGCCCAGCCTTTGTGGAGCACCTGCAGCACCTGCAGCACACGGCGAGGACTTTCTACGCCCTCAACTCTTGCTTCGGCCAGCATGCCGAGACTGCTCCGGCGGCTGTCCCGCAGACCCCCGCGGGCCCACGCGGCGCTCGCCTCTGCTCCACGGCCGCGCCTGTCCCAGCGGCCGACGCCACCAGAGCCTTGCACGTTCAGACGAAAGTCCAACAACAACAGCAGCAGCACCACCATCACCACCAGCAGCAGCAGCATCATCATAACCATCATCAGCAGCAGCAAAAGCAGCAGCAAAAGCAGCAGCAGCATCAGCATCGACAGTGGGTGGAGAAGACCAAGGCTCATGGAGCCGGGGACGCGATCCAGACTGGAGCCGACAAGGCGCAGGCCCCCGGGTTCGAGTCCCTGTCGTGCGGGCTGCAGTCCCGGGGCGTCGGCCCCGGGAAGAGGCCCTCCCCTGGGGAGGCATTCGCCACCGCCGCCGCCAGCGGCGTCAGAAGCGTCTCGGGCAAGACGGAGTCGAGCAAGCAGAGCAGCGACAGGAGCAAGCTGTTCGCGTGCGACCTCTGTGGCAAGGTAACGCGATGTCCGGTCATCTCGCTCGGCATGGCGGTTGTTGTTGATGATGATGAGAACTCTTCCTCCGTGGTAACGGAAGTACGCACGGGCATTCAAATTCACCACCAACCACGCTCACCTCATACTCTCACCCCGCGTACTCTCACCCCACGTACTCTCACCCCACGTACTCTCACCCCGCGTACTCACCCCACGTACTCTCACCCTGCGTACTCTCACTCAGCGTACTCTCACCCTGCGTACTCTCATACTGCGTACTCTCACCCCGCGTACTCTCACCCTGCGTACTCTCACTCAGCGTACTCTCACCCCGCGTACTCTCACCCCGTGTACTCTCACGCCACGTACTCTCACTCAGCGTACTCTCACTCAGCGTACTCTCACTTAGCGTACTCTCACCCCACGTACTCTCACACCACGTACTCTCACCCCACGTACTCTCACCCCGCGTACTCTCACTCAGCATACTCTCACTCGGCGTACTCTCACTTAGCGTACTCTCACCCCACGTACTCTCACCCCACGTACTCTCACCCCACGTACACTCACCCCGCGTACTCTCACCCCACGTACTCTCACCCCACGTACTCTCACACCACGTACTCTCACTCAGCTCACTCTCACTCAGCGTACTCTCACTCAGCGTACTCTCACTCAGCGTACTCTCACCCCGCGTACTCTCACCCAGCGTACCCTCACGCCACGTACTCTCACTCCGCGTACTCTCACTCAGTGTACTCTCACCCCACGTACTCTCACCCCACGTACTCTCACCCCACGTACTCTCACTCAGTGCACTCTCACCCCACGTACTCTCACTCCGCGTACTCTCACTCAGTGTACTCTCACCCCACGTACTCTCACCCCACGTACTCTCACCCCACGTACTCTCACTCAGTGTACTCTCACCCCACGTACTCTCACTCAGTGTACTCTCACCCCACGTACTCTCACCCCACGTACTCTCACCCCACGTACTCCCACCCCACGTACACTCACCCCACGTACTCTCACACCGCGTACTCTCACCCCGCGTACTCTCGCCCCGCGTACCCTCACACCACGTACTCTCACCCCGCGTACTCTCACCCCGCGTACTCTCACCCCACGTACTCTCACACCACGTACTCTCACCCCACGTACTCTCACCCCGCGTACTCTCACCCCACGTACTCTCACTCAGTGTACTCTCACCCCACGTACTCTCACCCCACGTACTCTCACCCCACGTACTCTCACCCCACGTACTCTCACCCCACGTACTCTCACCCCGCGTACTCTCACACCATGTACTCACCTGCACAGAGGGCACGGCCACGGCAGGCGCGGTCACGGAGACGAGAGACGCGGAGATGAAACGAAACTCGTGACGGCAGAAGTGTTAGGGTCACGTAAGTAGTAACTAGCGGTCTATTATGGTAATGTAAGTGGGAACAAGAGATGTAGCGCAGGCATCTAACTAGTAGCCAGAGATGTATTTCTGTAATTTAACTCGTAACTAGAAATGCAGCATGCTCATGTAACTAGTCACAATACGTCGTGTTACTGTTACGTTATTAACTACAGATGTATTGAAACTATAAATAGCATTGCCGCCTTGTAGTGAGTAATTGCACATTGTGTTTGTGTAGTAACGGATTACTTGCAGACGCATTCAACTCACTTCGTTACTGCAAATGTATTACAGAAATTCGGAGTGATCCATTTATATATACCCTACCACAATAACAAGGAGACATTGTAAGTGGAACCAATATTTTGGATTGCAAATCCTCGACGCGTCTCCCACATGCCTCGTGACCCTCCTCCTTTCTGTAACGTGCCGAACCATCGCTTTCACGGTATTCGTCACCCGTTGAGAAGAAAGCCAGAGAGACGTTACATTATGAGTGGGGTGTCTATAAATGGATCAACCTATGTATAATTATAACAGCCGCGTGTGCATTGGATATACCGTAATGTCACGCCTCGCGTATTCCTTTACACCCTAACCGGTAAGTACACTTGCTATGCTGCAACCAGTAGCTACTGCACCCCACATATTGCACGAAGCTGCATATTGATGGCAATGCAAATCCGTCACTTGTGTGTGTTGTGTGTGTTGTGTGTGTTGTGTGTGTTCGCAAGCCGTGACCCCCAGCCGTGTATCCGTCGAGGAAGTTTTGATACTTTCGACCTGGGGGGGGGTGACCCCAGGCTTTAAAAGCGACCTGCAAGTGCCTGCAACGTCGTCACTGAAGCCTTCGGCTGTGCCTAGAGAACGGCACATGCTGATAGATGTAGAGATACAGCTGCGTTTGTCACACCAGACACACACACATATATGTGTGTGTGTGTGTGACACACACATATGTGTCACACCAGACACACACACATATATGTGTGTGTGTCACACCAGACACACACACATATATGTGTGTGTGTGTCACACCAGACACACACGCGACTCTTTGATCCGTGCCGCGAGCTGGGCAAGTCAACAACAACAACAACCCGGCAATGAGCGTGCGCTGTGTGTGTCTGTGTGTGTGTGTCTGTGTGTGTGTGTCTGTGTGTGTATGTCTGTGTGCGTCTGTGTCTGTGCGTCTGCACACACACAGACACACACACAGACAAAGGCACCCCGTGTAGCCTGTAACAGACTGTAGGGGCAAGTGCTGTTGGCGAGCAGCAGCTATGAAGGCCGGCACCATTTAGAGGCCGAGTCGACCTAGGGGGGATGCCCAGGACCGGTTCAGATCATCGTCGCTGGGCGTTGTGCGTGAGCGGGAATCGAACCCGGGTGACAATAGCGCAGCGTAGCGCTGACCGCTGTAAGACATAAACATATATGTAGTGTATACACACACAGACAAAAAGGCGTGTTCGTCTTTAACGGGTGCTCGCTAACAGCTCTTTGGATCGCTCTATTTGGCTGTTAGTGGCTCTAATTCACTAGATGTGTGTCGTTTTGTGTTTATATCTGTTTGTGTACATATAGTGCATGATATATGTTGGCGAAACAATATATTTATCACTTACCAATATCTTTATCCGAGTTAAGTTTGCTCAAAGTCAGTTTATCACGAAATATAATGCCATTGTGGTGTATATACATTATACTGCACTGACAATGGTTGTGATTAATCCTGCGATGATGCATGCGCAGTGAGTGTTCATTCTGATTGTTATAATACGGATTGCGGTTCGTGCATCGATGTGTATATGTTGTTTGTATGACAATCAGGTGTACTACGTGCTATGTGCATATATCACGCTATGGGAATATGACGAAGATGCTCTCACGTTCATTGTGAGAAGGCTAATTGATGCTTGCCTTTGCAATTAACATCACCCAATTGCGTTATTATCGCATGACACTCCCAGAAGGACCACCACGTGTCTCATAGTGATTCGTTGGCGATGCCGCTGCCTTAACAGTGATATCACAAACAAAATGTACAGCATCTGTTTACTGCTATATAACATGTGCTGTATATATGTAATATCCGACGTTTTAGGCAATGGCTCTGCGTCTTCATAGCAGAGATGCGCTGCCCAGCGTCGACTTTGTTTTGTACGGGAATGCGGCTTTCGATATAGCGGTGTTAATTTAACTATCATTGAGTAACCTCAACTTAAACAAAATACGCATTGTCATGTTTCGATTAATTCCAATTCCGCGTCACTCTACGCAGTGCGCCAAATGCACATTATCCTAACTACTAAGAATCACTTGCAAATATTACTCCCGAGTCATTTAATGCACGTGGAGAGACTGGTATATATTGAGACATACATAATGTGTGAATGTGACAGTGTGTGTTTATATGGGTTATCATTTGGAGAGAGATCCTGTCAGCAAAGTATTTACCGCGTTTCGTATTAAAAGTCAATGTATTGTGTAAAATATATACACATACTGAAACAATATAGAGGGATTATACATAATGTACAATTTCCGTTCCTAGACTGTTTACTAAACCATGGTGGTTTAACAACCGCTGATGAAACACATCACACGATCTTAACCATAATAACAACAATGAACACACCACGTGATGTATACAATGAGAACCCGCAGACAGAAATAACTTTACTACGAAGCTCCCACTTAAGTGGAACTCGCTCGTCGCCTTCACCGAACCAGTGTGGTGAAGTATGGTCAAATACCCCTCCCTCCTCCCCCACTCGGGGTGAGGGAAACCATCATCCAGCAGTGGATTTGACCAAAGGGCTGCACTAGGGTAAAGTCTGTCGTCCACGTGTCCCGTCCACGACAGCACGTGCCCGATGCGGGAGGTGGGCATGCTGCTCGTGCTTGTGGTGGTGGTGGTGCAGGACCTGGGCCTCCCCTAGGTCGACTCAGCCTCAAACGAGTACCTGGTGCGGCGTGTAGTAAACATCGCCACTGGGGAGACAAAGGCGGCCGGGCGTGGTGCTGGCCACCCACCCCCTCGCGTACCGTGCCGGCCTTCATAGGTGCTCGCTAAAAGCACTTGCCCCAACAGTCTGTTGAGACTATACGGGGTATCTTTGCATTTGGTGAAGTGTAACGTTAATGCTGATAAGAGCGATGTTTACCCGTGAACGTGCACACTCACCGAGTTCACTTGAGGAGCTGTCACCTAGCCGCGATCCATCTACCGTCAGCCTCTAAGCTATGAACAGGCATCGTGTAGCGACTCACTACACACACACCTGGGTATTGACAGAGTGCAGTGCGTTACCTGTGAACACACCTGGGTATTGACAGTGTGCGGTGCGTTACCTGTGAACACACCTGTGTATTGACAGTATGCGGTGTGTTACCTGTGAACACACTTGGGTATTCACAGTGTGCGGTGTGTTACCTGTGAACACACTTGGGTATTCACAGTGTGCGGTGTGTTACCTGTGAACACACTTGGGTATTCACAGTGTGCGGTGTGTTACCTGTGAACACACTTGGGTATTCAAAGTGTGCTGTGTGTTACCTGTGAACACACTTGGGTATTAAAAGTGTGCGGTGTGTTACCTGTGAACACACTTGAGTATTGACAGTGTGCAGTGTGTTACCTGTGAACACACTTGGGTATTGACAGAGTGCAGTGCGTTACCTGTGAACACACCTGGGTATTGACAGTGTGCAGTGCGTTACCTGTGAACACACCTGGGTATTGACAGTGTGCAGTGCGTTACCTGTGAACACACTGGGGTATTCAAAGTGTGCTGTGTGTTACCTGTGAACACATTTGAGTATTGACAGTGTGCAGTGTGTTACCTGTGAACACACTGGGGTATTCACAGTGTGCTGTGTGTTACCTGTGAACACACCTGGGTATTGACAGTGTGCAGTGTGTTACCTGTGAACACACTTGGGTATTGACAGTATGCAGTGCATTACCTGTGAACACACTTGAGTATTGACAGTGTGCAGTGTGTTACCTGTGAACACACTTGGGTATTGACAGAGTGCAGTGCGTTACCTGTGAACACACCTGGGTATTGACAGTGTGCAGTGCGTTACCTGTGAACACACCTGGGTATTGACAGTGTGCAGTGCATTACCTGTGAACACACCTGGGTATTGACAGAGTGCAGTGCGTTACCTGTGAACACACCTGGGTATTGACAGTGTGCAGTGCATTACCTGTGAACACACTTGAGTATTGACAGTGTGCAGTGTGTTACCTGTGAACACACTTGGGTATTGACAGAGTGCAGTGCGTTACCTGTGAACACACCTGGGTATTGACAGTGTGCAGTGCGTTACCTGTGAACACACTGGGGTATTCAAAGTGTGCTGTGTGTTATCTGTGAACACATTTGAGTATTGACAGTGTGCAGTGTGTTACCTGTGAACACACTGGGGTATTCACAGTGGGCTGTGTGTTACCTGTGAACACACCTGGGTATTGACAGTGTGCAGTGTGTTACCTGTGAACACACTTGGGTATTGACAGAGTGCAGTGCGTTACCTGTGAACACACCTGGGTATTGACAGTGTGCAGTGCATTACCTGTGAACACACTTGAGTATTGACAGTGTGCAGTGTGTTACCTGTGAACACACTTGGGTATTGACAGAGTGCAGTGCGTTACCTGTGAACACACCTGGGTATTGACAGTGTGCAGTGCATTACCTGTGAACACACTTGAGTATTGACAGTGTGCAGTGTGTTACCTGTGAACACACTTGGGTATTGACAGAGTGCAGTGCGTTACCTGTGAACACACCTGGGTATTGACAGCGTGCAGCGCGTTACCTGTGAACACACTTGAGTATTTACAGTGTGCAGTGTGTTGCCTGTGAACACACCTGGGTATTCAGAGTGTGCAGTGTGTTACCTGTGAACACACCTGGGTATTGACAGTGTGCTGTGTGTTACCTGTGAAGACACCTGGGTATTGACAGCGTGCAGCGCGTTACCTGTGAACACACTCGGCTATTCACACATTCCCAGGTGGAGGTGTAATTACCCAAGATTCCTCCGACGCCACACAACGTCCACCCTTTACACGTTCACCAATCTTACCGTCAACATTGATTCAAATGAACATTCTCTTGCACTTCATAGCATTATTATCAATGGTATTATTATTGGGCATCATCTATGTAAAAAGTAGCTACAAATGTATTGCCCGTACTCTAACATACAGTTGGAGCTGTGGCTATAAACCCAGTGACCTCAGCTTCATTATAATTTATTTACAATTTAATGTAACTAATAACCGTGTATTGTTGTTATTTTGTATACTTCTTATAGTGTTACTAGTAAACTCTAAATGTATTGCTGTGACGCTTGAAATGATAAAATATCGGCCCTTTAACTTAACAGGTGACCTTTTGTAAACCATTGGAAGGATCCGTGTTCAATTCTGGTGTTAGGCCACGTGGCAATTTTATACCAAAATGTAAATATACTGTCGCTAACCGTCCACTAAAACCAAAGATCTTTAGTTGCAGGATCTAACTTGGGTCGCCTTCTTCAAAGCGCAGCGCGCTAACCGCGTGACTTAGCTCTGCTCTCTACATAGAGATCTCTGCTCTCTACTTAGAGAGATCTGCCCTCTACATAGAGATCTCTGCTGTCTACTTAGAGAGATCTGCTCTCATTCTCTCTCTCTCTACACTGTAGTCTATCTGTGTCACTTTCTCTCTCTCTCTACACCGTAGTCTATCTGTGTCACATTGTCTTTACACCGTAGTCTATCTGTGTCACATTGTCTCTCTCTCTCTACACCGTAGTCTATCTGTGTCACATTCTCTCTCTCTCTCTCTACACCGTAGTCTATCTGTGTCACATTGTCTCTCTCTACACCGTAGTCTATCTGTGTCTCATTCTCACTCTCTACACCGTAGTCTATCTGTGTCACATTGTCTCTCTCTACACCGTAGTCTATCTGTGTCACATTCTCTCGAGACCGTAGTCTATCTGTGTCACATTGTCTCTCTCTACACCGTAGTCTATCTGTGTCACATTGCCTCTCTCTCTACACCGTAGTCTATCTGTGTCACATTCTGTCTCTCTCTACACCGTAGTCTATCTGTGTCACATTCTCTCTCTACACCGTAGTCTATCTGTGTCACATTGTCTCTCTCTCTCTCTACACCGTAGTCTATCTGTGTCACATTGTCTCTACACCGTAGTCTATCTGTGTCACATTGTCTTTCTCTGTCTCTACACCGTAGTCTATCTGTGTCACATTGTCTCTCTCTACACCGTAGTCTATCTGTGTCACATTGTCTCTACACCGTAGTCTATCTGTGTCACATTCTCTCTCTCTCTACACCGTAGTCTATCTGTGTCACATTGTCTCTCTCTCTCTACACCGTAGTCTATCTGTGTCACATTGTCTCTCTCTCTCTACACCGTAGTCTATCTGTGTCACATTGTCTCTCTCTACACCGTAGTCTATCTGTGTCACATTCTCTCTACACCGTAGTCTATCTGTGTCACATTGTCTCTCTCTCTCTACACCGTAGTCTATCTGTGTCACATTGTCTCTGTCTACACCGTAGTCTATCTGTGTCACATTGTCTCTCTCTACACCGTAGTCTATCTGTGTCACATTCTCTCTACACCGTAGTCTATCTGTGTCACATTGTCTCTCTCTCTCTACACCGTAGTCTATCTGTGTCACATTGTCTCTCTCTACACCGTTGTCTATCTGTGCCCCATTCTCTCTCTCTCTCTACACCGTAGTCTATCTGTGTCCCATTCTCTCTCTCTCTACACCGTAGTCTATCTGTGTCACATTCTCTCTCTCTCTCTACACCGTAGTCTATCTGTGTCACATTGTCTCTACACCGTAGTCTATCTGTGTCACATTGTCTCTACACCGTAGTCTATCTGTGTCACATTGTCTCTCTCTCTCTACACCGTAGTCTATCTGTGTTACATTGTCTCTCTCTACACCGTAGTCTATCTGTGTCACATTCTCTCTCTCTACACCGTAGTCTATCTGTGTCACATTGTCTCTCTCTCTCTACACCGTAGTCTATCTGTGTCACATTCTCTCTCTCTACACTGTAGTCTATCTGTGTCACATTCTCTCTCTCTACACCGTAGTCTATCTGTGTCACATTGTCTCTCTCTCTCTCTACACCGTAGTCTATCTGTGTCACATTCTCTCTCTCTCTCTACACCGTAGTCTATCTGTGTCACATTCTCTCTCTCTACACCGTAGTCTATCTGTGTCACATTGTCTCTCTCTACACCGTAGTCTATCTGTGTCACATTGTCTCTCTCTACACCGTAGTCTATCTGTGTCACATTGTCTCTCTCTACACCGTAGTCTATCTGTGTCACATTGTCTCTCTCTACACCGTAGTCTATCTGTGTCACATTCTCTCTACACCGTAGTCTATCTGTGTCACATTGTCTCTCTCTCTCTCTCTACACCGTAGTCTATCTGTGTCACATTCTCTTTACACCGTAGTCTCTCTGTGTTACATTGTCTCTACACCGTAGTCTATCTGTGTCACATTGTCTCTCTCTACACCGTAGTCTATCTGTGTCACATTCTCTCTACACCGTAGTCTATCTGTGTCACATTGTCTCTCTCTCTCTCTCTACACCGTAGTCTATCTGTGTCACATTGTCTCTACACCGTAGTCTATCTGTGTCACATTGTCTCTCTCTACACCGTTGTCTATCTGTGTCACATTGTCTCTCTCTACACCGTAGTCTATCTGTGTCACATTCTCTCTACACCGTAGTCTATCTGTGTCACATTGTCTCTCTCTCTCTCTACACCGTAGTCTATCTGTGTCACATTGTCTCTCTCTACACCGTAGTCTATCTGTGTCACATTCTCTCTGTCTACACCGTAGTCTATCTGTGTCACATTGTCTCTCTCTACACCGTTGTCTATCTGTGTCACATTGTCTCTCTCTCTACACCGTAGTCTATCTGTGTCACATTGTCTCTCTCTCTCTACACCGTAGTCTATCTGTGTCACATTGTCTCTCTCTACACCGTAGTCTATCTGTGTCACATTGTCTCTCTCTACACCGTAGTCTATCTGTGTCACATTGTCTCTCTCTACACCGTAGTCTATCTGTGTCACATTGTCTCTCTCTACACCGTAGTCTATCTGTGTCACATTCTCTCTACACCGTAGTCTATCTGTGTCACATTGTCTCTCTCTCTCTCTCTACACCGTAGTCTATCTGTGTCACATTCTCTTTACACCGTAGTCTCTCTGTGTTACATTGTCTCTACACCGTAGTCTATCTGTGTCACATTGTCTCTCTCTACACCGTAGTCTATCTGTGTCACATTCTCTCTACACCGTAGTCTATCTGTGTCACATTGTCTCTCTCTCTCTCTCTACACCGTAGTCTATCTGTGTCACATTGTCTCTACACCGTAGTCTATCTGTGTCACATTGTCTCTCTCTACACCGTTGTCTATCTGTGTCACATTGTCTCTCTCTACACCGTAGTCTATCTGTGTCACATTCTCTCTACACCGTAGTCTATCTGTGTCACATTCTCTCTACACCGTAGTCTATCTGTGTCACATTGTCTCTCTCTACACCGTAGTCTATCTGTGTCACATTCTCTCTGTCTACACCGTAGTCTATCTGTGTCACATTTTCTCTCTCTACACCGTTGTCTATCTGTGTCACATTGTCTCTCTCTCTACACCGTAGTCTATCTGTGTCACATTGTCTCTCTCTCTCTACACCGTAGTCTATCTGTGTCACATTGTCTCTCTCTACACCGTAGTCTATCTGTGTCACATTGTCTCTCTCTACACCGTAGTCTATTTGTGTCACATTGTCTCTCTCTCTACACCGTAGTCTATCTGTGTCACATTGCCTCTCTCTCTACACCGTAGTCTATCTGTGTCACATTCTCTCTACACCGTAGTCTATCTGTGTCACATTGTCTCTCTCTCTCTACACCGTAGTCTATCTGTGTCACATTCTCTCTACACCGTTGTCTATCTGTGTCACATTGTCTCTCTACACCGTAGTCTATCTGTGTCACATTGTCTCTCTCTACACCGTAGTCTATCTGTGTCACATTGTCTCTCTCTCTCTACACCGTAGTCTATCTGTGTCACATTCTCTCCCTCTCTACACCATAGTCTATCTGTGTGTAGTCACGAAAGCTTTAAATCGAAATTGATCTGTGTGTACTAACGTGTGTGCGTGTGTGTGCGTGTACTAACGTGTGTGCGTGTGTGTGCGTGTACTAACGTGTGTGCGTGTGTATGCGTGTACTAACGTGTGTGCGTGTACTACCGTGTGTGCGTGTACTAACGTGTGTGCGTGTACTACCGTGTGTGCGTGCACTACCGTGTGTGCTTATACTAACGTGTGTGCGTGTGTGTGCGTGCACTTCCGTGTGTGCGTGTGTGTGCGTGTACTAACGTGTGTGTGTGTGTGTGTACTAACGTGTGTGCGTGTACTATCGTGTGTGCGTGCACTTCCGTGTGTGCGTGTGTGTGCGTGTACTAACGTGTGTGTGTACTAACGTGTGTGCGTGCACTTCCGTGTGTGCGTGTGTGTGCGTGTACTATCGTGTGTGCGTGCACTTCCGTGTGTGCGTGTGTGTGCGTGTACTAACGTGTGCTGGCCACCCACCTCTACGTGTGCCGTTCCTGGCTTCACCGGAACTCGCTGAACAGCACTTGCCCCAACAGTCTGTTAAAGGCCATATGGGGGAGTGGGTATTTGGTATTAACATCTACCCGTCATCAGGTGATCACCTACGTGACTTTACCGAAAGAACCAAAGAGTATGGATTCCTGCAGTCACGAAAGCTTCAAATCAAGATACCACCAGCCCTGTCTAAAGGCGACACGGGGGATCGTTGTCTTTGTGTGACGCGCGCAGGTCTTCAGCGCGCAGTACAACCTCACGAGGCACATGCCCGTGCATACGGGCGCACGGCCCTTCGTGTGCAAGGTTTGCGGCAAGGGCTTCCGCCAGGCGAGCACGCTGTGCAGACACAAGATCATCCACACGCAGGTGCGCGCCCCACATGTGTGTGTCACTGTGTGTGTCACTGTGTGTGTCAGTGTGTGTGTCACTGTGTGTGTCACTGTGTGTGTCAGTGTGTGTCAGTGTGTGTGTGTCACTGTGTGTGTGTCAGTGGCCTCCATAGGTGCTCGCTAACAGCACTTGCCCCTACAGTCTGTCAAGGCTACACGGGGGATATTTGTCTTTGTGTGGAATGAGTGGTAGCGTCGTGGTTAGCGCGCTGCGCTTGGGCCGCTTTTTATCGGCTTCAGCGTCACGCTCCGAATAAAATTGAGCGTCCTTCAAAAGCTGCAGACACGAAGCGAGAACAATGAAACATATCACGGTGTCTGTCGTCACTCGTCATAATGTGGTGTCTGAATGTCTCTACGTTGCGAGATGTTAACTACCTCCCTGGTATACAGAAGGTCATGGGTTCTCTCTCCCCGTGGTCGTGTGGATTTTTCTCCGGGTCCTCTGGTTTTCCCCTCCACATTTAGAATCAACATCACGCGCTTAGAGTGTTTGGCTGCTTTAAATGTCCACGCGATGATGATGAGCCACTTCGTTGGGCTATCATTTGTGAGTGCCAAGTCGCTTCTGAATAAGAGTCTATAGCTCAGTGGGCCCTGCCTGGTGAAATGAAACAATTAGTTTCGTTTAGAATCGACCGCGTATGTTCTTCACGTCGACGTCTGGAGCCCCTCGATGGCACCGAGAGAGGCCACCGTGGTGGGTAGTCACCGTGGGTCGCCACGTGGGTAGCCACGTGGTGGCTAGTCACCGTGGGTCGCCACGTGGGTAGCCACGTGGTGGCTAGTCACCGTGGGTCGCCACGTGGGTAGCCACGTGGTGGGTAGTCACCGTGGGTAGCCACGTGGTGGGTAGTCACCGTGGGTAGCCACGTGGTGGGTAGTCACCGTGGGTCGCCGCGTGGTGGGTAGTCACCGTGGGTAGCCACCGTGGATCGCCACGTGGGTAGCCACGTGGTGGGTAGTCACCGTGGGTCGCCACGTGGGTAGTCACGTGGTGGGTAGTCACCGTGGGTAGCCACGTGGTGGGTAGTCACGTGGTGGGTAGTCACCGTGGGTAGCCACGTGGTGGGTAGTCACCGTGGGTCGCCACGTGGGTAGCCACGTGGTGGGTCGCTGGCTCACGGCCCGGGCAGCGTCAGATGCCCCACGCGGGGGTCGATCGCCCGGACACGACGAGATGAGGGAATTCTGAACATGTTTAACAAACACATGTTTAAACACATTTGTTTGATTTCACTATCATTAATTTCACGTATTCATATAGAATAAAAGTTTATGTTTTATGTATTTAATTACAATCGTCATGTATTTTTAAAAGGCTATAAGCATAGTAGAATATGCTGATTATTTAACCAACACATGTTTTACATTTTTTTAGTTTTCTTACTTAACGTATTCACTTGCATGTATTCACGTAAATGAAAGTAATTTTGAACGTGTTATTACAATCGCAATAGCTTTTGAGAGGCTAAGCACTATATTAAGTAGAGTCTTTCCATATAACCCTTCACCTCCTCAACACAACAAGTGACATGGGATGGGATAGCCAGGGCCTTCGGTACAGAGGTCACTCGCCGTGGGTCGAGAGTTGAACTCGCGTCGTCGGGTCCAGCATCTACAGCACGCACGACGCTAACCACAGCGGCGTCGCCCCTCCTCCCCGTCGCGATTATATTCGCGAGCACGCATCAACGGCACGACACGCACACGAAATAGTGAACTACGTGATACATTTAGAAAGGTTACCTACTCAAAACGTCGGGATGTTCATTTCTTCTCACGGCGGCAGCTACACACCGCGTTATGAAAGTCCAGCGTGTTACACGCTTGCAGCAAGTACTGTTAGTAATCACAAGCACACAACGGCAAAGATCCCCCGTGTAGCCTGGTACAGACTGTCGGGGCAAGTGCTGTTAGCGAGTAGCACCTACGAAGGTCGGCACTGTGGCACACGAGGGGGTGGGTGGCCAGCACCACGCCCGGCCGCCTTTGTCTCCCTCGTGACGATGTTCACAGACCGCACCAGGTGCGCACTTCAGGCTGAGTCGACCTAGGGTAGGCTCAGGACCGGTTCAAATAAGCGGCTTTTATTGATCGTGATCGGGAATTGAACTCGGGTGGCCGGGTTCGTAGCGCAGCGTGCTAACCATTGCGTATCCAGTACGATATACAACACACATATACATAGTACCCACACACACGTGTGCACATATACATACAGCACACACACACGTGTACACACACACATGTGTACACATATACATACAGCTCACACACACACGTGTACCCATATACATTCTGCACAAACATGCATGTACACATAAGTTCAGCACACACACGTGTACACATATACATATAGCACATACACGTGTTCACACACACGTGTACACACACGTGTACACACACACACGTGTACACATACATACAGCACACACACGTGTTCACTCACACACACGTGTGCACACACACGTGTACACACACGTGTACACACACACACGTGTACACATATACATACAGCACACACACGTGTTCACACACACACACGTGTACACACACACGTGTACACATATACATTACAGCACACACACGTGTACACACACGTGTACACACTCACGTGTTCACACTTTCAAAGATAAAGACAAAGCTCCCCCGTATAGCTTTAACAGACTGTAGGGGCAAGTGCTGTTAGCGAGCAGCACCTATGAAGGCCGACACGGCACACGAGAAGGTGAGTGGCCAGCACCACGCCCGGCCGCCTTTGTCTCCCCAGTGGCGATGTTTACACACCGCAGCAGCTACTCATTTGAGGGCGAGTCGATGTACACCCCCATACGTATACATGCGGAGGAAGATTCACCCTTCAGCCGCATGATTCTAAATGGGTGTTAGCGAGCACCTCTCACCACCACTCCGATACACCTCACAAGGGAGGGGTGGCGCAGTGGTTAGCGCACTGCGTAAAGTATGAACAGCGGGGACCTGAGTGCGACTCCCGGGACA
The DNA here is from genome assembly GCF_048934315.1 of Petromyzon marinus. NCBI lineage: Eukaryota > Metazoa > Chordata > Hyperoartia > Petromyzontiformes > Petromyzontidae > Petromyzon > Petromyzon marinus. Next base: position 1,138,087 of record NC_133696.1, on the reverse strand, counting down.
CGGCTAACATCAGTGGCAGCGAGTGGTGTCTGAACCGGTACTGCCACTCCCACCAACCCGCAATGACCAGCGGGGTGAAGTATGGTTAGAACAACCCCCGATCACCACACGGCATGGGGAGGCAGTCATCCAGCAGTGGATTGCCCATGCCTGACGATGAGTGAATTTAATTGCGATTGGCTGCAACAGTTTATGATCAATAAAAGCCGCACACGATCTCGACCAGCGAAGTCTGCGTGTGTTTGTGTGAATGATGCGGTCGTGGAGCGGCGACCGCGCTGCGCTACGAACCCTGGCGACCCGGGTTCGACTCGCAGTCACCAAGGACAGGGACGATTCTCTGGACCGGTTTGGGGTCTCATCCCCCAGGTCGATTCGGCCGCAAATCAAGTACGTGGTGCAGCGATGTAAACATCAGCACTGGGGAGACAAAGGCGTCCGGGCGTGGCTGTCCACACCAACCCCCTCGTGTAGCAGTCCCGGCCTTTCTAGGCGCACGTTGACAGCACTTGCCATGTGCACAAGGCTGGAGCGGGCATCTTGGTCTGTTACATTAATTACCAACGTGTTTTGAGCCCAACTTGAAGCAAACATTAATGAGTCAACTTTGCTGCGACGAACAGCACACGACGAGCGGTTGTATAATTGATGGCTCACAGCTGAGATGCATCTTGCACATTATTTAGGAAGGAACCGTGCCTTATGTTTGGAACTCATGAACAACACATTCAGCAGAAAAGTCACGCTTTTCCTGAGTAAGATGAGAGTGAGACGTGAGACCGTGTGTGCGTGTGTGTCTTAGTTAGCTGTCGCCACTGGCGAGTCAAATGAGGCCGAGCGTGATGCCGGCCTTCATAGGTGCTGCTACTCGCTGGTAGCACTTGCCCCCAACAGTGTGTCGAGGCTACACGGGGGATCTTTGTATTGTGTCTCTCTCTCTCTTGGCGTGTGAAGGAGAAGCCACACAAGTGTCAGCACTGCGGGAAGGCCTTCAACAGGAGCTCCACGCTCAACACGCACATCCGCATCCACTCGGGGTACAAGCCCTTCGTGTGCGAGTTCTGCGGAAAGGGCTTCCATCAGAAAGGTGAGTTCCCTCTCCTCCTCCGCCACCTCGTCGTCGTGTTAGACGTCACAAGAGGTAGAAGATCCTGTAACGCGCGTGCAGATTTCCTCCGGGTCGGAGGTGCGGGAGCCACTAAAGGGCTGGCGGGGAGGGGCATCATCAAGAGTTTCCCACGCTCTGCGGTCCTACATTGGCTTGCTTGGCCACGAAGTGAGCGTTTTATACCACGTAGCAGGGAGAAAATCCACGCGTCCGACGGGGCCTGGGAGGGTAACATTCAGTCGCCGTGTAGATGGAAACAGATGGAGATTAATCCCACTGTCTGTACACTACTGCCATCTCCTGGCCGTGAGATGACAGTACAGTATTGTACAGTACAGTATTTTACAGTACAGTATTTTACAGTACAGTATTTTACCACACTGGTCGGTGCCGGATGGAGAAGGGGGCCCAAGAGACGCCTCGCACTGCCGGCGTTTGTCCGTGGTTGAGACTCCAACTCGGGTGACCAAGGTTCATTGCGCGGGGCTGCGCTAAGCAATGCACCACCACCTCCACCCCAAGTTCGTTTACGCGACTCCAAGTTCCCGTCCATGTACCTCGACTCCCCACTCATCATCTCCTCGCGGGCGGGTAAAGCACCCCCCCCCTTCCACCAATGCAGCAATGGACAGAGACACGTTGCACTCTGTGCGTTGCTGACCTCCACGCAAGGTGTGTGGTGCACGGAGAACCCCGTGAACCACACACCGCCAGCGACGCGGCGGTGGCGGATCGCTTGAGATCATCGTGAGGTCATCGTGAGGTCATTGTGAGGTCATCGTGAGGTCATTGTGAGGTCATCGTGAGGTCATCGTGAGGTCTTTGTGAGGTCATCGTGAGGTCTTTGTGAGGTCATCGTGAGGTCATCGTGAGGTCATCTCGCGTCTCGCCCGGCTGGGGGCCTCGACGTCATCCGCGCAATGGGGTCCGGGGGTGCTTACCCCCCCCCCCGTGTCCACCCCCCCCCGTGTCCACCCCCCCCCCAGTGTCCACCCCCCCCCCCAGCGTCCACCCCCCCTCCAGTGTCCACCCCCTCCCCCCCAGTGTCCACCCCCCCCCCAGGGGGAGCACTTTGTGTGTGTGGGGGGGGGGTTTCTAGTTCACCGGTGCTCCTGTATATGGGGAGGAGGGGGAGCGGTGGTGCAGCAGTTAGCCGCACTCCGGTGTTCGATTCCCTGGCAGCGGCGAACGTCAGTGGCGAGCGACGTGTGGGCCGGCCCGCACGAGACCAGCGTGGTGAAGTATGGCCGAGCAGGGCTCACCGCCAGGAGGCGGCGTGGCGGTGATGGGGGGAGGGGGGGTGCCTTCACCCAGCCTTGATATTGACACAGCGATGGAGTAGCTCACGATCCGCCTAAAGGGGCATTCAATTGCAAGCTCCCTATTGAACCGGTTGAGCGCTCTCCTTGACAAGGGCAAAGCAGTCCCGGGAGACCCGTCTGGTTTACCACTCAGCCAACGCAATGAGGTTATGGAAGGCTCCTGGAGACACTCATAGTCTAGACACGCACACCCTCGTGAGAATTCGGAAGCGACGCGAGGTTCCGTCTGTTCGGTACCTCCTGGACGGGAGACGACTGCCCGCACGGCCTACGGCGGGCGAGCAGATTTGAGCTGCGAGGTGGCCAGAAGATAGCAGCGCAGCAATGGATTCTTGAGGTTTGAGCGTTCCTCCAACACGTGGTAGGTCTGCTCCGGGCACTTTGTTTCCCTTGCACAATGAAGCCACGAATTAGTAAACACATTCCTGCGGAGGGAGCTGGTAGGAACGTTGGGTTGCTCGGTCAATGGCCAGGGTCAACGGCGGCACCACGTGGTGTGTTCCACAAATATGCCCGACTGTGAGGGCGGGCACAAGCCGGCGTGAGTAGGTTAAACGTTGAGTTTTATAAGGGCACCACGGGGTGACCAGCCCCTCCCTACCCAGCCCCACCCCTCCCACCCCCCACCCAGCCCCCCCCTCCCCACCCAGCCCCTCCCCACCCTCCCCACCCAGCCCCTCCCCACCCTCCCCAGCCCCTCTCCACCCTCCTCACCCAGCCCCTCTCCACCCAGCTCCACCCCTCCCATTTTATCCGGGTGTCCGGATACACGTGGACAGACATCCACAGACATACACAATTAATCCCCTGCCTCCTGTGAATTAATCCCGGTTGGGCTTCCAGTCCACTACGGTTCCTACCAGTATTAAACTTGACATTGGCCAAAGATCCCTATTGTAATCGACAGTCAATATCAAATCCATAGCAATCAATCAGAAAGATGGTGATCAGAATGAAGATGACGAACGCTTGTGTTGCAATTGAAACGTCGTCGTTTTTTTGTTATTTTTTGTTATATTCTTTGAACCTACCTACGTGACTTTACCGAAAGACCCAAGAATATGAATTCCTGAAGTCACGAAAGCATTCAGTTAAGAGCAATTAACTGTTCATTGTTCAACCGGTTCACGTGCACGGTCGATCTGGTGGCGTACAGGCGCCGACTTTAGCACCGGTATGAAGAAGCGCTCGCACTGAGCTCGAGAGATCTTCTTTAACGGCTGATCATGCTGGGCGTATTCCCCAGTGAAACGTCCAACGACATTGTGAACAAGTCGCTGCTTCCCTTTCAATGTGCAAGCGAGTTGGCTGAAAAACGACAATGTATGGGCACCTGAGCCGTGTGTGACAACTTCGTGTGTCTGGCCGCATCACGCGGCGGTCACTGACACCCTCGGAGCTCAGCTGTGGATCAGAACTTCGCCTTTCGTATTTGTCCATTAATAATTATAATTAGACTGTATATAACAGGATCATTCATGCAAGTGACAAATCCTGCTCTCCAACACACACCCGGCGGCGTGTTGTAACAGTAACGAATTGGCATGTTCTGTTTACGTGACAAACCTTCATACAAACAAAGTAATTGGCCGTGTCGGGCGGTAGCGGGTTTAACGATAAACATTTTTATGTTTACGCAATCTAACCACAAAAAACCTCTATTATGGATATACAATCCTAGATAAGAAAATTGCGAACCACATTACCAGATTGTTTCCCCCCCCGCACCTCCGATTAGCACGGCTAACCACGCTTGGCTAACCACGCGCGGCTAACCACGCTCGGCTAACCACGTACGGCTAACCACGCTCGGCTAACCACGTACGGCTAACCACGCACGGCTAACCACGCGCGGCTAACCACGCTCGGCTAACCACGTACGGCTAACCACGCACGGCTAACCACGCGCGGCTAACCACGCTCGGCTAACCACGTACGGCTAACCACGCACGGCTAACCACGCGCGGCTAACCACGCGCGGCTAACCACGTACGGCTAACCACGTATGGCTAACCACGCTCGGCTAACCACGTACGGCTAACTACGTACGGCTAACTATGTACGGCTAACCACGTACGGCTAACCACGTACGGCTAACCACGCGCGGCTAACCACGTACGGCTAACCACGTACGGCTAACTATGTACCGCTAACCACGTACGGCTAACCACGTACGGCTAACTATGTACCGCTAACCACGTACGGCTAACCACGTACGGCTAACTATGTACGGCTAACCACGTACGGCTAACCACGTACGGCTAACCACGCGCGGCTAACCACGCACGGCTAACTACGCACGGCTAACCACGTACGGCTAACCACGTACGGCTAACTATGCACGGCTAACCACATACGGCTAACTATGCACGGCTAACTATGTACGGCCAACCACGCGCTGATAACTATGTACGGCTAACCACGCGCGGCTAACTATGCACGGCTAACTATGTACGGCTAACCACGCGCTGCTAACTACGTACGGCTAACTATGTACGGCTAACCACGCGCGGCTAACCACGCGCTGCTAACTATGTACGGCTAACCACGCACGGCTAACTACGTAGGCTAACTATGTATGGCTAACCACGCATGGCTAACCACGCACGGCTAACTACGTACGGCTAACCACGCACGGCTAACTACGTACGGCTAACCACGCACGGCTAACCACGCGCGGCTAACCACGCGCTGCTAACTATGTACGGCTAACCACGCACGGCTAACTACGTAGGCTAACTATGTATGGCTAACCACGCATGGCTAACCACGCACGGCTAACTACGTACGCCTAACCACGTACGGCTAACTACGTAGGCTATGTATGGCTAACCACGCATGGCTAACCACGCACGGCTAACTACGTACGGCTAACTACGTAGGCTATGTATGGCTAACCACGCATGGCTAACCACGCACGGCTAACTACGTACGCCTAACCACGTACGGCTAACTACGTAGGCTATGTATGGCTAACCACGCATGGCTAACCACGCACGGCTAACCACGTACGGCTAACTACGTAGGCTATGTATGGCTAACCACGCGCGGCTGACCACGCACGGCGTAAAACAATGACGCGCCAATGTGTGGCGGCCTTCACGCCGGCGTGAAGGCCGCCACACATTGCTTGAAGCCATTGGGAGTTTGACAGAGCGACTACTATGGGGGTGTTGTCACGTGCTGTGTGTTTTGTCGTGAGCCTTGCAGTGGGGAACTCTGCGTTAGGGTATCGTTCATTAACCACCAGCCGTGTGCCTTGTCTCCCACCTACCTCACTGCTGCTGCTGCTGCTACGCTCGCTCCCAGGCAACTACAAGAACCACAAGCTGACGCACAGCGGCGACAAGCAGTTCAAGTGCAAGGTGTGCAGCAAGGCGTTCCACCAGGTGTACAACCTCACGTTCCACATGCACACGCACACGGAGACCAAGCCCTTCACGTGCTCCTTCTGCGGCAAGGGCTTCTGTCGCAACTTCGACCTCAAGAAGCACGTGCGGAAGCTGCACGATAGCTCGTCCCACGCGCTCGCCACCATCGCTGCCGCCGTAATGCCCGAGGAGCAGGAGGATTCGTCAGAATAATCCGAATCTTTATTTAGACTGTCGTCCAATGACGCACACTTCCTGTTACAAATCATCTACGCCTTGAGTTTTCCTGGCTGGCTGCTGGCTGGGCTCCTGTCCGTCCCAACACTCACCAGGTGGTTCGGGGCTGCTGCTGTGGGCCGAAAGGGGTATTTTTTTGAAACGTATTCTTCCGCGTGACAGATAAACATTGAGTTGAAACGGTGGAGGAAGATGCTCGGAAGGCTTCTCATGGGTAGCGACACCCACGAGGTGTGAGTAACGAAGACAGAAGACGGACGCGGTTCATTTAATATCGCTCTAACTTTTCAACGTACGCTCCTATTAGTGTAATTATTTCGCCAGACTATTCTAAGAAATCCCCGGGAATGTGTAAACAAAAACCCCATCACAATACAAATTATCTTACCATTGTATTACACTAGTAGATAAAAGGAAGATTACTTTGAGCGCTCCGAGTCCATGATTGTTAGAAGAGTGTGAAGACAACAACGGGGGCTCTCAAAACACCAACAAACGTATTTATCCATAATACAGCTTTTTGGGTTAGATCCCGTAAATATCTAAATGTGTCGTTAGACCCGCCACCACCCGACACAGCCAACTAGTAAGGGTTGTCACGTCAACAGAACGTGGCCAATTCGTCACTAGTACAGCACACCGGTGTGTTGGAGAGCCAAGCCACAACATTTACAATCAGAGTACGACGTTTTGCCAGTAATTACAACTAGCTTCATCAGGCGACAGCCAGATTTGTGACGAATTGTCATGTTCATTTGACGTGACAACCTTTACTAGTTGGCTGTGTCGGGTGGTGGCGGGTTTAACGACACATTTAGATATGTACTTGCTCTAACCCAAAATATCTTTATTATATGGATGGTGTTTCGCACCAATGTGTGAAGCACCAACTCTAGCTCCCTATATCCACCAGTGCCCGGCTGGCCCATACCACGAGAGGGAGCTCTAGAGTTTGGCCTACTCTTCCACGCTTGGCAAACATCTTAGGAAGAGGTTGGGGGTAACCCACATTTGACCCCACCACACGTGACCTACAGATATAACTAGTCGTGACAGCATTCAAAAAGAGCAGCAAATTGTGTGCCGGCGTCATGCGGCATATTTGCGAAATTACAAAGTTATTGTTTTACAACGCAAATTACTTAAATTGGGATTACGCGCGGCAGAAAACGTGGCCCGGTAGTGGCACAATGATTGCCCACGTGCAGGCCCCGTGCACAGGGAGAGCTGCCACTGGGGGTGCCATTGGCACGGCTGGGATGGGATGCGATTTTAAAGGCGCTGGGCGGTGCCGAAGCTTGCGCCATATAAACGCAAAGACGATTGTTGTTGCTGATTGTTGTTTATTGTTGTAGTTTAACTTGGTGCGTGAATTCACTTGCGCTGCTGCCTCGTTGGCTCCACACGACCCGTGTGTGTGATGGTCACGTGGTTTAGACTTGTCAGCCCGGATAGTTTATGATATTTTCCACAGAGGTCACCAGTTCAAATGAATGAGGAGCGTTGCATCAAAGGTATTTGTGTATTTTATTGGTCGATTATATTGATGGTGTGTGGCGGCTAACAATGCCTCGAAGTTTCAAACTATTTGCAACTTTGTGTGTGTGTGTATATGTGTACATTATAATGATGTTACGAAGCGCAATGTGTATAATGGTGTAATGTATGATAATATTGTATCGTTACTTTGGAACATTGATCTTTCAGGCAGGAAGCAGTGTTCCTATAGGCTCATGCGTGTCTAAGCAGACATCGACAAAGAACATCGATTGTTTAAACGTGAATCACTTAAATGATGACCTTTCCTCGTCTCGGGGCTGTTCGTCGCTGTACGGTACTTGATGATTTTTTAAAGCGCAAGCGTTATGTTACGGTGTCACCTGACACATTAACGATTGTACAGCACTTCAGACAATTATTGAACTCGTAGGCTTTCGCGAGCAGTTATTATTCATAATGAAAGTTTTTGGGTGAGATCGCGTTATTATGAATGTGTCGCAACCCTCCACCACCCGATACGGCCAATCAGTAAAAAATGTGTCACGTTGACAAAACGCCAATGAGTTACTTCTTCAGCCCACCGGTGTGTTTGAAGAGCGAAACGTCGTACTACTCAAATTCTAAATTTTGTGGATTCACTCTTCAAACAAACACCGGTGGGCTGAAGAAGTAATTGGCATTTTGTTAACGTGACACATTTTATACTGATTGGCCGTGTCGGGTGGTGGAGGTTTGCGACACATTTTTAAATAACGCGATCTCACCCAAAAAACCTTTATTATGAATGATTGAACTATGACGGGTGCACGAGTTCCCATGGGCAAAGAGTGCAGCCTCCAACTGTTAGTCTGATATCTCTATCTCTGCTTTGAAGGAGGACTACTGACCGAAACGTCGCCTATTATATATACATGTGTAGTTGTCCACTTTATGGCGGTGTTTATGACGAACCTGAGTGTGATTGTGCGTATGCACCACTGCCAACGCAACAGCGTCACATGGTGTATGCTTTTAAAACGCACACACACACATCGACACATAGATGTATGCTTCATTACCTTGACTGAGTACATCTATGTACTCAACATTCTAGCCAAGCAGAGTACCAGCGTCAGTATTAATTGGTCACAGACTCCTCTGAAACATAGCTAATAGCTGCGTGGGCTTCACCCGGTAAATTCAATAGTTTAGTTGAAGCAGGCAATACACGTGTCCCTTATGTCTTGGCGTGTAAAAAGTCAACGTATCTTACGCATCTTATCAACCGCACAGCCTTCTGGGAGCGCAGATATAATTTCAGCAGGAATTATTTTAACAGAACATCTGGACCGGTTTCAGCAGTTCTCGTCTCATCAGCAGTGTCAGGCTTTCTTGGACCGCAGTGCTGGTGAACTGCCCAGGTGGCGTTCACAGACAGACTATCCCGCTTCAGCAACTCGGATGCAAATAATGTCCCGCTGCATGCGCCTGATGATTACGAAACGCGTTCCATGTGACGTAGAGAGTGCTTTCACGACTCTATCGAACGCAAAAAAAGAACGCTAATTAATTAGTCGTACAGAGCGCTACTTGAACCAACAGGAAGCGATGTCTCTCCATGACGCACGCCCCCCACCCGGGCAAGGACACGCGTGTGTCTTGATTTGAGTCGGCTGTCTGCACGTGGTGACGTGAGACACAGGAACTGCCCTGGACACCTGGGATCACCCAAGCAGGCCGAAGTCCATTTGTAGCTCAGTGTCCCCATTGAGAAAGTGTCACTACCGCTTTAAACAAATTATTATGACACTGGCGATGTTACTGCTGTTGTTGGCACTGGTGCTCAACAAAAAGCCCAACACGTCTGCCTATAACACTGTGGCCTTAAAAGAGAAAATATGTAGACAACGTTTCGGGCACTGGCCCTTCGTAGCACATAGAATATTTTATATTTTACGTGCCATGAAGAAAAGCCATTTCCGAAACTTTGCCTACTATATTTGTCTATTTAAAGGCCACATATTTTAACAGCTCTGTTTTAAGATTCGTGTAAATTCCGTGTTGCTAACGCGTTTACACAAAATAATTCTAACGCGTGCTCGTTCGGTGATTTTATTGCGTCAATTATTTAGCCCTTTGGTAAATTTGGGCCTTCTACCACCGTCTCCAACACCACTGTACTAATTCTAGATTTGAAGCTTTCGTGACTGCAAGGATTCATACTCTTTGGGTTTGTGGGTAAAGCACGTAGGTAAAAAATAAATAAAATAAATGAAAACAACTAAATTAAATCACGAGGTTTCGGGTGCAACACAAGCGTCCTTCTTCGGGTGGGGAAAACGTAGTGAAAGCACAAACGCTTTAAGTGTTTGCGCCCGAAACGTCGTGATTTAATTTAGTTTTCATTTGTTATTTTTTTTTTTACCTACGTTACTTTACCGAAAAAACCGCTGTACTAACTTACAGTCTCCAACACCGCTGTATTAACTTACAGTCTCCACTAACGTACCGTCTCCAACACCGCTGTACTAACGCACGTGTCCTGTCACTGTGTGAGGTCACTCTGCTGTTCCCTCCCCACACCTCAGACACTGGCGACCTTCCTCGACTCCTCTCTGCAAAAGGCCCCCCCCCCCCCCCCCGTTTTTGTGCAGCGTCTTTGAGCGAGAGACGCCGTGCAAATCTACATGGTGTCGTCACAATGCATTAACATGTAACTTTTAAAGACACAACTGCACATGCATCTCGGCGAGGGTATTTTGCCCCGCAATGTTTTATTCGCAATGTCCACTGGGGTAGGGTGCAGTGCGAGGCACGCGTGGGGTAAAAGGCATTTCTTGTCCTCACGGAAACGACGCCATCGGCCCGCAACTAAAATTACTGCACCTGGGCAGGCAATCGAGACCAGGACAAAGAAACCCCATCACCACACACACACACTTGAACCTTATGGCGGGACCCCGGGGGCCCATAAGCGAACGACACGGCGATCTATTCCTCTCCACGAGCTCTAACATCAAAGTTTAAAAGTTTTGTTTCTTCTGCGCATTCGTTCTCGCTGCTACTGCTGCAGCGCGTGGACACGGCACGACACAACAGAACGAACCGCGCCAGGCGGGTCGCGGCGTTGATGTGCGCGGTGGGACGGAGCCGCCAAAAATGAATTAAATTTAATGACGATTTTGACTTCCGTTTATTCGGGACCCCGGGGTCCCCGCTATAAGGTTCAATTATATACAGCACGCAGGCTGTATTAATTGTACATAACAAGTCGGTATGGGCGCAATGTTTTCATTATGCCAGGAAGAAAACGTTTATACAAAAATGAGCACAAATCAAACGGCATGTAGAGACGTTCACAGGTTGTAAAAATGTTGTTAATAATGCATTGGAACAAAAAATATATAATTTTAAAGCTCTGGTACTTATTTATTAATAATGCTGTATAATGTGTGCTTACCCAAAATGTGCAGCCGAGCATATTTATATATAAATGCGTTAACACTCATTGTGGCCGAGGAACAAGTGTGTACGTGTTTTATTTATTTCGCAGAGATGATTAAACTTGCTATAACTGTCAAATCATGCTTGCACGTGAGACTTTGTTTAGGTGGTAGACGTTGTTCGTGATGGTGCCTGCAAATGGTTTTCGCGCAATTATACAACACACATTTTTTTGTTTGTTTTTGGGACAACATCGATCCCGCAACATTTTTGCAATAGAAACAAGTGCCAATCCGTTTTGTGTTTTATTACCAAATATTATCTCTTGAAATATCCCAAAATAATTATTTAAGTACTGCGAGTACATTTTAGCCACGAATTGTAGACATTCACGTAATTGTGTTTGTTGCATTGAAATACAAATTTAAATAAACTCTCACCATTTATATCGTGATCAAAGTAAATTTAACTTCTAATTATTATTGACGTGCGAGTCTACACTCTATTTCAGGATGGTTCTTTAAATGATTTTGCAGGAGTCGTCGATATTGCTGTTGACCTCATGCCAGACCCCCCCCCCGCCATGCTCAAACGCATGCTAGACCTCGCGCTCACACGACGCTTGTGGTCCAGCATGGGGCGGAGAGCAAAAACGTGGATTCAAGCGAGACCATCGCAACAAGCACACATTGAAAAACGAATGTTACGGGAGAAGTTAAATGTGTTTTGCATCCTTGGAAGCGACAGGCTAACGGCAGGGCACCAAGCCACGTTGACACTTTTTAACGAAGGTCGTGAAACGGCATCCGCCAGTGTGCGCGTGTCCCGGGCTCTGTGAGCGCGGCGACTCCCGTGCACAATCCCCGATGAATGTTGACGTGCTGCCCTTCGACTGCCGCCACGCCACGAGTCTTGCGTGCATGGGGTGGTCACCCAGCAAAAGCACCACACTGGCCCCTACCTTGCTGAGCTTCCGAGGTATGATGGGATAGGGTGCATTACGGGTGGATTGATACAATACACGTCTATTAACTAAGCGAATTGAAGAAAAAAAAGTGTTTTATTTTAAATGTACATTTTATTTGCTCAAGATAAAAATTTGGTCCCAAAGACACCACAGTTAAATTAGCCACGTTACTAATCAGGAGGTGGGTATTATAACCACTTAGATACATGACAATCAAACAGGTAAATGATTATGCGGTTTAATCAAAACATAAACGTGACCAACATACACAGTGCTATGCACCTTTTATGACATTGATGGTTAATTGTATATCGTGGTGTGGCTTTGCACAGAGACACACACACACAATCGCACACAAAGATTCCCGGAGAGCCCATCAACGCTGTTAGCGAGCACCTGTTAAGGCCGGAAGGGCGCTCAAGAAGGTGATGTGGCCGGGACCACGCCAGGCAGTCTGCATCTCGCCCGAGTAATAATGTTGATTAGTACCAAGGGGAAAGCGAGACACAATTCTAAGTTAGATCGCCAATGTTGCTAGCCGTGGCTCAGGAATTTAATTTAGATACCCGGGTTCTCAGTGCAATCTGGGACGCCACTGGTCCACACACACACAGTAGCAGAATGTGTGTGCTTTTGCTCATTCACTCGCTCATACGCGTGTCAAGTCACAAGGAAACTCTTCGTGGTTGGTCAGACAGTGACGAGGCAATGTAATTCATAAGATACCCCTTCGTTAAGTGTTGCATCCACACATCTGGTGGTAGCCTACACTCTACAATACAATCATTAGGCAACCTAGGTGCTGTTAAACTTCACGTGAGAATGTCTAGCAGGCACTCCAATTAGTGAACAATAGAAGATACTATTTAAAAAGAGAAAGTTTAATCATTCGTTATTTTGGGACATTTTATTAAATTGTCCAATTTAGAAAGAAAAAAACCCCTGTAGGGTGTTGTGTTTACAACAAACCGAAAGGACAGTGACCGACAAGCACATGCAAACCATACCCACATGTGTACGTGTGTAACAGCATAACACTTATAACACATGCTGCTGCGTCTTAACATCACACTCGGGACGGACACAGCAGGATGCACAATAGCAGGGCTGCAATGTGAGGAACAGGACATTGTAAGTTGAACGGAATCAAGGTGTCGATGGTTTCAGAATGGATCAAACACGAACTTTTCTAGTTTATATATACATTACAGTTAGTCCTGAAGTTAACACTTTTAAATTGCAATTATGAAAGTCTTAAAATACGCTTCAAATCAGACCAACTTTGTAGTCCCAAACGGTGTTGTGCTCCTCCCACGACCGATGCCTTTAGTGTCGTGGATAGGCCATCAGTGACATTAACGGCTTACATTTAAAAACCTAGTTTTACACGTTGCTATTTATAGCTCTTGGAACTTGTAGGATTCATTGTAAAGGAAACATGGAGCCTATGGAGTTTTCGAGATGAATCCTACAAATGCCAAGAAATTTTTAATATCCACATCGTTTGTGCAGCTCAAGGACATTTCACGGACACCATTATACACCACAATTTTTTTTTTTTACAAAAATGTTATTTCATCTTTCAATTCAGAGTTCTTTCACAAATACTCCATAGCTTTGCGTATATTCCAACATTAACATCTCAATAAAAAATAAACCCAAACGGCTGTGAAATGATGATACCCTGGCAGGCAGATTTGAAGAATGCTTGCAACAACACCACTTGGAGACATTAAGTGGAAACATCAACCTGCAAACACATCCATCATCTCAAGTCTTGCGAGCACCCCACGTTTAACGCTCAATCGCGTTCTGCCGATGAACAGCGCAGCTAGAACAATGACAAGTGTCCGTGATGGCATTTATAAAGAGTTCGTCTTGAACAGTTCACCGATTGTTAACATGAACCTACATCGGGGCTAATTGCTCCAGCGCAAGATGCGCTCCGCGTTCATTTAGACCGCGAATCGTTGTACTTATAAGCAAGTTACGTAACCATATGCGTCAATATGAAAACCGCGGATGGTTAGGCAAATCATTCCCGTGATAAATGTGAAAAACAAGTTTTTGTCATTGTTGGGACCGAAACAAACATGCGGCCGAGCATGGAAGGATGTTCTGTGCTAATGAACTCGGATTAAAATTATTACTACTCCACGAGAGACAACGCGTTTTAGCCACACTACCAAACATTCGGTGATACAAAACAGCAAAAAACAGTCACACAAAAATGACCCATTAGATTGTGATTACGTGTTAACAACTATCTAAAATCAGGTAATGGGGTTCCATTTATTTCAGTCTCCGCACATGGCGAATATTTAATTCTTCGCTACGCAGACTCGCAAGCGGCCTCGTGTGCGGAAAAAAAAACTTCATATTCGAATTTGAATTAAGATCAAATCATCACAAATACATTTGCACGATTTCTTCATTGTTAACCACATTTAGCCGCCCAAGGCAGCAAGGGAGACGTTTCCACATACTGCGTTACACCTCCGCTCAATAGACATTCGGATACCAACGGCGTGAGCAAAAGCCACACGCACATAGCAAATTGGCATTCAATGTAACTTTTTAAAATCGAGCCTCGTTCTGGATTATAGAAAATGAAAAAAGTACAGCACAAACATGGAGTCGTCTGATATATAAACAAAAACAATTGAAAACAGACTAAAAGTGAAGGTGTTCAGATTCATGCCATTTCTCAACAGCAATCTTTACGATCATCGTTGGAGCCCATCGTACATAAAAAAAAAACTAAAATAGGATTAAAATTAGGCCACAACAATAACCTTAGGTATTTCCTAGTCTCTTGTTTGCTAAATTTAATCTCCGCGACTCAAAGTATTAAGTGGCATCCGTGGTGACCGTGAAAATGCCTCGTTAAGAGACATTGGCAACATGTTTATAAACAAGGTTAGGCACAACAAATGTCTTTGGGAGTAATTGGGAACAGAGACATCAAACTATTGCAATGCCAGTTTGTTGCGAACATTTGTAACTAAGCCAAGCTTTTGGATGAAAATATCTAATTCGCAGCAGCAACAGCCAGTTTAAAGCACAAGCCAACGTGAAGCCGCGATAATGGAGCCCCCCCTTGCGGCTGAACAATGTATTTCACGAGACCAGATCTCAGACCAAGAATTCAGGCAAATCAAGGAGACAATTACGGAAAGTTTTAAATCTCCACGACTCGGCAAGACAACAGTGACGGCTTCATTGTCGACCCGTCTGATGAAACCATGTGGCTCTTGAAACAGTGCTGTGTTATAACACAGCACTGTTTCAAGAGCCACATGTTTGTGTTATAAAACAGCACTGTTTCAATAGAGCTTCAAGTTTCCACGGAATGACACAGCACCGTTTCAATAGAGCTTCAAGTTTCCGCGTTATGACACAGCACTGCATGAACAAAGCACGTGCACATGTATCACGCACGAACAACTTTACACGCCCCAGTTTTTGTTTATTACAATGCAACGGTGTATTGAGGCACAGCTAATTGAGTTACAAAGTATTTTGTAATGTGATCGCCGCACCCTGCATGCATGCGGATATACATAATACAAAACTACAACACACGAACTGCGTGCATCTCGCGATGGCCACGCACTCGTGCGGAAATCCTCGATTTGTTGCAAAAGCCTTCGCTAGGAGTCACAGCGGTGGGGGGGGGGGGGGGGCGATCAGGAGTCGTCGTGTTCCATGTGCCGAGCCGGGCCCGTAACCTAAAGAAAAGACGGGCACCTTTCTTCCACCTACTAACTCAACTTGCTATGTCGTCCTTTTTTTAAATCGAATTTCTTACATTACACACGCAGAATGTCAATTGTTTTTATCGCCAACGGTAACAGCGCGAGCATGTTACATTTGAGAACGCCAGCCTGTGGCTCAAAGTTTTTTTTCCGTGGAATTACAATAGCACGTGAATTAAAGTGGGGTTTGGTCCTCAAACGAAGCCCAAGACTTGGCTTTCCTTCAACCTAGCGTCAAGTCACCGGCTCCGTAACGAAGGGGAAACCCCCTCGTGTTGCCGTGGCCTCTTGGCAACGCAGGAACGCACGTGCCAAGTGAACTCGATCGCCGACGTGAACACGGGGAACCCGACCAGGTGCGGTCACGTCGCACAGCACGCGTGCCATTGGAAGCGCGTCACAAGAATATCTTCTTGACAAGTCTCTCTCTCTCTCTCGGGCCGCATCCTGTAAGTTCGGCGAGCAGTCACGACTGCACCCAAGACACTCTTTGTGCCTGGCGAGGTACAAACGGTCTGTACTTGGCGACTGGCTCGTTACAGACGAGACGTTGTTTTGAAAATAAAAGAGACCACGCGCAGGACTTAGGTCACTGCGATCTTAACAGATCGGATATAAATGTCATCCATAAATCAGAGGCTGTAAAATACACACACGCACAGATCAATGTACAATACACAGATCAATGCGCTTCGAAAATATTGGGCCTCCACGGAGGGCAACGCATGCACAAAGTGGGCCACATTTAAAACCATGGTGCGCAGCTCTCAAATGGTTGTTTATATTTATTACACACAAACATTCATACACACAAAAACACTCCTTAAATATAGCACTGACTGCATATACAAGGGGCACCAGACATTAAAGAAAAAAAATCACAATTGTAGGAAAGATAAATCGAGACTAAGAGCTTCTGTACAACACATGGACACGAATCCACATGGCTGCCGCACTGCGTATCGTCATCATACCCTAGATTAAAATGTCCAGCCAGCGCACAATAGAATATGTTAAGATCAAGAGCTAGTTTGACTTCATGCCAACACGGGGTATAAATTGGTCCATCACGGACGCAGCCAGAGGTTGGTTGGGCCACGTAATCACGCACACACCCTTCTCATTAGTGCTTGGGTTTTTTTTTTATACAGATGTGCAAAAGTCCAAATATTTTACAATTTAAAAGCAAAAAAATGGTTCTCAGTTAATCGCATGTGTAATGTAATCTGTGGCAGATAAATAGTAATTTCTGCCAGGAGAGGTAATAACTGAAAATCATCAGATGGGTACGTGGACAATGTCCATCTTTGGAAGCGATCTTATTATTATTTTCCTGTTGGGTGTGGTGGAGTGTGTTGATATTTTTATTGTGGGGTTTTTCCCCTCCAATCATGGGCACATCTTTTTTAAAATGTACAGCCATCGTACACACTCGATATTTTTCGTCTTAAGTAAAGGAGAAATCCGACAAAACATTGTCTAAGAAACTTTCAGCTTCATACGCCGCTGTTAGTGTAGGATACTTTGGGTCAATACGCCAACTCCTATTTGCAATTGTAATGTGAATAAATTACTGCTTTTTTATTTAAAAGTGCCACGTTCAACAATTGCGCAGGGGAATTAATGTTATACTTAAACTAGTGTGGATGAAGAGAAATCTGCTGCCAAACCGCATCAAGTAAAACCCGGGCACACAGTCGCTGTCAAAGACACACACGTGTGCAAATTGTCTTGTGATCGGTTAGTCCTACGAATTAAAATCTACATCTCAATGAGGTGCCACAGTTAGAGCACACAATATTCAAGTTGCGAGCTCAAATTCCAGTCGAGAATCAAATCCGCCGTTTGCCCATTTGATAAACAAGAGCAGCATTTGTTGGTGGCTGCCCATGCATGTTTTTGATTAAGAAAGCTCTACACCCCTTCATTGTAAAATTTCCCATTAAAATCGCAATTGGAAAATAACAGATGGGAAAAACACCATATATTAATGAAAAACTCAAATGCATGGACAATCAACAGTAGTGGTCCCACAGAGGGACCCACCTCCACCACGATCATTTGGCATTTGTACCAAGAGCTCCTGATTTTTTGCCACAGGGAGACCACCTCGGGCCTTCCAGTGCTCGATGAAAGCAAGGGAAAAACTCTTAACATTGACGACATCCCAATGAGAAGCAGGCATGAGTTTTTACAGCGGCTCATGGGCAGCCTGAGCGGATAAAAGGGGCGTGGAGTGGATAAGTAGGGGGTGTACGAGTGGGGGTGGGTGTTGGGTTCGGTAGGGGTGTGGTGTGTACGAGTGGGGGTGGGTGTTGGGTTCGGTAGGGGTGTGGTGTGTACGAGTGGGGGTGGGTGTTGGGTTCGGTAGGGGTGTGGTGTGTACGAGTGGGGGTGGGGGTTGGGTTCGGTAGGGGTGTGGTGTGTACGAGTGGGGGTGGGTGTTGGGTTCGGTAGGGGTGTGGTGTGTACAAGTGGGGGTGGGTGTTGGGTTCGGTAGGGGTGTGGTGTGTATGAGTGGGGGTGGGTGTTGGGTTCGGTAGGGGTGTGGTGTGTACGAGTGGGGGTGGATGTTGGGTTCGGTAGGGGTGTGGTGTGTATGAGTGGGGGTGGGTGTTGGGTTCGGTAGGGGTGTGGTGTGTACGAGTGGGGGTGGGTGTTGGGTTCGGTAGGGGTGTGGTGTGTACGAGTGGGGGTGGGTGTTCAGGGGGTAACTCCGGTGGCGACCCTCCCCCCCATCACGCCGCATTCCCCTCCCCGTCCTGCACCTCCCACACGCGCTGCCGCTCGCTCTCGCGAAGCCGCTCCATTTCCGTGTCGCTCAGCGCCGCCCTCTGCCGCACGTCCTCGAACTGGTAGTCGCTCATCAGCACGCCGTTCTCGAACACAGTCACCAGCACGTCCTGCGCGGCAAGGGGCGGGATTAAAAAAAAAAGTGCAGAAAAAGAGGTGGATGGGAGCAGTTAGGAGTGCTCTTGGAAAACTGAACTTGATTATGAAAGCAACAAAGCAACGTTCCTCAAGCAGAAAGCTTTTAAATCAGTGAACATTACCTGTTATGATGTACACACACTGACAAAGCAAACCAAACAAAATCTAAGAAGTGGCTGATTATAAATAAATAACATCATTTACAAAAACCATTGCGTGCTTTTGGCGAATGAAAAAGCCACTCAACTAACCTTGGTTTGATTTAAATTAAGTTGAATAATTTATCTGGCAGCTCAGCAACATGTCTAACTGGCCTTATGCTACCGGTGGTACTCTGAAAGGGCGCAACTGGTCCGGAGTTAGCCGGCTTAAACAATGCTGCTGGAAACATTGGTCCACAAGTTCCATAACACTGATGGGACCAAAACGCGATTGTGTTAAGAGACGAAACGATGTCCGTGTTGTATTATTTAGCGGCCTTGGCATGTGGAGTGGGGCGACGTACGGTGTTGGGGTCCCCACGCCCCTCTTGCACTGTGTGGAAGGAGCCGTCGGGCGTACGGTGCAGAGACAGGCGTCCTCGCTTGGAGGCCTTGCCCGGGTCCGTCACGGGGTTCTTGTACACGTTAATCTGCCACGAGACGGAGGCATTCAACACGGCAAGGCAGTCGCAAGATACGGTGCCGGAGGGAACCAAAGTGTGGAATTGGGCTACACTCACGCTTATTTATGGCACACACGCACAACGCCGTCATTCATAAACAACAAGATTTCAAGCGGTGCTTGTTTTTTCAAATTAGGACCACACTGCGCACACTTGCCATAACTCAACGCCGAACAACATCTCCCTGTCTGTTCCAGCCCGAGGCCTACACCGGCAACCTCTGGGCCTGTTTCAACCCGAGTCTCACCCCGGCGATCTCGCTGCCTGTGCGAGTTCGAGACTTACCCCCTGACCAGCGATCTCCGCGTAGCTGCACTTGAACGAGCAGTTGAGGATGTCTCGGTTGACGCGCTGCAGGATGGCACCGCCAGCCCCAAACGCCACGTTCTCCACGCTCCAGCGCTCGCGGTGCAGCGCTCGCAGCACCTGCGGGGCCACGCGACCGTTTAAGTCTCTGGTTGGACAAGTTGTGTGTGGGCGTGGTGTGCGTCAAACGAATCGTGGGGAGCAGTGGCGCAACGGTTAGCGTACTACGCTACGGACCCGGTGGCCTTGGGATCGATTCCTGGTCACGGCTAACACCGGCAAGGAGTTAAATACGATCTGGGCCCCGAGTCTGAAATAAGTCGGCCGTAAACAAGCACCTGGTGTGTAAGGGCCAGCAGTGCGCGAGACGATTGCGGTTGGGTGTGGTGCAGACTGCACCTCTCTCCCTCGTGCATCATTCTGGCCTTTATTAGGTGTTCACTAACAGCATGTGCTTCAACAGTCTATACAGCAATACAGGGGAACATTGCCCTTGTACAGAGTTCCCTCTTCATGCGGGAAATGCGTCCCAACAAAAGGACGCACAAAGCGAAACCGCACGAGGAGACAGCTGCCTGCAGAGTAGCGCACAGTACACACACACAGTAACATACACAGTAACATACACAGTACCCACACAACGTTGTCCCACGTCCAACCGCATAGCCACATGTAGAGTGAATTCAAACCGCATAGAACGAATTTTTGGTAAAAATAGGTTAGCCGCATATACAACGTGACATCGTACAAACATCTCACCCGCATAGAGAGAGGGAAACCTGCCTATCGCTAGCGTCCATCGAGCTCAGGCTACGTAAAGTTACAGGTGCCAATGCATCAGTGTGCCAGCTACCTTGACCAGCGTGTGCGTGCCAATGCCGTCGCCTTGGATGACCCGCAGGTAGGGTGGCAGCACCTTGAAGCCGCGCTCGTTTGTCGTCGTCCCAAACTTCTCTCCGAGGATGTTCAACACCTACACGCACACAGAGGGGCAATCAGACTCGACGTCATGAGGTGCGAAGCGGGATCGTGATTCATTGGCGCCTCTCTATGTATGTACACTGAACTTCTTTCGCACAGCATGTAGCCAACCGTGCTAAATCGGGGGGGCGCTAATCCCCTAAGAATCGCAAAGTTGCCCGAGTTTGGCTCAAATGAGGATACGGACCTCGGGTATCAACAATGAAGCAACAATTTTAAAAAGGTGACTTAGCACGTTGAGCTTCTTTCGCACCACACATAGCCAATCGTGCCAACTGGAGGCGCACATTATCGACACGGATTCTAAGTCCTCTCCCCCCCTCCTTCACGAGACGTGCGTGGCCGCCCGTCAGCCGGCGGTCGGCCGCCTACCTTGAGCACCATGACGACGGGGTCGCCAGAGTCCGGGCGGATGATGAGCGGCGCCGCGGCGGTGCGCGTGCTCTTCACAAAGTCGTGCAGCTCCTCGCCCCAGATGTGCTCGCACGCGTTGATGATGTCGTAACTGTCGCTCACGATGGACACGGGCAGCTCGGGGAACTCCTCCAGGATGTAGCGGAACGCGTCGCTCTCCTTCTCCTTGCCCCACGCCGTGATGTTGCTGTGCCGTGCCAACGCGCGCGTGTTACGCAAGCGGCCCCCCCCGGCTTTAGCGCAGGGGTTATTTTATTTTACCAGGTAAGGCCCGCTCAGCTGTATGGCTCTTTTTCAGAAGCGACCTGGCTACAAATGATGATAGCCCAACGAAGTGGCTTAGCACGTGGAAATAATTTATCGCAGACAAATACTCTAAACGTACGATTCTAAATGTGGAGTGGAAAACCCGGAGGACCCGGAGAAAATTCCACGCGACCACGGGGAGAGAGACGGGAAAACCTCAAAATATACAGCAGCAGGCGCAAGGGTTGGGATTGAACCTACGACCTCCTGTATACCAGGCGAGGTAATTAACACGTTCCCCATCCCTTAACACCCCTGACACCATGGCGCCCACGTTTCGCTGGCAATTACAATCAGCTTCAGCAGGGGACTTGCCAGAATTGTTAAGACGTCTTCCCGTTTCGGTCTTAACGTCGTACTCAAATTGGAAATGTTGTGGGTTGACTCTCCAACGCACCCGTGCTCAAGTAGTAACCAATTGGCACGTTTTGTTCACGTGTCGTGTATGGTGGTGGCGGGTTTAACGACACATTTATATTTACGCGATCTAACCCAAAACAACCTTTATTATGGGGTGGGGAGGCGGGGGGGTTGAGTTTGGTGCACCGTCCACCTGTGTTCGGAGGCTGGGATCGAGAATCCGGCCATGGGCGAGCCGTAGTATTCGTTGGCGAAGAGGTTCGCGGCCATCGTGTCTGTCCCGCAGAAATTGATGAGGTGAGCCGCGCCTCCAATGCCTGCCGACTAACAGGGGAACAGGAAATCGCACGGAGACCTCTGGCTCAGTCTCACGGACACTACAGGGAGGGCGGTGCTCTTAGCGAGCAGCGATGGAGGCTGGCAGGGCGCACGGCGTGGAGAGAGAGCATGCCGAGAGCGAGACCATCACTCGGTAGCTTGTAGAGAAAAACCACAATAAAGATCGCCCTAAAACACGAGTAGCTCTTATCTTGTTCATACACACACACACACCTAAGCAGTATGTCCCAGGTTAGATTTGATGCTTTCGTGACTGCAGGAATTAATCTTTGTTTTTTTCGGTAAAGTGTTGCTTTACATAGTTCCAAATTTTGCTAAACCCTGTTTGATTTAGTGTGATGTTCCGTCTCTCTGTATCCCCTGGTATATATCTGTGTTAATTCCCTCTACTTAAGGTCTGTATATCTGCGGTTATGTGTTTCCTCTACCTGATGATGATTGCTTGTGTGTTGCAATCGAAACGGCATATATTATGTAATTTTATTTGTATTTTTCTTATTTCTACGTGACTTTACCGAAGTTGGAATCTTCATTAGTTAGAAAAAATAATTTAAAATCATGGTGAAGTGCATCTTCATGGCACTTGCAACAATCTGGTACAATCTAATACATTAATGCAGTGATGTCATTACAGCATGCTACCGAGGAATGCATAAACTTTTCAAAGCAACGTATTTTTGGCTTTTTTCCACAATATTTTGAAATTGTGGCCGTCATCGTTATGTAAAAAGATATGGAATTTTTGCAAAGCCATACATCTCACACCATGCCACGGAACAATTAATCTAAAGTGATATTACAGAACTACTTCTGAGATCCCGTCAAGCGACCTCCGAGCCACACTCTGTGCTGGACATTTCCCACACAGCCCGCTAAAGGGGGTGGGGGCATTGCAGGGCAGTAGACCACGTACAGCCTTTCATCAATCCACTGCTGGATGACGGCGACCCCACAGCATGTGGGTCGTGGGGAAGTTTTTCGGCATATTTCACTATGCTGGTGGCTCGATAAAAGGTGAGGAGCGGAATGGGTCCACCCAAGTGCAGCACAACGATGAACTTATGCACTTCCCTCTGCAGCTTACGTCTGCACCCACAGCCGAAAAGCACAACCTGCTGTATGTGGCGGTCATCCATCAAAGAATCTATCCCGGAGGGCTCAACCCCGCTTTGGCTTCCGAAAAGTGACCAGATGGGGTGCATACCGAGCGACTTTGTCACAAGCAGCTCAAGTATGCGTGTGCAGAATAGACGCACGTGCGCACACACACACACACACACGGACAAGGTGCGTTTGTGTTTTGGACCGAAACCCTGGAAACACGACGCACCTCGTGTGACGACACGCCGCGATACCCAAAGTCGTGCAGCTTGAACTCGAGGCCCTTGAGGCTGCCGGCCGTCTCCTGCAGGTAGACGGCCAGGTACTCCTTCTGCTTGCGCGAGTTGGTGGCCACCGTGATGGGGTACCACGCCTGCACCAGCAGCGTCTGCGGCACGCGGAAGCGCACAAAAGGGTCCGGGCACAGCAGCGAGAGATATTCTTACCGTGAACAGGTACAGGTGCAGCCCTACAATTGCTTGCTCACGCCACTGCTGGTGATAGATAGTGCCCCTCTAAATGGTGTTTGGTCTACTCTTCCACACTGGCCAGATGACTTGGAGAATGTGGGAATGCCTACATTTTTAGACACCACACCCGACTTGCCGATTAACTGTTGTGAACCCATTTATAGGAGGCGGTGGGGGATTCAAGAAACTTGCACCGTCGCTACAACTGCTGTGCCACGAGACCAAACCGGTGAGACCTCGATGCGGTTACACCATGGCAAGAGCCCTGTATGCTAATAAATTACAATTTGTTGTTGGAGCCATGGTGAAATAATGCATTGCGCGATGAACCCAGCGATACAGAGATTGATTCCTGGCCATGGCAAATGTCAGTGTCGAGCAATATCTGGTCCTATGGTGCCCCCTCTTCACCATCCTACATTGAACAGCAGTGAGACGAGCGGTCAAACACCCTGTGCGTGTCCCACAGAGTGCGTGGAGGCCTTCACGCGGCAGTGGACCGACACAATGAGCTATGCAAGTATTATTATTATCATCATCATTCATTATTTTATTCTCAGAACCCAATTTAATCACAGACGGCTGCCCCGATTAAAAATCAGGATCTAAGTGCTGCCAGCTCGGCACTGAAACGCCCAGACACCGCTACACTGCCTGGCTTTGGAGATTCTCCTTGGCAACACTGCAATGTGCGTTTCTCTCGGTAACCACCTCTCTTCTTTCTTTCACAGATTCAAACCATCGCAACCTCCTATTTCCTGCCATCTACGAGGCTGTCTTGCCATGTTCTGTTCTTCCCATCGAAATCGCTTACCCCAACCCTCCATTGCATTCCTAAAATCCCCAAATGCACCTGCATTGAACGACAGGAAGATGCTTGTCTTAGAGCTGCTTTATTGAAATCAAGGTCTCTCACCCACAATCGTTGCATTCGCAAAAGAAGATAATATTCCATGGAAGCCAAGATCATCCACAGACACTGTGAGAGAGGGCTAGCTACTGCTCAGTGCTCCATGAGCCACCAACTAACCACCTCACCATGATATCAGTACACTTGAGAAACTGGTTTAATTAAAAAGACCAAAACCCAATTTGAACCCAGAACCTCTTCCCCTCCTCCTCCGACAACGATATCTCTCCGATTGAACCAATTTCCAAGGACGTATGAAGACTTCACAACTTGCCACTGGTTTTGTACACTTGCCAAGTAAATGCCTGGCAACAGTTTGGCACAACGGGGCTGATAACAGCCGGGCCAGACATGCATCAAGCTCCAGCAAGCTTGCAACCACCCGGCGCTCGCGACGCAAAACATATGCATCTTCACTTAAAAAAATGAAAATAACTTGGCAACGATTGCTACACTCCACTGGGGTCCTTAGTTTAAGAATCCTGCACCGCGGTGGGAGAAGTTGCGTTGAGAAAATGTTTAAAGTTGTTATCGGCCAGGGACTTTGAATAATTATTGCCTCCAGAATCCAACAGCTGTCGCTTCCCAAAACAGTGCGGAAATCACTGCCAGCCATTTTACCGAGGCCTATTAAGCTTCTCTCAATCTACGGGGCACAGAGGATATTTAAAAATGCACCCAAGATATTAACACTGTCATTATTATGTCAATTTTTGCCAGCACAGCTCGCAGTTGTTAAACCACAATAATAATCCGGTAGTGGGGATTCTGGTGACAGTGGTAGCTGGAAATGCCGATTGTTTGGTTGCTACACCACCGGCACATAATGGCCTACTTTTGCAATCAGAAATTCAGAGATTAATTTTATGTCTCTGTGAATGGCAGGGAACTAACACTCCACCATCAATGAAAGTAATCATGGCATATGGAATAAATGCAGGGTTGATGCACACAAGTTGGACATTGCTCCCCTGAAAAACTTGGCATGATGGCTCATTCATACAAGCCGATTTGAATACAAGTGCTCACAATTGAGATGACAATGAAGAACGTCTACATGACATTTTTATTTCTCTTACTAGAGCATAAGGGACATTTCGGAATGCTCAACTATGCATGTGAATGTCTCATTTGTACCGTCGGTCTCCATGTCGCCCCACGTATGCCGTCTCATTTGCACCGTCGAGTTTGTACGCTGGATCTTGTTTGTGCCATCTCATTCATTCTGCCCATTAGTTGTCATGCTCAGTTTTGAGGACCAAGACAAAAATCGATTCTGTATTCGATCTGTAAACAATAACTTTGACATTTAACTCAACCACAGGAATGATTCACCTTCCATACTTTCAGGTACCTAACAGCGAGCACAGCCCCAGGGCCAATAAAGGTGTCGTTTCTGGTATGAGCGCGCGTGTATGTATGCGTGTGACCTTCACCGGTCCTGGGCCTCCCCTAGGTCGACTTTGCCTCAAATGAGTACAGAGTGCGATGTGTAAAAACATCGCCACTTGGGAAACAAAGGTGGAAGGGCCTGGTGCTCGCCACCCACCCCCTCGTGTGCCGAGCCGACCCTTCATTGGGTGCTACTCGCTAACAGCACTTGCCCCAACAGTCTGTTAGGGCTATACGGGAGATCTTTGTCTTCGTCTTACCTCCACCCAGCTGGTCAGCCAAAAGCAGGCGGGGTCGGTGTTCTCCACGGTGAACAGGACGTTCCCGACCGGCACGACGGTGCCTTCCGGCACCGCCTTGATGCGCAGAGGCAGCTTCCCATCATGCTTCTGCAGAGAGAACAAGGAAGTGGCCTCCCCCCATCAGCGCGGAGTTGCGGGTCGTCATCATCACCGCCGACAGGACCGCGCACTACGTGGCATCAAGAAACCACTACTCGCCTCATCTTGCTTTCTCTTGTGCCGCTACTGTCACACCCGTTGCTCCCGTGAACAAGGGATTCATTACTTATTTAAGCAGTGTACAGCGTTATTGTTACAAGTATTAATCACGTGTATATGCTATTGCTTTCATTACCCGGGTCTCTCTGGAGAAATAAAATGTTGGTCTCAATGGACTAATCATCAGCGGCCACGGTCTATTAACTGTTGGATGAAAGATTTCCCATGCCGTCGCCATGCCTCATGGTCCCGTGATGCCACAATCTGCGTCTCAACAGATCCCTTTGCTCCATCTCTGCAGCGTTCATCCTCTCAGGCACATTCCATCCTTTGCCTGCTATTCCACCACCAGGCTCGCCCATCGGCGGTCATCCCTTGGAGCCACACGTCCTCTCCGAGCCAACTTACTCCACCTCACAGTAAATACGACGCGTCTCCGATTTGCATGCATTCTCCAATCTATATAACGCTGCGGTCCTTCAGTGTAATGCAACTCCAAGCAAGCTTTTTGTGCACTCGTCAGAATGGGTTCCATTTTCTTTGCCCAGTATCCACTTATCACAGAGTAAAACGCAATGATTGAAAACTCCCTCCTCCGGACAGATTTGCCATGCCGATTTTCACGACAGAGTTTCGACTCTCAAAAAGTCTGTCCTGCCTTAATCACCTTTTAATTTATTCACTTAGGATCAGAATATTTATTTATACTGGAGGAATCTGATGAGCTATAAAGCTCTTTCCACAGACGTCCAGTAGATCTTGGATCTGCCTTCAACAATTCCTTAGATTCTGCTGTGTTTTCAGGATGTTCCCCAAACATTTTTATATATATTGTACACGGCTTCTGTTTTGCACTTTAAACATCCGCGTTCCACATTTATAAATCGTGTCACCTCTAAGATGTGCATCCATCCAGCTTCGTTGAATATAGGTTGACCAAAGTGCTTCAAGTAAAACTCCTTCGCGTCCTCTATCTTCTTCCTCGACACCACGTGACCTGCGAATGAGAGGTGGATTTGGGTCAAATGCGGGCACAGAGCTGAAAAACAAACAAAACCACCAACCCAATAAAGTGTTACCCCTCGGTATAATTGCACTTTTTAATCTAGATTTTAGAACTCCTGTCTTTAGAACTACTTCCTGTTTAAGTTCGTTGTCCTTCCCCCGCACCTCTGATTGGCAGGGTCGGCCACGTATGGTGCTAAATAATTTCAATATACATGCATCATATTGACCGTTCAGAATCGTAATGGGAAATCCGCAGGACACGTCGCTAGAAGGGTGATGGCCGGTGGTCAAAACTTGCATCATACTGGCAGCCAAAGGATGGAACATTCCAGAGAGGATGCTTGCTTTGGAGAGAGAAGCGATCAATGGGCTCATTGGCAGTTGCAACAAAAGACCTTGGAGAGATGGCGATAACTTTGGAAGGTCTTTACCCAGCAATGGTTGCTGCTGCTGATGATCAGTTTGAAGAGGGTCCTGTGAATAATCTGTAGAGGGAGTGGATGAAGGCTCAAGGAGGAAGAGTTGCCGATGTCCTTCGGTGACCCTTGGGAGAAACACGTGGGGGAGCGGCGCATCGCGTGCGCCATCCGTGCCTCCCTCATGCAAAGGCTGATTTAGCCAAAGGAATTACTGGACGCTGGCCAAAATCTGCGAGCCAATCTGTTGGCTATAATTAAAAGGGACGTGTGGAGTGTGTTCGTGTTAGTCACCACAGCCGGATTAGTGGAGGAGCAATGGATGAGGGTTCAACGTCTCTTTTGTCGATTAGCAGAAAAACTTGACGGGAGAAATGATTTAAGCCTGTCGAAGTGTTCAGGTTTCGTGAACACTGTATTATTGTCAAGCAGTTCGCTGTACTGTGCTGTAAATAGTGCACGAGGTTGAAAGGAAAAATGAATCCAACAATAGTGCTAAAGAATTATTTTAACCACAGCTTCGGCGAATATTCAAATGGACTGGCACACTTTTTTTTAAACGCATCAGAATAAAACACTACCGTAATAAAAAAAGAACCCACCGAATAGATACAGAATAAGGGTCACTGTCTATTCACCAAACCGGGCATTTAATTTCCCCAGCTCTGGTTTGGAGGAGTCACATCTCATGGTTGCAGTCGCTGATGTACACCCATTACACACAGCAATCAATGTAAAAACAACAATTTTCTAAACAAGTGATACAGTTCATGTATCGTGAGCTGAACATGATAATCAATGAAATAATCCTTAATTCATTTGCCAATACATATTACCTTGGCTACAAAAAAAAACAGACATGGTTTAGTGATGTCTTAAAACGATATTTATTTCTTACGGATTTTTTGTCAATCTGGTACAGGTTGACAACCCTCCCCAATGCCATGTCACCATGGGGGTTGCCTGTGACCTTACTTCACCACTTACTTGTCAATACACAGCTAGTGACGCTGGGGGGCCAGGACTGGTTCAGATATTAATCGTCACTGTTGTTAGCTGTGGCCAGACATAAGAGCCCGTGTCACCCGGTTCGTACTGCAGTGCATGCTAATGAATGTGCCACAGCTCCACCCGATATAGTGTGGCGCCATTAAATGGAAGGTTTTGAAATTATCTATGGGAATATTAAAAATACATACCGTAAGGCCTATCAATCTGATAAAGCGGTAGAATTTGACAGCAAGGGTTACAGAATAAAAACTCACTCTAAATTGTATTTTCCAAAAAGCCTCGTTGATCGTGTTGAGTCTCTTAAAAAAGACGCCATACCTCAACATGGTTACCCAAGATGCACTGTGCCAGCAACTTGATGATTCTACGCTGAATACAAATTAGTTTATTGCCAACATTTTTTACTGTGGGGGTTTTTTGTCTGTTACTCAATCTCAATATCTATCAATAGGAAACTCTTCATGTGTCAATTCAAGAATCTTCATCAATAAATTTGTACATTTTTATTTTTACCAGAGTTCCATGGTGTCTCGTGCAGTCTCGAATTATTATTCACTTCATCTCTCTGGCCTACATCTACTACATTCCATGAAGGGCCACTGCCCACAATGTCACCCAATATATAAAAGGTTTCATTTTAAAGCAATGTTATTGACACATGTGTTGAGTTTTTGGTTTTTGTGCTTGTGCAGGATTGAAAAAGAATTTGACAAAGCAAAAATGGTTGGAAATAATGAAAGTCATTCAAAAAAAATGTACGATTGATCTTCACATGCATGAAAGGCACTCGTGAACGCAGATGGCACACTCTCGGTCTTGGGAACCACGCCTAATAAGCACAGCATGTGGCCCATAGGAGGATTAATGACAATATAAAAACACATTTTATTTGTTAATAACGTCTCAAATTAGAATCATGACAAAATCACCCAGAGTGCAGCCAATCTCAAGATGCGACACAGAGCCAAGCTTGGTTAGTTGTCAAATGGGCAACCGCCATGGTTAACAGGCGTTAAAGGCTGCTCCTGCTGCTACGTTATGAGTAGCAAGTGGCAGTGCAGCAATATCCATTGTTATACTGTACTTGTATGTTTCAATGTCTACGCTCCATGTTTTTACCAACCTGCACTAACCAGCATAGTGGAGCAACCCCACGACCGACACGTACACACATCACGAGAACAATGTTATTATGTAAACTAATATCATTTACTCATACATAAATACCTGAGATTCCCAAGGCCCTTTCAGGAGTGTCCTATTTTCGGACGTTTAATTATAAAATGTCCCCCTAAGTTATGTGCACCCATGACAGTTCAGTTCATGATAAAGGTGCAGTGAACAATCTGGTAAACCAGGCGGTTACACAAACATCTGGTTTGTTGAGATTTTTGACTGCACTCTACAAATAAACCAGACCATATTCTTTCGATTTTTAATAGTTGGACAAGAGTCAAACATCTAGACAACAAACACAAGGCCGTTAATTAGAGATGCGACAATTCATCAATTAACGTTAAAGCTCAGGACATGTGCATTACACTCCATGTTTAAAACTTGATTTTGTTTGTTGCGGGAGGAGGTTTATCGTTACATCCCTAGCCAACCGATACACATCTGTCCCCCGCACCTCCGATTAGCACGGTTTGCTACGTACGGTGGGGAAAGAAGTTCAACGTACATAGATATATTTTCCTGCAAGATACCGTCAGGAATACGCGTGCGTGCGTGCGTGCCAGGAATAAGCGCGTACGAAACGAGCTCGCTTTGCACTGTGGTGCGCCCATCGAGGGCACGCGTGCGTGCAGAAAGGCACCTGCGAAGTACTTGCGCAGAGTGTACTGAAGACCGAAGACGACCACCTCCCCGAACTTGACCTCGCCGTCCACGGCTCCGTTGAGCTTCCCGCCGCGGCACTCGAAGTAAGAGTAGACGGTGGTCGTGTTGGGAGGGTACTGCTTGTAGTGCGTCACCTGCACACAGGAACGGGAATAATAGCCATGATGGAATGTACAACATTGATCTAGAAAGAGAGCTTAAATATTTACATTTTTACGAGGATTTCGGTAAAATCTTGACTTAAAGCTTTCGTGCCTGCAGGAATTCATATTCTTTGGGTCTTTCGGTAAAGTTACGTAGAACAAAACAACTAAAACAGCCTGCTTCAGCAGCTTTTCCCCTCCTTTTCTTCTCCTGATCAACGATTGCTTGTGTTGCGATCAAACAATCAGTTTTTTGTTATTTTTTTTGTTCTTTGTGAGACTTTACCGAAAGACAAAGAATAAAGATTTCGGTATTTCAGTTTTTACAAACCCATGTTAAGCAGCAGCCCTTCTTTAAGCATGTAAACGCTGGACCCAGTTTTTACCCTTTTTGGGGTTCATCAGCAGTCCAATAACAATTACCAAAGGTTTACAAGGTGCATTTTTTTCTCTATTCCAGGCCATCAACTTAATATTTTTTCTTTTGAAACTATAAGTTATTTGAGTAATCATAAAAAAATATTTATAGCCAGACATCTACATTTTAATGGAGAATCCTCCTGCATTGGGATGTTTTGACAACTGCATTTGAATAATTTTTCTCTCATGACGGAGGAAATCCGAGTACCCAGATATGAGAGCACAGAAATACAGTACAAGTAAACATGTTGCTGTTGAGGCCTCTACTGCCCACAACGAGGCCCCACAACAGAGCGTCACCTGTATAAAAATAGCAGTCATTGTCGAAACGTGCCCATAGGTCGTCATGGTTGAGATGTTTGGAGCCTCAAATTCCTTTTGTAGTTGGAGCCCACAGTGCCCCAGAGGGAAACAATGCATACGAATGAACGACACTGAAAATGCATAGGTCAGCCACCCACTTGCTGTACTGCTCCCTATGGCAATGGCTCATCGAAGCCTTCATCCAGCAGCGAAATTAACCATAGCTGCCGATTATGAAAGATTTAAAATAAAACTTGCACTTAAAAAATATACAGAGAGCGCTGACTTAGTACTTTCTGTACAGTTAAGGAGGAATGGAATGCACCAATGCTTCCTCTTTCTGTTACGCAATCTCTAATAAAGTATAAAAAGGCTCTTCTCTTTGAAATACTTTCAAAATGAATAGTTCACGGAGAAGTCAACTTTCGTGAACTCGAGTAATAGATTTCAGGCCGGGCAAATCTAAAATCACTTTCTGTTATCACATCTGAAAATGAAAACAAATAATTAACCATCAATTCGCATTATTCCTGAAGATGAACTTTGCTCGCCAACACACGTTCCATTGGGCCTGTCTGCAATCACAAACAGCCTTGACATTGCAAAAACAAACAAAAGGAGAGTCACTTGGTTTGTGTGGTAAGCTCATTTAGCGGTTCATGGTGCAGCGTTATTTATCATGCGAGTCCAAGCCATTAATAACAAGCAGAGTTTACAGGCCAAGTGTATTCTTCCTGCACAGTATTACGGTAACAAAGGCCTGTGATAAAATAGTAAGCCTGACATACAAAAATCAATGTTTTCTCACGTTTATGTCCAATGTGTGTGTTGCCTGAATCACCAGGATTGTGTCCATCTCATATCTTGGAAGCTAAGGCGGCTTCAGCCTGGATGATCCTTTGATGGGTGACCATCATGAAAAATCGGTGTTACAGACTTCTGTGGAGCTACGTTGTGGGCAGCAGAGGGCAACGGAGCAAACTTTCCATTGCTGAAATGCGCTATCCGCCACCTGTGCTCATCACCCTCACAAGACTGGCCAGTGAAATATGCTCCTGAAAAGTATTTAGGATTCCTGATAATTACAGGCAGTGGCCCCCTGAGATACTTATGAAGGAACCGCCATAAGATGTTATTATTTATAACCATCCGACTTGCAAGCGTTTGTTCGTACTTACGAATCAAAATGTGGCACTATTTTGTTTGGCGGAGCGATCCTCCACGAGATGTAATGGGTCCCAGCATCCTAGAAATGCCCCTTCCAACAACGATGCCAGGATCAGGACTTAAGGTCCGTGAAAATAGACTATTTTTTATTTTCTTGTTACTTTGTTTTATTTACTATACAGTATTTATTGCAGTATTACACGCAAATGTCGTCTCATTTATGAGTTTAAGAATGCTTCCCTTTCTTGTTGAACCGAAACACTTTTTTTATAACACTGACCAAATGTACAATTAAGTTCTGAGATACGAAAAAAATCTACTTACGAACGGGCAAATTACTTGCTAATGTTATACACTATGTAGGCTAATGAAGTTAACAAAACACTGAAGAGGGAAAATAGAGAAAATAGAAATGGGACAGCAGAGGGAAATCCTGAATCTAAACAATTGGAAGGGGTGGGAATTAATTGTGACATGTACACAATTAAAGTACAGTTTTTACAGTTACAGATACCATGAAGACAGATT
This sequence comes from Petromyzon marinus, assembly GCF_048934315.1. Taxonomy (NCBI): domain Eukaryota; kingdom Metazoa; phylum Chordata; class Hyperoartia; order Petromyzontiformes; family Petromyzontidae; genus Petromyzon; species Petromyzon marinus. Next base: position 1,104,892 of record NC_133696.1, on the reverse strand, counting down.
TTTTTTTAAAATCATACTTTTCCTTCATTGCTGTGGATTTGTTTATTTATTTATAATTCATCAATTTGTAATGCTGAATACGTAATTACCCCCAACATGTTGAAGTTTTAATCTGCCAGTTGAAGTCTCATGGTTTGTTATTTTTTTAAAGTCCAAGTGCCTCGCACCTGTTTGTTGTGAAAGCCACGAGACTGGGTTTGTTTTAAATGAACGCTGCGTTGTTGTGGCATCGCGATTCGCGTACTGCGCAACGAACCGGGCCACCCCAGTTAGATTCCTGGCCACGGCTAACATCAGTCACAAGTGATATCTGAACTGGCTCTGGGCTCTCCTTTCAACAACCCGTACTGACCAGCATGGTCAAGTATGGTTAAACAGCCCCGATTATCGACTACTATATTTACCCAAGAATGTCAGTGTGCAACGCGCGTGACGTCACTCCACGTCAACCAGCCCCCCTCATTAATAATCATGAACAGATTTTGATTTAAAGCTTTCGTGACTGCAGTAATTCATATTCTTAGTTTTTTCGGTAAAGTCACGTTGAAGAGAAACAACAAAATAACAAAATATATATAAAACAATAAAAAATTCTCACGACGTTTCGACCATAACTCAAACGGTCATCATCAGGTGTGTCGGTTTGCATAAATTTATTTTGAAAACGGCATATTTATTTATTTATATATATAAAATAAATTTATGCAAACCGACACACCTGATGATGACCGTTTGAGTTATGGTCGAAACGTCGTGAGAATTTTTTATTGTTTTATATATATTTTGTTATTTTGTTGTTTCTCTTCAACGTGACTTTACCGAAAAAACTAAGAATATGAATCATGAACAGGTTACGTTCTCCAAATGGACCTCCCCCCTCATTAATAATCAGGAGCTTGTGACGTCACTCCACATGGGGTAGGGGCACCTCCTCCCCCCTCCTCTGCGTCAACTCACAACCCTCACTACAAAGGGAGACCCCTCACGTCACGTGATCTCCGTAACGCTGTTGAGACATCGAAGTAAAAAGGACGTCCTGATGAACAAGGAATTATAACCTTTCAACGAAATGGGTCTTTGTCACCGCGCCCTTACAAATTGCACACGAATGGATGCAATGAATATCACGTCGCGGTCTGATTTTCGCTTGCAAGTTTCAGATTTACTGCCGTACACCCGTCCTTGGACGGGCCAAAGGCTAGTTGTAATGAAACTCGACTAAAAAAAACATCGAAAGCTAAAAAAAGGATGCGGCACTGCGATTACTTTCTCACCCCACCGCTGGTGAAGTGGCCTCCACTAGAGGGAGCTCTAGAAGGCCCCTCTCGAAGGTATTGGCCGACTCTTTCATACTGCCCAGGCATCTTCGAAGATTTGGATAAACCCACACTTTACCCCACCACATGAAACCTTGCCAAGTGGACTAACCAGGATGTAGTAATTCACTCTTGGGGTGACGGAGGTGGGCTGTTTGAGAGACTTGCACTCTTGATTCAACTGGCGTGTCAGGAGATCAACTCGAACCGCACGCGACTGACTGTGGTGTATCCATTTATACTTTTAAAAATGGACAGAGTTGGAGGGAATTTTTTTTTCAAATTTTCCAACGTTTAAACTGCCGTGCCAAGACATTGAATCGAACCGACAACCTTTGGACTGCAAGTCCAGTGTGCTAAACGTTACCGCACGGAAGCATCGCAAATCGATTACCTAAAGTTAGTCTAACTTTAGCTAAAGTTAGTCTAACTTTAGCCCCAGCTATGGCTGGCAGCGAGGATGCTGTATATACGATCTAAATAAGGCAGGAGCTGGCACAGATCAAAGTACCGGAACTGCTGACAGATCATTGTATGACATTGGAAAAGCATTTGATTGGAGCCACGTTTGTCCTTCTGGCAAGGGCTTCAATTCGCTTTGCAGAAATCCACCCCATTCTCAGCAGGACGGCGACGTCACTCTGGGACAGCAGCACCGCATTACAATTAACGGTTTATATATTATTTTATTTTATTGTTTCCCTTCAACCTGACTTTACCGAAAGAACCAAGAATATGAATCACTGCAGTAACGAAAAGCTTTAAATAAAAAAAATAACGGTTTGCTTACAACTTGAAAAAACACGTGAGAATTTAACTTTTGCATAATGAGGTTTGTGCACAAAAGTCATAGACACCGTAATTAAAACTGATTTTATTTCTCAAGGCTATTTCTACTTTCATACATTAACATATTTCCAAAATACCACGTCACAACTCTGCACGCCAGCCATTCTCTGACAACAGAAACTCGTTATAGTGTGCTCTCGGCCACTGTCACTTTGTCTGACATTGTTTGTGTGCGTATCTGTGAAAGTTTGTTTGAGCACCAAGCGGCCTGTGGTTGCAGAGAAATTTTTGTACTTGGCAGAGGAAGAAAAAAAATCGCACCTTAGAATTCAGTTTAAAGTTCAGTTACGTAATTGAGTGTTAAGTCTCCCAAAGCTCTGAGCCCATTAAGTTGGCTAGATTTATTTACAATTTTAATTCATCTGTTGGTTTCTCAGAGAGACCCTAGGATACACGTGACTTCACAAAGTATAATACATTCATTCGTTCAAATACAAAACCTGTCATAAGCACCAGGTGTACAGAGTGTCTTGGACAAACAGCCACCGACTCGGAGACACAAAAAAAGACAAATGACTCAAATATACATATACCTACAATACTTTAACCCCACTATACACGACCTGCCAATCGCTTAGCTGTGGTGTAACCATGTACAGTATACTGCACTATACTGCTGGGTCAATAGAGGCGAGGGGGGGGGGGTAGCTGAAATTCAAACATTTCCTCGTCGAATTTTAGTTTCAGGTTTTACATGGTCGCTTGTAACCTCTGAAAACTTCCCAATAAATACTTTTGTGAGGATCAGGATAAGTGGTGGGTATCTGTGTTAACCTTACACCACAGCTGTATACAAGCGTCTCAAAGAGACGCCCGAAAGGAACACGGAAGTAATATTGCTCAATGGAGGCGAAATAAAACCGAGACGGAGTTGACCTGGTGGTTGACCTCAGAGTCATAGACACTGGGTCCAACTGCAGCCATCGGTGATTAAATAGGTCCTCAAGTGTAGCGAGTTCATGATCTCAACCTTGGCGCCAATAATAATAATAAACGTGGCCAGCCCATAAGATTTCGTTCTGAACTTAAATTTGAATAAATCTCAGCTCTGAGAAAGAAAAAAAAAACATCAGTTGATTGTCATGCGATGAACATTACTCTCTATGCAGAGCAGGTAAGAAAGTGGAATTTGTATGTGTATTTAAAATCCTTTGGTGGCCCATTATCATCGAGGCTGAGTGGGTTTTTTTAAAGCATTACATTGTGATAGCAAGGACTCATCTCGTAGATTTGTCAATTATATGTCAATGCTGTACACGTGATTACTTCCTCATTAAAACAATATTTTTTAGACATATGTATTTTCAAGGTTAGCGCGGTTAAAGTCATGTACTATAAATAATTTGTTTTAATACAAAAACATTGGACGACATTTATGGTTCAGAGCTTTACCAAATTAATTCTACTGGTAAAATATCCTCATGGATTCTTAGTCTCCCTCAATAACGCCAAGAGCGTAACTGGGATACAACGTGATTATGCTATGTTTTTGCTTCTTTTAACAATATTTAAACAATATTTCCCAGTCACAGCAAAAATAACGGCAAAGACCCCCTTAATCACAGTGAAGGTACTTTCCTCAACGCATCTTATATGCTGTGAATAAACAGAATTCAGGATATAAAACCAGACGTTAAAAAATGCTTCTTGGTAGATATGCAATGTACTTGAAATCCAAATTTTGCTCACTAATCCAGGAACAAATATGAAATAGATGTATAGTACATGTGCAGATGTGGAGCCTTTTTCAAGCCCTGCTGGATGAGGGCTTATCAACGCCGTGCAGCACTCAGGGGTTATTTGACCATACTTCATGGTGTAGGCAGCGGGGAGCATAGAAGTGCAACACAACTGGGGATTTATTGTCACTTCTCTCTGCAGCTGACCCCTCGCAAAGTAAACCTGTTCTGCATGGTGGTCACACACATAGCTCTATCCAGGCTCAACCCTGCCTATCTTGGGAGATCTGATGAGATCAGGCGTATTCCAGGTGATTTGGTCCTAGGCGTGAAAACAACATGGCTCACAAAGCACGGATCATATCCAAAACAGCTGCGGAGAGTCTAGTTACGTGGGTTTAGTACGTGCATTACTGCAATGACCTTCACATCACACATCCTTTCAGGCTCGTCCATTAGGAATACAGTGCACTGTATGGCGGTGTCAAACCGAGTCGGATATACCCATTGGCAACCGAAGTAAACGATACACACTCCTTTCAATGCATTGTAAAAGGTTTGTACCAGTAGTTTCCTAAAAAAAACCTCATGGGCCTCTGAGATCCGACACCAGGACACAGGCGGGTGGTTATAGAGGTAGTGGCAGAGAGGCAGGGAAAGAAGACCCCAGCTGTTTGCACTGTGTGTTTAACCTTAATCGCATGGAGCAACTGTGCAGTCTAAAACGAACCCGGCATACTCCCAAGGTTATTTGTGACTGCTCGCTGTTGGTAAGGGTTAATGGAAAGGTCAGCGCATGCATTGTACATTTACAATACACGCCAAAACATTTTAGTCCATCCACTGAAAAAAATACACCGCAGTTTTTCTCAGTTCATTGGGTTTCAGTCATTTTCCAAGACAGAAACAGACAAAATGCATATGTTTAACCGTTATTAATATTGCAGCATCATTATGTTCTGCTTGCAAGAGAGGGCTTGGACAAAGTACAGAACATCAGGAACCTTGTTACACACGGTACACAGATTAAACATTTGCACGAACTGAAAACAAGTGCCAATTTTTGGAAAAATGTTCTGATATGAACGAAAAACTAAAATACAAAGGCATTCATTCTCAGCCCTTTATCCAGTCTTTGGTGGATGAAAGCCTCCCCAGCTACTAATCATATTTCGCCATGCTGATCAGCGTGGGTTGAGGCAGGGGAAATCCATGACAAAATTAGAAATCATGCCACAAATGTTAGCCATGGCTGAGAATTGAACTTAAGTCACCAGGCTCAGAGCGCAATCCGCTAAACAATCTACCTTTAAAGTATAACATAGCATTAGTTTTAATACTTAAACCATTTATAATTGCAGTATCACAGCATAACTATTCAGAGTCAACTGTATACAAGCCAACCATGGCATCACGCCAGTTTTACAAAACATTCACAAACCAACGAAAATGGGGAAATAAGTTGTTACATCTTGTGGATTCATAATGAAACTGAGATTTCAATATTTTAGAAACAGACTACAAGCCAATACGCATATGACCGAATCAACGCATAAATGGACCAAGCTATGTGCATGGTATTCAACAAGTATGTTATTTCACCAAAGTTACATCAGAGTAATATTGCGCATTGGCAAATGGTATTTGCAGTGTAACAGTACTTGTCATTTCGGTTTTCATGATGTTCAACTGGAATATATACTTTCTTCCTGACAAAATACGTTTTTATTACTCTCAGGCACCTATAATAAAGGGTCTTTATTTGCATAAAACCACTTTATTACGGTTACTGAGAATGCTATGGCAAGTTTAATGACATCAGCTCTTACACATGAAGTGTTTGTGCAACAACTGGCAAATTTAATTACATCAGCTCTTACACATCATGAAGTGTTTGTGCATTGTATCGTTGTTGCTGCGATGCCAAATATGCCAAAGACACTGCGGTAGTTACTCTAAAATGATGTACTGCCGTTTGTCAATCCAGTCTGCGGATGAAGGCCTCTCCCACTCCGTGTTGATCATGTGGGGTTGTTTGACAACACTTCCTCACACGAGTCAGTGTTGGGGTTAAGGGGGAGGAGGTCATTGACCAGGAGATAAATTCGGGCTGCCGGGTTCAATGCCCAATGTGCCACTTCTAAACAAAATTACCAATTCATCTTCTTTGGTTCTTTCGGTAAAGTCACGTAGAATGAGAATAAAATAATAAATTGATAAAATAAAATAACACAATAATATTCTCACGACGTTTCGGCCACAACACAAGCGGCCTTCATCAGGTGAAGGGACGAGACTGTCTGGTAGGACAGCGCTGGAGTGGAAAATAACAGTGGCCAAGTGTGGAGTTTCACCGATTTAAACCTACTCACAACCAGAGGTGTTATGGGTACCGTCTTAAATGCACATCGTCTAACAAAGCGGATGTCAAGCCATTTTCAACATCCTCTTTTCGGGAACTAAAGACCCTACACGGCCTTGCATACTGGTATCACAACCTGTTTATGACGTAGATGACTTCAAGCATCATTGACGAGAATGTTAAACTGAATCAGCAGTGTCTCCGTCATAATGTGCGTTACGTCAAATGCCCTATGGTGATGCTAACGGCCAATTCGGTAACAAATATAGTCATGCCTATCCTCGAATAGGAAAAATATGAAAACCAATCATTTTGCGCATCCATAATATCATAGCCCAGAAATGTAGAAGCTTTACAAATAACGCAGGATTACCCTTAAATGTTAAATGCTTTATGACTCATGCTAAGAATTGAACCATACATAGTCCTATTATCAAGTAATTTGCCTCCCAGTGTGACGACAAAGCCATTGTAAAGGGAGTAAAGTCCGCTATGGGTTATGGCGAAGGCAATAAAGTTCTCACAATATATTTATTTCGTGTTAAGGTTAAAGACTTGCACAGAAATGTAAGACACGACAACTGTATATGGAATATTACTGCTAAGGATTCCATTACTGTATGCCAAACATTTTCAATTGTCCCCATGTTCAAGCGAACAATGCACACTACTAAACTTCTTCGGTGTTCCTGATCCAATAAAGGCAAATCCATGTTTCTATGGCGAGGATCAGGCTCTCCACAGGACAACCAGTTAAGTTCTCACCAAGTGGTGCATGCTCACCATGGAGACAATTCCAGAATAAACGTAGTGCAGAAATGACACTTCCACAGTGCTACTATCACGCAAATGTAATGTACAATCTAAAACAGTAGGTTTATATGGACAATCATCTTCTAGAGGGAACTAAAGATGACAATCGTGTTCTAGAACGGCAAGACAGCTTTCATTTGGCATACATGATATTGGCGGAGATTTTTAAAGTTGCGTACAAAGAGCTGACTCCTGAATCTTTAAACATGCTTTCACAGTCAGAGGTTGATTCGGTTTCCCTCATTTGGACACGATCAGCATACAATTGAAATCGCTTTAAGTCTCGTGCTAATAGGAATCATATACAATCCCCAACATCAGTGGACCAGGTATTTGTACCTCCTGCAAACCGTGGCATTAAAGCGAGCAAAGATGGGGCTCTAGCAGTTAAGAGCAGAGAAACGTACACACGGAGGCTACGTTATTTCTTTCAAAGTTACGAGACATCTCAGGTCCAGCCATGGTCGCTCCACCGCTGGATGAATGCCACCTCTCACGACCGCGAGTTCTTTTATAATTCACCCATTCGGAGCGTTCATCTTCACCACCATCGCATCACTTTCGCCCTGTCCCCTCCTGCCCAGGCCCATCAACCCACCACTTCTTTTCACAGGATCAATTATTATATTATCAGGAGCACGTTTTCTTGCAAGTGCACCACCACATGTACGTGTGATTAATGCAGACAGGATTCCTTGACGAAAAAAAAGGTTTATATTTGGCGTTTGAACATCTTAACGCCAGTTTTATCGCCAGAAGAGGTAAAAGTATTCTTATTTTTTCATAAAAGGATGAATTACGTCTTTAACCTGCTCGCGTCTCTGAATGCAATTCGAAGCATGCATCCCTCAGAGACGATTTGCATCATTGCAATACATGCAGTGAATACAAAGTAAAGTGTTCTAAAGGGGTTCTCTATAGCGTCACCATAACATCAAGGTCCTACACACAAAGTCGCATGCTCAATGTTGTCAATTCGACGTGAAGCTAGCGAGGGTGGGCCTCCTGTTTCAGCCCAGCGACAGTGGTGTACATTCCACATTCGTGCGACGGGGAAAGTCCACACCCACTTGACACCTACCCGCTGACGGTAGTGGATCATATTTCTCAACAACAAAAAATGACATTAGCGCCGTAATACGCATTAACATCAGTCACGTAAATGATTGCGAAGTATCTGTAGTCCGTGGGCCACGTGTGAACAAGTGGGGCTACTACTACGTTGTAAGACAACGTAGTAGTATCCCCACGTGTGAACAAGTGGGGCTAATACTACGTTGTAAGACAATGTAGTAGTATCCCCACGTGTGAACAAGTGGGGCTAATACTACGTTGTAAGACAATGTAGTAGTATCCCCACGTGTGAACAAGTGGGACTACTACTACGTTGTAAGACAACTACTACTACGTTGTAAGACAACGTAGTAGTACTACGTTGTAAGACAACGTAGTAAGACAACGTAGTAGAATCCCCACGTTGTAAGACTACTACTACGTTGTAAGACAATGTAGTAGTATCCCCACGTGTGAACAAGTGGGGCTACTACTACGTTGTAAGACTACTACTACGTTGTAAGACAATGTAGTAGTATCCCCACGTCTGAACAAGTGGGGCTACTACTACGTTGTAAGACTACTACTACGTTGTAAGACAATGTAGTAGTATCCCCACGTGTGAACAAGTGGGGCTACTACTACGTTGTAAAACAATGTAGTAGTATCCCCACGTTGTAAGACAACTACTACTACGTTGTAAGACAACTACTACTACGTTGTAAGACAACTACTACTACGTTGTAAGACAACTACTACTACGTTGTAAGACAACTACTACTACGTTGTAAGACAACTACTACTACGTTGTAGGACAACTACTACGTTGTAAGACAACAACTACTACGTTGTAAGACAACTACTACTACGTTGTAAGACAACTACTACTACGTTGTAAGACAACTACTACTACGTTGTAAGACAACTACTACTACGTTGTAAGACAACTACTACTACGTTGTAAGACAACTACTACTACGTTGTAAGACAACTACTACTACGTTGTAAGACAACTACTACTACGTTGTAAGACAACTACTACTACGTTGTAAGACAACTACTACTACGTTGTAAGACAACTACTACTACGTTGTAAGACAACTACTACTACGTTGTAAGACAACTACTACTACGTTGTAAGACAACTACTACTACGTTGTAAGACAACTACTACTACGTTGTAAGACAACTACTACTACGTTGTAAGACAACTACTACTACGTTGTAAGACAACTACTACTACGTTGTAAGACAACTACTACTACGTTGTAAGACAACTACTACTACGTTGTAAGACAACTACTACTACGTTGTAAGACAACTACTACTACGTTGTAAGACAACTACTACTACGTTGTAAGACAACTACTACTACGTTGTAAGACAACTACTACTACGTTGTAAGACAACGCGTTGCCGCTTCTCGCACCGTTCGAGGTTTCAATGAACGGCGAAGGCCGCGACGGCCTCGCTCGCTGCGCTCCCGACAACCCTCCTCCCCGACATTCACACGAACAATTACGGGCGTACAGTCTCCGCCAAACGTCGATTGTTTAAATAAACACAGGCCGTTTTAGTGTTTGTGTTTTACTCCACGGGGCCTGCCCCGAACGCCTGCGACCGGGGCCGCTGCACGGGCACGGGGCGCCGCTTGTAAATGGTAGCGCACATCGGCGGCGCCTCCGCGTGCGGTGAGAGACAGAGAGACGGAGAGAGTCGCCATCTAACAACAACCGCAACAAACCCCGAGCCCCACGGGGAATTGCGAGGTTGACGAGGAGCGGTGGGACAAGGGAAGAAGCGGGGGTAGACCTTGTACGAGTCCGTGGCGAGGACGATGTTGAAGGGCGCAGCCGCTGCCATGTCGCGTGCGCTCGGAGCGAGCCGCCTCCTGCGACTCTTCCTGGAACCCCGTGACGGCATCGCCGCGCCGCGCCTTTTATACACTCACACCACCACCACCCACTAATACCACCACCACCACCCACTAATACCAACACTCACTCACCACACCACCACCACCCACTAATACCAACACCACCCACTCACCACACCACCACCCACTAATACCAACACCCACCCACCAACACCACCACCCACTAACACACCACCCACCCACTCACACCACCCACTAATACCACCACCCACTAACACCACCACCCACTCACCACACCACCACCCACTCACCACACCACCACCCACTAACACCACCACCCACCCACTAACACCACCACCCACCCACTAACACCACCACCCACTAACACCACCACCCACTCACACCTCCACCACCACCCACTAATACCAACACCCACTCACCACACCACCACCCACTAATACCAACACCCACTCACCACACCACCACCCACTAATACCAACACCCACCCAACCACTAACACCACCACCCACTAACACCACCACCCACCCACTCACACCACCACCACCCACTAATACCACCACCACCCACTAACACCACCACCACCCACTCACCACACCACCACCCACTCACCACACCACCACCCACTAACACCACCACCCACCCACTAACACCACCACCCACTAACACCACCACCCACTCACACCTCCACCACCACCCCCCCACTCACACCACCACCCACTAACACCACCACCCACTAACACCACCACCCACCCACAACACCACCACCACCCACCCACTAACACCACCACACACTAACACCACCACCCACTCACACCACCACCACCACCCACTAACACCACCACCCACCCACAACACCACCACCCACCCACAACACCACCACCCACTCACAACACCACCCACCCACCCACCCACTAACACCAACACCCACTAACACCACCACCCACCCACCCACTAACACCACCACCCACTCACAACACCACCCACTCACACCACCACCACCCACTCACACCACCACCACCCACCCACCCACTAACACCAACACCACCCACCCACCACACCACCACCCACTAACACCACCACCCACTCACTCACAACACCACCCACTCACACCACCACTCACAACACCACCCACAACACCACCACCCACCCACACAACACCACCACCACCCACTCACAACACCACCCACAACACCACCACCCACTAACACCACCACTCACAACACCACCACCCACCCACAACACCACTCACAACACCACCACCCACCCACACAACACCACCACCCACAACACCACCACCCACTAACACCACCACTCACAACACCACCACCCACCCACAACACCACTCACAACACCACCACCCACACAACACCACCACCCACTCACAACACCACCACCCACCACAACCCACTCACACCACCACCACCCACTCACAACACCACCACCCACTCACACCACCACCACCCCCCCACAACACCACCCCCCCCCCCCCCACAACACCACCACCCACTCACAACACCACCACCACCCACTCACACCACCACCACCCACTCACAACACCACCACCCACCCACAACACCACCCACCCACTCACACCACCACCACCCACTCACAACACCACCACCCACCCACAACACCACCACCACCCCCCAACACAACACCACCACCACCCCCCAACACAACAACACCACCACCCCCCAACACAACAACACCACCACCACCCCCCAACACAACACCACCACCACCACCCCCCAACACAACAACACCACCACCTCGAAACCTCCTCCCCCAGGGAGACGGCACGGGTACCACCCCGAGATAAATGAAACGCCACAGAGCACGCGAAGCTCTCGTAGCGGTACCAATGTTAGGGGGGTGGAGAATTATTTACAATAAATGTCACGTTGTGGTGGGGTGTTGGTTGGCTCACGAGGATATTAATGGGTTGACGGTTGTTTTTAACTGGGGGGTGAATAAGCAATATTGGGAGGACATCTACATAATTGTGTTCACGTTTTATTACGTTGTTTATAGTATTATTGCTGTTTTGGCAGTGATTACACGTTGTTTATCATAACGGACTCGGCCCCGTCATGAACATGTGGAATTTCCATAAATCCATTATATTTGCAGAACAGTAGCCGAGTACTGTATTATAAATCCAAATTACAGTTGTCGTGTTATTGACGTGATCTAACATAGTTTTAAATGCGTTGGAATGAGAGGTACAATTGATGTACTTTCGGTAAACCGAAACTACATCAATTCTTAGCTTCCCTTTTCACGGAAATGTCGTAATCACTGCCTCGATGGTAAGCACTGTTAATGACTCCTGGCCACCACTACTCGTGGTCTCTTGCGCAACTTGACACACCGAGTCACCTGCGTGAGCCCGGACGAGGAAGCCACCTCTCATCCTCACCTGGAGTGCAATGACTTGAACCATTCACATTTTTCGTGGCCAATATAATTACGGAATAACCAATCCAAATTATTTGGCTATCAGATCATTCGCATTTATTAGCCGTATAAATACATCGGTAGTTGACTAAAGTGTTTGGTACCTTAAGTGGACTGCAGTATATTTGCTTTTATAATTATCCGTCTCATTACATGAAACACCGTAGCACCCCTTAGACTGACACGTAACACGACACTGATCCCTTTCGATGTCCATCCTCTTTTCAGTTTCAGTTCCATTTATTTGGTATAGCCCTGTGAGCCATTCGGCTCTTGAATCGGGTGCAACCGCAACAAACAAAAAACAAAAACATGAACAAGAAAACATCTTAAAGTGACTTTGTGCATGTGCAAACAGAAAAGCCAGGAAAAACAGCAAAATATTTCTGAAAAGCACCGTACACCAACGCTGTGTGCAAAAATCCCAGGTTGATGCAAGTCAAACAACAACAACCACAAGACAACTTAGATTAAGGCCATCAGTCTCCGTACTACAACAAACAAACATGGCCAAACCAAAACACTTTTCGAAATCACCAAAATAAAGCCATAATTGCAACGTAACAGTGATCATAGGGACTGTGACAGAATTTTTTACAATAAACTACATAAATAACATGTAACACCAAACCCTAGAGCCATAGCTGGCTGCATGAGTCACTCCACAACAACAGGAGCATCAGTCGGAGTATCACATTTTTCAATGCACCTTTAAGATCAGCACACTAAATCAAAATACAGATAATACTTTGCAGCGGTCATCTGGAGCGAAACATTTTATTTTAGGCCACTGAATAGCAGTGGCCGCTCGGGGTGTACAACTCCACAGTACAAGATGTGCTTCCAATCACAGGCCCTCCTATGGGTCGTGCTGGATCTGTGAGCGGGGCTTTCTGAATCTTGTTGCTTCATCCCAGCCTGCGCCAGTCTTGCTCGCCCACCTCGCCCCCCATGTCTCCCCTCACTTCGCCACCCACCCCGTAGTATGCCCCTCGTGTCGCCTTGTGTAAAAGCATCGAAAGATGCGATAGGATGTATCTGCTATATCGACTGGGATTGACCAAATCGATCGCAATGTACCCCGGTCTCGGAATGTCAGCGTAGTTGAGCCTGGATAGTGCTCGATGGGTGTCCACCATGCACAAGAACCAGGTGTTATAGGCGTTGTGGGCAGTAGAGGGCAGGGCAGCAAATTGCAATTGAGTTGTCCTCCCACCTTCACGGACCCGCGTGATGTATGTGGAGATTGACAAAACGGCTATATATGTGTGCACCATACGTTGTTGTTCGCCTTACCTTGCAATTGACGGATTATGAAGGGATGCTGCTGCTGCTGCTGCTCGTCTCCATAGAGGGTTTGTGGTTTCATTTCCTAGTTTTTGACTGGGCGAGGTGACACATCACTAACCATGACATTCACTGAGGTCAGGAGTTTATGATTCACTAGCGGGAAGTACCCGGCGTTGCCCGGGCGAAAAATATATTTCAAAACTTCTCTTAAAAACCTTACATATACATACACAGATACTAAGGTATTGTGTGAAAGCCCGGTGGACCGTTTGTCAAATTCTCCACCAACATAATTATAAGAGGCTTGCACAAGTCCAAAAGGTTCTAGAAAGTGGCGGGTAAATGGTTAATCTAAAATGTTTCTGAAAATTGTCGACCCCCCCCCACCCTCAGAAAATATATTTACTCCCGTGTAGGTATATATACCTACACACCCTACATACAATAAAGTAGTATCTATTGACTCTGTAGTTGTATCTACTGACTGTACAGTAGTATCTACTGAGCCAGTAGTAGCTACTGACTGTATAGTAGTATGTACTGATTGTAGCAGTATTTACTGACCGTAGTGGTATATACTGGCTTCTAGATTTAAAGCTTTCCTGACTGCAAGGATCCATACTCTTTGGTTCTATTCGGTAAAGTCACGTAAAAAAAACAACACTTGTGTTGTGGCCGAAACGTCGTGAATTTTTTTACGTGACTTTACCGAATAGAACCAAAGAGTATGGATCCTTGCAGTCACGAAAGCTTTAAATCTAGAATTGATAACCTCTACGGGGAGGGCTTTCACCTATCTGTTAGAGCTTTTAACAGACAACGGGACAAGAAATCACAGCTCATCGAGACGTTGACCTTCCTCAAAAGATGTCGCGATCACAAGGTAATACCCATCGCTTTCACACTCACTTCTGCTGCTGTATCTTCTCCGAATTCTAAACAGATTCTGTTTAAGGCCAGCCTATCTTTAATCTCAGAGAGGATAAGGCTACTCCGATTTGAACTCGATACTTTAGACAGGACTCTCCTACAAGCTCATTTAATGTTAACACAAAAAATGTCACCTTCTGATTGGAATCACGTAGACAACATGACTGCTTCTTCGGCTGATTCACTGTCAGTCAAATGTAAAGCTAATCTGATTTCTAAATTCAACCACCTATCAAAGAAGAACCCAGCTCCACAAATAACAAAACTAGACGTCAACAAAATCGTCATTAATCAGAGTAGCACCCCGATTTCGGACAATCTGAAAACAGTACTGGCTAAGGGGCTGAATTTTGCTGTCACTCCAAAACACATACCAGTAGATGATATCATCTCTCAGGTCAATGTAGCCCTCAAAGGCGTAGGACACATCCAAGCAGACGTTGCGAGAGCTGAAATAGCCACTATTCTTAAGAATGCTAAGAAACCCATTAGTAACATCAGCAAAAATGAACGCTCTGAACTCGCGAATTTAAAAAAAAACAGAAGTGATATAGTCATCCCCTCAGCCGATAAAGGCAACGCTACTGTAATTATGGATAAAGATTCATACAACAACAAAATCCAGAATCTGCTCAACGATGGAAGTTACTCAAAAATCAAAAATGACCCTACTAATAGCCTAGCGATAAAAACCAACAAGATCATCACAAGTTCGACCTCCCTAATCGACCCAACTAAACGTCCCTCCCTAAAACCTTCTGCTGCAATACCCCCTAGATTCTATGGTCTTCCCAAGATTCATAAAGAAGGCACCCCACTACGACCCATCGTATCCACGATCAACTCCCCTACCTTTAGACTAGCCCGTTTTCTGTCAGATACCTTGCTGCCTTTCACTGGCAAGACCGCCTCAGCAGTACTTAACTCAGCCCAATTGGTCTCTATGGTCAAAGACGTTGTACTGTCCCCTGACAATATCCTTGTCAGCTTCGATGTGGTCTCTTTGTTCACCAAGGTCCCAGTACCTGATACCATTGAAATAATTGAGAATTTGGTCCAACATGGACGAGACCCCGATACACCTGCACTGGTTAGGCACTGCCTCAACAATACCTACTTTACTTGGAATGTCTCCTTCTACAAACAAAATGAGGGTACTCCCATGGGATCCCCCTTGTCACCAGTGATAGCCAATATTTTAATGGAGAAATTTGAATCAGACGCCATCCAGACTTCCACCCTTAGACCTTCCCTGTGGAAGAGATATGTAGACGACACTTTCGTCATTTGGCCACATGGCCTCCTGGCTTTGAACCTTTTCCTAGACCACATTAATTCTAGACACCCCACCATCAAATTCACCATGGAAGTGGAGAAAGATGGCAAGCTGCCATTCTTGGATGTTCTGTTTGAGAGGAGACCTGATGGCTCATTGGGGCATTCTGTCTACAGGAAACCCACCCACACAGATTCCTACTTGAAACCTGATTCCCACCACCACCCGACGCAAAATAATTATCTCATCAAAACGTTATACCACAGGGCTCATTGCATTTCGGACTAACACCACCTGACCAGTCAATTAAAACATGTACACCTGGCCCTCAAAAGGAAGGGATACTCTGACAGTACCATCCGCCAAGCTGTCTCTCCCTCCATACAGAAACAACCACTTGACACTCCGATCAAAACCATCACACTACCATATATAGCAGGCGTTACTAAAAAGATCTCCAAAATCCTAAACAAACACAAGATCCTGGTCCGGTTCAATACAGTACACAAAATCCGTGACCTGATCCCTTCCGTGAAGGATGTCATTCCTGACTTACAGTACCCCGGAGTTTACAAATTGATCTGCACCTGTGGTGACTGCTATATCGGGGAGACGAAACGACATGTCTCGGACCGAATCTGTGAGCACAAATCAGATTTGAAACACGGCAGAACGAATTCTTCTGCCGTAGCTGATCACTGTTACAACACTGTGGGTGATCACGATATAATTTTCTCTGATACCAAGGTTCTTTGCAAACCCACGGGTTTTTATCAGAGATTTGTTCACGAGGCAATTCAGATTTACAAACACAGACACAATTTCAACCGAAAGGATGGTTTCAAATTAAGCAACCATTGGAAAGATGTTCTGAATCAAACCAAACATTAAACTAATTTTCAATGGTACAGTATATTTTTTAAGTAGTGGTATCCCAAACTTTCGTAGCTGCTTTAATTCCCTTTTCACACCATCAATATGTGGGCTCCCCCCTCTCCCCCTCACCGGTCTGCACATACTCCCCCCCAGTGCATCGTCCTTCATTCTAAGTCCGCCAATGAAATGCTAATTTTTATGCTAATTCCTTTGTCAGGGGGCTCTGCTTCCTCTCACACAGCTTAGATGTCGCGGTCTAAGCTTGACTGTGTTCACTCCAGCGCTGTCCTCTGGACAATCTGGTCCCTTCACTCACTCCACTCACTCACTCCACCCACTCACTCCACTCACTCACTCCACTGACTCACTCCACTCACTCCACTTACTCACTCTACTCCCCCCC
This sequence comes from Petromyzon marinus, assembly GCF_048934315.1. Taxonomy (NCBI): domain Eukaryota; kingdom Metazoa; phylum Chordata; class Hyperoartia; order Petromyzontiformes; family Petromyzontidae; genus Petromyzon; species Petromyzon marinus. The sequence goes on along the minus strand of NC_133696.1, from coordinate 1,087,691 downwards.
CCCCCCCCCCGCTGCTGGTCCGTCATGGTCCCAACCCGCTCCTGGTCTATCATGGCCCATACACCTCCTACGTACATCGTGCTCATTTTTATGCTAATTCCTTTGTCAAGCGTTTTGCTTCCTCTCACGAAGCTTAAAGGACACGACCTGGGCTTGGCTGTTTTCACTCCAATGCTGTCCTCATGACAGCACGGTCCCTTCACCTGATGAAGGCCACTTGTGTTGTGGCCGAAACGCAGTGAATTTTTATTTTTTGTTTTTACGTGACTTTACCGAATAGAACCAAAGAGTATATATACTGGCTGTTTTAGTATCTACTAACTCGATATAGCAGCAGTATCTACCAACTCGATAGCAGTATCTACTGACTACAGCAGTGCATACCGCCTGTTGTGGTACCTGCTATCACTACAGCAGTGCATACCGACTGTGGTGGTACCTGCTATCACTACAGCAGTGCATACTGACTGTGGTGGTACCTGCTATCACTACAGCAGTGCATACCGTGGTGGTACCTGCTTTAACTACAGCAGTGCATACCGACTGTGGTGGTACCTGCTATAACAGCAGTGCATACCGACTGTGGTACCTATGATAACAGCAGTGCATACTGTGGTGGTACCTGCTATAACAGCAGTGCATACTGACTGTGGTGGTACCTGCTATCACAGTAGTACATGCTGACTCTATAGCAGTATATATTGACTCTATAGCACAAAGTACTCACCTGACAGAAATGCGTGGTGAGGCCTAGTCCCGTGCAGGGCCCCCGGCCTCGCCTAGATTGCCCAGCCGGCCGAGGTGGTACCTTGGCAGGTTGGGGGCTGGGCCGCTATCCCCCCCACCATCCCCCCGCCCACGCGACAATAATACTATCTAAGCGCTATAATATTAGTATCTACCGACCCTATAGTAGTAAGTGCACACATTGGGGTGGGGGGGGGAGAGAGACATGACACTTTGATGAATTTACCTCAGCGTTGTGTATTTTTTATGCATTTTGAACACGAATGAGAAATCCCCCCCACCTCCACCGATGACACGTATGCGTTGCTAGGGGCAATCCTCGGGCAGCTTGAGCGGCCCGAGGAAATAATTAAATAAAAATAACACTCAATTGTTCATTTAACTACTTTAAAGTTGACGGATGGGAAAACGGAATAGCGCTGGCTCACCACGGGGTTTACGGCGTGGTACCCGGCTACTTTTTCAAAGCGTAAACCCCACGGTTAACGAGCCAAATCCTTCGCAAGCGTATGTTCACAGACGGACAGACACACAGACAAAAATGCCTTTAATAGGAAAGATGAAGAGATCAGTGTGTAAGATTTTCAGCCTGTGGGCTAGTAATAGTAGTTCAGCAAGTCTGTTGATGACATATCTCTACCAATTTTGAGTGTGCTCCTCCCATAAACATTTTTATTGGGGGTTTCCTTATAATTAAATAATTGACAGTACCTCCTTAAAACATTTCCCATTATACTCGTTTACATTAACATTCCAATCTCTCCCTTTAACGCAGCTGCTGTGCGTGCGTACGGCGACGGGACGCCTTTCCATCTCTGACCCCGCCTTCTTACCCTTGGGTGACACCCACCTCAAACCTCTATATAACTTCTTGTTGCAGCAGCAGCTCTTTCTTGTTCAGCAGTTCTACTGCTTTATCTTTCCACCTGATGACGATTGCTTGTGTTGCAATCGAAACGTAGCGATTTATTATTTATTTTTCTTTCTACCTATGTGACTTTACCGAAAGAACCAAAGAGTATGTTTTGACACTCAGGCTGAATAAAGGACATTGGTAAAAAAAATTCCTTTGCCAAGACCCTGATAACTTTATGGGCTCTTCAGTTCTTAAGATAACTACCATGAATTGGTATAGACTTCAACTATTTTTAGAGGGATGTCTAAAGAGGTGCCATATGCAAGATGTGAAGCCGAGTTCAGCCTGGATAGTATTTGGATGGGTTACCACCAGCACTTATCATGTGGGATTACGTTGTGGGAAGCAGAGGCAGTACAGCTATACCCATAGCTGAAATGAACTAGGCTCCATTTCCCACATTCACCTACCCACACTAACGAACGTGAAGTACGGTCATATAACCTCCACAGCATGGTAAGGTTCTCTCCCAGCAGTGGACTGACATACATCTGTACATGTCCATTCCATGACACATATAGCTGACATGATTTTTCTGTGTAAGTTTTGGGTTTAACTCACGTGACATTATACATCATTCTTCATATTACTGCAGGGTAGTGCCTGCTATTTAACAATTTTAAAACCCACAGTTGAATGCAATTTCCTGTACTTAAGGAAGCATGTACAATATCCTGTAGTCTGGTGATACAAACACTTGAGTGTTTATTTCGAAGTGTTCACAAACAAATGTACCAGGAAACATAAGTTGAAATGCTCACAAATATAAAAACTCACTTTATTCCAAATTTAGTTTCCAATACACTCACAAGAATGTTAAACAAATTTCAAGAGTGAACTCTTTTCTGTTCACTAACCCAAATAAACAATGTCAAACTATTCCTTTAAAATGTTTTTGCTGGGATGAAAACAGGCATACGATAACAATGACCACCAAGATGCACAGGTCTAAAATACTTCAAATGTGTTTTTTTTATTATTCCACTTTCATTTGACAGTACATCTTGTTGAGAGCAAGCCTTGGGTCACCTGCTTTACAAGTCCACCTGCAGGCAGCGCCATCTACTGGAGACGTATCACCTTGCACACAAGCCAAACCCCTGTCCTGATAGTCAACAGTGTAAATTCCTACGAAGTTTACCTTTTACAAAAAAAAATACGCAATCGAAGCATACAAATTGGCCACAGCTAATGGAAATTGTCCCCTACAATACCAACACACGAGTTACGGCCGCAGAAGAGCATTGCGAGTGCAATGTTAACCTGGGGAGAAAAGCGTTTCCTTTTCTCTTGGGAGCAATTTTCTCACCCCCCCCCCCCGGTGCGTCTGTGCAGTAGCTTCTAACGTACGGGGGTGTGCAACCTACTGCGCACGGGCCGATATCGGCTCGCCAAGTGGTTTCGACCGGCCCGTGAGTGCTCGAGACACGTGAACGCTCGAGACACGTGAACGCTCGGAGGGTTACTCAGCAGGCTGTTTGCTGCGACCAGGCTGGCATGCTGGTCTACGGGACAGCTGGACTCCCAATGTGGCCCATATTAAAAAAAAAAAGGTTGCACACTCCCTGTTGTAATATACACTGTTGTAGATGTTGTTACACAATGGTCATTTAAATAAACTGCAGCAACAACAAAAAGGTGACATTTACTTTTGACACTCTTCCACAACCAAACGTTCATCAGATTACTCTGTCCAGTTACGCTGCAACAACCTGAGCCAACAAATCTCCGGAAGCTGAAACATCCATTAACAAAACTCCGTTTATTTTCCAGTTGAGCAACAATGTGGCGGCAGATTTATTTTTGTTTAAGTTAAAAAGTACAACAGGGATGTTTTTTTATTCTTATCATAAATGCTCAAAATATGAAAGAGTTGGGTACAATTACCACTTTTGAAAATGTCTAGTTTCACTTTGATGAAATAGGAAACTGCAAAGACAAATTGTACCCAGATTCTGTAAGATAGCCGCCTTGAGCCAACTCGAGTTGGCCTGAATTGCCCTGATTTCTCCCAGAACTCTAATTGAAGGAAAACTCGATTTACCTATGAAAGTGTTGTTTCCATGATATCCCGAGTTGTCAAGGAAGATGGGCAGGTCTTGCCCAGAAATAGATCCGAGCAGAACTTTCCCATAAATACTTGCGAGGAAAAGCCTCAGGACCGTGTTGCTGACAAAATTAAATATTCCCACCACCCACACATTTTTATCATAACATGTCCGGCGATGCATTTTTTCTCCGCCTCAATTATGACGAAGGGAATCAAGCCCAAGCCCATGAAGCTAAAGTGGCCTGGAAAATTTCTGGTATGGCCCAAATTCACAACCCATTTGTCGTTTTGACCCAAAATAAGGAAACTTGCTGCCGGAATGGCAAACTTGGGTGATGTGGCTCATGAAAATGTGGTGTAAATGTAAAGGAGATTTGTACACAGAGTGGCTTAACTTCGTTGCTCATCATCGACGCTGCAGCGCTCATATGTCTGCTATAACCTCCTCAATCTCCTCCTTTGTGTACATGTGGAAGAGTTTACCCGGCTGCACCGTGGCCAGCTGTTGACAGAATAGGAAAAGGTTTAAGTGAACACACAATCCATGAAGTTCAAAAATATTTAAACAGAGCAACTGTATTCGGCAGGTAACAAATCACTTCCATAGTGAGATCAATAATCACGATCAGGGTCACAATTCGATTTCAAAATCATTCCTTGTCTCGTCTTTGTAATCTGCATTTCCTGGCACGTTTGATCCATCCTGTTTGTCCGTCCCATTCATTCCATTGACCAAAAGGTATAAATAACTTTTTTATCCTTAATATAAATCATACATGGGTCATTAAATGCCGAATAATACAAAAGGTGGAAATGATACGACCGTCATCTATTCGGACGACATGTGGCATGTGGCTCGGTGTGCAACAGGCAATTTTAATTTAAGGTTAATCCGACCTCCTGTTTCACAGATATAAGAAATCAAAGTTTTACCATGACCACTCGGCAACCTTCTAGGAATTGTGCATTCCCTTAGTTGAATGCTGATATTTTAAAGCTCTTGATGAAATCTAACGTTTCTACTCTATGGCAAAAACTTAGAAATGGAGGACAAAAACTTGACGTTATTTTTGACTATCACCTTGCTCAAATGATGTAAAACTTGGATTTTTTCTAAATATTATATATCGTAGAGTACAGACTTGGCAATCATTCCTGCAAGTGTAAAAGTGTGCATGTACTCCATTACTTTGGGAGTTACGATCACGTTACCGAACACGGCTTCAGATGCAAAGAGATTATTCTGGTCGGTTACATAGACTTCACTTGACTGTTTAGTTTAGTTCCCACTTCCACCACTGGAGGTGCTATAGGCAGTGGTGAAGGTCACCCACTGGTCACGGTGGGTGACCTGTATCTGAGCAACAGGAGGCTGGATTGACTGAACATTTGGGTGGAGGCCTTCTTTGCCAAATACAAATCTAATGATATAGGTTTTTCACGGCTCTATGTATTTACCACACGTTCCTGTGAGTCACCAGAACTTATATAAGTGGTAGCAAAACCTCAGCTGGATTGACCGCACTGCAACAAGATGCCTCCACAACGTGGGAGGAGGCGGAAGAGACGAGCAGCACTCGCCACGGCTATCCCGAGAGACCAGCTTTGAAGCCCATTTCTCAATTACAAAATATATCCTCCGAATTTAAATCGATTTGGTCAACTATATTCTGGATTGATTTGCTATGGAATGACCCACTTAATACATTTTTCAAAAATGCGGGTGTTTCCAGGGATAACCTTTAAACCAACACTGTAAGATATATAGACGACACAATAGATTAACATGTTTTTAAACAAACATATCTATATCAGTGGCAGTGTGATTTGCAAGTCACCTCGATGTTGGTTGCATTGAGTTTCTCCTCCATGACCTGCTTGAGGATGGTTAGGGAAGTCTTAATGGCTTCTTTCAGGGTCATAGACTGAAAGCCCACACACACCAGCATATATCGGTTAATGAAAGCAATATTGTAGTCGGATTCAAAATAACATTAAAAAGCAGCTGCTCAGCGGTATTTTTTACAACCACAATTTGAATTCATACACCATCTAAATACAACTCTATCCCAATACGCTTGACAACAACGTTGAGTGGATAAAGTGAAATGGGAAGTTGTGGGGTGAGGGCAAGGGACACGAGAGAGGGGAGAGAGTAAGCAAGCGGCGACAGAACGAGGTCCTGTTTTCCGTCAAGTGCTGCCCCCACTGGTGACAGAGCGGACCTTGTGGTAGACTTCCTGAAGAGAGCTCTGGGCGCCTTCGGAAGCCGAGCCAATGGCACGAGCATCGCACTGCACGAAGGTGCCCGATGGGTCCATGTGGAAGCTACGGACGTACACGCACGCACATTCGGCCAAACATTAGCTCAGTTAAACTGGTGGCTTTGTTGTTAGGGAGCACCCATTATGGACAATGCAGCAACATGTCTGGCTACCTCTATTTGCCTATTACTATACTAAACACAAGTGGGCCAAACAATTCGGGTGGTTAAGGTAAGATGGTCAAAACCTTGAACTTTGGATAAAAAAGTATGAAACTTGCCATGAACATTCATTCATTTTCTTTGGGTTTTTTGGTAAAGTCTCGTAGAGAGTTGTTATAAACTCATGGATCACCGTCAAGTATGAAAAAACATCTCCGCCCATGGTCATGCACCAATAACGTATTTTAAAAATAAAAACGACTCTCCATCTTGTAGAAACTGCAACAGTTCTACGGACCACCTTCCCATGGCATTGCGGACCACAGGGTGAGAACCACTGGCATCAACAATTTCTCATAATGGTACCACCACCCAAGCTCCTCCTCGTGGCCAAATTAGGAACCTGTGTGTTTCAGCATTTTGCTGAAAAACTCAAACTGCATAAAAACTTTATTATTTAAAGCTTTCGTGACTGCAGTGATTCATATTCTTGGTTCTTTCGGTAAAGTCACGTTGAAGGGAAACAATAAAATAATAAAATATTGAAGGGAAACAATAACATATTATTTTATTGTTTCCCTTCAACGTGACTTTACCAAAAGCAAGAATATGCATAAAAACTTACATTTTTCAGAAATCATTGTTGAAGCAGGTTATAATAACAATTTAAATAAATATAGAATATATATTTGATACAGGAGACATGTTTTTACAGTATTCCCCAGACCGGTCTTAACAGCACTTACATTGGCCTCGGCATTCCTTCTTACTACTCCGGTACATCAACGCACGCCGTATGTGCACAGCGTGGATAACGTTTGCCCACACTGGTTTCAATCCAGTTCCCACCTTTGCTTTATCAAACCCCAATGTACATGACTGCTCATCTCCGGGCCATTTTGCAGTTCGCGCCCCCACGTACATCCAGGGCAGGAGGCTACAAAAGCATGGCGTGCTGTTTTCTAGCTGGTTGTGTCGGTGCGATATTCTCTGAGGCTTGCAATATTTTGGAAAACAAAACTGCTTCCTGCCTTTGTTGACAAAAGAGCTGTACAGACCTGGGATAGTTACAGGAAGACTGTTAGCCGAAATTACATTGTCATTGCAATTAACTATGACTTATACGAATGCCACTGTCCCAAGTTCAGTCATTGACCTTACTCAACACAACTATTTTGGTATCATCTGACATGCATGGTGGGGTTACAGCCAATGTAACAAAAAGGCACTTGTGAATTCAGGAAACATGCTCAAATTGTACATACAACACATACTGGAATGTTTAAGACACAAACACATTAGTTTTCCCCAAGGCAACCGGGGGACACTGCCAAGTGAGGTCCATATCAATATACAACACCTGGCATGGATCAATGCATATTTGTGCCAAGTGTCATGTTTATAAGCCAGAGTGCAAGGCTTTGGCTTAGCCACCCAATCAACATGACTAATTTCAGGACAAATTTAACTCAAAATAAATGCACAACGAAAAAAAAGATTATAACTTCCAAACATTGTTCATTGCCAATGAAGGCAATGCTTGAGAATTGTTTTCCCTACTCATCAATGAATCAATAATTGACAAACGCACTGTTGGGAAAAAGGTTACAGGCAACTTAATGTAGCAGGGCACTTCTCCACTTGCCCATGTGTGTGTATATTTTATGAATGCGGCTCAGACGTGCGCAATAATACGTACAGCTGTGGTCCCTTCTCGTCGATTCCTCCAAAGAGCAGTGCTACTCCAAACGGGCGAGACTGCGGGTGGAAAAGCAGCATTGTGAATGAAAAGAGCGATTCCATCTCAGAGCTCAAAGAAAACAACCACATCGGGAGAAAGGTGATGGACGTGTAAGCACCAGGGTGTACACAGATAGGTCAGCCTATGAACCGGTGGTTGTCAGTGGTGAACTAAGATATGAAGGACTGTGGAGTGGATATGGCCTCGGACTGGAATGAGGAGAGAAAGAGGACAAGGAAAACAGACCCCACAGCGATGTCATGAGACACACCAATCTTAATATTACAGTGAGGGAAAAAAGTATTTGATCCCCTGCTGATTTTATACGTTTGCCCACTGACAAAGAAATGATCAGTCTATAATTTTAATGGTAGGTTTATTTGAACAGTGAGAGATAGAATAACAACAACAAAATCCAGAAAAACTCATGTAAAAAATGTATAAATTGATTTGCATTTTAATTAGGGAAACAAGTATTTGAGCCCCTCTCAGTCAGATATCTGGCTCCCAGGTGTCTTTTATACAGGTAACGAGCTGAGATGAGGAGCACACTCTTAAAGGGAGGGCTCCTAATCTCAGCATGTTACCTGTATAAAGACACCTGTCCACAGAAGCAATCAATCAGATTACAAACTCTCCGCCATGACCAAGACCAAAGAGCTCTCCAAGGATGTCAGGGACAAGATTGTAGACCTACACAAGGCTGGAATGGGCTACAAGACCATTGCCAAGCAGCTTGGTGAGAAGGTGACAACACTTGGTGCGATTATTGGTAAATGGAAGAAACAGAAAAGAACTGTCAATCTCCCTCGGCCTGGGGCTTCATGCAAGATCTCACCTCGTGGAGTTGCAATGATCATGAGATCGGTGAGGAATCAGCCCAGAACTACACGGGAGGATCTTGTAAATGATCTCAAGGCAGCTGGGACCATAATCACCAAGAAAACAATTGGTAACACACTACGCCGTGAAGGACTGAAATCCTGCAGCACCTGCAAGGTCCCCCTGCTCAAGAAAGCACATATACATGCCCATCTGAAGTTTGCCAATGAACATCTGAATGATTCAGAGGACAACTGGGTGAAAGTATTGTGGTTAGATGAGACCAAAATGGAGCTCTTTGGCATCAACTTAACTCGCCGTGTTTGGAGGAGGAGGAATGCTGCCTATGACCCCAAGAACACCATCCCCACCGTCAAACATGGAGGTGGAAACATTCTGCTTTGGGGGTGTTTTTCTGCTAAGGGGACAGGACAACTTCACCGCATTAAAGGAGCAATGGACGGGGCCATGTACCGTCAAATCTTGGGTGAGAACCTCCTTCCCTCAGCCAAGGCATTGAAAATGGGTCGTGAATGGGTATTCCAGCATGACAATGACCCAAAACACACGGCCAAGGCAACAAAGGAGTGGCTCAAGAAGAAGCACATTAAGGTCCTGGAGTGGTCTAGCCAGTCTCCAGACCTTAATCCCATAGACAATCTGTGGAGGGAGCTGAAGGTTCGAGTTGCCAAACATCAGCCTCAAAACCTTAATAACTTGGAGAAGATCTGCAAAGAGGAGTGGGACAAAATCCCTCCTGAGATGTATGCAAACCTGGTGGCCAACTACAAGAAACGTCTGACCTCTGTGATTGCCAACAAGGGTTTTGCCACCAAGTACTAAGTCATGTTTTGCAGAGGGGTCAAATACTTATTTCCCTCGTTAAAATGCAAATCAATATAACATTTTTGACATGCGTTTTTCTGGACTTTTTGTTGTTATTCTGTCTCTCACTGTTCAAATAAACCTACCATTAAAATTATAGACTGATCATTTCTTTGTCAGTGGGCAAACATACAAAATCAGCAGGGGATCAAATACTTTTTTCCCTCACTGTATGTGTATACAAAGTGAACCCCATCCGTAAATAAGTTATTACAAGGTTTAAATTTCCAGGTTCATGAGTTAACGGAAGTCTTGTGGTGTCTTATTTTCATACCAAGTCCGTGTGCCAGGACAGGCGTCACTCACCATAGCACCAGGCTCGGCATCCTCCTCGCCGAACTGCAGTGCCAAGTTGGACACGGCCTGCGTGACGCTCTCCACTGTCATCCGTTCGTTGTACGTGAACCAGTGGTTCTGTATACGCACCGCACACATCCCACGTTGCTCCATTGAATTCTATCTCTCACATAATGATGTCATTAAACATTAATATAATCTTGATTTGAAGCTTTCAATATATTGGTGGATGAAGGCCTCACCAATATGTCACTCGTGGGGGCTACTTTGATCATACTTAACCAAACTGAACAGTGGAATTTGGTGAATGGTGGGGGGGGGGGGGGGGGGGGCAAAGATCAGTTCATCTATCACTCGCCACTGATTTTAGTCGTGGCTGAGAATGAAACCCAGGTTGGAGGGTTTATAGTGCAGTGCACTAACCATTGCTCCACTGTTAGACTTGTCAGAGTTTGTTTTGTGGCATACAAACAAAATTATAAGAAATTACATTTTCAAAAGCTCTTAAGGATTTTTCTCACACCTGACAGGGGTTGAACCGGGCAAACAGACAACTGGGCATTTGCCCGGTAAGTCAGTCCTGGAGTTGGGCCACATTTACTACACCCAATTTCAACCAGCTGGCAAATTATTTAAGCTGGGCCAGTTGCTACAAGGCAGCCCAACCCCAAAATCAACTAAAAAGAGAAATGCTTGGTTGTATGGTAGGCCAGTCCAATCATGTCTAGCAAACGCTTTTGTATATGTGACTTTACAGAGTCCAGGTGGTTGAAAATGAGAAGCGACACTGAGCGAGAATGTGAACAGTGTTAAAATGAAAGATACCTGAGCTTCAACTCTTGCCCTGTCTGTAAGTGTCCTGGCATCTGCAATCAGCCCACTCATTGCACAACCTAAAAAAAAGTAACAAAAACACAACAAATGCAAGATACTGTTTACAAACAATGTCATTATTATCACATTATTGTTTATTTACATACAATAAGAATACAAATAAACAGACTCCTGTTCATTTTACAGACCCTCTGTAACAAGACTATCCAGAAGTACTTGTCTTAGCAAGCCAACTCTATCGGTTTCAACAGTTTGGTCTCATCAGCTGACTCAGGCGTGTCACAAAAATACGGCTGGGTTTCAGACAACTAGTGCTGTTGTAGACCACTGTGTATTACGATGCATAAACAGAATGGAATGTCTCTCCATAAACATAACATGTACTTCTTATAGTTTACTTAAAAGTGATGAGAAAGTAGCGTTACTAAACACTGAACCATTAAAACCCACGCGAAATCTAACAGTTGCTAACATTACATTGAATTCACAAATGGCCATGTTTAAATGTTTCAAATACGACATTCGCACCTCCAATAAGCATGGTTGGCAGTCCTCGGGTTACGAACCTAATTCGTTCATGAGACCCGTTTGTAAGTCGAACAGTTCGTAAGTCGGAATATGACGCAATACATTTAAATGCCCATAGGTCAATGTTGTGAAATGTGACGGTTCAACAAAAGCGAAGCATTGTTAAACTAATTACATCTCGCGGAGGATTGCTCCTCTGAACAAAATAATTCTGCGGTTCAGTTTTAAAGTGCGCGTTTGCGTTTTAAGTCAATGTAATTTTTTTATATTTCACTGAAGCTGGTTCGTAAGTACGGGCGTTCATAAGTCAAAGCCTGCCTGTACATACATGAGTGCTCACAAGATATATTTAAGAGCAATGTTGCGCTATTCCAAGGGCACAACTAGCGGCTTTTGAAAGGCCCAGTTTACAGAGTAGGAGCAGTGTGCGCGCTGGAGGTAAGAGCCCACGAACCTATATGAGCGTCGATCTCCACAATCTTCTCGATGCTGCTGGGCTCCATGAGGGGGGACGTGATTCTCTTCTCCACCGCCAGACAAACGCCCTCCGAGGTCTGGATGCCAATCGCAGTCGAGCCGAGCTGTGTGGCAAAAGCAGCAAAAGGAAACGTCAATTTTATCACTCCCTTCACATCTGAATGTGCAACTATACAGCTCTTTTGTCACTCCACTGCTGAAGGCTTTCCGATGTAGTGCGAGGCATTTGGTAATTTGAGCATACTTCACCATGCTGTTCAGTGTAGGCTGAATGTAATGTGTACGCATGTATGTTGAGCTTCTTTCACACCGTGCGTACCAACAGTGCTAATCGTAAGTACGGGGAAGGAAAACAGGTGTGCTGCATAGACGTGGCAGCTTAAAAGCGCAGTACAATTATGGATTCTGCTGCACTGCCCTCCGCTGCCCATCAAAGAGCCCTGCAACTTAGCCCGCTGTGCATCCTGGTCACACATCCAAGCACTGCCCAGTCTCAACCTCCTTAGAGATTTTCCTGTGACTAAATCACCTGGAACACACGCACAATAGAGGATGTCAACTGGGATCCGCACCTTGATGGCTTCGATGGCATATTCCACCTGGAAGATTCGTCCTTCAGGCGAGAATGTATTCACACCTCTGCAAAAAATAATGAGGTTCGCATTAATCCAAAGTGACAACACTTGCCTCCGGTGCAACACCAGCACCACAGCAGAAGGTGTCTCACTGCTGCTCAGGCAAGCATTGAGTGGAGCGCATCTTTATCGGTGAATATTACACATTCTTAAGGAGTAGGCCGCTCTACGAATAGAAAATTGCTGTCTTGCTGCAAAGCAAAAATACATTTTATCTACCACAGAAAAACGATGAAGCGGAATTCCCACCATTGGCTCAGACCCGCCAACTGAGATGAGCGGCGCCGCAATATCGTTTAAGTAGTGAGCCACTTTTAACTTTTGACCAAGAGTGATTAATCTAAAAACACACACATTACCTGTCATACTCTGAGCGTGTCAGAAACATCTTCTTTCAACGCTAGCACCTGCGAACACACACGCTAGGGTCAGACAGCGGCTTATAACGAACACAACTTTGACGATTACGCTAAGTTGGTGATGATTTAAATGAGTGATACTGTTCGTGATTGCTGCGATGGAAATAAAAACGATGCCAATTGGTGATAGTGTGAAAGTAATCATGACACCGACATTAATGATTAGTATTAATGATTGAAAATCGATCATGGATTAGGCTATTTATGGCAACTGTTTAAAAAATATGACAGTCACGATAATGATGGCAATCACCGCCATTAAGAATGGAATTTGTCTCACAACGGCAAGCCGCGATTAAAACAATTAAACACGTCAATGACGGTAACAATAACGTAACGAGAGTAACAATATCTTCATGAAGACATTAACGGCGGAGATAATGTTGGAAATGACGACAACATTGATGACGGTAACGACAACAATGTTAATAATGCAGCGTGACCAGCGATTGCAGAGTTGACGGTGAATGTGGCATTTTAAAAACTCTTCTGCTGAAGGCGCTTAATGACGGCGGCGTGGCAATCCATCATGTACAACGATAACACCGCAACGTTAACGCAACAAAGTTCTCGCTACAAGACCACGACCATCACGGGTGTATAATAATAACAATAAACGTATAACGCCGATTATTATTAATAACATAAAACGTGTCACGCCCACTGCACTTAAGCGCGAAACGTCTCCTTCATTCAACACTCGGCACAGGCCCTTCCCGCCACGGCACACCCGCAACGCACAGGCACGCTCAGCCGACGCGCGCAAAGTTAATCGACTAGACGTCGCCCTCGCCGTATTAGTTCGAGGTTTGTTTAAATTTGGTTTTAAGCTTTAAAAAAACACAAATGTCGAGAGCGAAAACTCGCGCGCCCTCACCACAGCTTTTGTCGACTCACGAGGACGCGGTGCCTTGTGGGAACACGTCCGGCCGAGAACCACGGGATCAGAACATTCGTTCCGGTCGCGTGATTGGCATTAAACGTTCCGGGTCGTGCTCGGGAAATCTGATCTTATAAACGTTTTAAATTTATCGCCTTAATCTAAGGCACTCAACATTTATATATATTAAAAAATGTACATACAATCCAATTCCGTTGAACACAATATGTGGTGATCTTGCTGGGTTTGGCAGTGGTGCACTTGCAACTAAGCCTGCCTCACTGGGGTTTATACTTTCAAAAGAGGGCAAGTGGCCGAAACGTCGCCAATTATATCCGTACAGTATATATACATCTTTAAGGCAACGTTATTGACAAATGTATTCAATTCAATTGAGCGCCGTTACACAAAAGCAAATATAAGCATAATTCCCTGCAATGTCCACAAATGAATAGATTATGTTTTAATCCTTCAGCACATTTACATTGCAGCTATGCCACTCTGATCAAGAAGCATCATTTGTTTTAAATAAAATAAACTTAGGACTGGTTTGGACATTCTGCGCCTCATCAGCAGTGTCAGACTTGCGAGACAAACCCTGCTGAACTCCCCACTGACACTGACTATTCACTGACTATTCACGAGATGCCAGCCTCGCTGCTGAACTCTCCCACTGACACTCACCAGTCACTGACTATTCACGAGATGCCAGCCAGTCACTGACTATTCACGAGATGCCAGCCAGTCACTGACTATTCACGAGATGCCAGTCTCTCTGCTCAACTCTCCCACTGACACTCACCAGTCACTGACTATTCACGAGATGCCAGCCAGTCACTGACTATTCACGAGATGCCAGCCTCGCTGCTGAACTCCTCACTGACACTCACCAGTCACTGACTATTCACGAGATGCCAGCCAGTCACTGACTATTCACGAGATGCCAGCCTCGCTGCTGAACTCCTCACTGACACCAGTCACTGACTATTCACGAGATGCCAGCCTCGCTGCTGAACTCCCCACTGACACCAGTCACTGACTATTCACGAGATGCCAGCCAGTCACTGACTATTCACGAGATGCCAGCCTCGCTGCTGAACTCTCCCACTGACACTCACCAGTCACTGACTATTCACGAGATGCCAGCCTCGCTGCTGAACTCCCCACTGACACCAGTCACTGACTATTCACTAGATGCCAGCCAGTCACTGACTATTCACGAGATGCCAGCCTCGCTGCTGAACTCCCCACTGACACCAGTCACTGACTATTCACGAGATGCCAGCCTCGCTGCTGAACTCCGCACTGACACTCACCAGTCACTGACTATTCACGAGATGCCAGCCTCGCTGCTGAACTCCCCACTGACACTCACCAGTCACTGACTATTCACGAGATGCCAGCCTCCCTGCTGAACTCTCCCACTGACACCAGTCACTGACTATTCACGAGATGCCAGCCTCGCTGCTGAACTCCCCACTGACACTCACCAGTCACTGACTATTCACGACATGCCAGCCTCCCTGCTGAACTCTCCCACTGACACCAGTCACTGACTATTCACGAGATGCCAGCCTCGCTGCTGAACTCCCCACTGACACCAGTCACTGACTATTCACGAGATGCCAGCCAGTCACTGACTATTCACGAGATGCCAGCCTCGCTGCTGAACTCCCCACTGACACTCACCAGTCACTGACTATTCACCAGATGTCAGCCTCGCTGCTGATCTCAAGATTGAGCTATAAACCATCATCAGGCCAACTCGGCTCAACCTCGCAGCAGCAGCAGCGGATTGTGGCTCAGACATCGAACAAATACGGTAACACCGCATCGCGAGCTTTCAGATGCCATAAATATACACTAGAATACACTACACGATACTACAATATACACTACATTATATGATACACTATAATACTCGATACACTATACTACGCACCAGGGACGTGCGGTCCGGGGAGGCACGGCAGGCAGAGGCTCACCTGTCATTCTCCAATGAAAACAGCTGTTACGAAAAAAAATCTAAACTTTTTTTTCACTGATCTGTGTTATAAATGTCATTTCTGTACGATTACAATACATTTTAAAGTCAAAATCGCCAAATATACGGAGCTCCGCTGCAAATACAGGAAGAGACGAGAGGTGAGGCAGCGACGAGCTCAGCCTCCCCTCTGATTGCGCAACCCCTCAGTAACTGGATGGAGCGCTGGCCATAAGCGCGTGCCTGTTACTATCTCAGTATGTCACCAATGTAATGTTTGTAGACCCCTTCATTTCATGTGCTCGCCTTCCATACTCCAGGTAACTTATTTCACGTATGTGTATAAAGATATTTAGGCTCGCTGGTCTCGTCATGAAACTGCAGTGAAAAAGTACCAGGGGAGGCAGCTATCACATCTGCCTCACTGAGGGGGACGTGTCTTACACGCCCCTCTCATTTAGGACACGCCCCCTCAGTGAGACCACGCCCCCTCAGTGAGCCCACGCCCCCTCTCAATGAGGCCACGCCCCCCTCACTGTGTGAATCTGGCTCTGACACTAGCCAGTGCCTCCCCAGCCATTGACCTCACCGCACGTCACTGCTACACACTATTCACTATACTACACTACAATATACACTGCACTTTTGATTCTCCATCGAACAAAGACGGCCACCGCATCGCGCGCTTTCAGATGCGCTTCTGCGGCCGTCTGGAGAGCTCTTCCTTCCGATATTCGGAATCCACTGGAGATTTGCACTTTTAAACCACCTCGTTTGAAAACTCATTTATTTCAAGCTGCTTTTTGTGTTTAGTTTGTTGTCCACCATCGCACACACACACGGTGCTACATACACAACAACCGCCATTCGCCACCAAGTGGCGGTGACGTCGCCATGACGCGTGTGCCAGGCTATGTGCACCTTGAGGCCACGTGAAGTGTCGAACGCTCGCTTGCAGGAGGTCATGGGGCAGACCCAGGTGCCACGGGTCGACTGACTGAGATGACTGGCTGATGCACCACCTGTAGCCCCTACTGTACCAACTGTGCCTTAGCCACCCGGCGCTCCGCTCGTTGTTGTGAGCGTCGCTCCTCCGCCCTCCGTTGTTGTTGGAGGGCGACTGCCTCCAACTGCCCAGTAGCGTCTTTCACGAGCCTCCTCCACAAAGGCCGATCTTGACACCGCTGATACCAATCATCGGCAAGTCCACTCAGCTCCACGTCCTCCTGTACCACATCACTCCATCTCTTCTCTAGCCCGTGCCGTACCCGTTTAGCCCCCTCGATCCGGTCGAACAAAAGCTGTTTCGGCATGCGGTGGCTGGGCATGCGGGCTACATGACCCAGCCAACGCAGCCTTGCTTGCCGGAGGAGCTCACCGATGGGACTTTGTCCACATCTGCCCAACCATACACACATACACACAGACGCGCCCACCTCGTGGTGCAATAGCGCGTTGTACCCAGCAAGGGGCACCACCATTCACTGCGCTTTGCATGCCGCCACGGAATCTTCAATTGCACGGAGCTCTCAACCAGAGCGTTCACTGGGTCAGTGCTGATGGAGTGATTATGGCTTCAGAGCAGGCGTCCAGTGACATTTAATGTACAGTCGAAGGAGACATTTTCACCCAGGGTGTTTATACAACTGATGAGCTACCGGATACCGATATCTCTCCACAATACGTGACCCAATCCAGTAATAATTATTGGGTTGGGTCACGTTATGATCTGGCCAAATTTACATAGCAAGAACACCCACAAACGAAACATAACCACACATTGATTTGTCCCATGGACAATAATTTCACGCGCTAACTATGCATTGTTTCAGCTCACTGACTGGTGACAATTCAATTAGTCTGGCAACGTCGGGTGGTGGAGGTCCTTTAGACACAAATTTGGCCAGATCATTACGTGTCTTAACCCAAACGAGTTATGAATCATATTGCCTGCGAAAAATGTGTAAAGAAAATACATTTGGAGATACTGCATTGGCAGGCGCATACGCACAATGAAAAAGCAACGTGTTTACATATCTTTATTTATCATATCCATCCTTTATCCCTCTTTCTCAACATCTTTTTGGCCTCAGATCATTTGTTCTCTACGTTTTAACATCCCTTCGCACGTTCAGTCCACGATACATTCCAAAGGGTAGATTTCCAACAATAAAATCTTCGTACAAGGTCGAAGTCCAATAAAGTCACTTGCATTTTCCTTCAACTCATACGAGGGGGGGGGGGGGTATGGGAACCGGTGGAGGGGACATTCCTGAAGTTCTGGGTTAAGGGAGGTTGGAGAGGGTGGTGACTCAGGAATGGACCTCACACCTTGGATAATGGTTGATATCAGTCAATAAGAACTGAATCACTGAATTTGCATAAACTGGCTTAATAGTGAGCGCATTAACCTTAATTACATCCAAAACAAGAATTCAAACCTCAATAGCTGTTAAGATACACACACAGGATGAAAGTATTTATTTCTAATGTTTATTTGTCCAAATGCATATACACAATCCAACCAAAAACATACCAACTTCAAGATGAAAACAGATCCTAGCATGGGCGGTTTATTATTTCCGGGATTTAACAGAGATCGGCGTTCTCTTCACAGACCGTAAAGACACCACCCATGGGTTCATCATGCAGAGAAAGCAACTTTGACAATAACTCCCATCTCGACCAAGCCACTTTTTGGAAACGCGGCAGCCTCCTAACACAAACTCAGATCACAACTAATAATAGCAGTGTAATTTGCTTTAACAAAATGTCAAACTCATAAGTAAAAATACCTATGGATGTAAGCGATTTAAGACACAAAAATATTAACACCCATAGCTTGGTTTTTAACGGAGCAAGTTGTAAACTATGAATTGCCCCATCTCTGCTTAGACCAGTCACACACGACAATTAATTTATTAACGTTGGGCGCAGGCGGTGCATGAAGGCTGCGTGACTTATAATATAGCCATGGTCTGTGTACAGCATTTCTCATTTAAAAACTACAGAATTCAAACAAGCAATGAGAATTAAGTCCTACGCTCTATTAACGTTGCAATATTTAAATTTGTGAAAAGCCTAATACTAATGTTTGCACCACACAAAAAACATATCTAGACATCTCACAGGGTTAATGTGCTCATCACAATCACTCAGTCAGCTTTGTCTTGGCAAATAAGCCTGCATGTTTGGAAGTGTTTAATCAATGAAATAAAGCGACTGCCACATCTAAATGATTGAATTGTCCTTGCACAAGCCCTCTACCCAAAAGATGTCTCTAAATTATATTTATTTTTAAATGCTACAAGAAGTCAATGACATTCCAATCAAGGTAAAATAACTTCATGGCATACAGGATTGAGTGTCAAACATTTTCAACCCATGGTACTCATTCAGTAATGAAACCCAGTGCTAAGGCACAAAATAATGACAACCTTTACCGAGCATTAACAAAGCCGCCTGTTGACATTTGAAGGAGCCACGCCAAGTGCGGCTCACTTGACAACACGTCAATGTTAAGCATACATAAAGCACCCTCATGGCAAAATAACTTTCAAAGAATTTACATTTTCCACAACTTAAAATTAATTTTAGTTACGCATTTTCAGGCACTTGAGTACAACGCATGTGCTGCACAGTTGACATTCATAAATGGCAAAACACTACTGTGACCATTTGGGAAAACTTTGACGAGTGCACTGTATTTCCAGGTAGATAAAAATGTATCTTTGGCAATAATTGTTCACTCTGAACAAACACTCAAATTAAGTTGTTGAATGTGCCAAATTTAACCTACAAGTTGGTATCTCAGTTTTTTTTCGTGGCAACTCCGGTTGACCACCTTTAAGTCAATTTGCAACGAACATTTGTGTCTCCATAGCAACCCTCTATTGATTAGTAACCATCGGAGGCTGGGGGGGGGGTATTCATCAGTGAATGCATTGGTATCCAACATTTAGCACGCACACATACTGCTGGATGTGAGAGGCTGCTTGTGTATTTGGCACCGAGCAATGGCAACAGCAATACTGGTCGGAATGTGTTAACAACGATCTTGCCTTTCCGTTCGCTATAGCAGGGGTCGGCTACCTGCGGCTCCGTAGCTGCGTGCGGCTCTTTCAGGGCCCCTTTGTGATGTAATTTATGAAGGACCGACGTCTCGTATGCACCACAGTGCATTGCGGCTCTTGAAATATGGATTTTTTTTACCGAATTACAAAAAAAATTGGCTCTTGTTATTTTGGTTGCTGACCCCTGGGTTAGAGCATGTGATGTAATATCATCACAGAATCGTTATATTTTCATGACATAGACCACACTATAGCAAAGTAGAAGTTGGATGTAAGCACACCCCTTGGGAGTAACACGAGGGGTGTGCTTGTACGAGTAGATGCCCTTGGTCTTCCACCCACCAGTGTAATGTAAGCATGTGTTGCCTATAACAGAACTGTGTTTATACAATGTGTGCTTATATCCAGATTATACTGTACTGTTTTAGCACAACATTGAGGGTTTTAAGGCATCATGATTTTTGCTATAAAAATAAAACTAAGTTCAACAGGTGAAGACCGAGCTTCCACTTGGAGGGGAATTCTGCCTCTGTTCTATTACCCATTGCATGCGGTAACCTAAGACCGAAGACTACGTATACCATCTAATGGTCGCTTAACTTGATCACGTCTGTGAATGTTTAATGCTGCCCTGTGCTTTAAATACAGACGTTAAGCCCACTGCTTTGTCCCTCTCACTCGAGAGTAAAGGCACTGGTTGAACTTGAGAAAATGCACCTTGTGCTAAATGCGACCTTGGTGATGGGGTTAAGCGATTTCGGCTGGCTGGGGCTAAGTAATTACATTTAAAAATATGCAGTACAAATACAATTCTTACGTAATGCATGAAATATGTGAATTTGTAATCTTGGTGGGAAAAATGTTTCCAGTGACTTTCAGTGACTTAGAAGTCCAAGCTAACAAGTGGCTGTTGCTGGTGTTCTTGTATGCACGAGTGATTTTTACAAACTGTCGCCTTCAAACTCGCACGGCATTATCCACCGTGGCTAAATAATTAAGATTTTTTTGGCAACACAAGGAAATTCCAGTCGGATGGTTTGTGCTTGCTTGTATTTCAAATGGTATTTGAAATGTTAGCAATTTCTTTGCTTCTAAGCTTAAAAAATCCTGAGCCATTCTGTAGCAACTGTAAGGCACAAAATATTTTTTTTAATCAAACTATTTAGAACACATGCAATAAAAAAAACAATGGGCACAGCTGGAAAATATGCATATTTCTCAGGGCAAGATGTCATCAAGGCCAAAGCCGTTGATGAGAGCACACCTTACCAACACTCTCTACCCTCTACCAGATGTCACAGTTGTTCCACAACAGACACATGTCACCACTTCGAGTTTTTGTGTTTGAGAACCTTGAGGTGTGTATGTGTTGCAAAGCATTTTAAAGTATAAAACCACAACAAAATGAGGTCCTGTTGGTAATGTATTTATCCGTATGTGAGCTGTACGCATATCCTTAATTTATTTTAGTCGGTATATCAAACAACCGACTGCTATATCACATGTACGAGTGGCTACCTGCTTTGTTGATGTGACCTTGTGCTTAAAGCAAAGATATGGAATTTAAAACCCAAATACAACAGAACTCAGTTTTAAAGTGGAGGCAAAAACAATAACTCCACCTTGATGAGAATGATCTCATCTGGCACGCAGTGGGCTTCTGTCAGTGATAATTGAGGGTCACCAATAAAACATGCAACTTTGTCAACAAGTGCGTGTGAAATTTGTAATGAAAATCTAATCTGGGTAGTTCCTAACAATGGCACCGTTATCATTGGGCAGTTCGTGATAAATGTACTTTGCTGATCAAATCAATGTGGAGTTCTGGATTGTGACTTTTTGTTTTAAACTAGGAATGCTAGGATTGAATGTCAACCATCGAGATACCAGAGATTGAGGTGTGTAAAAGAAACCCACATTCCAAAATTACCGTAGTGGAAAACAAAAATTAATGCAATGTCTCAAACTTTCTCTTTTAAACGGGACAATAGTGATAGAAAAACCTAAAGGAATTCTCGCAAACCTATGCACGTCACACTCCATGAACCCTTCACTAGGACAGGCGGGTTGGTTTCCTGGTTCTTGACTTGCCATGCTCACTGCCCATAGGTGGCAGGGCCTGTGGCAGGGCCCTTCGGCGGGTTGGTGACGGTCGAGCTTGGCTCCGGGTTGCCATGCCAAGCCGTTTCCTTGTAGGCGAACCACACGTTTCCCGACCACAGGATGAGGTTCAAAAAACCGAACACCTACCACATGCAAACACAAACGTGTGCGCGTACACACACACACACGCGAAGGCACACATTAGAGCATTGTTATATACGTCAGTAAAACTTCCCATCGACTCGTGTTCACGCATTTTGTCAGAGCGGTGTTCATGGCGAGGCATTTCAGATGTCGCTGCAATGTGGTGCTGACGGCCCTCGCGCACATCCAACAATTCTCCTGCCTGGTGTCCTTGATGCAGCCTTGCACCTCCCATCAAAGCGCTTGGATGTCAAGGCTCATGGCTGGATAAAGTGACGAGTCTTACGCACTGAAAATTAAATGCATTTACAGATAAAGATGGGAAGTAAAAGTTTTTGTACAGATACCAACTTTTCACTTCATATTTGTTATCGGCTTTGCCAGGAGAATAAATAATGTCAGGACTGACCCACATAAAAAATATATCACAGAACTACTTGAGATTTTTGTAAGTGACCTCTCATCCACAAAAGGTGTGCAATACTTCCCCATGCGCCCTGTGCGTTTCCCTGTTTTGCCTGCCACTGTTGATGTGTCCTGCCAAAGCCTACTAACTTTTTGTTAACAGTCAATATGATTTTGATTTAAAGCTTTCGTGACTGCAGGGATTCATATTCTTGGTTCTTTCGGTAAAGTCACGTAGAAGGGAAACAATAAAATAATATTATATTATATTATTAAAATAATATTATATTATACTCTTTGGTTCTATTGGGTAAAGTCACGTAGGTGAAAATAAAATAACAAAAAATCACGACGTTTCAGCCACAACACAAGCGGCCTTCATCAGGTGAAGGGACGAGACTGTCTGGAGGACAGCGCTTTCTTTGCCAGGCCGCTTGTGTTGTGGCCGAAACGTCGTGATTTTTTGTTATTTTATTTTCACCTACGTGACTTTACCCAATAGAACCAAAGAGTATGGATCCTAGCAGTCACGAAAGCTTTAAATCTAGAATATTATATTATTTTATTGTTTCCCTTCTACGTGACTTTACCGAAAGAACCAAGAAATTAGTCAATATGATGTCTTGAACTTGCATATCTTCTCTAATCTATGTTCCTCATTCTGTCACTCAATGTCATTTTAGGAATGTGCGTCCCCCATGCTTATTTCTGCAACGTTTAGCTTTTGTTTTATTTTCTTTGCCAGTGTCGGTGTTTCTGATCCACTTCATAGGATGGGTAATATATACTGAATACAAATATTTTAGTGTGGAAGTGTGGAACATTTAATTTCTTCTCTTCAGGTAACCAATGCAACCCCTGGAAAGGATTTACTACTCCTTAATGATAGTTTGCATTTATACATACAACATTAAACATCTGCCGACTATATACACCAATGCAACGATACTTTTTTACGTAAAAAACGGTGAATGTAAGTGTACAAAATGGCCTTATCTTGTAGTCGTCCCTCCTTGTCATTGTTCTATCGCTACGACTATGGTTGCTGTGAATTTCACTCGTAGATTCCTACACCAATGCAGATGACAGATGACTCCGTCGACCAGACTCCATCTCATCCACAGCGTGTTCCACCACCACACTGCACATCTTTTCTCTTTCCACTTCTTCCTTTGCACTTCTAGACTTTGGAATTCCCTCCCATCATCTCTTTTCCCAAGTTCTTAGTAACCCTTTAATCAACGTGGCTAAGTTTTCTATTGGGCCAATCCCTAATGGCAACACAACTTTAAACACATTTTCTATTTACATTGTATCACCTTTACGAGTTATCGTGACCCCATGTTACAGACGGACGGACAGCCGGAGCCAACGAGAGAAATGCACGCACCACGGACACGTTGAGGCTCGACATGATGGCGGTGGCTCCGCTCGTGCAAATCTTCTGCTCCTGACAGATGGAGATGAGCTTGTAGACAGTGTCGGGCATCGTGGAGATCTTGACGTCGGCGAGGCCCTTGGCCCAGGCGGAGGAGCTCACGAGCCACATGAAGGCAAAGAGTGCAGTTATGACGAAGTCCTGTTGGCAGAGCGGAAGAAAAAAAAACCCGCTGGCTCGTGCAGTCTGCTAACATCTCCGTCTTTAAAATCCCCGACAGATTTTTTTTTCCCCCCCATTATTGTTCACTATCTGTGTACTACGCGGCTAATCTGTATGTATGGTGGAACGGTGGTGCCGTGGTTTGTGCACTGGGCTATCAACCCAGCGACCTGCGTTTGATTCCCAGTCACGGTGTGCTCGTGATTTGTGAACTGGTCCTGGGCTCCCACTGCCTTCACCAACTTGCACTGACACGCGTGGTAAAATACGGTCAAATAACCGCCACGGTGTGGGGGAGACCCTCATCCAGCAGCGGATTCTCAAAAAGTCCGTACCACGTACGAGCATATTTTCTAACAACGTCCCTCGCCCTTCAGTTTCTTAATCCTGACTTCAACACTGTAACTTATAGGCTAAAGAGCCAACTCCCCTTGCATCCGTATCTCGTCTAAATTCATCACGCATTTCCATAAATAACATTCGTAACACGTCCGGTACACGTTTTAAATGGAATTTTGTCGTACGCGGTTGCAGTTCCTTCTTTTACACGCCAAAGATCAAGCTGTGGTTTTTAAAACAAAACACCGTAACGTGCGCGTGTGTGTGAAGTTGCCGCCGATGAATGGCCGTGCGTACTATGAGGGGTCCGCGGTACTGCTGGTACTTGGGCTGGTAGAAAGTGTACACGACCAGGGCAAACAATGAGTAGAGGAAGGCAAACACGGCGATGGTCACAAAGAATTCGGCCGACGAGGAGAAGTCGCCATAAAGGTTGCCAACGTCCTTGGGGTTCGCCGTACAGTTGGGCACCAGGAATGTCACTTGGTTTAACCTGCCGGGGGCGTGGCGCATGCAAACACGTGCAAAACACACGTCAAAACACACAACACGTACTACATGTATGCATGTTGAACTCTTTCGCAGCATAGATAGCCAACCATGCCAATCGGAGGTAATACCTACCATGTATTAGTTTGCTGTCATTCTCCCGCGCCTCCCATTAACACGGTTAGCTTCATACTGATTGAAAGAAGTTCAACATACCAACATACAAAACCCACACGTGCGAGAGGGCAACACGACCGCTACAAATGGAACAGGTGAAGTCCACATTTTGTTGTACCATCTGCTGGCAAGCTTGGGTATGGCACCATGACATCCACAGGAAGGGAGTTTCACAACATGTGTGTGATCCACTCTCGCTTTCCACACTGCCGGATTACAGGCCATTAACTCTCTCCACTTGAGACACCCGGTTTAATCACACAGGCGACTGCCTAGATCCTCACCTAATGAGCTCAGCTGTGCCGGCCCGGTGCTCTGACCATTGAGCCACCCGATCAATTCCCAAAATGAGAAAATATGTAAAAAGCAGTGGAGTAGCTGAAAGTGTAATCATTCTCAGCTCTAATGTGCAGTTGCCGTGTGAAAATTAGAGGGGCAAATGGGAGCATGGGTAGGGATGGAAATGGAATTAAGCGAATTGCTCTGCTGTTTTAAATACATCGAAGAGCTCTCAAATATGCTATTCTTTAATAACTTAAACTGCACATTTGTATCAAACTATAGTCCAAAAAAGTTTTCCCGGCTTGATGACCTGGGTGGATTCCTGCCTGGCTGGGCGCCACGCTTCCAAGTGTACAAGCGCGATATCACAGAGATGGCAAGAGAAAGGTGGGTGGAGTGACAGGGCTCAATAGAATAATAAAAGTGTTGCTGGCTGGCCGGCTGGGATAGACGAACGGATGTTCACATTCAAAGTATGGACGGGTTGATAGTTATGAATACAACAGTTTCAACTATTGTGAGCCTACATAACATATATAGGCTTAATGCACTTAATATTCATACAAAGTAAGAATAAGTTTCAGAATAACTTTGTACACAATATACAGGGTAAAATGTATGTAATAATACATGAATACTACATATATGTGCATTGATTGTATTCATATCTTTAAATTTAAGTTAATTTCTTACCTAAATGGATAGCTGAAATCAATCCTTGTCTGGTTGGTCGAGTTATTCTTGCAGTTCACCAAGATTTCAAAATAGCCGGAATATCCACCACAGGTTGCAAAGGCAAAGATAGAAAAAATCTAACAGGGAAAGCAACAAGATCAGGTTACAACACAACCCTAAATACTTTACCAAATCACAGTGCAAATCATACTTTTGTTTCATGCAACCAACCCATGATACATGTTCATACAACACACATCAAGTTTCACATTTATAGAAGTTGTGAACGAAGATCATTGGGAAATGAATCATTAAATATTTATAGAGGCCACCCATATACAATAGGCCAGGTACAGCAAATGTTTCTTAGACCATCAACCACATACGTAACATCAATCAGATTCTGAAAAAAGACTCATGAATATAAAATACAATTACACGCTTTTGTCGAATATGAAAAAGGATTGCTGCACCCACAAGACAGTGAGAGATGGCAAAAGCTTGGGGAGGCCTTCGTTTGTCAGCGGATAGATCATGGATGGTGATGGTGAAGTTTCAATCACCGCAACCTTGTATGAACACGTCATCGCCATCCCTCATGAACCCACAATGCCACAATACTTTTTGCTCTTGCACATGAGCTAATCTCATCGCTCAGACCCCATGGTGGTCATCCTCTTAGGCGTGTTCCTTCCTTTGGCTGCCATTGCATCACCAGTCTCGACCATCCATTATCATTACTGCGAGCGGTGCGTCCTTCCCAAAGCCACCCTCAATGTTCTAAGGCAGGAACAAAACCAATGACACACACATAATAAGTGTGCAGAAAATAATACTTTTAATATTACGGGTATTCACCACACAGTTGGTCGGTCACCCAATACAAGCCACATACATCCACTACAGGGTGCAAACCTTACTAGTTTAAGTGACTAAAAGTGATGCTCACCACTTTTTCTTGCAAAGTAGTATTTCACAATACTGCCTCCTGCTATGATTTGTGAGGTGTTTAATCTATATGTATAAAAGGGAAATTTGTGAATGTGTGTGTCTGTTCGAAATTTTTAGCTTACTTCCCGACATGCAACAAACTTGAAATTTGGCATGTGGGTAGTGTCCAGACTGTAATAAAAATAGACTTTTATATTTTGGGGGAGGCGCAATAATGGATATCTATAAAAAGGACATTTGTGAATGTGTGTCTGTTCGAAATGTTTAGCATACTTCCCAACATGCAACAAACTTGAAATGTGGCATGTGGGTAGCTTCTAGAATGTACACAATGCAAACAGACTTTTGTATTTTGGGGGGGGGGGGGGAAATGACCATGAAGTGTGTGGCGTCAACCCGCATAAAGGACTGGCGAGAATCGATATCTGGTGAGCGTTTGTGCTATCGATTAAACAGGAATAGGCCGATTCTAAAGAAATCTACAACCTTAGATTCCTTTGCGCGATTTAAAGAATTGAATCTTGGCGCGCGAGCGTAAGTTTTTGTTTCCACCGCGCGTTGGGTTTTATTACAAATTTTATTAATGAGGTAATGATCAAAGTTTTCTTTTCATTTGTATATGTTATGTTTTTAAGTTTTGAGACGTTTTTAAAATATATTTTTCCCCCGGGCAACGCCGGGTACTTCCCGCTAGCTAGTTATAAACACAACGCTATCCGATCGCCGATTAACTGGAACTAAACAGTGTAAGCAGGACGTGGCATCTGTCGTTCATGTGGGAAAAGCTCCGAATGATTGCACACGGCCACGAGTGTGAAAAGTGGAGGCAATGTATTGCCCGATGTGTCACTGACACACAACAGACTACACAAGTAAAGTGTACTACTTCAGAAAGTCCGTCACTGCAGACACCTCAACGGGTGCATCATCACAAGCCTGCAGTAGTTTTACTGGGCAATTCAACACGCTTGTCCGCACTCACTATTTATAGGACGTAAAATAGTTTTCAAAAATTACCGCATACATGCAAGGACTTGTTCAATATCATGGCATGCCAATACAAAAACAGGGATATGTAGAACCACCTGCACACAACGATGGTGCCACAATCTCTTCTCCAGAGCTAGAAATCCCATTATTGCATGGGGTTGGCTGCTCAGATTTTCTTTCTCCATATAAATGCTCAGTGCCTCTCCTCTCTCGTCACATCAATTGTCCCGCATCTGGCCATCTCACCCTCGGCCTCTCTCTACTTTATCTGCACTTCACTGGTGTCCTGCATAGCTCTTCCAATTGCATTTTGATTGTCTCTTTCAAAACTTGCCCAAACCATCTCAGTCCTGCCTCCTTTACTTTCTCGAGAATATTAATAATCCCGCTGGCTTAATTCTGCCTCCTTTTCCCTGAGACATTCCCAACATACACCCGTGCATTCTCATCTCCGCCCTTTCAAGGGCACAATGTGGAATTTAAAACAAGACGCAGTTCCTTCAGACACCTCCATGGCAAACATTTTAAACATTGTGCTAGGCACCCAGTGAGAACCAGCATCAGCTGAAAAACAACCAAGGGTGCGATGGCTCATGTGATTTGCTGCTCTGCCAAACTTGTTTCTGGTACTGTGCACAAGGCGATTCCTAAATTGGTTTCAATTATGGTACATTCCAACTGGGGCGGAACGGTGGTGCAAAGGTAAAGCAAACTGCTCTTTGAACCGGGCCGATGTGCCTTTGAATTCTGGACACAGCTAACCTCAGTGTCGAGTGATACCAGAACAGGTTCTGGGTCCTCCCAAATTCACCGATCAGCGTGGTGAGCCAGAAGACTTTGGGAGGCCCTCATCCAGCTAACAAAAGGACAGCACGTGTACAAGTTCATTGAAAGTGCTCTTTGTGCGCAGTATATTACACATGCATGTACTGTATACAAAACACCAAACCTTGATGATTGCTGTAAAGGGCTGTGTAGTAATGTGTTTAAAGATGTTTGAGAACTGAATAATGTGAAAGTTTGAGGCTGGAGGTCTCTAGACGTTTAAGTAAACATTTGTGTCCGACTGATATACGTCTTTATAAACATACAGATTCAATTCTATATAAGCAGTGTATATTTTTCTTGCAATGTGCAGAAAGCCACAACACATTCGGGAAATAAAACTGCATAAAACAGGGACAGATGCAGAGTTTACACACACAGATGACAATGTGATATTGAAACAAAGTGTCAGTAAATACCTTAGCATTCGCTTTTACTAATCTAACGTTATGCTGGAAAACGTGACAAAAGTATTCTTAAAAGGTTTTTGTGAAGTGAGATTACATCACACACAAACAACTTTACTGTCTTCATACAAAACACACAAACCGGGAAGATGTGTCACGTATAAACAATACTTTGAATAGACTCTGAGAATAGGAATATATTTGCAATGTTTGTAAAGACCCCTGTCTTGGTAACGAACCACATTTTTTCTCTTTCCCCGATTGTGCTGCCGGCCTCATGTCATGGGGTGTTAGAAATATCAACCTGGAGCTAGCAGAAACAAGTGTGACATCATCACCTGCTAGAAAACAGCCTCTGGAAGATGACATCATAAAACAAAGTTTGAGTCCATTTAAATGACTCATGTATAATTAGACGGTACACATTCTGACACAACTGGCATTTTCTTTATGTACTGGGCATTTATGAATGCAGTCGTTGGTGACGGGGCTAAAACCAACAATTGGATACGCCTGTAAAACCGGTTTAATTGACTGTTTGAAACTCCGATCTGCTCCTGCAGCAGTGTTGGCTGAGTGCTTTGACATCACATTGGGTCCCTGCTGCTGGTGCGGATAAAAGGTCGGTTCGAATGACTTCAGAAGTAGTTGTGCAATATCTAATTTGTGTACACTACAATGTAAATGTGTACACAGTGGTTGACCTTAAAATACGAGCAGCTGATGCACTCATGCACATTTGAATTGGTGGAAAGTTGTTATCCTTTTTGGGGAATTAGGCCATGCAAGACCCCCAAATATAAATGTATTAATTAAAATGTTAATGTATTAACCTCAAGATAAGATGCCGGGCCAGACTATGGTGGGTACATACATCTTGGTTCACACTGCGATTTTGTGCCAAAGCAACCACAGTTATCATTTACCTATTTGGGTTGTATAGATGTTGTGCATGTGATCAAGCCTTTATAACGGATGAGAAACCCACCCTAACAGCATACAAATGCAGGCTGAAAAACTATACGTTTTAACAAAACGTTGCAAAAAGCTGTAAAACATACACAGCTTTGGTGCATTTGCAAGAAGTGTGTAGTGGTCCTGTTGTGTTCGGTCAACATCAGCAGTAATGCAATGATGGACAACTGTCCTCGTGAGGACTCATCAGCACTGTAGTCACTGCCACATGGGGCTCTTTATGCCAGAAATGGTAATTAAATGTAGGAAATTACAGAATAACTTAATAAAGGCTTGACACTTGCAGCTCGGTATAAATGAGCAAAGCAAACAAAAAATGTAAACACATTTCCTCAACATTTTCCTGTTTCACTGTTGCAATTTACACTACCCTGGTGACTTGAGATCTCATCTGGTAATAAAAAAATAAAGTTGAAATATTAACTAAACAAGTGAAAATAGGATGGTTCACCGAGGAGACTGCGAAGGCTCTGCCATGACATCGGATTGTGTGCAGGTCCTCGGTGGACTCTTACGTCCACGGACTCCCGGTTGGATCGCGGTGTCTTTGGGTGGCCTTCGCCTATGAGCGGAACTACAAGCGCTCACTGCATGAACACATACACTATACGACTGGACAGCGTATTCTTAGCTCTTTCGGTAAAGGCACGTTGAAGGGAAACAATGAAATATATTGTTTTATATATATTTTATTATTTTATTGTTGAACCTTCAACGTGACTTTACCGAAAGAGCTAAGAATGTGAATTACTGCATTCACGAAAGCTTTAAATCAAGACTGGACACCTGTTAAAAAAACGCTTGAGAGCTCATCTGATTCCTCGAGTCTAAATAAAAATTCTGATACTCTTCACAAAACATTATCAGCATCACCCCCCCGATCTCACTCTAGACATACACCAACACTTTGTATATATATAAAACCATTAATGGCTTTTATTATCAATCCACTGCTGGATGCAGGCCTCCCCAAACCACCACCACCATCTCCCATCATTGTGCGATGTAGACGCCTCACCTAGCACCTGCATGGTGGACAGTCTCAGACACATTCCATTGCTTAGTTGGGACTCCATCACTCGATTCTTGATCATTGGCCAGCATTACTTTTAGAGATGTGTTCTAAGGCCACTTTCAGTCTTAGTTATGCCTTTAACCTATCGTTGATTTATGAACCATGCGTTCCTCATCCTCATTCCAAGCATGAACCTCTGCATGCTTTTTTGCACACTTCTAAACTTTCGCTGAATTGTATGGTCACTGTCCATGTCATCGCGGGTAAATATACTGACTAAAAACTCTATTGAGGATATGCGTGTGTTGCTTTTCATGATCAAGTTCAGTTTTCCCAACGCACTCCATGTTATCTGCTCTGCCCCGTCACTTCATCTGTGTAAGACTCATCACACTCAATCGTGTTGCGCTCCAAAAAACACATCACAGGAAATTACATTCTTAACAAACGTTGCCCTCTGTTGTTGAAAAAAAAAAACATCTGACCAGGACTAAAACAAGAAGCCGGGAGACCCCTATGTTTCACCTTTAGTGATAACCTCACCATAAAAGTCTCAGAAGTGTAAACAATGTAAATGCGAGCGTGTTGTCTGCGAGTGTATATTCTGCCTTGTGCTGTGGTGAGCACAGCGCACTGCCCTCGACTACCGGCGGGGCGGGTGGGGAAGCCTCGGCGTGGCCTAGTCGCCCTGCCGGAGGACACTCACCCACTCCAGCAGCTTGATGAAGCCCAGAGGCTCCCGGACGACGCCGAAGAACGAGCTGGCAGACTGTGCAACGGGGCGGGGGGGGGGGGAACAGACGCAACGCACGCACATCGACAACAGATGTTGTTGTTATTGCAAACGCGAGGCGACCGGCAAGAAGTAAACTTATAAGTTGGGTCGAGTATCGCGGTTATCGCGAGATGGCGACGACGCCTTCTGATGGCCTTCGTGCAGCAGTGGATCGACCACGGCCTTTGCTGCCGAGAGGGTTGGGATCGCGTCGCCTCCTTATCCAGCAGTGGATCGAGCACGGCTGAGGGGGGACCGCGGGGCGAAAGGGAGAGTTCCCAGCAACGCAGCGACAACCCCAACAACAACAGCAGCAGCAGCACACCTGAGCGGCGTCCATGGCTGGGGCGGTGAAGGCGGAAGAGTGGAGGGAGGAGCACGTGAGCAGTGCGTGGTCAGCCCCGGTGCAGAGGGGCGCGTTGAGAAACCACGCGGTGTAGAACGGTGCAGTGTGGGTCGGTGAATTATGGGTCGGTGCAGTGTGGGATCGGTGCAGTGTGGGTCGGTGCAGTGTGGGATCGGTGCGGTGTTCATAGTTCATGGTTCCATTTATTTGGTATAGCCCTGTGGGCCATTCGGCTCTTGAATCGGTGCAGTGTGGGATCGGTGCAGTGTGAGGTCGGTGCAGTGTGGGTCGGTGCAGTGTGAGTCGGTGAATTATGGGTCGGTGCAGTGTGAGTCGGTGCAGTGTGAGGTCGGTGCAGTGTGGGTCGGTGCAGTGTGAGTCGGTGCAGTGTAGAACGGTTTAGTGTGAGTCGGTGCAGTGTGAGGGCGGTGCAGTGTGAGGGCGGTGCAGTGTGGGATCGGTGCAGTGTGGGATCGGTGCAGTGTTCATAGTTCATGGTTCCATTTATTTGGTATAGCCCTGTGGGCCATTCGGCTCTTGAATCGGTGCGGTGTGGGATCGGTGCGGTGTGGGATCGGTGCGGTGTGGGATCGGCGCGGTGTGGGATCGGCGCGGTGTGGGATCGGCGCGGTGTGGGATCGGCGCGGTGTGGGATCGGCGCGGTGTGGGATCGGTGCAGTGTGGGATCTGTGTGTTCCAGTGCAGATCCTGGCATTATAACGCAGCGCAGATGCGGGCCAGGGCGCTGCACTGTGCAGTGGAGTGCAGTGCAGATTAGTACGCTATGTTGTAGTTGTTTCAATGTTGTGCGGTGCAGTGTGCAACAGAGCGTTGTGTTTCAGTGTAGATTCAGTAAGGTGCAGTGCAGACTGCATAGCCTACCATACCCGTATCAGTGCTGCCTAGCTTACTACAGACCAATCCAGACCGTATTGGTCACCCCGTGCCCTGATACATCTCAACGCACATCCTACAAAGCCCCATCATCACAAGGGAGAACACACACAAACACATTGACAAATAGTTGTTGCTGGTATCGAAACGTCTGTACGCCGCATGGCACTGAGAACTCGATTTCCCTGCACAAGAGTAATACTGCTTAACCGTATGGGTTGACATCTATGACACTATCTTCATGTGAGGCTTTCGTGACTGCAGGAATCCAAACGCTTTGGTTCGTCACACGGCGTCACAAAAAGTCAGACCCCCCCCCCTGAAATATGACGTCACAAAGCTCTCCCCCCCCCCAAAATGCTTCAAATCGCTTTAAACTATTGTCATTGTATTTTTCGATTTAAAGCTTTCGTGACTGCAAGGATTCATCTTCTTTGGTTCTTTCGGTAAAGTCACTCCAGCGCTGTCCTCCAGACAGTCCTCCCCTTCATCTGATGAAGGCCGCTTGTGTTGTGGCCGAAACGTCGTGAGAATATTATTGTGTTATTTTATTTTATCAATTTATTATTTTATTCTCATTCTACGTGACTTTACCGAAAGAACCAAAGAAGATATTGTCACTGTAGTGTGTAACTAATGTGGCGCTGCACTCTGATGTTGTAGGAGAAAACATTAAAAAGTATATTTAATTAGAACGTGTTGTCCATATTGATTTAAAGTTGCGCATTTTGATGTGACGTCACATTTCTCACCCCCCCCCCCCGTCACACATCGTCACAAATTTCTCTACCCCCCCCCTCCCCCCCCAGGTGCGTGACGTCATTTATGTACGGCCCCGTACAACCAGAAAAATTAATCCCAACCGTGAAAATCCATGTTTCTCTGCCTGTGTGCATGCATAAGCGGTGACTTCCACTTGGGGGCATCTGTCCACTGCAAATCAGAGCACAGTTGGTGACAACTTTTTCACGAGACATTGGAAAGTGTGGCAAGAGCGTACGACGATGATCTATGGTACTTCATAAAACCCCTTAGCATTCAAGTGGAAATTGTATTAAACAATTGAGACATTGCTGTGAACGTTCCTGGCATCGGAATCAGGGAAATATGCTGTTTCACACCTCGGTCGAATATTTCCCATCCTCTCACTAAACCCCACACGAGTGCGAGTCCTGCTCCATGCCAATAGTGGTGTGAAGGCAGGGTTGATGGATCACACAGAGATGGAATCCCCATGCTGTCTATGACTATTGAGACACCTGTAGTTGATGGTACAGTACGTATCTCTCTGATGCAAGAACGTCATCTCATTGCATGCATGCCTTTTTCTCTGGGGATGGTAATTTCCACCGCATATTAGACTTTCTAAACACATATCAAACTTTATTTAAAAATCGTTCTGACACTCAACAAAGCCTGCATGGGATAGCATGATTATCTATGCACTGTTATACTATTCTAGAGTATCTTATTGTAATGCGGTATTTTACATATCTGACCTTCACACACCCACCAGGAGCATTTAACCACCCACACCCAATGCAGTATTCGTGCACTGCGGTGAAACTGCCATTTTCTCCTGATGTTCACATGCCTGGCCTTTCTACATATCGGGCTGTACTTTAGTCTCCAGCGCATGGGGTAATGTGATGTTGTGCCGTATTATCCAGTGTTCCCAGTGAGGCGCCATGCGTTGTATTACTGCAAAAAATATGTAGAGCACTTTGGCAGTCCACTGCTGGATGAACGCCATATCGGTCAGTGAGAGTTGATGAAGGGGTAGTGGCCGGGCTGGTTCAGATAACCCTTGTCACGAATTTTATCCACGGCCCAGATTCATAGCGTAGTAGTGTGCTAACCACTACCCACCACCGCTCCTGATTTTACTGGATGATGCCATAAAGTAAATTCACAATAGCACACGGATAAAGACAAAGGTCGTGGTTTTATGCGGACTCATAGAGGAATGAACAGCCAATCAGCCACTTCAGGAGCACAGCTAGAATCTCCGATGAGCACCGTTGGTTATGTGCGGTGCGAAAGAAGTTAAACGTTCAGCTACTGAATGAGGGCCCACAGGCTAGAAGGGTCTCAGGTGCCGGGCTAGTGGACAGGGGGCCCCATTTTGATTCCCTGTGCACCAGGGCCCATGCCAAGCCCACTACCACCACTACACCACTGGGCCACTTTCAATCGCCGTGCCCCCGCATGCACCCACCCAGCCGCTTGCTCGCACCGATCATTCCTCTCCTCTGTTCGCGCGGCGAGCTCACGCGCGTGCCCTTAAGCTGCACACAGTCGGTACGGCCAGAGGGAATTTCCACATACCTTGCAAAACACAAGCATTGGCAAACACAGCCCCGCTTTGAACTTTTTTTACGGAGTTGCAAAATGAGTGTTTGCTCGGCTTCTCTGTGCGCAGCCGGTGGCCGCGCTTGAAGTTTCACTCGCTGGATTTCCACAGGTGGATGTATGTGTGTGTGGGCTCGTTGTGGCCGTGGGGTAACAGAAAGCCAAGGTCCGACGGTTTGACTCCAACCTCCGCACAAAACGGTAGCGGTGGCGCACGTATGGAGTGTGCAGGCGGTGCAACTGCCCCGGCACCTAAGGGGCGTCGAAGATTTGGGGTAAATTGAGAAAGGTGGTTAGATGCCTTGCACAGGGGCCCAGGACAACCGGGCTACGCCACTGAACAATAGAAGCGTAACAATACAATTGAAGCGTGACAATACAATAGAAGCGTGACAATACAATAGAAGCGTAACAATACAATAGAAGCGTGACAATAAAATAGAAGCGTGACAATACAATAGAAGCGTGACAATACAATAGAAGCGTGACAATACAATAGAAGCGTGACAATACAATAGAAGCGTGACAATAAAATAGAAGCGTGACAATACAATAGAAGCGTGACAATACAATAGAAGCGTGACAATACAATAGAAGCGTGGCAATAAAATAGAAGCGTGACAATAAAATAGAAGCGTTACAATAAAACGATTCGGGTTTGCGTGGCCCGTGCAGTTGGCTGTGTAGCTGGCAGAGGGTACATTCACTACTCGGTACCCAGTGGAGTGACGATTCATCGAACCAGTGGGGAGGTAGAGAATGATTTAGTTCCTGTTTGGCAAATGAATCAATGTGTCTGCTGTATATAACTCTCACAGAAAGTACACCGCAGAGAGGTCTGTCAGAGAATTACTTCTGAGATCCACTGAGAAGGATGCATGAAACAATGCACCCTGCTATCGAGATGTTTTATTCACATGGCAATCAATCCAATAATTTAGTTTTTACAATTCTGAAAAGTACAATATTCTATATATTATAAAATGCATCACCCGATGAGATGACATCACTGTGTCAGAGAAGCGGCCCAGAAGATGATATCACAGACCTACCTCTGAAGTGACTTCTGTTGACCTCTTCATCTATACTGCAACCACACCCTGCATACGTGTTCAACGCATACAAAACACTCAAAGGAAGCTAAATTCGTTAATATACAATCAACCGTATATACTTGAGAGCCCAATTTCTTCTCAGCTCAGCGCACTAACTCCTGACCCACCCGGCCTCCTCGACGCATATTTAGAGTTGGGGCATTTGGAGGGTCGGTAGGAAATGGAGTGTCTGAAAAAACCCCACACGAGGGGAGGACACTCAAACTCTCTACAGATATGTGAGCAATCCTACTTGCTGTACTGCCTCCTAAAGCCACCTTGTTTCCCTACCAGTGGGTGTCTAACACAATGGTTCTTTACATGGCCCATGACATTTGCCTCCAAGTCAGTGGATGGGTGATGTCTGTAGCCATTTCAGGTTAAAGGCAAAGGTGCAACCCTGCGATGTCTTGCTCGGGCCACTGTTCGCAGAGGGGTCTCTACTTAGAGGGAGTGATAGAGAGTCTCTCTAGAGGGTATTTGGCCTACTCTTCGACGTTGGCCAGATGTATTGATTTAGATGCAGGCACTCACAATTTACCCCACTATACACGACCTGCCAAATCGCCTAGCTGTGGAGTAACCATACATCCGGTGCTTCTGGCTCAACAGAGGTGGGGAGATGTATCTGTTTCTTTATTGGTTTACTTCGGCCACAGGTAAAAACCATTGGACAACGAATGTCCATTTTCGATGGGCACTCGGTTACACAACAGAGACGTGGTTACTGCAGCACAGAAAAGCCCACGAACAAAAACAATCCGAAAACTGTGTGCAAGGTCAAGTTCCGAATGGCAAGACCAATGTATCGGCACGGTGCGACTGGCACCAAGAACACCGCGATGCGGTTTCTGGCCCTGCCACGTGTTGATTGGTCCCACAATGTCCGACGATTCTCGATTGTTCAACCAGAACCCCCCCCCCACCGCCACTCAGTGACAGTCAATCGAATCGGGTTGTCGTGCCAGGGGCAAAAACACCCCCCACAAATCTTCAACGCTCTTCTTTCCGATATCAGGAAGCCGCTGGAGCGATGCACATTTAAATCTAGATTGAAATTTCATTTCTTTAGAACTGCTTTTTGTGTTTAGTTTTGTCGTCCTTCCCCCGGTACCTCCGATTAGCATGGTTGGCTGCGTCGGGTACCAGAGAAGTTCAACATCCATACATGCAATTGATTTGGTTTTTCAGCGAAACCCAAGGGACTTGCACCATAGTTGCGACTGCTGCGCCGGGAAATATAATCTAACCAGCGACCCCTGGAATTCCAATCCAGCGTGCTCACCGCGGTTACAGCACTGTGGCGACAGATTGCGTAGTCCTTGAACATGCATTATTTGTATATAAAACATTGCTATCCTTCATGGTTATCTTCACGTGAAAACCAACACAAGTTCATGTTGAGCGTGCATTTCTTGTGATAAAGTTTTATTTTTTTCAAATTACCGTAAGTCGTTTTGCAATACGCATATTCTCTCGAAGACATGCCCTAACATACATTGACTCCATGTGCTGAATCATTGTGCAAACAGCAGCATATCTAGCAACATTGTTTTGTATCTTTAAAAAAATAGCTCACTAGAATCAACACGTCCTTTAAAAAAACACCTTCCACGTTCATTTTAAACATTCAGCCAACTTAATAAAACGGTGTTTCATATTATAACTCTTTTTGACAGTCCAGAAATGCTACATTTTGTGAAATCACCATCATGATCGGACATTATCTATCTACTGCTGGATGAAAGCCTCCCCTTGTCACCATCTCTGACAGTCAGTGACGGTGGTGACCGCTCATGTGGGGGCCCTAAACGTAAACTACTTCTGTTGCCCCTCTCTCAACTTACGGACTCCTCGAGATAACAGAAGAAATGTAGACACTCGACAGCGATATCGTGACAAGAGAGAGACGCAGACGAGAGATGCATTACACAAGCGACAAGATTTAGTGGAACAAGAGAACAAACATACAGACAATAGGGAAGAGACGGATTCATTCACTTTTATTAATATCAATGCCATTGTTTACATTTATCAGCATTTGAAATTAGTTGATATTTGGTTCACCCGATGTTGTTGTTGCTGCTGCTGCAGCGGCAGCATGATTCCGAGGCCCCTTGAGCCGAGTGTCGCTCCTCCCGCCCGCTCAGTCACGCGATGCCACAATTAATCTCTCGCTCGAGCGAATGAGTCAATCGCATCGCTCCATCTGCGACCTAGCACGGGGTGAAACGGTGCAGATTCAATACCCGCCTTCCCATTAGGTTCCTCTGCAAGTGAACGGGCACGATGTGTGTGTGTGTGTTGTCTGCTTCGGCAACATTACAACACCACGATGACTCTTTGTTTTTAAATCGGCGTGCGTGCGGGGTTTAAATCGCCGACCGGGCGATGGTCTTCTCTGCAAGGGTGCTGCTGTGCAAGGGTGCTGTGTTCATCAGCACTCATTGTCCGCAGAAAACTTCGTGCAAAAAGAGCCCGCTCTGAAGCGTTGCAATGAGCTCATCGCAGTCTGTGAGTTTGAATTTGCGATTTTGGCTGCCCTGAGCCCTGGGGTTCTACTCCGGATGTCGAGTTTTTCTAAAGACCCAAAATAAACAAAACGAATAGAATGAATATCGTTTCCCTTTCCTATTCGCCTGCTTACCCTGGAAGATATCTCACCCTTTGAGTGTGCGTCTGGTTGTACGCGTTTCATGCCGGGGGAGGGGTTTGATGCAGTTCTGCGTTTAGAGTGTATCGTGCCATTGTCCGCACTCTGCCAATGTCCTAGCGACCCGCGTTCGATTCCTGGCAAGGAAGGAGAACGCCCTCCCCATGCCGACTCAAGTCTTGGTGCGTTGTTTGACCTGTCCCAAATGGTGTTAGCCTTGGCCAGGGAATCGAACTCAGGATGCCGGGTTTAGGAGAGCACCACGGTACGCAAATCCAGCGCAGTGGATTTGAGTGCTTGATTCGTCAGGGCGGATACTTGCCGGTCGGATATGCAGCGTCGTGCTGTACACTGCTGGGCCTGAGAGCAGAGATCTGCACGTGGCTTCGTCGTGAAAGTGGCAGAAGGATGCATCGCTCGGACACCCTGTGGCTGTGACCACGAGTTGTATCGCAGGAAAAGGAACACCCTGTCCTGGCATTCGGTGACATAATGCCTGCCCGCCTTGCAACAACAACACAAATACAACAAAAATTCCCATTTCCTTCAAGGCCCTGATACACAAGCAGTGCAGTTCCCGAAGGGCTCTTATTGTAAATGGAATTCCTGAGGACAGGAACTTAGCAACTCAACCTCCGTCCGCACGGCCACCACTAAACACATAAAATCCCTTTGCTAAGTCCCCCCCCCCAGGGAGGATTCCCATTTATTTGACAATGCTACGCGGATTTCACATTTAGCACATTTTTGAGTTGGCATAAAACTAAGCATTTCTGGCAAATATTTCGCTTTCATTGTTTTAGGATTTTTTTAAAAACTTTTTTTCTTGAGTAGTCACCCCAATGTGTTGTTAGTTTCGCAGTGAACGTTACAGGAATATTTTGTTTGCATTGTGCGACTTATCAGCGAGATTTTAGGAGCGAAAATAACAAGGCGGAGCGGTGGCTCAGTGGTTCGCGCGTTGCGCTATGGAGCCGGAAACCCGACGTTGATTTTCTTTGGCCACGGCTAACGTGAGCGGCGAGAGATGTCTGAAGGGACACTGAGCCACCGCCTCCATTGAGACTGCCATCGGTGTGGCAGCCAGAGAAGGGAACACGGCAGGAAACACCTCTGCCAGGGACATGGAGAGCTGAAATCGGCTTGCGTGCAGGTGCTCGATGGATTCCTGCATAAAATGACCGTGAGAAGATGGCCATCGCTTGGGGAGGCCTTCCGCCAGCTGGGCATTGATCATAGATGATGATGGACCACTTTCACCATTGACCGATGGAGCCTTATGCAATCTGTCCACTTCTCGTTTTGTGGATGGAAGGTCGCGGAGGAGATAAATCCACGGCCGGCAGGGACTTGGCTCCGCCGTGCTCTTCGTGAGAGGTGGTGGTGGGAACATTGTATGGGAAACCCAGTTACTGGCTCCTTGGACTTATGCACTTGGTTTTGACGACTTCCTATTGGCCCCTTGCAAGAAAACCTTCCAATGCCGTGGATGGTCAATGATGAAAGTTGTCCTAGGGGGGGTGGGGGGGGGTATCCAATACTGCTACAGGGACTTTCAGGACTGTGGATGTTTCACCAAGCGAGCAGGGGGGGGGGGGCCCATCTGGATTTTGTCCCACGCCGTAATTTAGGCCCAGCGTGTGCCCACCTGTGTCCATATAAGGCAGCGGTTTAAGACCTCAGCCCCTTCCTTACCATCCCAGGGGCCGCTTTTCCCATGCCTACCGCTCAGCATGTCGACCCGACACACGGCGTCCATTTTATAGCCCGAGATCTAATTTGGTGAATGGAGACAATTGACAGAATGTATAATAAAAACACGGATCGTGGGAGGGCATGCAACTTAACAGTTTGAGAACCACTGCTCTCCGAATCACTGAACTCACAGACAATCCAGATGTGCGCTGACCCAAATGTTCGCTTAAAAATATCACCCTACTTGACCATCGCGAGCGGTGGTGCAGCAA
Source organism: Petromyzon marinus (assembly GCF_048934315.1). Taxonomy (NCBI): domain Eukaryota; kingdom Metazoa; phylum Chordata; class Hyperoartia; order Petromyzontiformes; family Petromyzontidae; genus Petromyzon; species Petromyzon marinus. The sequence continues at coordinate 1,046,520 of NC_133696.1, read as the reverse complement.
TTAGCGCACTGCGCTATGAAACCGACGATCTAAACCTGGCGTCACGAGTTCGATTGCTGGTCATGGTTTGCATCAGCGGTGAGCTATATCCGAACCAGTGCTGCACCCATCCCATTCATCAACCATCGCTGCCCAACGTGGTGAAGTATGGTCAAATAACCCCCCCCCCCACGACCGATACTGTATGAGGAGGCCTCCATCCAGCAGTGAATTGACAAAGGGCGATGCATACAAACCATCGTAACCACCCGACAAATGATCTCTTCTTCATAAGCAATTCTCACTCTCACGAGTTAGGAAAAACTCATGCGCAGTAATGGATTATATAACGTCGAACTTGCGTCTGTCCTTGGAATTATTTATTCGCAGTATGTAGCCAATCTGGGCACATGGCATCTTACGTACAATACGGTATTTGCGAGTGCAGCCACAACTTCATTGCTCCAGTTTGTGTCTTCGAGTTTTGGGGGCGGCCCTTTGTTCAAGTGCCTGATAGCAGCATAGCCCCATTCTGCAGTTCGGTTGCTCTTGAGTGATCTTTGCGAGGGTCATCTTGCCCATGTTACAGACAGACGGATGTAGCTCGTGCATGAGTCTCTTCACCTTCATTGGAATGCGTTAACAATTGAGCTCTACCCTCTGTTGGAACTTCACAAAGGCTTGGGGTTCGGGGTTAGGGTTTACCCAGCGCTATGTGCCTTATCTCCAAAATAAGCAATGGCATGAATGTGCAATATCTCCAAAGTAAATAGTGATATAAATGTCAAACAGCAACGCATATCTCATTTAGCGATTAAAGGGCTTAGAGCGGATGACAAACTAATATCTTAATTGCATCACATGACCTCATGATGCACAATGGGAAAGAAAACATGTGTAGCACAACATTTTGTCAAGGCGGAATTATAAATCCGTGAATGATTTCCTTGTCCCAGTGTAAAGATTGCCACAACAGACCAAATGTTGAATACTTGCTGCCTTAAATGTTCAGGTCCCGACTGCAAAAAGAGGTGGCGAGTGCAACAAAGCTCGTTGTTGTACTATACTTCTCCCCCCCCCCCATGTCTATGCTCACCATCTTCAACAACCCACGCTCAGCAGAGTGGTGAAGTATGGTCAAATAACCCCCCACGAGCCGCGCGGGGCGTGGGAAGACCCTCAACCAGCAGTGGATTTCTGCCGAGGGCTTTACATGTGCAGTCCACGGGCTCTCATCCTGTGTCTCCCCTTACAGTGCCATTCTCACACGTGAATGCGATTGACCGAGATGGAATATAATGAGGGCCTCCTGCCGCTGGACCCGTCAGCTCCAACTCGCGACGATCGACGCGGTCAGCAGGTCGCGTGCGGCGGGGTCAAGTGTGGGTAGCTCCCACCTCTTACCAAGACATGGGGCCAGTGTGGGAGGAGTAGGCCAACATCGCCACCCGCGAGGGATGTTCTCTGGGACTCCCTCGCGTAGATCCATCTCCGTTCGGCAGCAGCGACCGCGGCGCCTGCATCCATCATTTCACATTCGATTATTATTATCAGCGTGGGAATTTTGTCAAATCCGCACATCTTTGCACATGGAGGGGCGTCTCCCATTGGCGCTGGGTTTGTTGTAAGAGCGTTGATGTTGTAAGAGCGTTGATGCTGTAAGAGCGTTGATGCTGTAAGATTTTTGATGCTCGTGCAGTGTTTCCTTTGGGGCTATGCCGAGGACCCACGTTTGACCCTTCCTGCAATGCTTCAAAAAATTCACAGCGCCTCTCGGCTTTACGATGGCGGCGAGTGATTGATATCCGTGAACTTGCCGCGCAAAAAAATCACCACGCGGACCGCACATTGTTACAATCGTTCAGTGGGACACGGGTTACGAAAAGGAGCGTTTATGCAAGTGGAAATTTACGGCATAAAATGCCGAAATGAAAGGCGATCAATCGTAATGTTCGCGTTTGCTTTAGCGATCGCTATCTGGGTTACTCAAAAACGGACAATGCAATTCGTATACTTTATTCACAATAAAACAATCGTAGACTTTAACTTAAGCGCCTCACTTTGTGTAAATATGATTTATGGGATGCTGCCGTGCAGCAACTGTAAGCGAGGTCGCCGGTGCGATTCGAGCAACATAAATATTCTGATTCTGGAAGTCCTTCTGGGAGTGATTTTTTTTCAGCACCTTTGCTTCAATACAAGCAACACCATCGACCGGTGTCCACCTTCAATGTGTGCACAGCAGAGTCAGGCGTGCTTCAGCCAATGCTGGTGAATTGCCAGATGACGTACAATGGAAAGGGCCCCTCTCGGTTAGACAGGGCTCCTAATCTCACACGAAACGATGCATTTGATGGCGTGGATATGTGAAAGTTGGTTTTATGCGCTCGTAACAATTTAGAGGGGAAATGGAGCGTTTCCTTCCCCGACTACCTGAGCCAAATGCACCCAAGAGGTGATCTTTGGGGGGGGGTTGGGGGTCTTGTGTCCGCGTGGCGTCACCTTGCAGACTGAGGGTCGAGCGGGCTGAGTGTCCGTGCCATTGTTGTCTGGGATTCAAAGCAAACACAGCGTGAAGTAAAACGGAACATTGAGGAAGCAGCAAGGGTCCCAAAGGAGTCACAAGGAGGTCAGTTAACACTCGAACAAGTTAACACTCGAACAAGTTAACACTCAAACAAGTTAACACCCAAACAAGTTAACACCCAAACAAGTTAACACTCAAACAGTTAACACTCAAACAAGTTAACAATCAAACAAGTTAACACTCAAACGGTTAACACTCAAGTAAGTTAACACTCAAGCAAGTTAACACTCAAGCAAGTTAACACTCAAGCAAGTTAACACTCAAACAGTTAACACTCAAACAGTTAACACTCAAACAAGTTAACACTCAAACAAGTTAACACTCAAACAGTTAACACTCAAACAAGTTAACACTCAAACAAGTTAACACTCGAACAGTTAACACCCGAACAGTTAACACCCAAACAAGTTAACACCCAAACAAGTTAACACGCAAACAAGTTAACACTCAAACAAGTTAACACTCAAACAGTTAACACCCAAACAGTTAACACTCAAGTAAGTTAACACTTGAACAAGTTAACACCCAAACAGTTAACACTCAAGTAAGTTAACACTCGAACAAGTTAACACCCAAACAAGTTAACACCCAAACAGTTAACACGCAAACAAGTTAACACTCAAGTAAGTTAACACTCAAGCAAGTTAACACTCGAACAGTTAACACCCAAACAGTTAACACCCAAACAAGTTAACACCCAAACAAGTTAACACGCAAACAAGTTAACACTCAAACAAGTTAACACTCAAACAGTTAACACTCAAACAGTTAACACCCAAACAGTTAACACTCAAACAGTTAAAACTCAAACAGTTAAAACTCAAACAGTTAACACTCAAACAAGTTAACACTCAAACAGTTAACACCCAAACAGTTAACACTCAAACAAGTTAACACTCAAACAGTTAACACCCAAACAGTTAACACTCAAACAGTTAACACTCAAACAAGTTAACACCCAAACAGTTAACACCCAAACAAGTTAACACGCAAACAGTTAACACTCAAACAAGTAAACACTCAAACAAGTTAACACTCAAACAGTTAACACTCAAACAGTTAACACCCAAACAGTTAACACCCAAACAGTTAACACCCAAACAGTTAACACTCAAACAGTTAAAACTCAAACAGTTAAAACTCAAACAGTTAACACTCAAACAAGTTAACACTCAAACAGTTAACACCCAAACAGTTAACACTCAAACAAGTTAACACTCAAACAGTTAACACCCAAACAGTTAACACTCAAACAGTTAACACTCAAACAGTTAACACCCAAACAGTTAACACTCAAACAGTTAACACCCAAACAAGTTAACACTCAAACAGTTAACACCCAAACAGTTAACACCCAAACAGTTAACATCCAAACAAGTAACACTCAAACAGTTAACACCCAAACAAGTTAACACCCAAACAAGTTAACACTCAAACAGTTAACACCCAAACAGTTAACACCCAAACAGTTAACATCCAACAAGTAACACTCAAACAGTTAACACCCAAACAAGTTAACACCCAAACAAGTTAACACGCAAACAGTTAACACCCAAACAGTTAACACTCAAACAGTTAACACTCAAACAAGTTAACACTCAAACAAGTTAACACCCAAACAAGTTAACACTCAAACAGTTAACACTCAAACAGTTAACACTCAAACAGTTAACACCCAAATAAGTTAACACTCAAACAGTTAACACTCAAACAGTTAACACCCAAACAAGGTAACACGCAAACAGTTAACACTCAAGCAAGTTAACACTCAAACAGTTAACACCCAAACATTTAACACCCAAACAGTTAACACTCAAGCAAGTTAACACCCAAACAAGTTAACACTCAAACAGTTAACACCCAAACAAGTTAACACTCAAACAACGCATTGAATCTGTAACGCTATCCAGCATACAATTGTCTTCTTAAGTAGTTAATTATCAATAATAATGTTCATTATTTCACCGAATGTATTTAATGTTTGATTTTAAGCCAATCATACAAAAATGACAGGATAATCGCCAAAAGAAACTGCACAATCATTCCACGATACTTATTTCGTAGAATATCTCTTTGGAATCGAATGTTCACACGGGCCAAATCAGAAATAATATTAGCATTAATGTTAGTAAATGCAATATGATGTTCAATTATTTTGGTAAAACCGCAGCTTGAACGTTGTAAAGTCATTACGCACCTAAATGATCTGAATGTATCTGCTGTCGAACTTCTTTCGCACCGCACGCAGCCAACTCTGCTAATCGGAGGTGCGGGGGAAGGACAACAAACTAAAGACAACAATAACATCAACAACAACGACGATGACGACTGTAGTTGTAAACACTGCCAATCAGCAAAAAAAGTGTCACATTGACAAAAGACAAATAATTCACTACTTTAGCCCACCGGTGTGTTGAAGAGTGAATCCACAACATTTACAGTTTGAGTACGACGTTTCGCTGGTAAATACGGTTTTTAAAATTTTATTCAGTATCTCAGCGGAGACAACAAACAAAGCAAAGACCGAGGGGCCGCCCCCTCGCTCGCGCCATAAAGGCCCCGCTCGGCCACCGACCCATCCTCTGGACCGGAGTCACCGCTGCCACAGCACTGGAGGGGCAGTCTCCCCTTCCAGTCACGCACACCTTCACTCCCGGATGCCGGCGAGGCCCCCCCCCCCCCCCCCCCGGCCGCCCTAGCCCACCCTGGGCAGCGGCCACTTCCATCGTTCCCTTGCGGCATCGCGCCCCATTTTCACCCGGTCCACCTCCACCACCCTTTCCAACAATCTCCTCGCAACATAACACGTCTCCAACGGGGACATCAGGGACCCCTCCAGCTTCTTCTTTCGCGCTTTCCACAGCGCCTCCTTCGTCGCTCCTATTACAGCCCACACCTGGTCCCTGTCCTCCCTCCCCACCCCCCGAAAGCTCTCCCCACATGACGTCCCGTGCCGTCACCCTCGACAGCGCGAAACGGGCCAGCAACGGCTTACTCCTCCTCCAGACCTCCTGGGCAAAAGGGCACGCCACCATCACGTACGATGCAGTTTCGTCCGCGTTGCAGCCCCTCGGACACTTGGGGGTATGCGCCATTTAGCAGCTGTACAAGAAACCCCGCATCTCCAACTTGTCCCGGACAGCCAGCCATGACAGGTCCCTCTGCTCCTTCGTGAGCGCTGCCGACAACACATTCCTCCAAATCTTCCCGTGCATCTCCCTCCTCGCACCGGCCACCTCGTCACAGGCCTCCTCCTTCTCCGCCGCAGTTCGCACCTCCCTGGGAGCCCACCGGCCCCCCCACCGGTTCAGGCCGTGCTGCCCGACGTAGCTCCCCACCACGTCGCTGACCCAGCCCCCCGGCCAGTCCAAAGGAGAGCTCCTTCCTATCTCAGTCATCCCGAGCCCCCGCAACCGCCACGTCAGCCGGTACCTCATAGAGCTCGCTGCCTTGCCCCGCGGCTCCGCAGAGAAAAACAGCCGCAGCGCGTTGCAGACAAAAGTCGATTGAAGGGTATACCCCACATTTGGGGCACCCCTCCCCCCATTCCCGACCTGCAGACACACCGCAGCCCTCCTCACCCTCTCCATCCCTCCCCCCCAGATAAACCTGAAAATCGCCGAGGTCAAGGCCTTAGCCTCCCTCCCACCTGGCGGGAAAACCTGCGCCAAGTAGTTTAGGGATGGTAATATTTCTGTCTTTACCACCATAATCCTACCGGCCATCGTGAGCCGTCTCCCAGCACACTTACCCAGACTGCCCTTTGCCTTCCTCACCCCCTTCTCCCAGTTATTTTCCCCCATTCTATCCCCACAGAAGAACACCCCCAGTACCTTTATCCCCTCTGTTTGTAGACTCAATTCTGGCGGCCGACCCTCGAAAAGCCTCGAGTCTCCATAAATCATCAGCTCACTTTTCTCCACACTAACCTTCAATCCGGAGGCTGAGCAGAACCTCCCCATCCCCTCCATTGCCCTCCATACCGATGCTACGTCCCTGCATAGCACGGCCACATCGTCCATGTACAGGGTCACCTTTCCTTGCTCCTTGCTCCCCGGTATTACCAGCCCCCTAATCCTCTGGTCATTCCGTATCATCTGCGCCAGAGGCTCCATGCACATGACAAATAGTACTGGGGACATCGGGCATCCCTGCCGCACCCCGGAACCCACTGGAATGATCCCGGAGCGTTCCCCATTTATCAGGAGCCTGGCTCTGAGCCCCCCATAAAGTCGCTCCACCCACTCCACCAGGGGCCCACACACCCCCATCCTCTCCATCACCGCCAGCATGAATTCATGAGAGAGGCGGTCGAAGGCCTTGTCCAGGTCCAGACTTAGGATCCCCAACGGGCACCGCCTCTCTCTCTCGCCTTCAATCGCCTCCCTCAAAATCACCAAAGTGTCCGCGATCCTCCTCCCCGGGACCGCACACGTCTGGTCCGGCCCCACCACCTCACCCACCACCTTCCCCAGTCACCCCGCGACTACCCTTGCCAAGATCTTGTAGTCCGCATTCAGGAGGGTTATTGGCCTCCAACTTCCCAGGTCCCTACGGTCTCCCTTCCCTTTATAAATCAATGTGACCAGGCCCTCCCGCATGTCATCCGGCACCCGCACCTCCTCTAGAGTTTCCCTACAAATTTGCATAATATCCTCTTTCAGGAGTTCTCAGAATTTTATATAGAAGTCCGCTGGGATCCCGTCCGGGCCTGGGGTCCTGTTCTTGTTCAGCCCCTTCACCGCCCCTTCCACTTCTTCCCATCGAATTCTCTCCTCTAGCGCCTCCGGGTTCTCAACCCTCTTCCCCAATGCCCCCAGCAGCTCCTCCCGCCGCCCCCCATCTATCCCTTTCCTCTTATACAAATCCCCATAAAAGTCTTCCGCTACACTAATCATCCCTTCCGTCGTCACCTGTCTACCCCTAGAAGGACTAACCAGCTCCCTCATTTCATTGTCTCCCTCCCTACCCGCCTTAACGAAAAATCTTGTACACTGTTCCCTATCCTCTGTTGCCCTGACCCTCGCCCTATACACTAATTGCCTAGTCCTCTTTTCCAGGACTGAGGCTACCCTCCCTTTCAACTCCTCTATCCTTTCTCCCACCGGGAACCCTAGCTCTAGCAGTCTATACAGCCTTTCTAACCTAGCGTTCCACTGTCTCAATTCCCTACCCACCCCCTTCCTCCTACTATAACGCTGAAAGAACGTCCTTATCCTACCCTTTATCTGCCCCCACCACTCCACCCTCGTGGGGAAGCACACCTGCAGTGTCCTCCAGCTGGTATACGCTCGCGTGAAATCCTCCGCCACCTCCTGATCCACCAGCAAGCCTACATTCATCTTCCACACACCCTTCCCCCTCTTCACCCCACCTGGGATCACAAGCCCCGCCACCACCATTCTGTGATCCGAGAGGGGAAAAGGTTCCACCCCCGCACTTCCCACATTCACCTTGTCGGAGACGAAAATAAAGTCGATACGTGACTGTGTGCCCCCACTCTTATCCGCCCACGTGAACCCTGGCCGCGTGCCATGCACCCTCCTGAACGTATCCACCATCCCAAAGTCCTCCATCAACTCCCTCAGTTTCCTGGAAGAGGAATCTAACTTCCTCCTCCCCTTTACCGACACCAGATCCACCAGACATAACGGGCAGTTAAAATCGCCCCCTACAATGACCTGCCTCCTGGTGGCCAGTAGGCCCGCCAGGCTCTCCCACACCTCCGTCCTGTCCATACATCGTACCGGGGCATACACATTTATCAGCCGTAGCTCCACACCCTGGTAAGATGCATCTACACAGAGGAGCCGACCCGGTATTATTTCCTGGGTCCCTTCCACTCTCATTCCCCTTCTTCCTAGGAGGGTAACCACGCCTGTACATCTGTTCCCGTTGCTGCCAGACCAAATGTAGTGTCCCTTCCATTCGTCCAGCAGAGCCTCCGACCCTAGGGTATAGGGTAGGTGACATTCTTGGAGGAAAATACGTCACGTCTGGTCATCTGCAGCCACTGCATGATTGCCCCTCTCCTTCCCTTCCCCTTCATTCTTCTCACATTAACAGATGCTACAGATATGTCCATGCCGAGGCGTGCATTATTCCGTGTCGGACTCCGGTGCGCGCTCCTCCCGTCTGCCTTTGTCCGCCTTCTCCTTCACCTTTTTTCTCCCCTTCAACCTCCGGGGCTTCCCCCGGTTCAAACGTCCCCCCCCCCCCTCCCGCCCACCTCCACCCAGATTCCCCCGAATCCGGCGAGGATCCTGAAAGGCTCGCATCTTGCTGGGGACTAGCTTCTTTCAGAACTCTGTCCAGCTTCCGTTTTCTCCCCCCCCGATTCCTCCCATGCGTCATCCGCTTCTTCCTCCACCCGCTGCCCCTCCTCGCCCTCCTCCTAGCCCATCACCTCCGCCCAGTCCCCCACTGGGGTTTCCGAGTCCTATTCTCCATCTCCCCTCCCCTCCTCCCCCCCCTCCCCCTCCAGTGGTGGTGGTGCTCCTTCCCCCACAGATCCCCCCCCCACCCTCCCCAGGGGGTCGTGGTTCCTCCACCTCCCCTTTCCCTTCCCCTCCATGCATCCGGCCCGCTTCCCATCCGGCCACCTCCTCCGCCGCCTCCTCTACCTGTCCACTCCGACATGCCCGCACCCTGTTAGCATAGGACTCTGGGCAGGTCCTATACAGATGCCCTCTGCTACCACACAGGTTGCAAAGGGCCGGCTCCCCACACTCCTCCACCGTGTGGTCCAGCGCCCTGCACCTGTAACAAACGCACGCACGCTGCCGCCAGGTGCCCCCCTCCCCCACACCTCCTACACAGTTTGGGCTGTCCCGCATAGACAACATAGCCCCTGTTCCCCCCAATCTTCAATGCTCGGGACGTGCCTCAGTGCCCCCCCCCTCCGTCTTCAGACGCACCCTCCATTGTCTGGCCCCCGTCCATATCCCCGCCGCATCCAGCACCCTCTTGCAACCCGACAGCACCACACAATGCTGCCTCAGCCACACCTCCACGTCCTGATCATACAATGCTTCATTATAAAGAAACACGGTCACAACCTTTGTCTCCAGGTCCGACAGTAACCGCGTCCTCATGGAGGTTAGCGGCTTCTCCCCTGCCTTCTCCTCGAAACGGGCAAGGAAATTTTGCAGCAGAATGTTGGAGTTGAAGCTCACATCAAACGCCCTCCCCCCCGGCAGAGCAATCAAGCAATAGAGGTCCTCCACCTCCACCCGCAGCATCCCAAGCACCACCGACCTCACGAAGGTCGTCTTGTCCAGGGTCACTCCCTCTTCCACATCTTCCTTGAATTCAATTCGCACGCAGTTGTGCCTCCTGGCCTGCATTGGGGTCAGGCCCACCCCAGCTCCACTGCGCCACCTCCCCGCTCCTCCGCCGGGCCTCCCCGCACCCACCGGGCCAGCGCCCGCGGTCTTCTCCCTCCACTGCCCCTCCCCTGGCCCCTGGGCTGCAGGCGCCTCTCCTGCCCCTTCCTCCCCATTCTGGTCAGGGGCACTCCCACCCCATCCTCCCGGCGCTCCCCTTCGTTCTCCTCCCCGCTCCTCCCTCCCCGCACTCTCCAGCCCATCCACCCCCTCCACTCTCTTCCCTCATTGCGCCTCACCCAACATCACCCCCGCATCAGACGGGCTCACGCCGCTCCTCCGGTCGCTCGCAGCACCCCGGGCGTCTTCCTTGGTCCGCGACGTGCGCCGCGACTCTGTCTCCATCCTCGCCATCTCCACGTGGCCGCTGCAGCGGGGTCACTCCTCCCGCGGCGCCTGTGGCTCCCCCACCCTCCGGCAGCAAGGCCACCCCAGACCACCCGGCCTGGGGCCCTCGCACACCCCGGGGTGGCTGGAGAACCCACGAGACACCGACGAGCGCTGCAGTAGTGCGTCAGGAAGAACAGGAACAGGAACGCGTTTCGCTGGTAATTACTCCAGCAGCATCGGGCAAGTCGCCAGAATGGTAAAGCCCTCGCTTGCTCCCGGTTTTATATAGAGCAGTAGGGTGACGTCATCACTTAACTCATATCAGGTGCAGTGATTAGAGGCGGAGGGGGGGGGGTATTGTAATTATATAATCGATTAGTAATCAGTCATTGGTTATGATTAGTAATGAGTTGTAGATTAGTAATTCTTTAAATCAAAATGTAATGTGTATTATTTAATAATACGCTTCCAGGCCGCACTAAGCCTGTAGCTGTCAGAGCGATTAAAGTTATTCTTGTTCCTCTCAATTTCAATGGATTCTCTAATTAGTCTTTGGCAGTAATAATTCGTTTTACACACCACTGCAACATTGTCAAAATCAATTGAGTGTCCTTTTTGACAAGCATGTTCTGCCACTGCCGACAGTTGTGTTTGAGATAATTTAATATTTCTCTGATGTTTTTTTAGTCTTACGCTGATGTTACGTCCCGTCTGTCCAATGTAGCAGCTGCCACATAAACAATTAATCCGATATACACCTTCTGTTGATAAGTTAGGTAATGCGTCTTTAGTGCAAGATACTAGTTTTTGAATTTTGTGTACTGTACCAAATCTTACTGTAATGTTTTGCTTTTGCAGAACACGGGCTAATTTGTCAGTTACTCCTGAGATATATGGAATGTTTATTGTTTTAACAATCTGGTCGCTTTCAGCAGTATTGCTTTGCGATCGTGATTTGGCATTCAGTGCTCTGTTAATTTGAGCATTATTGTAGCCATTCTGTCGTAGTGCGTCTTTAACGTGTTTAATCTCTCTCACTATACTCTCACCATCTGACACTGTTTTAGCCCGATGTATGAGCGTCTTGATAAGAGAGGATTTCTGAGCTGGATGATGATGTGATTCTGCATTCAGATAGGCATCAGTGTACGTTTACTTTCTGTAAACGCTGTGTTATTTTACCGTTTAGGCCATGTCCAAGCAAAATATCTAGGAATGGGAGTGTGTTATTCACCTCCATTTCCATGGTGAACTGGATGGCCGGGTTTTGTGCATTGAGATGATTTAGAAAATCATTAAGTGTATCTTTACCATGTGGCCAGACAACCAAAGTGTCATCCACATATCTAAACCAAAAGGATGGTTTTAATGTGCTCGAGGCAAGTGCTCTTATTTCAAAGTTTTCCATGTACAAATTTGCTATAGCAGGGGATAAAGGAGAACCCATTGCTGCTCCTTCCTTTTTTTTAAAGAAATCCCCTCTCCATAACCGTCTGGTACGCTGCTGCCACTGCCAAGGACAAGAGCAGACTGCAGCGTATCATCCACACTGCTGAGAAGGTAATTGCCTGCAATCTACCAACCCTCGAGGACCTGCACACGACAAGGACCATGAGGCGAGCGAGGAAGATTATGGCCGATTCCTCCCACCCTGGACACTCTCTGTTTCAGCTACTCCCCTCCGGCAGAAGGCTTCGGTCCATCAGGACCAAAACCTCACGCCATAAAAAACAGTTTCTTCCCATCTGCTGCTGGCCTGTTAAACAAGGCCAAGGGCTTACGCTGATTTTAACATTTTATCTACATAATGAAGACGCTCATACATCGGGCTAAAACAGTGTCAGATGGTGAGAGTATAGTGAGAGAGATTAAACACGTTAAAGACGCACTACGACAGAATGGCTACAATAATGCTCAAATTAACAGAGCACTGAATGCCAAATCACGATCGCAAAGCAATACTGCTGAAAGCGACCAGATTGTTAAAACAATAAACATTCCATATATCTCAGGAGTAACTGACAAATTAGCCCATGTTTTGGGCTAATTTGCAAAACATTACAGTAAGATTTGGTACAGTACACAAAATTCAAAAACTAGTATCTTGCACTAAAGACGCATTACCTAAATTATCAACAGAAGGTGTATATCGGATTAATTGTTTATGTGGCAGCTGCTACATTGAACAGACGGGACGTAACATCAGCGTAAGACTAAAAGAACATCAGAGAAATATTAAATTATCTCAAACACAACTGTCGGCAGTGGCAGAACATGCTTGTCAAAAAGGACACTAAATTGATTTTGACAATGTTGCAGTGGTGTGTAAAACGAATTATTACTGCCAAAGACTAATTAGAGAATCCATTGAAATTGAGAGGAACAAGAATAACTTTAATCGCTCTGACAGCTACAGGCTTAGTGCGGCCTGGAAGCGTATTATTAAATAATACACATTACATTTTGATTTAAAGAATTACTAATCTACAACTTATTACTAATCATAACCAATGACTGATTACTAATCGATTATATAATTACAATACCCCCCCCTCCGCCTCTAATCACTGCACCTGATATTAGTTAAGTGATGACGTCACCCTGCTGCTCTATATAAAACCGGGAGCAAGCGAGGGCTTTACCATTCTGGCGAATTGCCCCATGATGCTGGATGTATTTACCAGCGAAACGGCGTACTCAAACTGTAAATGTGGATTCACTCTTCAACACACCGGTGGGCTAAAGTAGTGAATTATTTGTCTTTTGTCAACGTGACACTTTTTTTGCTGATTGGCCGTGTCGGGTGGTGGAGGGTTACGACACATTTATAAATAAACGCGATCTAACCCAAAAACCTTTATTATGAATAATATTGGTCGCGAAAGCCTACATGTTAAACTGAGTTGTAAACACATCTGCAGTGTACAGCAATGGTTGTTCCTAGTCACCACACGAGGAAAGGCAGCTGGCCTCTCAATCTTCTCAGGGAAACTTTAATATTTAATAAGTTACGCAATGCATCGATATAGTTTCCACATGCTTCCAAGGATGCTTAACGTAATAACAAACAGCCCCTTCGTCAATCACTCCTGGATGAAGGCCCCCCCCCCCCCCATGTTGTGTTGGCCGTGGGTGGTTGTTTGACCATACTTCACCCCAGTGTGAGTCAGACATGGGACCAAGTCACAATTGTAATACCGTAGTGCATTTAGTGATACATTGCAAGAATAGAATTGTAATTTCAGATAATAATGCTGCTGCGATTGTAAATGTATGACGCGTGTATATTTGTAGTGTGCGCGTCTCTCTCCTCGTGGTCGCGTGGATTTTTCTCCGGTTTTTCCTTCCACGTTTAGACTAAACATCACGCGTTTAGAGTATGTGGCTGACAGAAATGTCCACATGATGATGAGCCACTTCGTTAGGTTATCATTTGTGGCTAGGTTGCTTCTGAAAAAAAGAGCTACATAGCTCAGTGGGCCTTACCTGGTAAAATAAAAAATAAATGTTTATAGTTTTAGGAATTGACCCCAGGTCTGGTGGAGGTTGGTGAAGGGATGGCTGTCAACTGGACCGGGTTTCACTCGCCACTGATGTTAGCCGTGGCTGGGAATCGAACTCAGATTGATGGGTTCAAAGCACAGTGCGCGAACACTTGCACCACAACTCCCTCCCCCCCCCCCCCCCCACTAAAGTGTAGAGAAAATAGATAAGCAGATACCGCGATTCTTGTCCTTCACTCACAAAAAATATATAAAAGTATGTTTTAGAATATGTCAGTCAATCGCCCCGCGGGCCTTCTGAGAGTGCGTCATTTCAGCAGCATTCATTCAATGCATCTCTGGACATGTTTCGACTCACAGTGTCTCATCAGCAGAGTCAGGCTTTCTTGAAACAACACCGGTGAATTGCCAGATGTTATAAGCAATGACCCTCTCTTTGAGATATGGGTCCTAGTTTGTCACGACATTTTATAATATGTTGTCAAGTATTCATTTCCATTGGTGTTCCTAAGCCGATAAACAATAATGAGTTCACATTCCTATGGCAAGGATCATTTTCCCCGTAACACACTGCGGACTTCGAACAAAGCGACAGCGTCACCTGCCAGCGCTCATTCTACTGACCCGAGATGGACGTTGGTGATGGGGTTATCGTTTCTCTGGCCTGGATTTGAACGTATGTGCTCAGAACTCAAGAGCCATTCGGCTCTTGCATCGGGTGCAACCGCAACAAACAAAAACATGAACAAGAAAACATCTTAAAGTGAATTTCGATTTGAAGCTTTCGTGACTGCAAGGATTCATCTTCTTTGGTTCTTTCGGTAAAGTCACGTAGAATGAGAATAAAATAATAAAATAACACAATAAAATTCTCACGACGTTTCGGCCACAATGCAAGCGGCCGTCTTCAGGTGAAAGGTACAGACCTGTCGTCCCGACAGTTTTGTAACGACAGTTCTGCACCTTTCACCTGAAGACGGCCGCTTGCGTTGTGGCCGAAACGTCGTGAGAATTTTAGTGTGTTATTTTATTATTTTATTCTCATTCTACGTGACTTTACCGAAAGAACCAAAGAAGATCTTAAAGTGACTACGCGCAAAAAGAAAAATCCAGGAAAAAACAGCAAAGTCTTCCAGAAAAAGCACCGTAGAGTATATCAACGCACAAGAGGACAGGTCACAGCAAGGCTTCTCTTTCTGCAGGTCTCCACTTTGGAATCCCTTCCCACCACCACCACCATCATCATCGGCGTCGTCTCCTTCCCTCCCTAAGCTCTCTGTAATAAATAACATTTGCTCAAGTAAAAATAAATCACGTCACACCCTTTTCGATGACAACGTTGCTAATGGTGCCGTTTATTTTGGTGCCCTGTGCCAAACAAAATGTTGTTTTTTCCATATATTTAGTTCGATTTTTTTTTCTTTCATTATCTCAATTTTCGTGACCACGAGACAGGGCGGCGAGTAAGGGGAGACCCGGCGTTGGACGTGGACTGGGTGTGGACCCGGGGCATTGTGGTGGCTTCTCCTTCTCCGCAGGAAATGCCACAAAACGCTCGGGGAGGCCACGCTTGGCTCCAGCCGAGGGCGGTGGCTCCCCCCTCCCCCACACCATTTTGTCCCCACTACACGGACGCCGCTGCCGGGGTCAATGTCAATTCGGGGGCCTCCCAAAGTTATTTTCAGAACCTCGCTCCGTGCGCGCAAGTGGAGTTCGCTAACGCGAGCGCTGCGTTTAGCGTGGCCTCAGGTCATCATCGGCGAACAAATGGTTTTCTTGGTCACATCACTGCCAAGCATTTAACTGGAGCTGAAACTAGAACATTCCACAGTGAACGAATATCCAAAAAGATGTTTAATAGATACAAAAAAAATGCCTTTTACTGTAAATACCAGGGGGGAAAGGCTCACTGAATTAGTTTTGTTGTTTGTTCAGGGGCGTCCGGTATTGGTGGTTTGACCATTCCCGCGAGTATTTGGTGATAAAAAGTTGATTGGGTAACACTCAAAACTCCACACGGATGGATTCAACAACCTATAGCTGTATGTGCTGCCATCTCCGGGCCATGTCGAAGCTCCAGCCTGCTTCACTACCTATCCCCAGTCTCCCATGCAAGGCCTAACTCAGTCTCAACCCCGCGTTCAGCTTCTCACGAGTCTGTGTTCCTCATAAACGTGATGGAAATTGCACATTCATACAGTGGAACAAACCCCTCTGTTTGGGAACAAATACAAAGTGATGCTAATGTTATCGCCACCTTTGTAAGAACGTTATCTACCGAGCAAAAACGTCAGCGAGTCTCGAGACCAGTTTCAAGGAGGGCTCTCACTTTGGATTGTTTGACCAAATCTCTTCCTTGAGTATTTCTGTCTCGATGGAGGCCTCACAAAGGACTCGAGGGACGCCGAGTCCACAGGTCAAGGAGCCCGGCTCGCTGCCACTGCCGCCTACTGCAGGCAGTGCTGGCCTGAAGGCGGGCGTGTCACTCGCCGCTGCATCTGCACGCGTTCCACCAACCCCGAGTCCGCGGTGCTCGATTACTCTCGCGCGCGCCGCTAGATCGAGCGTGCGCTTCCAGTCGCGTATGGGAGCTGATTGCCCATTACATTCTGGAGAGATGCTCACCAGAGAAATCCTACACCCGGTAAATTCTTCGGAAATTCCTCCCTGGTACGGTGCAAAAGTTCACGTATGTGTGTTTAACTAGCCAAATGTGCAAATTGGAGATGCGGGGGAAGGACAACAATCTAAACACAAAAAGCAGGTCTAAATCATTTTTTTTTAAAAATCCACAGCTCCATTGGCTTCCTGCGATCCTGCGAAGTTAACATCCATCCCACACTCGAACCACCAGGAGATTTCATCGCTCCATCTTCCTGGTGAACATCCAACCACCAATGCCAAATCTGTAACGCTAAGGGCCCGGCACCACGGCTTATTATTCCGTTTACCAACGTCACATTTGAAAGAATCGCATAAGCAAATGGAGGAGTCGCACGATAACTGCAGACGTGCTCCCTAAGTCGCAACTTACGCGACCGTCTATCATGAGCGCATCGCGAGCGGACAGAACGACCGGTGCCACATCATCGAGGGCCGAGAGAGCCTTTTACGCTCGAAGTGGGCCACTGGTGGAGCAGGCTGCGTGTTGGCGGGGGAGGGGGGGATCTCAGTTACCTTCGTGAAGGCGAAAATAACCACGGCGCTGCTCGCGTGCCAAAAGTGGCACTTTGGCGGCACATTTTAAAAATAATGCGACTGATACTGGCAGCGGTCATTTGTGCCAGCGTCTTTAATATCCTGCTGCGCGTCAAATTCCCTGCGTGTGTTTCGACGTCTCAGTGCGCTCCGCTGTTTGTGAGCAACTTCGATTAACGATACCCCCCCCCCCCCCGCCCACAAGGAAAACTTTGGATTGATGCTGCCGCTTTTTTTATATCACCAGGCAAGGCTCACAGAGCTATATTGCTGTTTTTCAGAAGCGACCTGGCAATTACAAATGATAGCTCATCATCTTCACGTGGGCATTTACAGCAGCCACACTTTAAACGCGTGACATCCATTCTAAATGTGGAGGGGAAAACCGGAGGGCCTGGAGAAAAATCCACGTGACCACAGGGAGAGAGACACCGCAAACTCCAAATATACAACAGGCGTCAGGGTCAGGATCGAACCCATGACCCCTGCATACCAGGCAAGGTAGTTTGCAGCTCCTAGCCACCCTGGCGAGATGTTAAAGCTCATGGTCACGCGGAACTTCAGTTGTTGGGAAAGAAGCGTCGACAGTTTTTTTTAATGGTTTCACGTTAAAATTATTTGTTTAAAAATGAAATGTAAGGGCAGAGCAGTTTGTTTCTTAAAAACATTACTTGCTAGTTTTAAGTTGGATCTATGGCAAAGTGCGGAGGTGGTAGCACACTGTGATATGAGCCTGGTGACCCGAACACTTAGTTTGACTCCGGGCCATGGCACACATTATCGCTTGTTATTATTTCATAAATCAACACGAGTTGTTTTTTTCATACGTATTTCGTCAAAGAAAAAAATATACTAAAATAATATGAGCAATGACAATCGAGATATCATGATAATTTGCAAAACGGACCATATGCTTATCGTGGGCCTTGCACCGCCCAATATATCGTCGAGGAGCCATATCGCGACAACCACGGCAATCATGAACGATGAAATAGAAATTTGTTCATTTTCCTGAAGTGAAAATGTTCCCTTTGGCAGCAAGGCGATTGCTCAATATTCAAACGGACTCTTCTGCATCCCGCACACGTCCACGTTCAGTGTCTCATTGCCTTAGTGAAGATGTCTTTCAAAAAACATCATCCTTTTTAAGATGATTTACTCGCATAATATTTTACATTTGCAAAACGCACGCTACATTTTAACAATCAAAATTAATCTGGCAAAACATTACCTTTTCTTAGTTTGTACTACTGCACACATAAATGTACAGACTATGTATATAATGATGGCTATAAATACGTTTGTCTTTGTGTGCGTGTCTCTGTGCTGTCTCTCTCTGCTCTTGTGTCTGTCTGTGTGTCTCCGTCTCTGTGTTTTGTCTCTCTCTCAAATTTAGTTCTACCTATACTCTTTGGTTCTTTCGGTAAAGTCACGTAGGTAGAAAAATTTAAAAAAAGATATGTCACGACGTTTTGATCGCAACACAAGCGGTCGTCCTCAGGCGGAAAAAAATATCCAGCAGTAGAACTGCTGAACCAGCGAGAGAGCTGTTACAACAACAAGAGGTTATATACGTGGCGATGGGCAAGCAGGCGGGGTCTGAGCTGGAAAGGAATTCCATCCCCGGACGCAAGCACGTCAGTTGTGTTAATGGGGGAGAATAGGGAAAGAGAGATTAGGGAGAGAGATTAGCATGAAATAAGCTTCCGTCGCCGCATAAGAGCATCGTCCCCGCATATGCGCACAAGAGCAGTGTTAATGGGAGATTAGCACTATGCTGATGGGAGAGATTAGGCAGAGAGATTAGGGGGATTAGCAAGTTAATGTCACGTCTATGTGTATACACAAGCTGCGGCGCTGCCAACTGCGCTGTGAGAGGCAAGCACGTCCACGCAAGAGAACCACCGCAACGGTGGTCGCGCCAGTGAGACACACAGCCCATCACACAGCCAGAACCATCGATACATCGAGGCTAAGGGAGCAGAGGTGGCCATGTTAGTGAGACCCCAGCCCGTTAATGCAGAGGCACCCAACAGGGCAATGGAACTCAGAGAGTCGGAGATAACAGCCAAATTGCAGGGAAGAATGGAAGCCCCACAGCAAGTTACGACTTTGCTTGGTTAATAACGTCCTTCCAATGATTGCTCAGCTTATACCGATCTTCTCGGTTGAAATTGTCTCACTGTTTATATATCTGGATGGCTTCATGGACAAATTTTTGATAGTAGCCTGAAGGTTTGCAGAGTACCTTGGTCTCGGAAAAAACAATATCGTGCGAGCCCACTGCGTTATAACAATGATCAGCCACTGCAGAGGTATTGGTTCTGCTGTGTTTCAAATCTGTCTTGTGTTCGCGAACACGGTCCGAGACATGTCGTTTCATTTCCCCAATGTAACTGCTGCCGCAGACACAACTTAGTTTGTAGACACCAGGGTATTGCATGTCAGGAATGACATCCTTCGCAGATGGGATCAAATCACGGATTTTGTGTACTGTATTGAATCGGACCTGGAAACATTTTTGGTAACACCTGCTATGTATGGCAAGGTGATGGTTTTGATTGGGCCGTCAGATGGTTGTCTCCCCATGGTTGGGGCTACAGCTTTGCGGATTGTGCGGTCTGAGTATCCATTCATCTTGAGGGCTTGGTGTACGTGCTCCAGTTCACTGGTTAGGTGGCGCTTTATGACGGAATTCTTCTGGCCTGGATGGTGGTGGGAATCAGGCTTTAGATAGGAATCCGTGTGGGTGGTTTTCCTGTAGACGGAATGTCCCAACGAGCCATCAGGCCTCTTCTCGATCAAAACATCCAGGAATGGTAGCTTGCCATCATTTTCCACTTCCATGGTGAATTTGATGGATGGGTGTATGGAATTGATGTGGTTGAAAAAAGGGTTCAGTGCTGGCTGGCCATGTGGCCAGATGACGAAAGTGTCATCTACGTATCTCTTCCACAGGGAAGGACGTAGGGTGGATGTCAGGATGGCATCTGTTTCAAATTTCTCCATGAAAACATTCGCTACCACTGGTAATAAGGAATAACCCATAGGGGTACCTTCATTTTGTTTGTAGAATGTACCATTCCAGATGAAGTAAGTGTTGGTAAGGCAGTGCCTCACCAAAGTCGGTACATCAGGATTCAGTCCCTGTTGGAACAAGTCTTCAATGATTGCTATGGTGTCAGATACCTTGGTGAACAGAAAGACTACATCGAAGCTGACAAGCAAATCATCTGGAGACAGTGAAATGTTCTTGACTAGAAAAACTAAGTTAGCTGAATTAAGTACTGCTGAGGTGGTCTTGCCTGTGAATGGAAGCAGGGTCTCAGACAGAAATCGGGCCAGCTTGTAAGTAGGTGAGTTGATGGTAGAAACGATAGGACGGAGTGGAGTACCTTCTTTATGGATTTTTGGAAGACCATAAAATCTGGGTGGTCTAGCAGCCAAAGGTTTTCGAGAGAGCTGCTTTTTCGATTCGATTTGAGAAGTCGAATTAGTTATGATATTGTTGTTTTTTTGTAGCCAGGTGGTTGGTAGGATCTTTGTTGATTTTAGTATAACTGCCATCATTAAGAAGGTCCTGGATTTTATTGGGATGTGACCCACATACCAGCAGACGTGGCAAGATCTGAAATCGCCGCCATCCTCAAAAACGCTAAGAAACCTATTAGTAACATCAGCAGGGACAAGCGCTCTGAACTCGCTCAATTGAAAAAGAGAGATGACATTGTCATTCTTTCAGCCGATAAGGGCAATGCCACGGTCATCATGGATAAAACCATATACAACAACAAAATCGATTGCTTGTGTTGCAATCGAAACGTCGTATTGTATTATTTAATTAATTTTATTTCTACGTGACTTCACCGAAACGTGTAAATAAGCAAAAAACTCCTTGAAGAAAGTTTTTTTTTTAAACAACGGTTTTATTAACAACTTAGTTTAACTCATGGTCGAGAAGTGCGTGAATGGCCCCTAAGACACGAGGTGCCTGATTTTTGTACGAGCCGATTCCACAGTTTAGGGACCACGGCGTTTTTGACCTACACAAATATATAAATAATAAGGCGTCCATACAAAATATAAATTGCTTTAAAGTAGGGAATTAATTGATGGCGATTTTAATACAGGTACGCATTGTCACCAGATCTGAGTACGTGTGCAAAATGTGGAATTGATTGGACAATGGGAAGTGGACGAAATTTTGATTGCAAGATTTGACCACGACAAACAGAGGAATCAAGTTAAGTAAAACCGTTGAAGGAAAATAAACTCCCATGTGAATGTATAATGGAAAGTAAAAAACAGGCAGGCACACAGGACGGCTGGGGACGATTCTCCTGCGACATTTCTGGATGTTAGACGGGTTGCTTGAGTTCGGCTGTTGGAGCCTTTGGCATTTACGCTGAGTGCCTGACGTACGAGAGGATATGTTTGTTTTACACTTTTATCAAATTCTGCCGTGAACAAACTCCGACCTGGGTTCAATATCACGTGCCTCATCAGCAAAGTGTGGCCTGATCAACAAATGCCGCTGGGTGCCCTGCTGTCATCGGCAGGCATTCACCATGGGCCCATTCTTTAAACCCGTTCAGTGAACAATGGTAGTAGCAATGGTAGTAACAATGGTTGTAAAATTGTGCCCAAATTAATTATGCGCGTTCTTGAACCGCTGTGCATGAAGGTACAAAAGCAGCGCTGCAATTACTCGCTCATCTCAGTGCTGATGGAAGGGCCTCTGATAGAGTGAACCCGAGAGAGCCCATCTACGGTGTATTTGGCCTACTCTTCCACGCTGGCCTGACATCTTGGAAGACGTGAGAGTACCCAGACTTTACTCCACCACACACGCAACCTGATGATCGACTAACACTGGCGGACCGATTTACACCGTTTCCTGGGCAGAAGTAGGGGTCGACTTAAAGAAAAGAAACTTGCACCAATGTTTGAACTGCTACAATTGTCGAACTATCCAGTGACCTCTGGATTTCGGTGACCTCTGGATTGTAAATCCAGTGTCCAAACCTTTGCACCACGGCATTAATGTACCAGTGTCCAATCCTACGTTTGAACTGGAGCGACATCGGCATAATTGTGCACATCAGTGTTTGCTCTCGGCGAGATCTGAAGGGAAGGGATTTTCATTTGGGAAAAACAGTTCCTGTGAATGTTGCCAGCGCATAGATAAACATGGTGTTGTGTGCGGCAGTCTCCCCGCGGCCCCACTCTCAAACGTCAAGAGATACGCCAAGAAAATAAAAACATTGGCGCAGCCCTTTCAACACCTCCGCCAATTTCCATGAGAGGCTGAATCAACATTGTTGAGATCATTCCCTTTTGCCCATAACAGGCAAGCTTTAGTGCCGTGTCAAGTCAGAACCTTTATACTTTCGAGTTCGTACCTGGCGTTTCAGTGCCGCCGGTAGGAAAAATCTGATATTTTGCCTGCTATTTACAACCGGCAAGTTTCACAACATTTCTGCGGTCATCCACCAACCCGTGCGTACACAGTGCTGGATTACAGACCACGTGCATACCCACCACCTCCCGGTTAACCAGTAAGATAGGTGTTCATATTGTTATTCAAGCCATCTTAAGAATGTCATGACAAGAGAGGACATGCAATGCGCAGGTCTGAAAGAAAACACGGCAGGTGAGCTGAGTAGCGATGGGTGGAGGATGAGGAGGGCCGATTGCCAAGACAGACGACGGAGTGGTGTGCAAGGGGAAGCCGCTCTAACACCGGGTGGTGGGAGACTGTCAGGGCCAATGTGGGAGGTCTCGGGTCCCCTGTGCGCCGGTTGTGGGGCGAGTGGTGGTGGCCTCAAGGGCTTTGGCCACAATTCCGTCTTGATCTTGCCATGAATTCATAGTCATGATGACATTTTGAAAGTAAAATTGTTGTGTTTTTTTTACAGCAAAGTTAAACCACATTTTTCATCGCATAGACTTTACTTTTAATAAAGTACCTCAGTGAATCTGTAGGAACACTTGTAAGCATGCTACTTTTTCATGACATAAAAGCTACAATGTTTTGATGTTCATCTAATAATTGAACATATCTTTAAATTTTGATTTAAAGCTTTCGTGACTGCAGTAATTCATATTCTTAGTTTTTTATTTTGTTGTTTCTCTTCAACGTGACTTTACCGAAAAAACTAAGAATATGAACATATCTTGTCAATCCTCTACTAGACAAGGCCTTCCCATGTCATGTCAGTCATGGGCTTGTTTGACCGCACATACTTCACCACACGAGCCAGCGTGCCAGCAACTTTGTATACTTTTATAATTAACTTTTAATATGAATGAGTCCAATGTGCCCACAGTTCACTGCGGTACAGTACTGGTCATCCAAAAACATTTAAAAGTGTAATTATCATCAGGCCACATGGTGAATGTTTTATACCCGTGATGTAAACAAGTTTCCAACTCTTCATATCCATAATCGAGGTTTGTCGCGTAAATAAAACATGCAAATTCGTCACTACTGTAGTTCAGCACACCGGTGTGTTGGAGAGTAAACCCACAACATGTATCATTCTTGCTATCCACTCTGTCGCTCTACTGGACTCTTTGTTTGCCTGTTGTAAAGAAGGGCTATTTTGCTACAAACGTTGCCGATTATATATTTCTCATTTGACGGCAACAGTGCGATCGGTGAACGAGTTTGAGTTGAGTTGATTTGTCGTTTCTGCACCTCTGCCGACGCAGCAACAGCAGCATCACGGACATAATTTGTTTAAATTAATACGTGCACCAGACTTCATTGTAAAAATGTAAATTCAGGGAATTAAAAAGCACACTTTAAATCCTGGCTCGCCTTTTTATAAGCGTTTTACAATTTCCCGAGGTGTGTTCCTGCACTAAGACCCGGGCTTAAAAAAAAACACAACTCAAGTCAGGGAATTTGTAAGAGGGATGTTCAGTAAATAGAGACAGCAGGTCTTTAATAAAACATCGCAGGACTTGAAGGGTATTACACCCGGCAGCGTCGCTACTATATATCTTGCCAACACAAGTAGTGAAACAATGGGAGGACTGTAGCTCTATAAATACGGCACGGTGTGTGTGTGTTATCTTTGGGGGGGAGAGTGGGGATGTTTTTTTTCCATCACCTTCGTCCGTCACAGAGCAAAGCTGCCTCTCCGTTAACGGAAACCGCGGGACGTCAGCGGGGAGACAAAGGCGGACGCGAACGGAGGACGCTCGCGTGAACAACAATGAGCACCGCTCTCTCTGTGTGCCCGCTGACAGCTGCTACCCAGTGGCCACGTTGGTCTCTGTCATGGGAACGTGGAATTTCCACCGCTTGCCTCATGCTCGCTTGGGCAAGGAGGCACTTTTTCTCAATAATAATAATAAACATAAAATCACGCACCTTCTATAAATTTGCTGACAGTTTTACATCGTTGTATTAATACCCAGATGTGATGTGCTGCATCGGCAGTGTCATGGAAACACAGCCTGAAAATACATTACGCATGTCTTTATGAGGAACCATTGCCTTATAAGTAAAACACATCAGCAGTGTTTAGTGCAGTGGTCCGTCTTCTGAGCAGAGAAGTAGGAGGCACAAGACTGTTGCTTATATTATTACGAGGCAATGCCATTTTTAGTAATATCGTAATCGATGTGCAGCTCAGTTACATGCGTTTTATTTTGACCTTTACCAAAATTGAGGGAGTTCATTGCCTTTCTTTCACAAACCATGATTTTATCTGTCAAGAAAAAAAATCTTACTCGAATTGTGTTACCAGTGATGAGATGCAATATCCATGAGAAATTCTCGGGTGTTCGAGATCGACTCCCTTCAAGTGACATTGTATTGTATCTGCACAATAATCGCAGAGCTGGGATTTATTCAACATGAGATAAAAAAAACTAAATCAGTTTGATTTCCTTTCCCGTGAAGCGATTGGTGACCAGGCTGAGAAAATCAATTCACTCCACTTGAGAATTCAATTTTCGAATCAGGGGAGGCTGAAATACAGACTCCAAACCGGAATCTCAAGAATGCCAGCTCACTGTTCTGACCCATCAGCCACCCAGCCACCTTTAAGGAGAATAACCTTAACGTTTTATGCGTGTACATATTTTAACTTTTTAGTAGGCCCAACTCTGTGTAAAAGTTGTGACGTTGTCTACCTTTGTGTGTGTGTGTTTATCTTGCATGTGCACGCTTATTCTAATGCCACGTACACAGTACCCACTTTGGCCTTGAATAATGTTTTACTTGGATCATATACCAAATTAAAATGAGAGATTTTGTGTTAATATTGGTGGAATTATGTAAACATTTGTGCCCAGACTGATAAGTTCACCGCAGATTGTTATTTTATCTTAGAAAGTATCCCATTACTTGAATCTAGGAACGCAAACTGGTGCGCATGCCACGTATGTCACATTGCTAGCAATGTTCACCACTGAGAAATTCACTACGAGCAACTATGGTAACTGGTATGGTAATAGCAGGAGAGTGATCGATTTCCTTAAAAAAAACTGAAAAATGGCATGGCATCTACGGGCAGTATTGATTAATATTAGTTCCCCAAAATATATTTTCTCAAATATTTGTCCTCACCAGCGAACACACGTACAACCCCCATACTTATTTATACACGTGGGTTAGTATTGGTGATTGGGTTAGGTGTAGATCTGTCATATCCGCTTATATAATTCCTCAATTATTCTCGACGATCGTTTTGGATGACTTTTTTATGTTATCTGATAATAATCGGATCACACAAAAAAGTGTTGAAAAACGTCTCACCAATGCTCCCATGTATGTGCCGCTGGACGGAAGGTGATGGGTGGGGCTTGGTGACGTTGGTGGCATCAACAGCCGCGTCACACTGGGCGTGGCTTGTGAGGGGTTTCCCGCCTTCGGGAGACCGCATGTGGGGGTGGCCGCCGTTTGTTAGGGGCCCGAGTAATCGATTACAAAAATATAGTCAGTGCACTGCGTTGGTGAGGGAAAGGTTTGCACGAAAACCTAAATATTTACGAATATTGGTTACGAGACGGAACAAATATTCCGGGGCAACATATATTCTCTGATCCTGGAAAAGATGACCCAAAAATTGTCCTTGTGTATCATGGCCCCAAACAGGCTTTAAGTTCCTAAGCAACAGAGCCTCGGTCTCTCTACTAATCAAAACGTAGCCACGGGGATTTGTCCATAATTATATCTCGGGGTCACGTCAATTCTCATTTGAAAAAAAAAAAAGGCTAGGCCCTGTGGTTTATTGGCACCTCCGGCCGTATAATAGTTAAGGACATATTATGGAAGAATACCTTACAATACGGTGCGTAGATGCCCTGAGTGGTGAACCGACGAAAAGACAGCGGCTTGTATTGTCCCGAGAAGGCTTATATATTTACCTCAACATCCTGGGGAACCCCAGGGCATGTGACAACGCCACTAGTAGTACCACAAGGCAGAGGCGCCGTGCTATCACCGCGAGGGGCTGTAAACCTTAAGTCGACCATTGTCAGTCGCTTCGCATTTGCCAGTTGGGAGTTTTTATTTTCTTCTTTTGTTCAACAGACAATCTATGAAATGCACGTTCGTGAGTGAAACGCAAATAGTTTATGAATGTTAAATGGGTTCACTTCTGTGACACAGGGGTTTACATTTTGGGCTAACGGTGTTTATTAGTGTTCATGTATATGGCGATCCATTTATAGATATCCCATTACATTAAAAGGGAGGAATTATACACAAAATAACACTTTATTTCCAGCATTGTGGCGGTGAAGGTTGGTGGATCACACGCACATCTTTTTTTTAAAACTCCCTTCCCTTGCACGTCACGGTGTCATACCCTGGCTCTGTATGGGATCGAGTGTTGCCCCCTCACGTGAATGGGTTTTCTCTGGTCGCTCCGTCTTCCTCTCACGTGTAAAGACTCGCTACTTGGCTGAAAAACATCTTAATATGTAAAGGACAGCACAGCTTGGGCAATAGTTGGTATCTCTGGCTCAGCGCGTGCCTACCTCCCCACTTGTCTTTGCATCCTCGCGTCTCCGGCCGGTCGTCTCTCGTTGAAAAACAGCAAATAACTCTCCAGCGGTGTGCGCAATTATTTTTATTCTATGGATGTCAGAATGCCCGTTGGAAAATTCACACTTTCAATGCAGGTTCAAAATCCGGTCACGTATATTTTAGGCTCGAATTAAATTAGCAGCCAGGCTTATTCACAAAGTGGCAGACCGGTGCGAGTTGGGGTTTTTTTCTTCTTCTGCCGTGGCCGATGTTAACCCACCCCCACACGGCACATCGGTTGGAGGAGAGGTCAATGCAAGGAAGTGTTGGCACTGCTTCGCTTTTTGTCGCCATGCTGCAGGAATTGGCGTTCCCGTGCCATGGCGCTCTGCAGTGTCGCTGCTGGGAGTCACGGGACCGGGATCGCCCGAGATCCAAACTTGATGCTCGCTGATCTAAAAAAAAAAAACATGAACTATTTTTGAATGGACCATTTAAGGCCTACTGAGATGTGTAGCCCTTTTCCAGAAGTGACCTGGCTATCACAAATGATAGCTCAAAGAAGTGGCTTATAATGTGGACATTTGTCGAAGCCAAATACTCTAAATGCATGTTGATTCTAAATGTGGAGGGAAAAACCGGAGGACCCGGAGAAAAATCCACGCGACCATGGGGAGAACATGCAAACTCCCCAAATATAGGGGCGTCAGGGTCGGGATCGAACTCACGACCTCCTGCATACCAGGCGAGGGAGTTAACATCTCGTCACTGGGTGCCCAGCCAGCAACTGGGCAAGCACACGGCTATACACCCGGTCTCACGCTGTCAAGGGGGCATGAAGCATCACCACAGCGGCAACAACTCGAACATTTACGTCCCTGTTAAAAAAAACAACAATCTTTTCTCACCCAACGTGGAGCCTGAGTCGTCAAATCGTACATAATATAATGTACATTTACACATACTTATAAAATAAAGTTTGGTCTTTTTTTTAATACGATCGTAATTTTATACTCAGAAATCAATGTCATCTAGATCTGGGCTATCCGATTAATTATTAAACGTAATTGATCACTCTACCGAATGTCAGTTTGATTTACTCGAAGAATTGGAAAACACAAGAATGGTTTGAAAAAGATCGAACCTTTCTTCCTATGTGTGCCGCTGGACGGGAGGTGATGGGTGGGGCTCGGTGACGTCACCTGCGTCATCAGCCGTGTCATGCTGGGCGCGGCTTGCAGGGGGGTTTCCTGCCTTCGCGAGGAAGAATGTTCGGGTGCCAACTCATTGTCTTGATCAACTTAACGTCCTTGATCCAATGTCGTCTGGCAAAGAATATGTTGAGAAACGCAGTGTACCCCGTGTGTCAAGGGGATGGACGTGGAAGAGATTTGTTTACAGAGCTTCTCTGAAAAAACTCCTCCAGGGCCTGGCGGAACCAAGGGGCGGAACCACGGGGCGGAGGGGGGGGGGCAGGTCGGTGGGGGGTCAATTTGGGCGATCCGTCTCTCCTCTCCTTGAAACCGAAAAACATTCTATTCTATTGATATTTACCAGAGAAAATACATTCAATGTTTTTTGTATTTGTTAATGTTGATCCCAAAAAATATTTTGGTTATATTTTTTGTATCATCGTCATCATCCATTGTCAATCCACTAATCCATTGCTGGATGAAGGCCTCTCCCCAAGCCACCGTTCCCCCCTCGTGATCCCTTGACGTAACAAGCGCAGTCAGTCGATCGGTCGGTCGCATGCAGTGGTGGTGATGGTGAACAATACGGGTGCTCTCACTTCATCCGAGACATCTGGCTGGCGTGGAAGACTCAGTCAATTTGAAGAATGTATCAACTTACACTCCCGGCCGCGGCTGCATTGATTGATTGAGTTCCATTGTTCCATAGTTCCATAGTTCATTTATTTGGTATAGCCCTGTGAGCCATTCGGCTCTTGAATCGGGTGCAACCGCAACAAACAAAAACATGAACAAGACAACATCTTAAAGTGATTATGTGACTGTGCAAACAGAAAATACAGGAAAAAAAATCAAAATATTCCTGAAATAGCACCGTACACCAACGCTGTGTGCAAAAATCCCAGTGGGATGCAAGTCAAATAATAACAACAACAAGAACAACAACAACCACAAGACAACTAAGATTAAGGCCATCAGTCTAACTCTGTACTACAATAAACAAAAACATGGCCAAAACAAAAAAAACTTTTCGAAATCACCAAAATAAAAGGTATAAATGCAATGTAACAGTGATCATAGGGACTGTGACCTAATTTTTAACAATAAACTACATAAATAAATTATAGATTTGAAGCTTTCGTGACTGCAAGGATCCATACTGTTTGGTTCTATTCGGTAAAGTCACGTAGGTAAAAAAAGTTAAAACAACAAAAATCACGACGTTTTGGCCACAACACAAGTGGCATTCATTAGGTGAAGGGACCGTGCTGTCATGAGGACAGTGTTGAAGTGAAAACAGCCAAGCCCAGGTCGTGTCCTTTAAGCACCTTAAATACCGCGCCGTGACGTCATGTCCGCCCGCCCACCGTGGGCCAATCACGCACGAGGGGCAAACTCTTTTCACTCCAACGCTGTCCTCATGACAGCACGGTCCCTTCACCTAGTGGTATCCCAAACTTTCACAGCTGCTTATTTCTCTCCACTCACTCCACTCATTCACTCCACTCACTCCACTCACTCAATCCACTCACTCACTCACTCCACTCACTCCACTCACTTCACTCCACTCACTCCACTCACTCACTCCACTCACTCCACTCACTCCACTCCACTCACTCACTCCACTCACTCACTCCACTCACTCACTCCACTCACTCACTCCACTCACTCACTCACTCCACTCACTCCACTCACTCACTCCACTCACTCACTCCACTCACTCACTCACTCTACTCCCCCCCCCCCCCCCCCCGCTGCTGGTCCGTCATGGTCCCCACCCGCTCCTGGTCCATCATGGCCCATGCACCTCCTATGTACATCATGCTCATTTTTACGCTAATTCCTTTGTCAAGCGTTTTGCTTCCTCCCACACAGCTTAAAGGATGCGACCTGGGCTTGGCTGTTTTCACTCCAACGCTGTCCTCATGACAGCACGGTCCCTTCACCTGATGAAGGCCACTTGTGTTGTGGCCGAAACGTCGTGATTTTTGTTGTTTTAATTTTTTACCTACGTGACTTTACCGAATAGAACCAAAGAGTATACATAAATAAATTATAACACCAAAATCTAGAGCCATATTTTAGGCCACTGAATAGCAGTGGCAGCTAGGGGTGTTCAACTCCTCTAGATCAGTTTTGAGTGAAGATCTCATTGGTAGTGATTCAAGCTGCAGTTTATTGGCAATAGCATTCCAGACCCTGGGGGCATCAACAGCAAAGGCCCTTCCTCCAGTTTTTGTACGGCAATAGGGAATGTGAAGCTGGTAAATGAGCGAAGACCTGAGGTCACGGGCTGCGATAGAGGAAGGTTCCGCACGTAATGCAGAGATATACTCATTGGTTACGGGACCTCTGGCATGGTCCCATTGGTTAGGAGAACGCTCGCGTGATCCCATTGGTTAGGAGAACGCTCGCGTGGTCCCATTGGTTACTGGAACCCTCGCGTGGTCCCATTGGTTACTGGAACGCTCGCGTGATCCCATTGGTTACTGGAACGCTCGCGTGGTCCCATTGGTTACTGGAACGCTCGCGTGGTCCCATTGGTCACTGGAACGCTCGCGTGGTCCCATTGGTTAGGAGAACGCTCGCGTGATCCCATTGGTTACTGGAACGCTCGCGTGGTCCCATTGGTTAGGAGAACGCTCGCGTGATCCCATTGGTCACTGGAACGCTCGCGTGGTCCCATTGGTTACTGGAACGCTCGCGTGGTCCCATTGGTTAGGAGAACGCTCGCGTGGGCCCATTGGTTAGGAGAATGCTCGCGTGGTCCCATTGGTTACTGGAACGCTCGCGTGGTCCCATTGGTTACACGGCCGCGCGAGGCTCTCACGCTGATGAATGAATACAAAATGTTCCGGCCTTTGCCCGTGGATCCCACATCTACATCGCAATTCACGAGCCAGGTGCCGGTTAATCGCCGCGCTCTCTTCCCGTGCGACCTCGCGTCCAGAGGCATGTGCAGGAGCCTTCGGCGGACTCCACGCGTCGTCTCGACACGCGTCCTCCCCGCCGGCTTCTCGGAATTGCGAACTCCCCTGGTGGACGTGAGCGAGAACGAGTACGGTAATTGAAGCCGTTGGCGGTGGGGGGAATTCACAATCTTGGCTTTTATTCGCGTAGTAAAGTACCTCTTTGTTCCACGAAATTAATCCTAAAATAATTATATATATATCACGCCCAGCATATGCAACGTGTACGTAATTGCTCATGGTCCACTGAAGTGTACACGCATATTGAGAAATCCACAAAAAAACGGTGTATTTTGTAAAAAGTAAAATATACACGGAACACAAATGTAATTTATCTTCTTTGGTTCTTTCGGTAAAGTCACGTAGAATGATAATAAATAATACATTGATAAAATAAGCACTGTGATGCTGCAACAGTGGTATCGTGGTCGGTGCCCTGGACTTGCAAGGGTTCTTAAATCCATCCACCACCGCTCCTGCCCACACAGCAGCGGCAATGGCTTCATTGGAGTGAGTCGCCTGGCAGGTTTTGTGTGGTGTAGGAACTCTTCCCCCGTTCTAGCCTGGAAGAGTAGGCCAGATATATTAACCTCACAGGCCAAATATCCAGCAGGAGATCGACTAAGGGCTGTACATTGTAATTATCATTATACTCACGTAATGAATACAATACAAAGGTTTAGAGAACACAAAAAGACAAATTCAAGCAGCTAAATCGTGTAAACCCCATATGTCGATTGGCAGAGGGCTGCAAATGGATTATAACGCGAACGTTCCCTGTGCCTTAAAGCGAAAGTCGAGGGTGCGTCTTGAAATGTGGCAGCCGTGCGCGTGCTTGTGAGCAGTATGAGGGGCCGTCCATACATGACGTCACGCACCTGGGGGGGGGGGGGGTCAGACATTTGTGACGATGTGTGACGAGGGGGGGGGGGGGTTGAGAAATGTGACGTCACATCAAAATGCGCAACTTTAAATAAATCTAGAATTGTTATAACAACACTAATTGTTATAACAAGACTTCTACAGAATCAGAGTGCAGCGCCACATTAAATACGCACTACAATGACAATAGTTTAAAGCGATTTGAAGCATGTTTTATTTTAAAAATGGAAATATGGTTGGGGGGGGCAGTGCTTTGTGACGTCATATTTGAGGGGGGGGTCTGACTTTTTGTGACGCCGTGTGACGAGAGGGGGGGGGGTCAAAAATCGTGTGACGTCATTGACACCGCCCAAACTATTGGGACGTGTCTTACCTTCCCGAGCCCCTCATAATCTGGAGGCAATTGCACATTATTTATTTATCATGCACTCGAAGCAAGAATCTCAGAAGCTCCCTCGGGGCAGGTGACACCACCACCACACCACGTGATTCACTGCGCGCCGCTGTCATTTCACCGCGTTGTGAAAAACGATCCTTGACTGCGACGCCTCGCTCGCGAGTTCAAGCTCTCGGCACTTTTGCCCCATCGAATCTGATTCTCACAGGCTCAGGGGTGTCCAGCAATGACTCATTTGAAGGGTCCTAATTTAATTTAAAAAGTCGGTTTATATTTATGGGTTTTGAATTAAATGCTGCATGCACGCTGTCTACTTGACAATCCAATTACACGTATAATTAGGATACTGCTATGTGCTAATCGGAGGTGCTTTACAAAAAAGACAATGCGTAGAGAACAGCACACAGCACCAGTAATGGCCCTTAGATAACCAATTAATATTTGGGAGAAAAAACATATTTACTGAAATTGTAGACTTACATTTTGATTTTAAATGTAATTCATCATTATTGATCTCACTTCTTAAATGGAAGATACAGAATTTTGCCCTGTTACAAATACATCTGTCTTCATCGACTCGCACCGACGAGACCAGCGTGGTGAAGTATGGTCAAACCACCTCCGCATGGCATGGGCAAGCCCTCATCCAGCAGTGGATCGACAGCGGGGCCCTACGTTAACATACTCAAAATAAGTGCATTGCTCGTATTCTTGTGTTAAATGTTAATGATTAATAAGTCATTCAGAAGTATTCACGTGTTATATGTCAGATTGAGTCCACTCTCATAACGCCTTGACCACTCATCAAGCTCGTCGTCTAAACGTCCCTCTCGTGTGAAGGTGACAGCACGGAGGTGTTCTCGCGAGCCGGAGAGGAACAACAAACACGCGAACAATGTCTCAGCTCATTGAGTCAGACCAATGCCCGATAGCCAGTCGCAGAGCACACTCTCAACTGGACACTGGTCGAAACATGTGACGATGGAAGAGCGTTCATTAAATTGACAGCACGGAGCCCGAGGGTTTTTTTCCTTCCCCCCCCCCCCCACCCAAGTGCGAGATCAGTGGCGCGTGGCGAGGCGGGAGAAAACCGAGCAAAGGCGCAGGGGCCCCAAGTAGCCGGTGGGGGCCCAGAAAACGCAACACCGGCACCAGATCTCAGCACAAAGAAAGTGCTGACACCCAAACGCAGCTGCCGAGTTCAAGGGGCAACCCTATCTGCCGCGCGCCCACTCCGTCATTATAACAACAACATTTATAGTCAGCTGACACACGCAAACACAATTTCTGCTTCAAGCCCTCAATGGGTTAGCACCACCACTGTACTAGATTAGTCTTTACCATTTTGAGAATAAATTGTTTCATTTTCATTTCCCCGCAAGCCTCCGATTTCTCATCGCGTGCGCCGCCCCTGCTGTTCCGCGTGTTGGCCGCGCGGTGCCGTTCGGCGCCGTTCGTCCTCTGCCTCGACGCAGCCTCACGACGCCTCGCGCGGAGCGTGCGCGGAATTTCAAGCGCGTGGCCCGGGCGCAGTGGAAATTTCCACCACGAGAGCCGCGCTCACCCCCCGCCCCACTGCAATGTGCACGTCAGCCACTCCCCGTCTCGCCCCCAACACCACCACCGTTGCACCGCCCCGCAGATCTCCCCCCGATGCCCCCTCCAGCCACGCCGAGGGGGTTCGTTCCCCTCCGGTGTCGCTGTCAGGGCTGCCAAAGCAACCTCGCCCTCTTGCTGAGCATTCTTTTACCGTCGCCTCTGGCTCGCCATCTCCCCCCCCCGTTCCCTTGTTCTGGCTCGCCACCCCCCCTCCTCCCCCTCCTCCCCTCTCTCTCGCTGTCCCGTTCATTGACTGTCTGTTTTTTTAGCTTTTCCACCCATTTCATATTGTATCACTCCCGCCTCTCTCCGTTCCGCTGCAGCCTTTCGCGAACGTCCAGGGATGAATCCCAGCCGAAGCTGGCGGAGGCTGAGCTCTGGAGAAACAAAGAATATTTGGAACCATTGGCTTGAAATTATTTTATTTAAACTTCATTTTTTTTGGCACGTACACTATTTTAAAAGGCTCCGTTTAAAATAATGCCAGCGGCTAGAATTCGTGCACTCACTGCCATGAATATTCACAATCAAGAAATATTAAAGACTCATTAAGTAAAATACATGTACTGGAAAGACAGAGCTGATCCATGGCTAATGATATCACATCACAGGATTTGATATAAATGCTTCCCAAACGTCACTCATCAAATAAATAAAAACTAGAGGGAGACCATCTCTAGCCCCGCCCTCTTACCCTGAGACTGCACCCATCTCAGGCCTATATAAGACTTTGTTTCAGTCGCTCTCTCTCACCTGAAGACGGTCGCTTGTGTTGCGATCGAAACGTCGTGATATATTAATTTTATATCTACGTGACTTTACCGAAAGAACCAAAGAGTATAAAAACTAGAGTACAGACTAACAGTACATCACGGGGCAAGTATCAGTAATTTAATGAATCAAGAGAACCAGCGAGTTGTACTATGATTGTACTATGATTGTACTATGATTGGCTTACAGAAGCAGGAGCGGTTACTAAACGCGATTTTTGTATTGTAAGCTGGGACCATCCTATCCCAGGGATGGGCTCAATCTCGTTGTAAACCATAATCATACACAAACCATAATCCTACAAAAAACATAATCCTACACAAAACATAATCCTACACAAACCATAATCCTACACAAAACATAATTCTACACAAACCATAATCCTACACAAACTATAATCCTAAACAAACCATAATTCTACACAAACAATAATCCTACACAAACCATCATCCTACACAAAACCATAATCCTTTACAAACCTTAATGTTACACAAACCATAATCCTACACAAACCATAATCCTACACAAACCATAATCCTACACAAAACATAATTCTACACGAACCATAATCCTACACAAACTATAATCCTAAACAAACCATAATCCTACACAAACAATAATCCTACACAAACCATCATCCTACACAAAACCATAATCCTTTACAAACCTTAATGTTACATAAACCATAATCCTACACAAACTATAATCCTACACAAAACCCCACTGCACCATTGAGCCAAAACCTCATCAGACGTTGCCCTCCACAACCTGGTCACTGAAAATCACTCGAGTACCGTTGCTTACAGGTGGACAAATCAAGTGTGTTAATGTGCAGTAACAAACACGAGCGAGCTGTTTTAGCCTGTCAGCTTACAGCGTCCCAAACCTTTGTGAAGCAGCCAAACAGCTGGACTGATGTCGCCCATGTGGGTCTGAACATAAGACGAGCCCTGGGCAGCCTGCACTGACCAGCGTGGGAAACAATGGTCGCATGACTGTCAGGACTGACACTGCGTTGGGAGGCTTGCAACCAGGAGTAGACTGACAAGGGGGTCGGAGGTTGTTATATTTTAGAATTGAGAAGGCCGATCGGTAGATTTACTCAAACAATGTGGGAATGCATCGATCCATGCACGCGCCCTTGACGTGTCAATAACATCCACAACGCCCCGCAACGGCGCACGATGAAACGTCATCAACTGCAAGTTCAACTGCAAGTTGATGTCTCCAAGTTGATGTCTCCAAGTTGATGACTGCAAGTTGACGACGCCCCCCAGAAAAGGTCAAGGAACGAGAAGTCGAAGAACGCTAAGCACGCGACATTTGCACCGGCGGTGTCGAACGATCACTTTGAGGTGAGCCGGAGCACCGCGCGGTCTGCTCTGTCTGACAGGGACATCCGCTCCGGGCTTTGCGGTGTGTGAGCGAGCACGTGCTGGCAGGCGCTTGCGAATTCCTGTGCGGTTGGCCGCTGCACTCGGGGGGGGGTGAACATTGGGGGGTTTTCTCTGTCTGTGTCTGCCCACTCATTTGTCACTGGCGCGCACGCCCGGGCAGGAACGAGGAACGCGACGAGACCCACCTGCATGGAGGCGGAATAAATCACCGTCGGCGCGTGCTGCCGCAAGCAACGTGCTCGGTCTCACAGAGACGATCGGTCGTCCCCTCCGCATAATCTGCACTCTGCAGAGGTGGGTCTCCCTGGGTGAGCGACTGATTCAGATTGCCCGAGGTGGCTGGGGTGGCTCAGAGGTCAGAGCGGGGAGCTGACACCGCTGAGATTCCACGTTCGAACCCAGGAAGCCAGCCCGCCTGTGATCAAGCCAGATCCTCAAGTGCAGTGAATTGATGGTCACCGATAATTGCACGGGGAAAGAAAACATGACATTCAATTTGTTCTAGATTTAAAGCTTTCGTGACTGCTAGGATCCATACTCTTTGGTTCTATTGGGTAAAGTCACGTAGGTGAAAATAAAATAACAAAAAATCACGACGTTTCGGCCACAACACAAGCGGCCTTCATCAGGTGAAGGGACGAGACTGTCTGGAGGACAGCGCTGGAGTGGGAGAAGCCACGCTTAGATCACGACCTTTAAGCTGTGTGAGAAGAAAAACACAAAGCGCCTTGACAAAGGAATTAGCATATAATTTAGCATTGAAATGGCTCATTGAATAATACCTCTGCGGATGTGTATACTTTAACTTAGCTATTTCAATGAGCCATTTCAATGCTAAATTATATGCTAATTCCTTTGTCAAGGCGCTTTGTGTTTTTCTTCTCACACAGCTTAAATGTCGTGATCTAAGCGTGGCTTCTCCCACTCCAGCGCTGTCCTCCAGACAGTCTCGTCCCTTCACCTGATGAAGGCCGCTTGTGTTGTGGCCGAAACGTCGTGATTTTTTGTTATTTTATTTTCACCTACGTGACTTTACCCAATAGAACCAAAGAGTATTCAATTTGTTTGTGTGCTTTATTTGGCTCTAGGGAATTCGATCTTTGAGAATTTAAAAACATTGCTTTCACTGTCGTGCGACGAGCATTGCTCTTACTGTGCGGACCAGATGTCACTTGAAGTAATTTCAGAGATAGCTCTGTGATACCCACTTCCGTGGGCTGTTCTTTAACAGGAAGGGTTGCACTGCTCCCAGATATGTTTTATTTTATCCATTTTTTTGACGAATTATTGCGATAGCGAAACGTGGAATAAACTGGGGGAGAAGACAAAATAATTGAGAATATTGTGGTATGGTCTTCATCCAGCAGTAGATTAAAAAGACCTGAACATGATCGTTTTTGCTCCGTTCATGAATCTGTGTAGCTGGATGGCAGTTTGAGAAATGTTGCCACGAGACCTCTAATTGCCATCGCGATAAGTGGATGAATGCCATAGCACCGCACCGCAGCACGATATTCGAGGAGAGAGAATTCGTAGCAATGAAAACACCGCTGGAATTAGTCGTCGCAGGATTTAATCCACGGCGGAAGCAATTCAGCGAATGCGGCTGAGCCGGCTATCGACGTTGGGGCTCCTATCACCGAATGCAACACAACGGGGCAAATTGACAGAAATAAATCACCGCAGCACTTAGAACCGATCACCTTATTCGGGAAAGGAAGCTGCTCTGCTTGTAGAGGCCGTAACAGCGGGGGGTAACCTGGCTCGAGAGGCAATCAATTTAAAAGACAACTCCTGTTGTTGCCTTCTTTTGTTCCCCCAAAATCTAGCAAAAACATTATAAGCTGACTCATTGTTTTCTTTGAAACTGGAAATTTACAGATTCAGCCCGTATCGTGCATAAGGTAAGATTGCTTAACAATGGTGCTCGTGAAATCTTGCCAAGTACAGAGTATCGGTGCTTCACCACAGATTTAGAATCAGACTATCGATGTGTACTGGAGGAATCCAATGAGCTACAAAGTTCGTTTTCACAGATGTCCAGTAATTGAAGGTAAAGGCGCAGCCATGTAATTGCTTTATCACGCCCCTGCTAGCGGAAGGGCCTCAACTAGAGGGGGCTCTAGAGAGCCCTTCTCCAGGTTATTTGCCCACCTCGTGCACGCTAGCAGAGGGAGGGAGTACCCACGCTTTGTCCCACCACACACAACCTGCCCATGGACAAATCGTGATGCAGCCATTTACAGAGCTGCTGGGTGGATGGGGGTGTGGACCTGGTGGGAGAGGGGGGGGATTTAAAACAAAACTATTTTTTATTTTACCAGGTAATGCCGACTGAGCTTTACAGCTGTTTTGGAGAAGTGACCTGGCTATCACTAATGATAGCTCAACGAAGTGGCTTATCTTGTGGAAATGTGGAGCAACCAAATACTCGAAATGCATGTTGATGCGGAGTGTGGAGGGGAAGACCGGAGAACCCGGAGAAAAATCCAAACGAACCAAATTCCAGATATACAGGCATCAGGGTCGGGATCGAACCCGTGCCGCCTGCATACCAGGCGAGGTAGTCAACACCTCGCCACCGCGGCTCCCACTTAAGAAACTGGCCCCAATAATCCAACAGCCTGCGCCAAGAGATGGAATCCAACCGGCAGGTCTCTTGATTGCAGGTCTGTTGCACCAACCAAACACCCCGTGACGACGATCCCAAACCCTGGATACAAAACCACAACGCTCCTCCTCCGACAGAAGCTAATTGACCTTGTCTGTTGCACCGTTCGCCAGCTGCGGTGCAAGCGCTCCGAACATCAGGCAGGTAAGCGTCAAGGCGACGGGGAATTAGAAAATCTTCCGTTGTTTGTCACTCGGGCGTCGCGAGATCCGCCCTCAAGGGAGAGACGTTCGGCGACAGATGGAATAAAATAAAATTTACGTCTTTAAATGTAACTTTGAGCAATGCCATTTTGAATCCGCAAGCACAGCGTAGCGTGGCGAGAAGCAATTGTCGAATCGTAAATGCACAGTGGAGGAATGCTCCAGTGATAAATGTGGCTCGTCATCACGAGGCACATCAGATTGAAATGTGGCGATGGCCACACATGGCAGAGGCCCGCTAATCAAGGGCTGCCCTCGGGTCTCTTCTGTCAGGATGAATGAAACCCAATGTCAGGCAAAGTAGTCTAACTATCCCGACATTCCGATGTGAATACAGCGGGACTCCTCTTTGCTATCATCTTGAGTGGCACTAAAACGGGGATGCGATGGGTAATGGTTGAGATGTGGGTCACGAAGGATTCAGCTCGAGAATTTTAATTTAGCGCGCGCACTGGACAAGGCGCTCCCTTAGAGGGTGGTCGACCTAAGGGAGGCGCGGGGTGGGGGACTGCTTCTGACCTCACTCGCCACTGACGTTAGCCGTGGCCAGAAATCAAACTCAGGCACCCACGTCCGTACAACGTTGTGCTCACCACTGCACTGCCGCAGCCTTAATAGGTGGTGGCCAGGCCACGATCCCTGCGCACAGTGCTGGGCTTTGGAGGTCCCTGCTGCAGTACTTGCCACAGCAATGAGTATGGATATATGGGGGATCTTGACCTGCGTGCGCGAGGGTGCACGTGTTACAATCCCACGGTGAGGCGGCGATGCGGTGGTTAGCGCAGTGCCCTACGAACCCAGCCACCTGGGTTCAATTCGCAGACGTGGTTCACACTGAGTGACGATTATAATTATCTGAACAGGGCCTGCAACTCTCCTAGGTTCACTCAACGTTAGCTCAGTAGTCGGTGCGGTGTGTGAGCATCAGCACTGGGGAGACCGAAGGTACCCGGACGTGGTGGCGGCCATACCTCCCCCCTCGTGTGCTGTGCCGGCCTCCATAGACAGTCACCAACAGCTCCTGTCCCTGCAGTCTGCGTGGGCGACATGGGGGGTGTCTGTCTTGTGTACAATTCCAGTAGCCCGAGTTCAATTTCTGGTCATGCACAAGAGGAGTGGAAATTGACATGTAAACACGCCCTAGGTCTCTCCTGGGTCAGCTCATCCTAAGCTATGAGTTGGTGTGCCGTGCGAACATTAACCATCAGCATAGGGTAGACGAGTGTGGTGGGGTGTGGTCTGGTGGGGTGTGGTCTGGTGGAGTGTGGTGGGGTGTGCTGTGGTGGGTGTGGTGTGGTGGGTGTGATGTGGTGGGTGTGGTGGAGTGTGGTGTGGTGGGGTATGGTGGAGTGTGGTGGGGTGGGTGTGGTGTGGTGGGTGTGATGTGGTGGGTGTGGTGGATGTGATGTGGTGGGTGTGGTGGAGTGTGGTGTGGTGGGTGTGGTGGATGTATTGAATCCAAATAAATATTGGTGTGTGACTTGAGTTACAACGTGTCTCCTGTGCCATGGCAGCCTTAATAGAAGCTTGCTAACGATCTCACTATATACTGTATAGTGTATACAAAAATTACAAAGACAAACTTCCCCCATATAGCCATGACAGACTATTGGGGTGAGTGCTGTTAGTGAGCACCTATGAAGGCCAACATGGCACATAATGGGTGAGGTTGCCAGCACCACGCCCGACCGCCTTTTTTTCTCGTAGTGGTGACGTTCACACACTGCACCAAGTACTCAATTAAGGCTGAGTCGACCTAGAGGGGGAGGGGGCGCAGGATGGGTTCAATTATTCGCCACTGTGTTTGCTCGCGAGTAGGAATCGAACTCGGATGGCTGGGTTCGTAGGGCATTGCACTAGCCACTACAGGACACAGACATGACATGCAAATATATTCATTTGAAATGTCGATACATATATACACACAGCATTCTTTCTGATGCCAGGGAGCACATGGTGCAGGCGCCATCTATTACGGGTTACATCAAATCGTGTGTTGCTACTCGGTGGATTATTCGAATTTTTATGTCACGTGAGAAATTACGGGGGAACTTGGGGAGGCCATCATCCAGCAGTGGATTGTCCACAGCTGATGACGTTTGGTGATGGAGCTCAATATACAGGGTATACAATTACTGCCAACTAAAATAAATTACGTGTCAAATTATGAATGTTCCGGCAAAAAGTATTGAAAAGAACAAAATACTGAATGCAAACACATCTCCTCGTGTTATATTTCTTGGAATGACACTTGTGAATTAATTTTATATTTTACACACAGATGTGCTGTAACCATTCAAACTTTGAAAACCATGCAACCGCACCATTCTCTCATTCATACGAAGACTGTATTTTGTTCTTTTAATTAAAAATTCAATAACTGAAATTGCAACTTGTCGTTACCATATCAGACTCAGATTGTTCCCTGACAATAAAACATGATTTCCAACACAAGCTTCCTGTTATAGTTTTTTTGGCCTGGTTTCCAGTTTCTTGCTGCAAATTCAGGAAGAAACTTGCCAGCAAAATATGAATTTCCAAACGAAAGAAGCTCCAATGTAACATCTTTTAAAATGATCAGAAGGTTTAATATCTTTCACTAGGGGATATCGCATTGAGTTGATTTCTAAACTCCAGCT
The DNA here is from genome assembly GCF_048934315.1 of Petromyzon marinus. Lineage (NCBI taxonomy): Eukaryota > Metazoa > Chordata > Hyperoartia > Petromyzontiformes > Petromyzontidae > Petromyzon > Petromyzon marinus. The sequence goes on along the minus strand of NC_133696.1, from coordinate 1,004,829 downwards.
GTTCTTTGTACCATTGGTTACGCAGACTTTGGAAAATATCTGGTAAATCATTTTGGCCATGCACATTTACATTTCTGCCCCAACTAATAACTAATTTCTTCAACAAATGTGTCCCCGTGTGTGTTTAAATGAAACATTGCGTTATAATTTACTGACCAAATATTTCGCATTTTTTTTAACCAAAGGCCATGAGTTGAAACGTTACTCAGGCTCTGTTTAGGTTCTTGTTTTACTCTCGGTCACTCTTTCTCATTGAGAAGGAAGGTGCAACTTGCGGGAAATGTGCCAAGAGGCTCACGCTGGAGAAATGACGAAGATGATTGTGCAAGGGGAGATGGAAGCGAAGAGGAAGTGAATGGATCCGCTGGTAGGACAATGTGATGAGTTGGACGGAACGCTCCATGAGAGATGCTAAAGTTCAAGAATGATGGAAAGCATCTGATGGGAAAACACACCTAGGTGCCATGGGTTGACTGACTGAGATGACTGGCAGATGCACCACACACAGCCACCACACAAACAAACATGGCCACCAAACCTACAAATAGGGCCACCAAACCCACAAACACAGCCACCAAAAATGCAAACAGCCGCCGCATTCACAAAGACAGCCGCCAAACCCACAAACAGCCTCCACACTCACAAGCACAGTCACCACACTCACAAACACAGCCACCACACTCACAAGCACAGTCACCGAGTACCCAAATGCAGCGCAGAGGGAAGCGTCTCTGTGCTTGTAGCGTGTGTGCGGACTCCGCGTCTCCACCTCGCCAGCCTGCCACTGGGGAATCGTCGCCCCCCCCCCCCCGGGTGCTCCTCCTCCACAGGGCCGCACGGGATGGGACGCCGCTGGGAGCCAGACTTCCCTTCGGCGCGCTATCGCTCGTGATGATGCGATGGCACCTGGGTTCACCATCACACTCAACGTTAGACTCCCGACCAAGGTTAATCCGCCACGGCTACATTGCAGCTTGCTACTTTCATTCGTGGCCAGGTCGTTTCTTAAAAAGAGAGCTCTGTAGCTCAGTTTGCCTTACCTGGTAAAATAAAATACAAAAAGTTGAGTGTTAAAATAAAATACAAAAAGTTGAGTATCAAAGTCCACTCTCAGTCTCCCATCATCTGCCTTTGGCTCTTCCCATTGGTCGCTTACCTGCGGCTGCCCCTCCAACACCCGTCTCTGCGGGCTGCCCTCTCTCCTGCTCCTGCTGTCCCCTGCACCCGCGTCTCACCCATCACCGCCGCGTCTTCCTGATACCTTCCACAGCGCTCGCTCGCTGCGCATAGCCGCCGCTTACCCTCGCCATCCTTCCACGGCATTTTTACCACGCTCCAACAATAACAACAACAACACCGGAGCACGATAGACTAGTCCGGCATGGTAACGTCGGTCTCCGCAGCTTGCCAGGGGTGCGAGCAAAGCTCGGCGCTTGCGCAACCTCTAAGGGGCGAGAGGGATTGTCGTGAGGAGCGCATGGTGGGGGGGGGGTGTTTCACTGGATTGCGTAACGTGGCGCCGCAAATTCCAAAGGAATCTCGCCGAGGCAAGTTTACAAAAAGTCCGCGCGGCTTGCGACTGCTCAAAGTACCGCTGCCGCTTGGGGTACCGCAATTGTAGCACGTGGGCCGCGTGCAAGCAGCCGCACGTGGCGCGCGTGCTGCTGAATAAAGTCGTTCCCGTGTCGTGCGCGGCGTTCTTCTATTCATTGTCACCTGGACGCCGTACAGGGCTGCTCCACATGTATCGCGACCTCCAATTCATTGACCCATAACATTGTTTGTTCCTCTGCATATTAATTTCTGTTTTAAATAAACCGTACTTTTAAAATGTGGGTCACAAGATCATCTGGAGCACCCTGCACACGGAGACTGAAGCGATGCTGCTGGTCAATCGACAGGCCGCTCGTGGTGGGGCAAAGTGTGGGCACCTCCTCACCCAGCCACCTCCTGCACGACGTCTAGCAAGGCCAAAGTCGGCCGCACGACTCTCTGAGCGGGGTTCTTCACAGCTCACTCCGGCGCCGGGGTCCGCGGCCCTGCGCGCGGCACTTTTAAATATGTAATTTTGCGTCGGATTCAAAAGTGAAATAAATAAAAAATATATGTCTCTTCCTGTTATTTCGGTTGTCCGAGCCGTGTTCTCGTGAAAGCTTTTCTCGTGAGCAGTCAAAGAGCAAGGCAACGGAGACCTTTTTGATACAAATGAAACAACAAGCGTGAGACATCTCTCCAGCGCCTGATGCGCGGCTCGTGAACAGCGCCCAGAGACCCGACGGGGCTTGGCAGCTCGAGACGGCGTCTCGCGGCGACAGGCGCTGGTCCCTGGATGTGCACCGACTTGTGCCGGCGTCCAGATCTCGCCTTGCAGCATTTCTGTGTGCGTGTGTCAAACACACACACATCTGTGTGTGTGTGTCAAACACACACATACATCTGTGTGTGTGTGTCAAACACACACATCTGTGTGTGTGTGTAAAACACACACATCTGTGTGTGTGTGTGTCAAACACACACATCTGTGTGTGTGTGTCAAACATACACATCTGTGTGCGTGTGTCAAACACACACACATCTGTGTGTGTGTGTAAAACACACACATCTGTGTGTGTGTGTCAAACACACACATCTGTGTGTGTGTGTAAAACACATACATCTGTGTGTGTGTGTGTGTAAAACACATACACCTGTGTGTGTGTGTGTCAAACACATACATCCGTGTGTGTGTGTCAAACACATACATCTGTGTGTGTGTGTGTCAAACACATACATCTGTGTGTGTGTGTCAAACACACACATCTGTGTGTGTGTGTAAAACACATACATCTGTGTGTGTAAAACACTTTAGCTCCTGGGATAATTCGGCACTGCGTATGAGGCTTTCGCGAACAATATCTTCCATAATAGATTTTTTGTTAGATCGCGTAAATATATAAATGTGTCGTTAAAGCCGCCACCACCCGACACAGCCAATGAGTAAGGGGTTGTCACGTAGCCCGTTGTTAGCACAGCGCAAAAGTCAAGTCAATGCGGCGTCCTCTGTGAACCTTAGGGACCGTCCATAAATGACGTCACGCGTTTTGGACGATTTTTGACCACCCCCCCCGTTGTCACACGACGTTACATAAAGTCAGACCCCCCTCAAATATGACGTCACAAAGCTCTGCCCCCCCCTCAAAAACATTGAAACATGCTTCAAATCGCTTTAAACTATCGCCATTGTAGTGCGTATTTAATGTGGCGCTGCACTCTGATCTTGTAGGAGAAAAAATTATTAAAACGTCTATTTAATTAAGTAGAACGTTTTAAAGCTTTTGTGACTGCAGGGATTGATCTTTTTGGGTCTTTCGGTAAAGTCACCACGGAGAATGAGAATAAAACAATAAAACAAAATAAGACAATAAAATTCTCACGACGTTTCGGCCACGAAGCGCTGTCGCACCGACAGTTCTGTTCCTTCACCTGAAGAAGGCTACTTGTGTTGTGGCCGAAACGTCGTGAGAATGTTATTGTCTTATTTTGTTTAATTGTTTTATTCTCATTCTACGTGGTCACTTTACCGAAAGAACCAAGAAGATAAGTAGAACGTGTTGTCTATATTTGTTTAAAGTTGCGCATTTTGATGTGACGTCATATTTCTCAAGCCCCCCCCCCCCCTCGTCACACATCGGCACAAATGTCTGACCCCCCCCCCCTAGGTGCGTGACGTCATTTATGGACGGCCCCTTACGACCGCCGCGCTCCGTCACTTATCCCGCCTAAGCTCCGGCTGGTGGAGGCAGAGCGCTGTTTAGATGTTGCAATTGTCTTAATTATTTTGAGCATATTTTGATTTAAAGCTTTCGTGACTGCAGTAATTCATATTCTTAGTTTTTTCGGTAAAGTCACGTTGAAGAGAAACAACAAAATAATAAAATATATATATAACAATAAAAAATTCTCACGACGTTTCGACCATAACTCAAACGGTCATCTTCAGGTGTGTCGGTTTGCATAAATTTATTTTTAAACGGCGCATTTATTTATTTATAAAAACTTTAGCGTCACGCGCAGCGATTTGGCAGTTTACCCAGGACTAGTCCATCTATATTTTGAAAAGAGGAGGGGGGAGAGACGAAATTTTTTATAATGTATGCTGTCTGAAAGCCACTGTAAGCGTGAACAATCAATTAAGAACTGAAATGGTTTATCAAATCTTTCCAATGATTGCTAAGATAGAATCCATCTTCTCGGTTGAAATTGTCTCTGTGCTTGTATATGTGGATAGCCTCATGAACGAATCTCTCATGGAAGCCAGATGGCTTACAAAGAACCTCTGTCTTGGAAAAGTCAATGGCATGTGAGCCTACTGAATTAGAACAATGATCTGCTACGGCCGAGGTGTTGGTCCTACCGTGTTTAAGGTCTGCTTTGTGTTCACAAATGCGGTCCGAGACATGGCGTTTGGTTTCTCCAATGTAACTACTACCACAGAGGCAACTTAGTTTGTAGACACCAGGGTATTGTATGTCCGGAATCACATCTTTTACAGACGGAACCAGATCACGGATTTTATGTAATGTGTTGAAACGGACCTGGATCTTGTGTTTATTCAAGATTTTGGAGATCTTTTTGTGATCCCAGCAATGTAGGGTAAAGTGATGGTTTTGAAAGGCTCCTCAAGAGGGTTCTTCTTCATGGTTTGAGTGATAGCTTTGCGGATTGTATAGTCGGAGTAACCATCAGCCCTAAGAGCTTGGTGTACGTGCTTGAGTTCACTGCTTATGTGTTCCTGGTCGGATATGCATTGGGCTCTATGATACAGAGTCTTGATGAGAGAATTCTTCTGTGATGGATGGTGGTGGGAATCCGGTTTCAGATAAGCATCCGTATGGGTAGCTTTCCACATATACAAGCACAGAGACAATTTCAACCGAGAAGATGGATTCTATCTTAGCAATCATTGGAAAGATTTGATAAACCATTTCAGTTCTTAATTGATTGTTCACGCTTACAGTGGCTTTCAGACAGCATACATTATAAAAAAATGTCGTCTCTCCCCCCTCCTCTTTTCAAAATATAGATGGACTAGTCCTGGGTAAACTGCCAAATCGCTGCGCGTGACGCTAACGTTTTTTATAAATAAATAAATGCGCCGTTTAAAAATACATTTATGCAAACCAACACACCTGAAGATGACCGTTTGAGTTATGGTCGAAACGTCGTAAGAATTTTTTATTGTTTTATATATATTTTATTATTTTGTTGTTTCTCTTCAACGTGACTTTACCGAAAAAACTAAGAATATTTTGAGCATGTTTTTTTTTTAATCCAGGACAAAGAACGTTATAACGAATCAGCGTTATATGGGGTCGCGTTAAGCGAGGTATGTCTGCATACGGATCAGAGAGTACTGTATATGCATCATAGTGACTTCTGAAAAGTGGACTTGGGCAGGACACACGACCAGAAGAGGTGGCTATAGGAGGACGAGACTGCCGACAGAATGGCAGCCAAAGGAAGTCACCCAAGGGGAGGCCACACGGCGTTGGTGGAGGGGTGACATCTGGAGGGATGACATCTGGAGGGATGACATCTGGAGGGATGACATCTGCTCACGTGCTGAGGCGAGGCGGATTGTGGCATTGCAACAACATGGGGAAGCCTCCATCCAGCAGCGTATAGATCATGACCTGATGATAATGTTGATGATGATGTTGATGATATAACTGTACTATCGGATGTAGTCTCCCCTCATGCATTGTCCATCCTGGCTGTGTTTTGGCGTCAATGCACACCGCCGGAGTACCCAGGGCTCAGTGAGGCATAACTCGTCACTGATGTTAGCCGTGGCCTGGTGGAATCGATCTCAGTTGGACGGGTTCATAGCGCGGTGCGCGAATCACCACTCCCCACCCTGCACCGGTTCTATAACCGAGAGAGCTTCGAGGGTGGCTGCTCTGCCTGGAGCACTTTGTGATGACAAGCGGAGCTCTCTGCACGCAGGGGATGGGGTGACAGCTCCTCACTGACTGCACATTGCGATGGATGGTATGGGGAGGCCATCATCCAGCAGTTGATTGAGACAAAGGGCTGAAGATTATAACTTATCATAGCTAGTCCCATGCTCACTTATTACCTAAGCTAGCGCTCTGTTTTTGTCCAGGCTGGACTGTTTTTATTTATAGACGTGTGTATGTGTTCACGTTGAACGCTCGGAGGGCATTTGGTTCACATGATTAATCATTTTGCATACGCTACATGCAGCAGCACGCAAAATCTATTAAATTATGGCGATGATGATTCTGTGATCGTTATGCATCGCGCTCACTGGAACCTCATTTGCATAAAGGTTAGATGTAATTCGAAACATCTCTGCGATCAACACGGCCAATGTTCCAATTAAAAGAAGAACATCTGGTCTTTGCGGATACAGTTGACAATCCGTTTCGCGTATTCTTGCCCCCATTCTGGCCTCAAGCGGGTCTTGGCTACGGCAGGGCAGGAACGCCCAACAGCGCACTAATGAACACACCTCTTCATCACCAGGCACTTCGTGTCACCGCACGCACCGAGAGGTGGCAGGACCCGCAACTGCAATTTTACTGGCGAAGGCGCCAAGAACAACGGGGTGGGGGGGGGGGCAGGGAGGCAACATCCGCAATAATCGGAGCTCTGCGGTTCTTTGTCGGCGCTGTCGGCCGATTCAGGAGTGTTTGCACGTGGAAGGAAACCGGAGCGCCTGGTGATAACCCACGCGTGCGAGGGGGCAACGCTCTATCTCATGCAGATGGAACCGGTGGAGTCCACACTTTGCTGTGCCGCCTTCTCCTGACCAGTCAGGGTACGGCTCCTCCTCGACGCCCACGGGAAGGGAGTTTCACAGCCCATCTGTGCGTGATCCACCCACCATCGCTGCTGTTGCCTCCACAGTACTGGGTTACTGGCAGCAGCAGCCGCAGCCCTTGCAGAGCCACCACCGCCACCCGGCTTAATAAGTTACTGAAACTAATTAAATTAATCCACGATCACAACACAAACAAAGCATTGGTCTCTTGCTTCCAATTCTGCCACAAAATGTAAAAACTGTAGTTGATGCTGGGGTCTAAACCAGTATAATACGACGTGAACAGGAGAGTGCATGAGGATGTCACGTCCTGTGTTGGTAATTGTGTAGAGGTGTTAACTACTCACTGTTCAGTAACCTGCATTGCCACTAGGTATCAGGGGGGCAGTGCAGCGTTACCTCGGTGTACATAACGGTTGGGGTCAGACGAGGTGAAGTGGATCGTAGCCACAGTTGGGGAGAACCAATCAGACAGTTCCATGTGGGAATGTGGGATTGGTTGTGCCTGGCCACAAACGAGTATAAGAAGGGTGACCGCGCAGAACTCGGGGAGTTCTCTCCCTACACAAAGACCGAAGCCCGGGCTGAAGACTAGCTAGGACCCTGGACCCAGCCTTCCAGCCCTTCTGAGGGCTACGGCTCGGCGTATCCAGTGGTCAGGACCCACCGGGCCAGCGGTGGGTCAGATAGCCTCCCCTAGGTCCCAGCCGGAGGACTCTGGGATAGGGTAGCGGTAGACGTGAAAGTCCCGCCAAGCTAGGAAGCTGTACCTCCTTAGGTATCAAGGAGACCTGTGTGTAGGTTACGCTGAGTCCGGAGGCTGTACCTCCTTAGGGTATCGGGTGAGGGGACCGGATACCCCTCTGTGTGTTAAGGACTGTATAAGGAAGGAATTACAATAAACAGAGTGTGCCTCATTCTTAGCTCTTTCGGTAAAGTCACGTTGAAGGGAAACAATAAAATAATAAAATATATATAAAACAATAAAAATTCTCACGACGTTTCGACCATAACACAAACGGTCGTCATCAGGTGTGTCGGTTTGCATTAATTAATTTATTTTTAAACGGTGTATTTATTTATAAAAAAACGTCAGCGCCACGCGCAGCGATTTGGCAGTTTATTTAGAAGGACTAGTCCATCTATGTTCTGAAAATAGGAGGGGGGAGACGAAAAATTAATGTATGCTGTCTGAAAGCCACTGTAAGCGTGAACAATCAATTAAGACCTGAAATGGTTAATCAAATCTTTCCAATGATTGCTAAGCCAGAATCCATCTTTATAAACACTACAATTCAATAGCCACAACACTCCTAGATAACTCAAGTGACAAGTTACATGCCAGACTGACCCAAGGTGATGCTTCCACAATGGTGTAACGGGCACCACTCTGGACTTGCAATGCAGGGGTCATCGGATTCGATCTCCCGGTACGGCAGTTGCAACAATGACGCAAGGTTTCTTAAATCCACCGCCCTCTGTCCATGGGTATGCCACCGTCGCTGGGACGGCTGGGGTAAAGTGTGGGCACTCCTCACGCCTTCCAAGACATGTGGTCAGTGTGGAAGAGTAGACCAACTATCTTCAAGGGGCTCTCTCGATATGAGCTCGTGGAGGGCTCTTCTGCCCAACAGCGATATTGAGCGAGCTGGCGTAGGACTGCGCCTTCCCCATTACAGCAACGCTCCACTATATCTATTGCCAAGTGTGTCGAACTTCTCTCGCACCGTACGGACTCAACCGCGCTAATCGGAGGTGCGTGGAAGGACCACAAAGGAAACGCAACAAGCGGTTGTAAGGAAATGAAGTCATTAATTTACGTCCTCAAATCGTGTTTTATTCTTGTGTGAGATGATTGTGCTGATTCCGTTACAACTGTAATAACAGTAGAGTCAGCCTGCAGTAAGAGTGGACTAGTGTCCACGGGAGGTAATGACAGAGGAGTCAGCCTGCAGTAATAGTGGACTAGTGGTTTACGGGAGGTGATGACAGAGGAGTCAGCCTGCAGTAAGAGTGGACTGGTGGCTACGGGAGGCAACCACAGGGGAGTCAGCCTGTAGTAAGAGTGGACTGGTGGCATCGGGATGTAATGACAGGGCCGTCAACCTGCAGTAAGAGTGGACTAGTGGCCACGGGAGGTAATGACAGGGCAGTCAACCTGCAGTAAGAGTGGACTAGTGGCCACGGGAGGTAATGACAGGGGAGTCAGCTTGCAGTAAGAGGGGACTGGTGACATCGGGAGATAATGACAGGGGAGTCGGCCTTCAGTAAGAGGGGACTGGTGGCATCGGGAGATAATGACAGGGCAGTCAGCCTGCAGTAAGAGTGGACTAATGTCCTCAGAAGGTGATGACAGGGCAGTCAGCCTGCAGTAAGATTGGACTAGTGGCCACGGGAGGCAATGACAGGGCAGTCAGCCTGCAGTAAGAGTGGACTAGTGGCCACGGGAGGTAATGATAGGGGAGTCGGCCTGCAGTAATAGTGGACTAGTGTCCTCAGGAGGTGATGACAGGGCAGTCAGCCTGCAGTAAGAATGGACTAGTGGCCACGGGAGGTAATGACAGGGGAGTCAGCCTGCAGTAAGAGTGGACTAGTGGCCACGGGAGGTAATGACAGGGGGGTCAGCCTGCAATAAGAGTGAACTAGTGGCCACGGGAGGTGATGCCAGGGGAGTTAGCCTGCAGTAAAAGTGGACTAGTGGCCACGGGAGGCAATGACAGGGGAGTCAGCCTGCAGTAAGAGTAGACTGGTGGCTATGGGAATGATCGAGAGGAGAAGCGTGGCCAGGTGACGGAAGAGGATGGTGGAGTCTGCCGGCAGAACGAACGGTCTAGAAACAGCAATGAGGTTCGAGAATGGGGGCGTGACCTTGTACCGTATATAAGGAGCTGTTGCAGTGGGGGTCTCCGCCTGTTCGAGTGAACGCGTCTTCAAGACAAGTGTGTCAAGTCGTCATTGCACACCTATGCAGCCACTCCTTGAATGTAAATAACTCGAGGCTATAGAATTATGGGCAAAACCATTTCTACCAAACACGAGTCCAATGCGAATGTTGTTAACACAGCCGGTGGGCGGTGGAAGCACACACAGAAGCTCATAACTCAGATGTGGATGCGGAGGATTTAAGTCAAAACCTGCCAAACAGGAATATCAATAAATGTTCCAGCCGCATTAAAGCCTCTAAACGCATTCACGACTTGGCAACATTCGCCAGCACAGAACTTTGCAACTAGCTGACATTCGTTTAAGAATTTGTGATGGCACGTGCCTTCATGCTCCGAAGACCTTTATAGACAAATAACAAAAGCAACCCACGTGATTATTGACAGCACCGACCCGGAAATTGAAGATTCCTGCGTGGCAGTTTCAAAACCATGGAGCAAATCTCTCAAACGGCGCACCCCGCCGTGTTCAGCCGGCAGCACAGTTTTGGGTTCAACGCAGCCGAGGCAATCGGCATGTCGCGCTCGGTGGGGTAAAGCGTGGGTATATACACACACTCCCACGTATTTCAAGACGTTTGGCCAGCCGTGGAAGAGTAGGCCAAAACGCACTCTCTATCGGAGCAAAGCAGTTGAAATCGGCAAATGGGGCCTAACATTTAATGAATAGAAACATTACATTTTCTTGGTTCTTTCGGTAAAGTCACGTAGAAGGGAAACAATAAAATAAAAATACGTTACATTTTCGGGATTGGGATCGTTGGGGATGGAGGAGGGGGTGTGGGGGCCTGGTGGGGGCCCACAACCCACCACTCCCACCTTGGACCCACGCCCTCCACCTGCTGTTCTCCAGCAGAGCCACCACCGCTAGTGACTCTTGTGTTCTCAAGTTAGAGCCGCGCCTACACTCCGAGTCTTCTGGTAAGAATAAAGACAAAGATCCCCCGTATAGTCTTAACAGACTGTTGGGGCAAGTGCTATTAGCGAGTAGCACCTATCAAGTCCGGAACGGCACGCCTTTGTCTTCCTAGTGGCGATGTTAACACACTGCACCAGATACTCAATTGAGACTGAGTCGACCTAGGGGTGTGGCCCAGGACCGGTTCAGATAATTATCACTGGTGTTGACCATGAGCGGGAATCGAACTCGGCTCGCTGGGTTCGTCGTGCAGCGCGCTAACCGCTCCACTAATAAATAAACCCTCACACAGACACACTGCCTATACACACACACTGCTTATACATATACACACTGCCTATACACACACACACTGCCTATATATACACACACACTGCCTATACACACACACTGCCTATACACACACACACTGCCTATACACACACACACACTGCCTATACACACACACACTGCCTATATATACACACTGCCTATATATACACACACTGCCTATATATACACACTGTCTATATAAACACACTGCCTATACACACACACTGCATATATACACACACTGCCTATATATACACACACACTGCCTATACACACACTGCCTATACACACACACAGACACTGCCTATATATGCACACACACACACTGCCTACACATACAGACACACTGCCTACACACACACTGCCTACATACACACACACTGCCTACACACACACACACACAGACACACTGCCTATACACACACACACAGACACACTGCCTATATACACACACACACACTGCCTATATATGCACACACACACACTGCCTATATACACAGACACACTGCCTACACACACTGCCTACATACACACACACACACACTGCCTATACACACACAGACACATTGCCTACACACACAGACACACTGCCTACACACACACACTGCCTACATACACACACACTGCCTATACATACACACAGACACACTGCCTACACACACACACTGCCTACACACACACACTGCCTATACACACACACACACTGCCTATACACACAGACACACTGCCTGCACACACACACACTGCCTATACACACACACACACACTGCCTATACACACAGACACACTGCCTACACACACACACACTGCCTACATACACACACACTGCCTATACACACAGACACACTGCCTACACACACACACTGCCTACATACACACACACTGCCTATACATACAGACACACTCCCTACACACACACACTGCCTACACACACACACTGCCTATACATACAGACACACTCCCTACACACACACTGCCTACACACACACACACTGCCTCTCCCGGTGCAAGTCAATGCTGCTGGTGTGAATGGGACCGCTATCTCTGGCGCGCCCTGTGGCATAAGTAACGCAGATAACGCCGAGACAAATATTTATATTTGGATGTTGCTGGCAGACTCGGCGGCTGCACAAAGCATGGCTGACAAAGGCACGGCACAATCCTCGTTGGCTGTGATTGTTCTCGATATCGGGTTAGCGCTGGTGTCACAACGGGAGGGCACGCGTGTCCATCGGGACCTGGGAAGCCGTGCGCTGCAGACACCACAACTCTCCTGGACCGCGCTGGGTTTCAAGTTCGACGTTTTGTTGTTGTTGTTGTTGTTGCGAAAGTGCTGTTTATTTGAATACAAGTTGGGTGGCAAATCGCTTTATAGTTTGTCAAAGAAAATGCTTTTTAGAATGCGCAGCATTTGTTTTTGTTATTTGTAAAAAGAAGTTGAGCGACAGCCTCGCCTTAGACGCGGTCAGTGACTGCCCAGGACGCCATCCCAGGGCTGCAGAGAGGCACCACTCTGTCTGCGTCTGTCAACGGAGAGTCGCTGAACTTTACAGACGGTGTTGTCGGGTTCTTACAGGTGTTGTCGGGCATGGTGTCCGACGTTTCGCTCCACGAGCTTCGCCATGGTTCCCGATAGCTCTATAGCACGGCTCCTTCAGGTTTACCGAAGGAGCTCCCCAGCACGCGGTGCGAAACGTCGGACGTTGTTCCGAGTCGACTGAGTGGGATCGTTTCTTCGACTTGTTAGGCCACCGACACAACTGCCTCCTGGCTCTCCACGAAGTGGCACTCGTTTTTAGCAATGCCAGAGGCTTGAGGGCTTGAGTCGTCATCCCCGCGACCCGGATTTCGATTCGTAGATCTTCTGATTGCGCGCCGCTCCCCTCTCTTGGCACGCGGTGCCAGCCGTGGAGACTGCACGTGGTGACACGTGGGAGAAAACATTCGTACATACGGCACTTTAAAAACAACAGAGGTGGGTGCTCATGGGCACGGACACATTCGCTGTCCTGTCCACACGATTGCACCATGGATGGTCTTTGGAATGAGATGATGGCAGTCAGCAGAATCGGTACCCCGGTTTAGGAGTTTAGGTTGTTTATGCCCAAATTGAAACTTGCCGACGAGTGCATTCACACATTTTGCAAAACATTCCCTTTCCAAAAGATTAAATTGCAATTTCGCCGTAATGGGGTCAAAATGATGAAATAGTTTCTCCATATCCAGAGTAGCTCCAGCAAAGATCACATTTCGATGTGTTCTGTGTTCATTCATCGTTTACGCACCAGTTTCAGTCCGTTGTCAATCCACTGCTGGACAAAGGCCTCCCGAAGCTGTGTCGGTCATTGGCGTTGTTTGACCATACTTCATCACGCTGGGCCTGTGCAGGTTGGTGAAGGCGAGCTCAGGATTGGTTGGCCAGTGAAGTTAGCAATGGCCGGGAAATCGAACTGAAGGCCCCGGGTTCCAAGCGCAGTGCGCCAACCACAGTACGACCTCTCCCATGGAGTCGTCCATCGGCTCCAAGATAACATTCATGTGCACGCACGATGGACGGTTTGACACCCTTCACATTCAACATAATCTTTACCCTAAGCAGAAAATCAATCTTCCGTTGGGTTTGATTAAGCACACATTGGAACACGTTCTCTCTCATTACAATTTGCACTTCAAATTAATCGCTGCGAAAACTAAACTAAACTATTGTGTTATTTTACCAGGTAAGGCCCCACTGAGCTGTATAGTTATTTTTGAGAATCCACCTGGCCACAAATGATAGCCCGACGAAGTGGCTTGTCATGCGGTAACTTACAGCAGCCAAATACTCGAAGCGCGTGACGTCGCTTCTAAATGCAGAGGGAAAACCCGGAGGACACGGAGAAAAATCCACGCGACCACGGGAAGAACATGCAAACAAATATACAGCAGAAGGAGGCATCGTCAAGCTCGGGGTCGAATCCACGACCTCCTGCATACCAGGCGAGGTAGTTAACATTTCGCTATCGTGGCGCCCGAAAGACACCTTAGCATCCCCATCATTGGCCACCTCGGAGTTAAATTAAGATAATAATAATAATGCCAATTCACAGCAGCCCTTGTATGGTCAAACTCGCAGCACTGGCCTGTGCACACACTCGCTTCACGTTGCGCCTGGCTCCCACTGACACCAGCGTCCCTCAATTAACCCCTTCCGTTACGTTAACGATTTTGGGGGGTGGGAATAGGGGCACATGGACGGGAATAAAGCTGGTAAGGGTCTCGTGGCGGGTTGATGACCGCTCGGTATTCAGGTATGTGGACCGGTGGTGGTGTTTGTGTGTTGTGGTGGTGGTGGTGGCGCGTTCCTCTGCTCGGGGGGGGGGGGCGTCAGGGGGTGTGCGTGCAGGCGTGAGCGCATCCCGCCCGCGTGATTGGCTCCTCGGCGGGGGAGGAGACGCGCCACTTGATGCGAGACCGTGCTCTGACAGCCGCCTGAATGGGGAGGTCACCAAATCGGCTGCCCTGTTTGTGTCCAACGATGCCCCCCTTTGAACGACGGGTGCCACCCTCGGCTGGAGAACGTGGCACCACGGAGGCGCGGGATGGGATGCCACTGCGATGGAGCGAGATGTCCTTGTGAGCTCGTGACGCACTCGGCCGTGTCGGCTCAGCGCTGCACGATGCACACGGATGGTTTAAACCAGGGTCGGCCGGCCGGCCGGCAACCACAACAACAATTAATCTTTTTTCGTTTTTGGTAAAATAAAAAAACCGAAATATTCCAAGAGCCTCGTGCAGCACGGGAGGCGCAGGTTGCAGACTCGTGGTTTTAATAATTTTTGCGAAGCTTACATTTTTTTAATGTTTTAGAAATACGTTTTATTTGTTGTTTATGTCGGCTTCTTTATACACGTTAAAAAAATCGACTCACATATTTAATACAAATATTTAATATATACTCCATTATCAACAACATGTAAAACAATTTTCAAAAAGTAAAAGTATTAGGTTTATCGCACATATGTAAATGACGTATACGTTATACGTTTAATCACCGAGCACGCATTGAACCAACAGCTATTAAACATGCAAATGTCTAACATATGTAAATTTGCCACATTTTATAAAAGTTGTCGATTTTGCATAAAGAATCAGACATAAGAGACAATCACTGCCGCCGCGCGTGCATCAGATGTCCGCGTGAGAGTCACCGCTCATCACACCGCGAGAGTGCATCATACCGCGAGAGTGCATCATATTGCGAGAGTGCATCATACCGCGAGAGTATCATACCGCGAGAGTGCATCACACCGCGAGAGTGCAGCGGCTGTGCATTGCAAAGCCTCCGCTAAGGCGCTCCCTCTGTGGTTTGTAATTAGCAGAGTAAATGAAAAACATCAATACAATTACGATGGACATTGACTTGAACATCAAACACACACAACACACATTGGGCAGTGGTGCAACAATCACAAACAGCAACACTCATACTCGTCATCGACACTGCCCTATAGACTAACACGTATATCATAGGCGACGTTTCAGGCAATGGGCCTCCATTCTGGTCGCTGCTGCAATGAAGAAGGTCCATGACTCGAAATGTTTCCTATCGTATATATGTTGTTTCTTGAAGGGCGGTGTTATGGATAGGAATGTCGAAGTGTGTTATATACGTTATGTTATATATGTTATATGTGTGTTATATGTGTTATATATGTGTTATATGTTATATGTGTTATATATGTGTTATATGTTATGTGTGTTATATGTGTTATATGTTATGTGTGTTATATGTGTTATGTGTGTTATATGTGTGTTATGTGTTATATGTGTGTTATATATGTTATATGTTACATGTGTGTTATATGTGTTATATATGTGTTATATGTTATATGTGTTATATATGTGTTATATGTTATGTGTGTTATATGTGTTATATGTTATGTGTGTTATGTGTGTTATATGTGTTATATGTGTGTTATGTGTTATATGTGTGTTATATATGTTATATGTTACATGTGTGTTATATGTGTTCTATGTGTTTGTGCACCACATGCAATGCGTTATCACGAGTGGAGGTGTGGACGGCTGAACGCGTGAGCGTAACCAGCAACACCCTGAATGTGCGGGTAGTTTGTGTGTTCATTATAAATCATCATCATCATTTTCATCATTCGAGCTGTCGGCGAAATCAAACGAGGTCCCCCCAACGCGAATGGAAAGACACACTTTGGAATCTTTAAAATCAAAACCCCCCCTTCCAGCAAAACCACAAAAAGCAATTTGATCTCGAAGCGCCAGCCAGGAACAGCAACGCAACGTGCTGTAGAGCACATGGGGTTACTGGTCAAGAGGAGCTGACAACTCAAAAGCAAAGGGAACTAAATAAAACACTGCGATACCAACTTTACAGCATTATTTGCATGCACAACGGGATGCAAGGTAAAATATGCACGAGACTTCAAATCGACTTTGTTATTGAACAAAAAAGGCTATGTTTTGCGTTTTCTGGCAATAGAAAAACAGGTGTTACGATCAGTTTAACACGCAGTAGGAGGCTTTCACGACCAATATCATCCATAATAGAGGTTTTTTGGGTTAGATCGTGTAAATATTTCAAAGTGTCATTAAAACCCGCCAACACCCGACACAAATCTGGCTGTCGCCTGATGAAGCTAGTTTTAATTACTGGCGGAACGTCGTACTCAGATTGTAAATGTTGTGGCTTGGCTCTCCAACACACCGGTGTGCTGTACTAGTGACGAATTGGCACGTTCTGTTGACGTGACAACCCTTACTAGTTGGCTGTGTCGGGTGGTGGCGGGTCTAACGACACATTTATATATTTACGCGATCTAACCAAAAAAAACCCTCTATTAAGGTGGTAAGATGTTCATACTGTGATACTGGCAAAAAGGTCCCATTTTATACCGTGTTATTCTTGACGTATTTTATGGCATGTGTTGCATAATCTACTGTCAATGATGTATTGTCTCATAGCGTGGCCCACGATCTACCCACTGCTGGATGAAGCCCCTTTCCCAAGTCATCACCATTGCTCACGATTCCGCGGGTCCACGATCCCAGCGGCTCCTGCACAATTCGCCGCTGACGTGTCTCTCCGTGGCGAGGACACCGCCACGAACGGCCTTTGTTGTCCAGCACGTGAACTATGATGCACTTTTCCTTTTAAGGCCACAACGCTATTGATGACGTGTGTGTTGAGTTATGTTGTTGTTTGATCACCTCCGGCAACGCAGCAGCTGCAGCACCGTCACCGATCAATGTGTAAATGATTATTGCGTAATTAAATCACGTTTTGAGATGTGTACACCTCAGAAACTCTTCCCTAGCTGCAGTATTCGGGCAAAGCGTTGCAATGCAGTCTGAGGAATGAGACCATTTTGCACAAACACAAAATAATGTTTACGTCACATGATTTTAGTTTTTAATGTAATAAGTAGATAATAATGATAATAATGATACTCTTTGGTTCTACTCGGTAAAGTCACGTAGGTAAAAAATAAAACAACAAAAATCACGACGTTTCGGCCACAACACAAGCGGCCTTCATCAGGTGAAGGGATCAGGCTGTCTCGAGGACAGCGCTAGACCGCGACCTTTAAGCTGTGTGCGAGGAAACAAGGTGCCTTGACAAAGGAATTAGCATAAAATTAGCATTTAATTGGCCGACTTAGCATGACGATCGGTGCAGAGGTGGTGTACATGCGGGTGGACCTGCCGGTTGGCGCGGGGGGGGGAGGGGGAGTTTACCCATTGATGGTGTGAAAAGGGAATCCTTAAGAGCTGCGGAAGTTTGGGGTACCACTACTTGAAAAAATATACTGTACCATTGAAAATTAGTTTAATGTTTGGTTCGATTTAGAACATCTTTCCAATGGTTGCTTAATTTGAAACCATATTCTCGGTTGAAATTGTGTCTGTGTTTGTAGATCTGAATTGCCTCGTGAACAAATCTCCGATAAAAACCCGTGGGTGTGCAAAGAACCTTCTGCCGTGGCTGATCACTGTTACAACGCTGTGGGTGATCACGATATAATTTTCTCCGATACCAAGGTTTTTTGCAAACCCACGGGTTTTTATCGGAGATTTGTTCACGAGGCAATTAAAATCTACAAACACAGACACAATTTCAACCGAGAAGATGGTTTCAAATTAAGCAACCATTGGAAAGATGTTCTAAATCGAACCAAACATGAAACTAATTTTCAATGGTACAGTATATTTTTTCAAGTAGTGGTACCCCAAACTTTCGCAGCTCTTAAGGATTCCCTTTTCACACCATCAATATGTAAACTCCCCCCCTCGCCAACCGGCATGTTCACCAGCATGTACACCACCTCTACATCGTTCATCATGCTAAGTCGGCCAATCAAATGCTAATTTCTATGCTAATTCCTTTGTCAAGGCACCTTGTTTCCTCGCACACAGCTTAAAGGTCGCGGTCTGAGCGTGGCTGTGTTTCACTCCAGCGCTGTCCTCGAGACAGCCTGGTCCCTTCACCTGATGAAGGCTGCTTGTGTTGTGGCCGAAACGTCGTGATTTTTGTTGTTTTATTTTTTACCTACGTGACTTTACCGAATAGAACCAAAGAGTATGGATCCTTTCAGTCACGAAAGCTTTAAATCTAGAAAAATAATGATGATTGTGCATCACACTTTGGCAATGTACTGCTGGATGAAGGCACCCCACGACTTCATCCAGCAGTAATGACCAGACAAATTTAAATGTAATATATAACACGTCTAAATGTTTACACCAATGGACCAATTACACAACAAAACACACTCTTGGGGCATCCACCCACAACAGCGGGGCAGACAGCCGGGAACCACGTGGCTGGACCGGGCCTGCATGGGCCGTGTTCACGTGACCTGAATCGCGGGCCGTTTGGGATGCCGCATTCATTCCCAAAGGTCATTGTTGTTATTTATATGCATGGTATTTCTTTTGACATGTAAGTGCAGCCCCATTGTTTTTTGAGATCGTGCCCAATAAACGCAACGTATTTGTATATACACACACACGTAAATATACACTCACACACATAACTATTCTCTGTTGAATTGTACTGACCTATTCGGACACGTCAGAGTCAGAATCTTTATCTATACTGGAGGAATCCTATGAGTTATATAAAGTAAATTTTCACAGATAAAAAGAGCTTCATGTTCAGTAAGTGCTATTCGCGAGCACCTATTTATGGTGGCACAACTGACGGCACCAGCCACGGTGTTGATGACCACGAACTTAAAAGAGTACTCGTTCAGCAAAAAACGTACTGAATAAGATGTCATATTCTTTGGGTCTTTCGGTGAAGTCACGTAGATAGGTTCAAAGAAAATAACAAAATACAAAAAACGACGACGTTTCGATCGCAACACAAGCGGCCCTCATCAGGAAACGACGACCGCTTGTGTTGTGATCGAAACGTCGTCGTTTTTTGTTAATGTATTTGAACCTATCCACGTGACTTTACCGAAGGACCCAAAGAGTATGAATTCCTGCAGTGACGAAAGCTTTAAGTCAGGAATAAGATGTCCCTATTGAATAGTTCAAGATGGTGCTACCGAACAGATGATCCTATTAAACAGCTCTCCGATGTGTTTTTGAGCTGTGACGCGTGTTGTTCGGCACGACGTCCGACGTTTCGCTTCCCGCAGCAGCAGAAATCACCAAGGCACCAACGTGCCGTTCTGGATGTTCCTCCCGGTGCGACGATACCCCCCCCCCCCGGCCAAGCCAGGCCTCCTGGGCAGGCACGGCCCGCGTGGTCGGGCGTGGCGCTCCGTGAGCCGCAGGCGTGAGGCTCCCCACGAGCGGTGGTCGGTCGTGGTTTGTCTCGGATCTGATGTCGACAACTCAAGCGTGGGGCAAGGGGAGCCAGAACGCCCGGCTGTTGGAGGCTGTCGCCTGATGAAGCTAGTTGTAATTACAGGCGAAACGTCGTACTCAAGATTGTAAATGTTGTGGCTTGGCTCTCCAATACACCGGTTAGTGCTGTACTAGTGACGAATTGGCCACGTTCTGTTGACGTGACAACCCTTACTAGTTGGCTGTGTCGGGTGGTGGCGGGCTTAATGACACATATATTTACGCGACCTAACCCAAAAGAACCTCTACTATGTTGGAGGCTAGCTCCGGCATCTGAACAAGCCCAGACGGCGGTGAGCGATGAGCTCCCCCCTCCCCCCCGTCTGTTTGGGGGAGAGCGGTGCGGGGGGATGCCACGGTGGCATTTGTGAGAAAATCTCACCACGTTGGTCCCGAGGATGATGCGCCGTTAACAAAGCTCATGGAAGGCCACGGGGACGCCTGGAATCACGACTCGAGTCGTAGTCTCCGGCTCAAAATCAGCATCTTCATTTGTCCTGGAGAAATCCCGATACGCTATGAAGCGATTTTCCACAGAGGTCCCAACACAGGCCTCGTGAGGAGTCGAGCGCGACTGCAAGGGGATGGCGAGCGTCGCTCGACGCGTAGCCGATGACGCAGCAGCAGCAGCAGCAGGAGGAGGAGGAGGCCAATGACAATTCTCCATCGCATCTCCACGTCGCATCGAGCACAGCAGCGCAGCCCACCAGGGTAGATGGACCCCTCCACCCCCCTCCACCGCGGCCCTGCGTGCTGGAGCGTGGCGGCTGTGGGACCCACGGACACCACGCTCCGGCACCCCTCGGCTGGGCCATCAACGCACGGAGCCCCCAAAGGACTCCGCCGATGAGCGTGGTCAAGAGCGCCGACGGCGGGGGCGGCGAGGAGCCGTGCGGTGGCAGGCGGCGAACTGCGTCACGTCACCGTCACGAGCAACGCCGGCGGGCAATGGAACCCCCGTTCATCCTCTGAACTGTAAATCATTATTAATGGGCCCAACATTTTTTTAAATTGTTTTTTTTTGGGCCTATCTACGTGGCTTTACAGAAAGACCCAAAGGATATGAATTCCTGCAGTCACGAAAGCTTTAAGTCAAGATTTCGAATCAGCATATTTATTTATCCTGGAGAAATCCGATTAACTATGAAGCGCTTTTTCACAGACGTCCAGTACACCACCACACAGACTGGTCACATTAACCAAGACAAAAAAAATCCACTTTAGCATTCATTTGCATCTTTTAAGTTTTTTTTATTGTTTATGTACTGTTTTCACAAACGCTTCTTTCGATACAAAAACACCCAAAAACACCCATCTACACATCCGAGGTGGGGGCGTCACAGTCTAGAGTTGTTTATTCACAACCGCACAACCCAGAGCCTCACTTTCTTTCTCACGTGGTGATGCCACTGGGAGAGTCAGCTGCTATCGGTATTAGGGGGCTTTAACAAAAGCACTTTAAACCCATGACCGCGAGGTTTTTTCTGTTTGCTTACATTTTCAAATGTCAAGGACCAGTACACGAGGCGCTAGTCAATACCAAAAGGTGGCGGTTTAAATGAGGGTCACCAACACAGCCAATCGCGTTTGAGTATTCTCCACCATGTGACCTTTTAATAACTGGACAAACGTGCTCTCACGCGAATCTGTTTAGGTTGACAAAAGTGCTCGCATTGGGGAAATGTTCCCTTCACCTCAAAAGGAGACTCGGCAAACTCAAGAGGCCTGTCAATGATTTGAACTTTTAAGATGTTTAACGCACACACAAATACATCTGGAGACACTTTCTGTCCACGATTTGGCAAAAGAATGGTGTTGGTGGCCAACAGGTTCATATTCTCCTGAAGTGCAGCAACAAGAACATGGCAATACATTCATTCGTAATGCGTGCGTGAAAATAAAACCCAACCACGTTCTCTTCAATGTTCCACGAAGTTTTCAATTCTCAGCGGAAGAAACGTTACGTTGCGAAATATCACCTTCCTTTCAAATGCCAACCTTTGCAGCTACAATTGCAATGTAAAATTATTTCGAGTTTAAAGAAAATGTTGAAGGGCATTTAATCCATTAAGCTACATGTATGTAGCCGTGTTCAAGGCAGTTGTATACAGCGACGTTTGTTTTTAGATACAGGAGCAGTAAAATATGTCCAGGGATAAACACGATGGCCCGTTCAGATGCACCCCACCGATACGTCTGCTTTTAAGTGTGACAACACGTTTGAAAAACATCAGTACGCATGTTTTCACTCCCTCGAAATGACAAGGCCGTGTTGTTTAACGAAGACTAGACACGTTTGAAAAGAAGTCTGGCTACAGTCAAAGAGGAGGAGAAACTCATTCCTGCTATTGCAATTGTTTAAAAAAGAGAAAGTAGTTAATTTGGGAAAACGCCGCGCTTCCCAGCAACACCACACGTCCTAAAAGTCCACGAGTTTACACACAAACCCAGCGACTTGCTTCCATAGACACGTTACTTACAGAGTGACACGGACCGTATATGTACAAGAGGGGAAATAAATAACGGCCAATGGGTTCACTGCAGTTCAACCGATCATAAATAGGGCATGTTGGCAAGGGGGTGGAGACGGAGGGGGGGAGGAGATGGTTAATGTTGGAGTGAAAAATGATGTCACAACACTTGTGCGGCCGTCTGGAATGCTCTTCATTCCGGTATTAGGAAGACTGGCACTACGCACTTTTAAATTTAAAACTATTTTGTCTACAACTGCTTTTTGTGTTTAGTTTGTTGTCCTTCCATAGCACCGCCGATTAGCACTGTCGGCTACGTACGGTGCGAAAGAAGTTCAACGTACACAGTACATGCTGAATTTGTCAATGTTCCTATGTGCAGTGATCGTGTGAACAGCATGCTGAAACGTTAATGGACCGCACTTTCTCAAGTTTGCTTTTAGATCCCGGTAGCTTATTCTACTAAACAGGTTTGTTCCAACTGCCAATCGCTTGTACTTAACAAAGCAGTCATCACAAGGTGGCACTCCACTCCCTCATGGGCCCACACTTCTGATGCAGGTTTTTGTTACGGGATGTTTTGGTAAGCAGCCTTTTGTATCATATTAAAACAAATGTGTTTAAACTACATTAATACTAGGGAATGACAACCAATATCTGCGTTTCATTAGGACATGCATTCACCCAAAGAAATAAAACATTTACATGTTTTAACTGGTTCAGCCTTTGAGTCCATGTTCCAGAGCAGATTGGATACCACCAAAGATCGCAACAGTTTAGTCCTAACGATTGAGAGTCAATTACTTGATAACCAACGCATTCTTAATATGGTTATCACGTTATTCACTGTTGTTGTCCACGTAAACAAAAATTATGCCACCTCGGGTGGCACCGACGAGTGAGGCGCCCGGTCCCAGCTCGTTGACCATCATCTCAGGCGGGCACTGTCGGCAAGCGGCAGGCACGCGGCGCCGGCGGGGGCCAGCGATGCCGCGCGTCCACTCCGGCCGAGTCCCCGGCTCCAGTGGCGACGCCGCGTCCGGTCGACAACCGCCGGGAGAGACGACGTCGCGGAAGGCCGCACGCCTCGCACCGAACCCGGGTGACAACGATCGACGGACTTGGGCAGGGTCAGGAATCAAACTCAAGCGGCCGAGGCTACCAGGCGGCGCGCGTGGCCGCACTGCCGCCGACGCCGACGAATCGCACCGCGCCCGGGAATCGACGAGATCCCAGCCCAATAAGTCGGTGTGTAGTACTTCACCACTACGGCTAGGCCTGTGTAGATGGCTCAAGGGGAACGTCCAACAGCAGGAGGAACTCTGGGAACACCACGATGCAGGAGGTTACGACTAGCCTAGGGATAATCCTACGGATGGGATGATGCGGTTTGCAAGGGAACCATCGTCCAGGTACGATATTAATCCGTAGCTCCACGCGAAGTCACTAACTTTGGCAATGCTGTAGTTGCAAGTAGATTTTTGCGCGTTATCGATGGACAACACAGTGAAATGGACGCTTACGCTAGTTATAATTTGAACGGACCGATTTTGTTAAGGTAGTATAAAGATACTATGAAAAAAAAAACCGGTTTTATTTTCCAGATGTAGAACAATGCAGAGACGAATGTGATCTGCATTTAAACGCCCTAATTTCATGATTCAGCACCGTATTTTACAATATGTACAAACGATACCAACATGCACGTCGACCAGTGGCTATTTTACAATGTACTAACTATTGATGAAGGTTGTGAGCCGACATTCAAACAGTACCAACTAAAGCACAAAAACTAAATGAGCTACAGTATATCAGAAAATAAAGACTGCGTTAATTACCAAAATCGTTAAGCGATATAGTCCGTAAGATTAGAGTTAAGATACGTCTTAAGTTAATATAGAAAAAGAGCTAAAGGGGTTTGTTTGAAATAGCGTAGTTAAATACTGTCTAAGGCATAGCGATCGGAGTTTATCCAGAATAATCTATGAAACACTACAAGAGAACGACGTGAAAGCAGCAATTGTGTACAAAAACAAAATAGCCGTCTTGAGTCTTGCAACTGGGAAACAGAACTCTGGGCAGCAGTAGAAGTCACAGAACCTGGTCAGCTGTTTGATAACCTGCAGCAGTAATCGCATTTCCGCTGACGGTTGTTCAAGTTTCTTTCCGCAGCGGGGAAACTCGACTTGACGCGGCACAGTCGGGATGTCTTCGTGAATGCCTCCCCCCCCCCCCCCCCCCCCCCCAAGGCGAGGGGGTTTCAACTCCCAAAGCCGCGCCAAAAGGTCAGCACGGATGCTGGACACAGCCTTGAAAAATTGGAAGACGATAGTGTACGGATCAAAAATATGTAATGCAGAGGTCGGCACATTTAGGGTTAAATACTCCTCCGTTTGCACGTTGATACAAGTGCCTGCATGCCCCCACACAGTTTCGTTACAATTGTTGCCGTTGTAAAATATGGGGCGTGTAAGCCTCTTTCACGAAACGAAAACAAGAAAGGACTTGGTGTCTGTATGATAATGCAAGCCCTGCTAATATCAAAGTGGATAACACAAGGCTATCGTTTTCTTTATTAACTGGCAAAGCACGCCGAGTTCACTACGTACGCCTTCATTTACCACCTGCACCACATGATGAAATGAATACCGGCGAAACGAGAGTCGTGAGCTGAACAAACCTTTAAACGAGACACGATGACGAAAAAACCTAAAAAAGAAAATAACTCGAATCCTAAAAGGTAATAAGTCACGGGAATAACCGCTAACACTGTGTTACTACTACGGGTAGCTCAGGCTGCCACACGTCGAGCTCTTCCCTGCGGGTGTCCAGTCTCTCGAGGGTCACACTTGCAGCAGCTTCGCCTCTTCCTCGCTTTTCAAAAGCATCCCCCGAGTCCAGAAAGGGCCGTACGGGCAAGCAGGTCGCTCAGACCCTGCCCCATCACGGCGGCGGCGGCGGCGGCGAGTGAAACGGTCCCAACGGTGCGGGGTGGGGGGAGTAGTGGGGGTCGTGCGTCACGCCCCCAAACACTCGCGCAGAAATCGCTCGCAGAGTGCGCGGTGGCGGTGGTGGAGGTGGCGGCTCCGCGTGTGCCATTGACCAAGACGGCCGTTGCCGTGGCGGTCGCTCCGCGTGGGGGGGGGGGTGGGGGAGATGCGGGATCGCCGAGGTTGCCCGGCTGGCGGAGGGAGATTTTTCCAGCGGACGTCTTGCTCGGGGGGTCCGTCCCCAGTCGGTTTGGTCTCGGATGGCTCTGGGATGGCTCTGGGATGGCGATGCACGGCAGGGCGGCTGGGGAGGTGGCAGGGGTTCTGTTGCTGCGAGCGGAACGGGAGTTGCTCCCGCCCCCCCCTTCTCAGTGGGCACCCCTCGCCTGCTGCACCCAGTCGGAGATGATGAGCCCCATGCTGGCGAACATGAAGAAGATGCCGGACACCAGGAATATGAAGGCCTGCGGGACGAGTCAAAAGCGGGGCTGTTAGGAACGCGCGCACGCACGAACGCACGCACGGCGAGTTCAAACGCGGATGGCGATGCGACCACGCGTCTGGTTGTCATCTGCGCGCGGTTCGCTCGTTGATCAGCTTCGCTTAAAGATTTTCGGACGGCGAGAATGCAAACGGCAAAAGGTAACGCGAGTAAATAAAGCGGCTTCTACAAATGTGTGAAGTGAAAATGTGGCTTTACTGGGAGATAATTGGTGGTTGTTTTTTTCCTGTTCTGCACGTTCATACGGAAGGGGACCCAGTAACTCCGTGCTCACAACGTTCACATTTTGCCGTATTTTTGCACCAGTCTTTGCACTCAACGTTTTGGCCTCGCATTTTACCCCAGGCCTCGCCTTAAATCTTTTTGTCTCAATGCACTCTTCGCCAATGTCCAACTATTATTATTTACTAATGCTACTACTACGGCGGATGAAGCGATGGTGGACTGGATCGTGCAGCTACATCAGAAGGCGAGCAACATCCCCACTGACCAGGGTGGTGAAGTATGGTCAAACATGACCAAACGGTGCAGGGAGGCCTTTATCCGATAATGCATTGATAATTGGCCCTACTTTTTTTTAATTTGTTACTAATTTACAATTAACACTTATTGTAACTCTGCAACTACAGCTCATTTTCAAGTAATGTACATTTTCATTATGGCCTTGGTATACAAATTATCTACCGATTGCAAACCAGGTGACGGTGGTCCGAGTGTTCACTTTACCGCAGAGGTAGCAGTACACCGGCGGTATGGAACCTAAGTACTCTTTATCACACTGGGGTCTCGCAAGCCGGCCCCTCAATTACAGAACACTGCCAACTAATCAATACCTGCTCTGCCACCAACTTGCAATGTTTAATAAACCGGCGTTTGCAAACTGTTACCGAAGGGAGTTTCCACGTACATTGAAAGCGTCAAAAGGATTTAAATGAATACGAGCGTGCGTGCTCTGCTTAAACGAAACACAATAAACAAGACAGCTTGTTATTAAAGTCATGACGGTGGAGCCATTACGGTTGCATTCTTTTTTGGGTGCAAAACTTACTCCGATCTTCTGCTTGGACTTGAATGGGTATTTCTTGACTATCTTGATGTAAAAGGCGGACGGGAGGATGAAAATGAGCATTGTAGCAGCGGACGCCCCTGTAAAGAGAAAAAAAAATATCCCCAAAAAGCCCAACCATCCAAACGGTCAATTCAGCACGAATCACGGAGCGAGCACTCTCAAAAACTACAGCCGTTACGTACGAGCGGAAATTAGAGCCAAGGTGCGGTAGACTCTTCCGCCCATTTACCGCAAGGACATCCTTTCTTGTTACAAATTATATCCCAATTGCACGTTGCCTGCATCAGGGCACAGACAATGGTGGTGACAACGCAATTCGGAACACTTACATGAGGGCCACTGTGATGATGACACCCACTGACTGGCTTTCGTGCGACATCCCTACAATGGGTCTCTCTTACCAGCACGAAGACAGTGGCCTTCCCAACGAGACGGGGAAGTGCTTCCTACCCTAATGCTACCTTCGCAATTTTACACCTGCCGAGCTGTGCTGGACCGGATCAATCTGGAACCAGGTTTACACGCGTTTTTTTGGTGCAAATGCAGTGATGTTGAAAGAAACGAGAACGTATTTTCAATCTTGAGTAGGCAACTGGGTTTTGAACACAGACTCTCAGTGGTGCCAACTCAAAACTTTACGCATCGTCGTCATCATTGTCATCATTGTCATGATTGTCATGATTGTCATCATCGTTGTCGTCGTTATCCTCGTCGTCGTCACCATCATCTCTCCCTTCGCTGCAACGCCTGTGGAGACACCACCGATGCTCCTGCTGTCACCTCTCTCCACTTCTGCCGATCCCTTTGCTGCCCTTGCCAGGCCTTGTATCCGCTTATCGGTCCACATTCTCACATTTGTCACCCAATTGCCCTGGGGTCACACCGTCTCCTTTCCACTTCCGTCTAGCGCCGGGCCCGTAAGACGATGTCGGAGAGTCCCCCGTCTCGTGTCGCGTGTCCAACCCATCGCAGTCTCCCTTTCCTCCACCGTTGTCCGTGCTGGCGGTCAACGTTCTTCCATCAATTTTGCGACCTCCGCTAAGAACCGATTCGTGCGTCCGGCGACCCCACAAGCCAAGCCAATATGCATTCAACCGTCTCTAACGCACGTCGTTCATTAAAAAAAAAAAACTAATCTGCGGCCAAGTATTTGTCCGAAATATCGGGCGAGTCTCGGGGTCGGCGGCACACGACTGTGGAGGCACGGCGGCGTGCGCAGCGGTAGGCGCTGCGCGTTGCGGAAGGGCAAGACGGTCTCGTTGAAATAAAAACGTCGACTCACCGATGAAGCCGAATATGTCACGGATCGTCGGCACGAAGATGACCAGGATGTTGACGAACACGAGCAGGCACAGAGCGATGGCCACGTGGCGGATCCAGTTGAACTGCTTGTTCTTGAAGAGCAACTCCTCCACGGACGAGCGGATCTAGAGGGAGAGGCGATGACAAAAACGCGTTCCGTCACTCCGCCGTCGCTACTGCTGCCACCGCTCTCAAGAACTTCACTCAATTCCTCCCCCCATGTGGCGGATTCGGGTCACTCGGGGCGACCCCCCCCCACTCGGGGCGACCCCCCCCACTCGGGGCGACCCCCCCCACTCGGGGCGACCCCCCCCACTCGGGTCACTCGGGGTGACCCCCACTCAGACCGCTTCCACTCATCTACGCCGTGCTCAACTGCGTTGCGTAAAGGGCTGCATGCCGGTTCAATCCGTGCAACGTAAAGTGAGCAAGCATGCTGGAGGCTTGCAATTCCTGAGATTAAAGAAATAAATACTCTTGTTTCAACATGACTAGATATAGACACAACAAAAAATACCAACAACGATAATGGGTTATTACTCATTTCTAAATCTGAAACGGAGCACGATTGTGAATCGTCCAAAAGGATACAACTGAAAAGAATTTGCTTTGTCTCCACTCACAGTGGTTCCAGGTGTTTCTGTAGATTCACATTTCGCTTAGAATCTGGAAGGACGCGGCTCAAATCGCTCGCAATGAGAATCTTTGTCGTGTGGACGCCGTTCACGACGTACGTGTTGCGGACTCACAACGCGGTCCATTTGTTTCACCAAGGGAAGGAACTTTGCAACGAAATGGATATTTGGCGCAATTTTTTAAAACTAATTATACATTCGAGAGTTCATATGTTAGGAGTGCACACTCCCGCCAAAGGCTACGCGACGAAAACTTTCAAGTACGTACATCACAACTCAATTCTTTACCACAGTATCCAGCTGCAAACAATTTCAATAGCTCGGGCGTGCCACATGATAACTTCAAATCGCCGTTCTTGCCATCGCCGCAATCCAGCGCTGCCGATTTATTAACGCAGAACTGCATTCGCCTCCCCAGAAGCGTTTGTGCAGGTTCGAACGATGGCATCGGCGCACGTTTCTGCTACTTTGCTCTCAAAATAGAACGCCCGCCGTCTGCGATGGCACAACAACAACGCCGCTGCTGCTGCCTTTCTAGCGAGGTCATCTCGGTGGCGGATTCCCGACCGCCGCGCACGACCCCACGGGATCGCAAAATTGCCTGCGGGGCCAATTTGAAAGGAAATGACCTGGCGCTTGTATGCGCTAATGGCACCGTTAGATGCTCTCTTCTCGTGGAAATTTTCTTAAAGGAGTGAAACTGTATTATGTCATTGTGCCAGTTTATTTATTTGAATGAATGCGTTAATCAAAGTGGCAGCTAACGAACAAAACGCGTCCCAATGTACGCCCGCCGAGGAGATGGAGTGATGAAATCAACTCAAGCACAAGGCCTTGGACGGATTACTGCAGCCCAGGATCGTGAGAGAATGGCAAAGGCTTTGGGAGGGTCCTCATCCAGCAGTGGATTGATCGTGGCAATGAAGATATTAAAAATGTGTTGACCCATCCAACAAATGGGTGGGGGTGTTGCGCTGCGTTGAGTGTGGATAATAAACTGTACAGCAGCGTAGATTACACGACTCTACATTTACCACTGGGACCACCGTGAAAACGAGATTCCAGATAGAGCGGCGTGCCATTTTACACAACCCCATTTATTATTCTCGCCAAGCGTCATCCTGTGGCAACAGCCGCTTCGGGTTTTGCGAGTGCTGTAAATCCAACCGCACCTTGACCCAACGCCTACGTAATTACCTATGGTATTTCTCTACCGGATCCATCTTTACCTTCTTCAACGATTTTTAGATTTTTTTTTTGGCCACACGAATACTCTTTCAGACGACAACACCCTTCTGACGTTTAAATGTAAGAGAAAAAAAAACTTAAAACAAAATCGCCAATCTTCAGAAGATGAAAACGTGCCGCTCTATTTCACAAGCTCTTCCCTGCTGGTTGTTTACGAGAGCAGGGCCGCAGCAGCACAGCAGCCCCCCTCCCCCCTCCCCCCTCCACTCGTCCTCTTGACGTCAACTTCTCCGTGACCATCGCCGAAAAACCAACAGCCCCACCGCGGCACAGCATGGCCGGGGGCACAGGCCCAGGCGGTCGCGAAACAAACAACATCCGTTTTTCCAGCACTCTGCGAGTAAATAAACAGCTCGACTCGTGGCCTGCTCTTAATGGCGTCACGTGACGCTCGCGTCCTCCTCTACTCCCAGACCGTATGGGCACCACAGTTTGCTAGGAGATGTTAACTACCTCGCCTGGTTTCCAGAAGGTCGTGGGGGTTCGATCCCGACCCTGACGCCTGCTGCTGTATATTTGCAGTCTGCGTGTCTCTCTCTCTCTCCCCCCGTGATCGCGTGGATTTTGCTCCGGGTCCTCCAGTGTTTTCTCCACATTTAGAATCGACAGCATGAGTTTTAAGAGTATTTGGCTGCTATAAATGTCCACATGACAAGCCGTTTTGTTGAGCTATTAGTTGGGACAGCCAGGTCGCTTCTGAAAAAGAGCTACGTGGCTCAGTGGGCCTTACCTGGTCAAATACCAAATAGTTTAGTTTTTAGTTTTGGCACCGCGTACTCAAGCGGCTAAAGCAAACGAGCGAGCGAGCATGCGAGCGCGCTTCACTCGACACCTCCCGCAGCACGGCGCCCCGGCGACCGCCGTCTGCTTTGTGTTACCAAAACGGGCGGCGCGGAAGGGGCGCTGGCAAAAAAAAAAAATCAACGAAACTTAAAAGCGAGGGGGTTTCACTCTCGCTTGGCGCAATCAGAAAAAGACCGGCGCAGCTGGTGGTGGTGGTGGTGGTGGGGGTTTTTGTTTACCGAGACGAGGGCACAAGAGGGGGTGAGGGGGCCCTGGCCCGCCAGCCGCTACCACCGTCGCGTCAGCCCCCGGGCTGTACCGAGCGTTTGGGTTTTAAAGTCACGCTTTGCCGAGACGCCGAGCGGCCAGCAACAAGCGGCGCACTGCCCAAGGTGTCGTTATTTTGAAACCGAATCTGTGGAGTGGTCACCGGAAGCCGAGAGTGCTCATTAGGAATCCGGGCCGAATGCGGGATCAAGATTTAGCTCCAGTGACCGGCACGAGCGTTTATTTACCTTTCAACCGGTGTTAACGCGGAAAATTGGAGAAACGTATACATTAAAAAACGCAGCGCAATGTGGTACGTAACTCAATTAAAGGGGTTTGCGTCAGCAGGTAACAAGACGGACAAAGAACGCCTCTGACTTGCCTCTACACACGGATTCATGAGAAAACCACTGAGCTCCACAGCACAACGCCGCTCGTTCAGCGTGCCTGGCATTCGCAGGCGCGCTGTGCGCCACGAGGGGCGTTCGAAGGGAAACGACGTTCAAGGGGCCTGATGTGGCGATACCCGAGCAGCGGGACGCGGACGAGGAGGTCGTAGCGAGAGAAATGGAGAGAGAGAAGGCAGGAGGAGCCGTGGCGAGGGAGAGGTGCCGGGCCTCACCGGGAAGAGCACGATGGGCACGGTGAGGGTGACGGCCACGAGGACGGCGAGGCGCACGAGCATGATGAGCAGGTTGTAGGGGTCGCTGTGCAGGAAGGTGTGCAGCAGCTCGGGCTCCACGTTCTCTGCACGACGATCAGAGCGGAGCACAACGGTCACCGCCGCCACCGCCAACATCGTCGCCGTTGTTAGACTCGCGACACCCGCACGTTGAACTTCTTCCGCACGCTACGTAGCAAACCGTGCTAATCGGAAGCGCGATTAGAACGCCGTTAAGTGATGAGCATCCTTGATGGTTTGTGGAGTAACAATGAAGGATGCGCATCGCTGATTAACGACGTGCCAAACGCTTGCAAGTCGGCGGGACAAACTGGCCCCCGTGACATCCTTTTGTGGTAAACATCCAAGCAAGTCTTGAAAAGAATGTCTGATTTTGGCAAATGGCATTTTGTATTCAAACTTTTGAGCATGGTCGCTTTAAACATTAATTGCTTATTTTACATTTACAAGATAGTATTGGTGGACAATAATACCGATGAAACATATTCGGTCTGTGTTTTTATCCGGCCATTCATGCAAACACGTTCCATAACGCACCAATTTGTAGTCGGACATCCACCCCCAAGTGGAGGTGACGTCCCTACATCGCTTGTGCCAGGCTAGGTGCACTTTGAGGTTCTCATGCGAAGTGTCGAAGGCTCGCTGGCAGGAGGTCACGGGACAGACCCAGCTGCTACACGTCGACCGACTGGGATGCCTCCTCCTCCTACTCCCCCCAGAGCAACACAAGACAAAGATCCCCCCGGTAGCCTTTAACAGACTGCCGGGGCAAGTGCTGGCAGCGAGTAGCACCTACGAAGGCCGGTGCGCCACACTAGGGTCAGCGTCATGCCCGACCGTCTTTGTCTCCCCAATGCCGGTGTTTAACACGCCGCACCACCGTGCACTCACGAGGCCGAGTCGACCCAGGGGGAAGGGGGCCCAGGACCGGTTCGGATATCCGTCGCCGGTGTCGGCCGTGAGCGGGAATCGAACTCGGGTCACCGGGTTCGTAACTCGGCTACCCCACCCCCACAGACAAACGCAGAGTGCCCCCCAGGATTTGTTCGCTCCGGCACTCACCGTAGAAAGTGAGGTATCCAAAGACGGCGGTGAGCAGGTACATGATGAACATGAAGAAGATGGAGATGTTGGACACCTGCTGCATGCGTGCACGTGTCGGCCTGAGGCGGAGAAGACACGCACGCGGGGTGAGCCACGCGGGGTGAGCCACGCGGGGTGAGCCACGGGGGGTGAG
Organism: Petromyzon marinus; assembly: GCF_048934315.1. Classification (NCBI taxonomy): domain Eukaryota; kingdom Metazoa; phylum Chordata; class Hyperoartia; order Petromyzontiformes; family Petromyzontidae; genus Petromyzon; species Petromyzon marinus. The sequence continues at coordinate 971,770 of NC_133696.1, read as the reverse complement.
CCACGCGGGGTGAGCCACGCGGGGTGAGCCACGCGGGGTGAGCCACGCGGGGCGAGCCACGCGGGGTGAGCCACGCGGGGTGAGCCACGGGGGGTGAGCCACGGGGGGTGAGCCACGCGGGGTGAGCCACGCGGGGTGAGCCACGCGGGGTGAGCCACGTGGGGTGAGCCACGTGGAGCGAGCCACGCGGGGTGAGCCACGCGGGGTGAGCCACGCGGGGTGAGCCACGCGGGGTGAGCCACGGGGGGTGAGCCACGCGGAGCGAGCCACGGGGGGCGAGCCACGCGGGGTGAGTCACGGGGGGTGAGTCACAGGGGGTGACCGACGCACGACGCGCTCCCAGATTTGCCGCACGGCAAACTGTGAATTCACAGCGGTGGTGGCGGCCCCGCTAGAATCACAATATTCACGTATAACTTGGAGGAATCCGATGAGCTACAAAGTGGCTTATCACGTGGGTACTCCCAGAAACCCCCCGTGTCACATGACCTCGTTTAAAGGTGGCGGCGGGGGAACGTACACCAACTCAGCGGGGCGCGAGACGTCAATCACTCGGTTAGAAGAATCTAGAAGGGAGGCTGAGCCAAGAGCGGGGGGGGGGGGGGTTGAGCCCCCTCCAGCCAACCAACCCCCGCGACGATAGCGGCAGATGAGACGCCGCCCAAACGAGGAGCGGACAGCCAGGAGGGACGGGGTGTGGCGAACGTGTGCGCATTGACGACAAATGCCTTCAATCAACCACCCACCTGTCAATCAACCACCCACCTGTCAACCACCCACCTGTTAATCAACCACCCACCTGTCGACCACCCACCTGTTAATCAACCACCCACCTGACGATCGGTCAATAATGAGGCTAAGACAGACAGCTGTGCAATGGGCAATGATGCCGTACGGCCCCGTTGTCTAAACCACTTCAAGTCCACCGTCTCATCCTTGATGTAAACCAACGCAGTGTCAAGCAAAAGGCGAATTTTATAATGAACAGACACACGTTTAACCAACGTCGCCGGCATAAACAGAAACCAAAGCTCGTGTACGCCACGTAGTTTTACGTCAAATCTGAAAGCCTTTCCAAGGAAAAATATACACGGGGGACACTCCGTTCTCGTTTCGCGAACGGGGATGAGCCGCGTGGCGTTTCATTCGCAGCGATGGGCAACGGCGGGGGCATTATGCGCGCGACGACGCACCTTTTGAGCTCGGTGTAGATGGGCAGGACCTCGGGGTGGCACACGAACGCAAACGCCAGGATGGGCACTGCGTACGCCGTCTATAGAGACAAAAAGACGCACACGAAACACCGGCGCAATAACGTTGGCGGTTTTACCCACGCAGCTAGGCATCCCGTCGGCTTGACCAGAGCAGTTAAACAGTTCGCACAGGTACGTTGTAAAAGTCAACGGACGACTTGGATACATACAGGTTTCGCTCGCTGTGTGTGGTAGGAGGAGAGGAGTTCAAACAAAAGGGCGCACAAAGCGAAATCGCACGAGAAGGCAGCTGACTGCCTAGTCGCACACACAGTACACACACACAGTACACACACAGTACACACACACAGTACACACACACAGTACACACACAGTACAAACACAGTACACGCACAGTACACGCACAGTACACGCACAGTACACACACAGTACACACACAGTACACACACAGTACACACACACAGTACACACACACAGTACACACACAGTACACACACTACACACACAGTACACACACACTACACACTATACACACAGTACACACACAGTACACACACACTACACACACAGTACACACACAGTACACACACAGTACACACAGAGTACACACACAAAGAGTACATAAACAACGTCCCACTGCATGTGGGGGAAATCAAATCGCATACAGAGGATATTGTTTGGAAATAAGTTATCCGCATATGTACGCGAAATCGCACAACCCAAGCCCGCATTAAGCGAGGGGAACCTGGTATTGGTAAAGGTCAAAATAAAAGTAAATCAACTGCACGTTGACAATGAAATGAAGACGCTTACTAAACTGGGCCCCTTGTAAGATGGCAAGCCCAGTCTTCTGCCTCTTACATATCTCAAGAAGAGCCACTGCACAGAACACTGTTAAAATATTTTTACTTATAAAAAGGCAATATTCGTTATTAAAGACAAGGATATTGTTTCTGTTTCAATGTTCACGTTTCTATTACAATGCTAACGCAGTACGTGACATTTTATCTGTAATAAAACAAACCGAAAATGTCAGCTCGCCTTCTAAAAGTTAGCAAGCTTAAAGCAGTAAGCTGGATGAAAATAAATAAATACATAAATAAATAAAATACGGCAAAGTCAAGGCGTATCATAGTTCAAAACAACCACGGGGCGGGTCTCGTTTCCGATGGCGTCAACGAGTTAGCCAGTGGTGGAAACTCTACATTCCCATGGCACGACACAGCGGTAGACATACACGCGCACACACACACACGCACACACATACAAGCACACACGCACACACACACGCATATATATACACACACACGCACACACAAATACACACACACGCACACACAAATATACACACACACACAAAAACACACGCAAACACATACACGCATACACAAACACACGCATTACACACACACACACATATACACAAACACACAAGGCCATGGGCCCAAGCCGCACAGCTCTCAGAGTGGAATGAGATGCAAAGGGCTCAACGCAACCGCACACACGGAGACGTCGTCACACGTTGCACCACGATGGGAAAAGCAAAACGTCACGGGACGCAAATTGTAAATGTTGTAGTGCGTTTACTCTCAAACACACAACCGGTTAGTGCTGCACTAGCAACTAAATTACGACTAATATTATACACAAGAGGTTTTTTGGGCTAGATTGCGTCAATATAAATGTGTCGTTAAACCCGCCACCATCCAACACAGCCAATTAGTTTGTCACGTAAACAAAATATGCCAATCAATTACTAGTTCAGCACACCGGTGTGTTGGGGAGCAAACCCGTAACATATACAATTCTAGTACGACATTTACATTTACATGATCTAACCCATAAAACCCTTACTGTGAGAATAACATGGTTCGCGTGAAGCCCGCTACTGCCACCACCACCACGGCGTGTTGAACTCACCTGCGAGTTGAACACAAAGTACTTGGCTGTGCACGAGTCATCGAGCGTGCCGTTGAGGTCGCCGCTGCCGTGAACCTCGCCGTTGGTGTACAGCTTCTCCACGCCGTGCGCCGGGCTGTGCAGCGTGCCGTTGAAGGTCACGTTCTCCGCCTCGTCCTCAAACGGGCACGGCAGCGTGAACTTCTTGTAGATGATCTGACGGAGCGCGCGGTGGGGGGCGGGGAAACATTCTGATGTTTGGTCACGGTTGGCGTGATTGCGGCCGTGCGCCCCAAACTGCGGAGCGGGCAGTAAATCACCGTAGTCTGCGTTCCTTCAACGGAGGAGGAACATGTGTATGTTGAGCTTCTTTCGCACCGTACGTAGCCGACCGTGGCCATCGGAGGTGTGGAGCTCGACATTGGCATTTAGCTCCAGAACATTGCCGTATGCAAGAATAGAATAATAATAATAATAATAATTCACTATGTTTATTGCGGAAAAGTCTCACTGAGAAGAGAAGTATTCAGAGTTTTTTTTTCCATGAGGTGTCTGCAATGGGTTGGCTGACCGATTCCTAATAAGGAGTGTTGTGAGATGTGGAAGGAAACGAGAGTTAAATATAGATAACAAGGGAATAACACTCAAGGCTACGCACAGGCATATTCTAGAATACACTGCTGCAACGCAACATCTTGGCAAACTCGCAGCCCGCGACTACAACACTTCGGTATATCCGGGGGCAGACGACGCATGCGAGTACTGTCCAGCCTCAACCCCGCTTAGCTTCTGGGATACGATGAGATCGAGTGCATTCGGGCGATTTGTACATCGTCGTCGGGCGTGGAATTCCGAGCGTCAAATCCGGTGGAGCACGCCGGCGACGCTCGACCGCGACGCGTTCCAGTCGGAGCTGCCGCCGCCGCTGCTGCCCGCCACTTTGGCGCGTTAAAATTGACAGGTACCGGGGCAACCGGCTCTGCGGTGGCTCCCGTCCACAGGAGCGAGCGCAGGCTCGGCATCCTGGGTCAAAGCCCCCAAGGGTCGTGGTTTCCCGTGACGGGGCCGTCGCAACCAGCCGGCGAGCGACTATATCCGTCTCAGCCGAGTCACCAAAAGGATATTAAATATATATGTACGTGAATCCGGTGTAGATAGCTGCGAGAACGGACTAACTGGTGACAAATGAAGCCAGAGGCGCTCTTGACCAATGCGGCAACGTGCCGTGCGAGTTTAGATGCCGGGTGAGAGTGCGTTTTTAAGTTTTTATCGTGTGCAGTGACTGAATGGAGTGATTGGGGCCAATGATAGAAGGCACGATGAGATCTCAACGTTTGTTTTGTTTCAAAAGCATTTTCGACCACAGATGAATGGACTTGTCATTTATTTATTTTCTTACTAAAATAAGAAAGGCATACATACCACAATTTGGAAGAACACCATGCAGGCCAAGGAGAATGTGCTTGTGTATCCCAAGTAACCTGTGAATGAGAAAAAAACCAAAATTACTTCACTAAAACATGGCATCAACGCTCATTTGACAGTTTAGTTGCACGCACGTTCATGTGCTGGTTACGTAAACCCTCAACAATGCGTTCATGCAAGATCTTGTTGAGATTCATAGCTTTGAACTCTGGCTAAACACAGCAGCAGCAGCAGCAGCAGCTCACCGCATCAGCCCCTTGCTGGATTTTCCCCAGCACGGTGCCAAATATAAATGCGGCTTTCAGTTTTCCTGGCGTAACACGAACCGACTGCGGAAGCAGCCAACTGACACACGGAGCGGTGGGGCCGTCGCCATCACCGCTTTGCCAAAGCCACGGTTCGTGCCCCGACCTGCCACATGCGGCGGTCCCCGTTTCCCCTCCCCCCCCCCCCCCCCGGCTCTGCGCCGTTACCGGGTCACCTTCAAGAGGACGCCGATGCGCCGGGCAGGCCCATCGACCGAGGAAAAGGAAAAACGGCAAAGCAAAAATCCTGGACTCACCGATATTCTTCATGAGCGAGAGGGGGAGAATGATCGCGATGCTCACGAGGATGACCAAGTAGTTTCCATTCAGATACCAGGGACTGAAACAGAAAATTTAAATTGCGTAAGAACGAGAGACCGATCGTTAAATGCACGAGAGAAACGATACTTTTGCGAGAGGAGGAGGCGAAGCAACGATTGAAATTTGGGTGCGGTGGGGGTATGGGTTGGGCTCTCGTTACAGAGGCCCTCCCCCCTGCCACCCCCGTGTGTTGGGGCTAACCCTCATACCATATACAAACAAGGCAGCAGATCCGGCCGGTGCAAGAAATAGCTCATAACGTGAGGGCCTGTGCCCTGCGTGACGATCGTAGAGCGAGCGCGTGACCGCAGCCAGGTCAATATCAAGAGCACCGTTAATCATCACGACAGCTTTCAACGGAAGACGCGATGAAGGTGGACACTATAAGCAAATGCACATGTGAATGTGACTTATTTATACTTAAAACATTAATTCAGAAGGTGATTATATAACACTGAGGGTTGCGAGTGCCGTGTATTCGACATGCACAAAGACAAACGGCATCCTCTTCGCTCATGCTCACAAGTTATTAATTAAAGCGGCTATTATAGTTGATACAGCAGGCGGGAGAGGGGGGGCAGTCATCAGCGCCAGGCATGGCTGCTGTTGTCTCTCTCCACTACCCGAGGTTGCCACACCACCAAATCATTGTTCTGCCTCTATTAACCTTAGGGGGAAGGGCAAGGTCAGATTGAGAATCGAATTGTCGGTCGTGGTCTGCTTGGCCAGAGTTAAAGCCGTGTAATCTGGGATCTAGGTGGGTGCGTGCTACCCCCTAAGACACCACGACAGCGAGGTGCTCACGTGCACATCCACACAGAAACGCACGCAGACTAAAGACAAAACGAGGACGATAAAAACCAAACACAAATGAGACGTTCAATCATGCTCCATATGGGGAAAAAATCAATACGGTAATAACAAAGCCAGCTAACGTTTCAAAACAGAGCAGACCGAAGTGGAGTTTGTCTAGACGCCTTCATGGGGTGGTAAACCATGTCACAAATCACGTGTAAATCTAGCCACTCCGAGTCCCCCCGTTACACCGTTACCGTACTCAAGTGCACTTGCAATGTCTTGGCCATCACCGCTACCGCTCCGGGTCATTTACCCCGCGGTGGCGGCACCGCCTTGCGTCCTTCGGTGGCCAGGCAGCCACGGCGGGGTCACGTCGCATGGCAAGCGAGCGCAAGCAGAATTCAATCGCACCCCCCGCCCCCCCCCACCGCGTCTCAGTTACAGATTCTCCGCATAGCGCACGGCTCGCCGACGCACGTGGCTGCCAGGGCACGGTGGGACGAGTCCGGTGCTTTGCTTTTTTACATTTTTATTTTCCTTCCACCACTGTCCCTTCCCTAAGCGACAGGGCACTATCCTGGCTCGAAGTCCAAGGGACTTTAGGCCAGCAGTGCGGACAGACTGTCAAGGCTTGCGCGGTCCCACGCCTGCGATCCAACAGGCTGGTGGATCGCGTACGTTTGTGAAACTAAAAAAACCCGCCGGGACTGCCAGCACGTGGTGGGGTGAGCCCGGCAAAGTTGGTTTAACTTCCACCTCCGCCTTCCCATAGCAACCCACCTAGAAGTCACAGGGCTTCGCTAGCGTGGAGCACAGACTGTAGCGGTTTGTGTGGGTCCCCGTGTGCTGCCTGTGATGTGGCGCTCTGTGGGTGAAGGTTGGCGGATCGTGTCCGTCTCTCAAACTCAAAGAGATTGCTGGGGCTGCCCACAGGAGGCCGGGGGATGGCAGCGCAGCAAGTGGGTGTCACAAAATACGTCTCTGTGGATCTTTGAGTGCTGTTCCCTTTCTCTTTGTGTATCTTAGTTTCTACCAGCAATAAAGAAACGTCACTTGAAACTAACCATGCCAAATATCCCATTGCAAGACCCTGCATTGGTAAAATTAATTACTATTATTATTAATTCCCACTATTGATTTCCCCAAAGTGGAACTAATTTCTTCGACCTGAGCATAGAGAGGTGGGGTTGGGCTGACCCCCGACCGGGTATTGAACTCATGCCCTTACAAGTCGAGCACTCTCTCTGTGGCACTACAAGGTCAGACATTATTGTCACAACTTCATATTATTGTTACAACTTAATACTGCAATGCCAGAGCAAGGAACGGGTTTCTGGCCGCCCTATACTTGCGATGCTCAGAGAGCGTTAGCCTCTCCACCTCGCTAATCACCCATGGCTGGAAGTGTTAAGCCTGCGGGATAAAACGGAATGCCAAAGCGAGGCTAGCGTTTCTGCTGCTGCTGCATCTGCTGCTGCTGCTGCCCGTGGATTGTGTTGCACTAAAGGGAGCTCAATCGTCGTGCCAGCAAGATGATAATTTTGCTGCAGCTTGGCAAAGCCACCTGGGAAGACTGAAGGGCCAGCGTAGGTGACAGCCGACGCTATAAATGTGGACATCCCAAATGTGAAGAGCAAGCTGGTAAATAATTATATGCATTCTAAGCGGACTCATCACTGTGATGTCGTGCAAAATGGCACTAGAATGATACAACGCTCCAATTAAAACAATGTTTTATGGCTGTACATTATACACTCGACATAAGCTCAGCCAACAATAAGATCCATCCAGGGAACATTCCAAATGTGATGGCCGTGCTTGGTAGAAGTTATTGGCGTTCAACCATTGAATGGAAATTCTCAATTATTGTCTCAACAAACATTCGCGAGGCGAGTGTCTCATCGAGATGCCCGGGCTGACAGCGGTCTACGGATGGCATCTCTTGCGTTGGGGCTTCCTCACCAGCAGCGCTCGGCCGTGTCGCGAAACGGCACCTGGCGTCTGGGCTACGATAAACAAAAGCGGCGATTCTCTCTCCCAACGGATGGCCACCGCTGCCACCAGCGGCGCCGCGACAACATCATCGCGTTTCTCGTGCCTGCACAGTCGCCTCCATTCGAGGAGGAGACAACAACCGGTTGAATTCCAAATGAATGTCCAAATTCATTGCCGCAAATTATACGTCGTCTAAACCAAACCAAAGAAAGTGATCTTCAAATATATCAACACCCAGATGAAAATAAAACACCACTCGGGAAGGCACAGCTTTGTTGTACCAACCAATCTTGAAAGTCGGTGTTCATAAACTGACGCCTAGACCACACTGCTCGCAGGAGTCAAATCAACTCATCCATTGACCCACTAACCTACTCAAAAAACCCATGAACCTAGTCAATATACCAACTAACCTAGGCAATCCACCCACCTATCTCGTGCCAACCGGGAATGCAAGTGGTTGGTTAGTGCTTTGGCAGCAGCAACAGCAGCTAAACTATGGGCAGTTGTTACAAGGAGAAGACACACAATATCATTATCACAAGGCAATTAGAACAATAACGCATATGCAACTAAAAGTTGCCCATCTGCAAGATGACATTAATCTACCAGCAATAAATTCCACATCTGGTTTCAGGGATGTCATACTTATTATACGTGGAGCTCTTTATAACACCATTGTGCGTGACATGGCGATTATTCTCTGTAAATAGCAATCGGGCAGAAACCGAAATTCAATTTAATTTTCTGGAAAACCATTTGGGTTCTTTGACATTGGCAGCACCATCCAAGACTGGGGGACTCGCTCTCCAAGCCACCGAGAGCCAAGTCTCGGGCAAGTGCTATCCATCACACTTGGCCAACAAGTCACTGGGTTGTGAATGAAGAGCATGCCCAGACACCACTGTGTAGTGTCCTAGGCTGATTAGCTCCCTGACACTTTCATTACGCGCACACACACACAAGGTTTATATTCGAGTGGCCAATTTGTTTCTGGATTATTGAAAGTATATAAAAAAGTGTGCCCATTTATTACACCGTCGACGACCCACGGGTAAACTCGCTCTGCAGTTAGCAGATTGCCATTTACCCAGAAAGCATTTAGAAGGGAAATATGTCAAAGCGACTCCCCGTTTAAAGGAGCGTCACACGGTGGGGCAATCCGTTTCATTGGCGGCCCTATACTTGCCGTGGGAATGTGAAAAATTCCACATTCCCACGGCAAGAGCAAGTCTATGACTCTGAATTTTAACGAATCACATCACAAATACTATTCTTGGTTCTTTCAGTAAAGTCACGTAGAAGGGAAACAATAAAATAATAAAAATATAAAACATATTTTTATTATTAGAACCAAGAATATGAATCCCTGCAGTCATGAAAGCTTTAAATTAAAAAATCACAAATACTATTTGTTTAACAAGGCAAGTCCTTTGTGGCAAACCCTCATTGAGTATACGCATGCTTAATCTACTGTACGCATTTATTAGATGCCAATGGTCAAGATTAATGACGCAGTGGCCGTCAAAGGACGGAACGTATCCGAGGGAACGTCCAACCGGGGAAACGGAGCGATGAAATCAGTTCGCATGCCGACGTCAGGTGGGTCGTTACATCGCAGGATCGAAAGAGATGGCATGGGCTTGAAGAGGCCTTCATGCAGCAGTGGACAGACCATGACTGACGATGATCATGATGAATTGCTTCCGAATGTCGCCATAGCAACAAGACGGAACTCAAGTCTTAAAAGGCGGTCACCGCATCGCGCGCTTTCAGATGCACTTCTGGAGACATCCGGAACGCTCTTCCTTCCGATACTAGGAAGCCACTGGAGCTATGCACTTATAAATCACCGAGATTTAAAACTCATTCCGTTAGAACCGCTTTTTTGTGCTTAGTTTGTTGTCCTTCCCCCGCACCTCCAATTAGCACGGTTAGCTACGTGAGGTACGAAAGAGGTGCAACATACATACGTACGTTACGCGCATACAGGCTGGACATGTGAGCGAATGGGCCGTGGGCTCGCTCGCACTCACTTGGCGTCCAGGACGGACTGGTCGCACAGCGCGCGGATCACCGCCGGGAGCTCGTACTTTACGATGAAGAGGTAGCTGGACATGGCTGCACGGAAACAAGACGGGGGGAGGGGGGGGGGCACGGCGACAATTGAACAAACGCGTCACGCGGCGCACAAGCAAGCGGGGGTTTGGGCGTGACGTCTCTTGAGCCGCGTCAACGCAGGCGGGGGTCTCCAGAGGTGCACAACTTTTGCCTTGCCGCCGACACAACGCGCGAGAGGAGGGCGCCAGCGCCAGGGAATGAAACTCGGTCATCGAGTCGGGGCGCGAGGCACCGCGTTTGCCGTTTAAAATTACAAACGCGCGCATTAACGTACGTAACAAAACAAACAAAAGCGTAATAATAAAAATAACAGCAGCATTGCCCATAGCCAAAAGGCCTTCACAAAACACGAACAAAGAAAATGGCAAAGATAAATGATATCGTGCGGCGGAAGGAATAATTCCATCAAGTTGCTGGAAAAGGGCGCATCAATAATGAAATAGCACGCTGCAAAGGAGCTCCAATTTGCATCTTTAAAGCGTGGGGCTCCGACAGACGGGAGCTGCTGATACACAGTGGAGATTACAGTGGCCTGTTCGGCGAAATGCGGGGATTTCTGCAGGCTTGGCAAAATAGTAATTCTAAAAATATATAACATTCATTTTAAATGTATAATACGACAACAGAACAAGGGATGCCAAACACGAGATTTTATAATTCACTGCACGTTGCAAGGTTGGCTGAAGTAAGTTTGAAGGCGACCGAAATATTTTCCTTTTTTTTTGCTCAAACCTAAATGTACATGTCAAACCGTGCATAACAATATCCACTTCCACAAAGACACGTGACATTTTCATCTGATAGCTGTCTTTGGGTGCTAACTTACGTTTAAGCACCCACCTTTGTGCTTGAGAAAGAACAACAAATGTAACCGCAATCTACGTTTGGAGATTTAAAAAAAACATCGACATTAGGTGGATGTTATTTATAAACATTTGCATTGATATTTCTAGCCGTCCTAGAAATTGCACTTGCCCTCGCCACAGGAACGAGGAATTACCACCACGAGCTGAGAACTACGAATCAGGCAACAAAGCACCACTACATGGTCATTTGAACAGCAGCCACACCGATTGCGAAGCCGCACGAAACACACACACACGCCACGCAACAGCGGCGGTGCCGAGTTGAACCTTAAACAGCCAGTGTGGCCCCGCAGGGCCCCTTCACAACAACCAGGGCCGGGCCACCCCCGCGGCCCCGGGCCCACCCCCCACAAGGGGTCCAGCGCCACACCTTGCTGCGCTCTCAGCAATGCTCGAGTGCGGTGGTTTTAGGAAAAACACGAATATTTCCCTGAACGGAAGGCGGTAAAAAGAGCGGAAATGACAATGAGCTCACCTCCGACATTCTGTAAGGTGATAGCGCCTGCTGCAGACAGCTTTCCAGGAAGTTTGAAAGCAAGGAAGCCGAGCTGCTCGTACGACTTCGTGCCTAAAACAACAAAACAAACGGAGCAGTGGGTGACGTTTTTGCTCAAAGAATTGTCACCACCAAAACAAACTTCCTAATGACTGTATCTGGACATTTTTTTGAAGGAATGCATTTTTTAGATGTTGATATTTATTTATTTTGTATTTCGGTAGATTAAGACCTTTTATTTTCTACAAAGGATCGAGCAGCAATGTAGAGTGGTGGTGAGTGAATTGCACGAAGAAGCTGGTGACTTGAGTTTGATTCCTGGTCACGGCTGACATTAGCGTCGAGTGATATCTGAACTGGTTCTGGACCACCCCTTGACCAACCGACACGGTCCACCATGGTGAAGAATCGTCAAACAACTGCCATGACCGCCAGATACGTTTGAACTTCTTTCGCACCATACGTAGCAAACCGTGCCAATTACAAAGGACTGTAAATTTAAAAAAGCAACAACAATGTAAAAAACATACATCTAAATTACCTCTTGACTGATCACTGAGCAGTGCTGAATTTGAATTGCTCTTAGTTAATTGGCAAACGCTTGTGGTGAGGTGCAGTGTGGGTATCACCAGCCTGAACGGCTGTTACCAATGAACACAGGACAAAATGAACTCATTAGGCAGGGCGGCCCCCCCCGTCTGTGTTTAGAGTTTCACAAGCACCCAAGTACAGCTGACTTAATTAAAATTCAGCACTCGACAGAGATATAGCAATCCAGCCATATGTTACAACACTGAGTACAATATATCCGTACCAATCCACACACACACACACAATCATCACGTGTGTGTTTCCTTCGACAAAGTTCGCACCCACAATCAAAATGCGCATTCATACAAACAGAACGACTAGTTCCAACGCAGTGTCACGGTCACCACGGTGCAGCCGCATAAAATAACAGATGTCACTGTTGCTCCCATTAGCCAAGCTAATGGTCGTGCGGGAGTGGGGACTCCACGTATATGGCTCCTCGACGCACACTTTGCATCAGTGTCGCATTTTTGGCTGTACTGTACCGATGAATCCTTATGAGGCCAAAAGCGGTCTGTACTGCTGCTGCTGTCAGGTCGGTCCCATTTACCCATTCAGGCTTCCCTCGCGTTCTATGCCGGTTCTGTTTGTGCGATGTCGCGCTGTATATGCGGCCAACCAATTTCTACCCAAAATTCGCTCTATGCGGTTTGAATTCACTCAACATGCGGCTTTGTGGTCGAACGTGGCACAGCGTTGTACTGTGTGTCCTGTGTGTGGTGTGTACTGTGTGTGGTGTGCTGTGTGTGGTGTGTGCTGTGTGCATGTGTACTGTGTGCATGTGTACTGTGTGCGTGTGTACTGTGTGCCTGTGTACTGTGTGCGGTGTGTGCATGTGTACCATGTGTGTGCTGTGTGCGTGTGTACCATGTGTGTCTACTGTGTGTGGTGTGCTGTGTGCGGTGTGTACTGTGTGTGGTGTGTACTGTGTGCGGTGTGTACTGTGTGTGTATGGTGTGTACCGTGTGTGTGTGCTGTGTGTGGTGTGTGCTGTGTGTGGTGTGTGCTGTGTGGTGTGTGCTGTGTGCGTGTGTACTGTGTGCGGTGTACAGTGTGCTGTGTGCGTGTGTGCTGTGTGCGTGTGTGCTGTGTGCGTGTGTGCTGTGTGCGTGTGTACTGTGTGCGGTGTGTACTATGTGTGTGTACTATGTGTGTGTACTGTGTGTGTGTGTACTATGTGTGTGTACTGTGTGCGGTGTGTACTATGTGTGTGTACTATGTGTGTGTACTGTGTGCGGTGTGTACTGTGTGCGGTGTGTACTATGTGTGTGTACTGTGTGTGTGTGTACTGTGTGCGGTGTGTACTATGTGTGTGTACTATGTGTGTGTACTGTGTGTGTGTGTACTGTGTGCGGTGTGTACTGTGTGTGTACTGTGTGTGCGTGTGTACTGTGTGCGGTGTGTACTATGTGTGTGTACTATGTGTGTGTGTGTACTGTGTGCGGTGTGTACTATGTGTGTGTACTGTGTGTGGTGTGTACTGTGTGTGGTGTGTACTGTGTGTGGTGTGTACTGTGTGCGGTGTGTACTATGTGTGTGTACTATGTGTGTGTACTGTGTGTGTGTACTGTGTGTGTGTACTGTGTGCGCTACTCGGCAGGCAGCTGTCTCGTGCAGATTTTCTTTGTGTGCCCCTTTTTTGAACGCATCCACTCCTACCGCATTTAGCAAGGGAAACCTGGATTTATTTTGATGGTGACCTTGTATGTATGTTGAACGTCTTCCGCACCGTACGTAGCCAACCGTGCTAACCAAGAGGACCACAATTCACTTCTTCAGGAACTGATGACGCCCCTTTGCAAAATGCACAAAGGCCGACTGTTATTTACACATTTCTGTGTGTTGTTCGAAACTCAAGTACTGTTGCAACGTCGACAAACAGTCTGGCGGCTGTGGTGTTTGCCACCAGCGCTGGCTTACCGGCAGTGTCCGACGTGACCAGCAAGAGATGCACCGAGTACAGCGACAGGACAGCCACGCCGAAGAGCAGAACTCTGCAACAAAACAACCGCGTAGCTCATAAGGCACAAGGTCAAACGAACGATCTTCAAAGCACTGAACTAAACGACGAAATGACTCGACAGATATTTCACTTAAGCAAATAGTCGTTCAGTTTATTTTATTGGTTACCGACAAACTAAAAGTGCACGGGTGTATCGGGAGGACAGGGAAAGCAAGGATGTGCAAATATTGCACGAAAGTTGAACTCTGAATGCTGGATCGAATATCCACATTTCAACAATTCTAGTACATGGGACATTGACAGCATAATCGGACCTATACCTAGTGAACCATTCCATTTCCCCGAATTCTTTGACCGCAATGCCTGCCCCTCCAAAGCAGAATAATCTTTCCGCATACATTGCGTCAACACGATTGTGCTTACCACAACCCGACACTCGTGTGGCCACACACCGTGAATAATTAACGATGACCATGAAGCCCACCGCCTCGACATTCTTTCTAGGCAAATGCCACACACAAGCCCGCTTTGCTCCCCGACCGCCTTCTGATGCAACACTCGCACGGTGTTACGACAGCGGACGACTTTGTGGTCGCGCGCCACGTTCCCTCCCGCGGCTCCACGTCGTCACAGGCATTCCCCCCCCCCCCCCGTGACATAACGGTGCCCGACTGTGGGCTGTTGAGGGGGGCCCATCTAACTCGGGGAAGGATGAAGGTCTGGTCACGTGAATGTCGTTGACGCGCACCACCGGGCTGCTGTGCTAGGAGGCAGCTGCGATGTTCGTAAACAAAGGCTGCCGAACGGCGACGTGAACGCAACTCGCAACTGTTTGCGCGTAGTCACTTTAAGATGTTTTCTTGTTCATGTTTTTGTTTTTTTGTTTGTTACGGTTGCACCCGATTCAAGAGCCGAATGGCTTCACAGGGCGATACCAAATAAATGAAATTTTAAAAAATGAAATTAAACCAAAGCCCCGTGTAAAAGAGGACCGACACACCCGGCGTGCAAACAAACGACAACAACCGTCGACCGCCTCCATGCTCCTACAAGCAAATGGGTTGTTTGTTTGTACTGGGGATCCTCAGCCACCCGGGATATTTTCCACATATCCGTGATGACACCCCCCCACACTGCGCTGCCCAATGTGGTGAAGCATGCTCAAACAACCCCCCACGACCCCCACGGTGTGGGGGGGGGGGTCTTATCCAGCAGTGGGTTCACAAATGGCTATGCACGTCTTTTGTGAGACGGTCTCTCCACAGAAGACAACACACCCTGGCGGTGAGACCCACTCGGTCCCAGCTGACCACTGCCAATGTGCGAGATTTGCAAACTCACGGCGATGATTGTTCCTGCCGTTCTGACCAACCGAGCTACGTCCCAGCCGTGGCGGTCTACGCCGTGTCGACGTTATTTACGTGGACGTAGTGAAACGCGGTTGCCTTCACAGGCAACATTAACCTGCGGGCGTTTCTAACGAGCCGTTCTCAGGGCCTCTTCACAGGCCCCGGCTCGCGATGACCCCCACGCGAGGATCCTGGCAGGGAGGCCGCGCTTGCTACAGTGGGTACATCATCGCATTACGCAGAATCTAACACGCCGCTTGTTTTCCCATAAACCGCTACGCCAATTTACATGCAATTTCTTCATCTGTGGAGGAGCGCCAATGTCCACAAGCTGTCGAATCACAGCGACTGTTCATAAGTCGGGGTGGGGGGTGGAAGGAGGCGGCGGTGGGTGAGGGGTACGGCAACTGTGGACCTCGCTAAACCGTGCCCAAATGGCTACGTGGGAGATGTGCCCACCTACCACGAGCGGAAGATCAAAGAATCGCCAAACTGCGACTGCGGTGAAGTCCAAATCGTCGAACGTCACCGGACGAATTGACCATCCGTGCAACACCGTGGCGGCGTTGCTGCGATCCATAGAGCATCTAACCGCCTCCTTGGATCGGTGGAAGAGACTTGGGAATTCGACTGATAACACGTCTCAAGACTTTTTACTTTTCTCTCGTGCCACACACGAAAGAAGACGGCGCCTCTCTGCCTCACGAGTCCCGGGACGGAGCAAAACAAAAAAACTGCGGTGTTGGGTTGCTCGAATTTCGTCAATGAGATACAGGCTGGGCAATAAGTCTTCCGTAAGGTTCGCTGACGCACGCGTGGGGCGTGCGTCAGCGACGGACGAGGCGAGCCGGATCGCTGTCACCCTCTCCGGGCCGGTTCTCTTCATTCGCGGCCTCTTGGTCAATCGCTTCCCCCCACCCATTTCCGCACACTGTACACAGGTGCCACAGACGTGGACTGTATTTACAAATGAACGCACAGTCCGCTCGCGTAAAGTAATACTGTTAATCCGAGCCGAGAGCACGTGCGTGATAACACGGACGCGGCGCATGTTTGCGCAAAAGATGACGGGCCGGGCCTTCGATGTAATGCTACAAAGCCACTCTTTGTATATTTTAGCAAATCGGTGTTGTCCATGTACGGAAAGATGACGGGCCGGGCCTTCGATGTAATGCTACAAAGCCACTCTTTGTATATTTTAGCAAATCGGTGTTGTCCATGTACGGACGCGTCAAGTGTAGACTTGTGGCAGTTTCGGGACTTTTCACTCGGCAGCAGAGGGTACACATAGAGAACAAATTGGACTTCAGAAGAGATCTGTAACTTCATTTCTAAATATGTTCGTGACACAAGAGAGGCGATGACTATCTTTTGATAAAATCACTGACGGGCTATTTTACGTCCACGCCGATACCGTGCCCGTTTGACCATTCTCATAAAGTTTAGGACGACGACTTTTGAGCGCAACCGATGAGCCCTGGATTCAGAGGTTGGCCCTGTATGAACCACCGAGCCACAGGAACATGCACCGTCGAGAGAGCACACCATCCCATATCTGTGATATCTTATCTCTTTCACCATAGAGAGCTGTGCCAATGCGACATGACAGCGGCTGGCCGGGTAACAAGCTATCACTCAGACTCGGTGGCGAGGAGCCATATTGATTGTGCCGACTTTCAGGCCCTCTTGAGTTACACTAAACAAATTGCTGGCTTACACCTTTAATGCATAGCACCGCACAGAAAATGTATCTGCTCGTTGCATTAACGATACCGACACCAGGTTGGGAGTCGAGTGGTGGTGCAGCGGTAGCCAGAGCCAAAAACCAACGCCGAGTGATATGCGAACCAGCCCGAGCCAACCCACTACACTAACAATGCACTGCCCATCGTGGTGAAGTATGGTCAAACCCCCCACGACGACACGGCATGCGGGGGGGAAGACTTATCCTGCAGTAGATTGACAAAGGGCTCTAAATCGCGATTATAAATTTGACTCTGCTGAGACACAAGCGAAGGGTGCGGTCCTTCAAACCGGACCTACAACAAATATGCAAATGCTAACCTCGCTACAGCCATCCCTGACGCACATGCCCACCTTACAAGTTGTTTCATTGACAGTAAAAACCGCTATCATGGCCAAATATTCGTCACGGAGGATAGCTTAAAGCATGAAGACATTGCCTGCAAAACGTTAAGACAAAGCATCAACGTTAAAATCTCTGTAGGATTGCATTCCTTTTTCGGATGTTTCTTTTTTTTTTCTTTGCGCATTTCAGATGTACTGGTGAACCGGCTGGTTCAATTAAACAAATCACGCATTTTGAGGTGATTCTTGCATGGCCAAAATGACATGTGCCCGTCTTCGTTCCCCCCCGGCTCACTCGCCACACCAAGAGAGAAGGCGCACAAGCGTCACACGCCAAGATGGCTGCACGCCAATGCAAGCGGCGCGTCTCCTTCTCGTGGTGGCCCGAAGCATAAAGATTTCACGCGAGAACTCTGCATTGTTGCGCGGGGCTGAAAATTACGAATGCGTCATAATCAAAGGTGACCTGGCGGCTTCTCAGATGTCAATGCCCGTGACAAATCGTACTGAGCCAGCATTGGGTTCAATTTACATCCTCCCCTCCCTACCTGGTGGTATTCGTACAATTATCTATTGATGGCTGCACACCCACACATATATACACACCGTGAAAAATATTCACAAAAAGGACTGCACAGCTGTGAGAGTGAGTGGTTGTGTTGCGACAGACAATTGAAGGCTAACTGGTGAATAAACCTATGAAAATCCAAAGGTATGTTTGTGCAGGTACAAGTACGATATATCTACGTCAGTCAACCTGGTATGTTGGTATGTTAGTCTCGTGTCATTGAGTTTCAATCCAGGACCGATTTTATCTAAGGCTCACGTTCTATGCCGGGTACTTACGAGTCTATGTTCAAAACTACATAGAACCTGTAAACGTCCAGCATTAAGTACACAAACAACAAGACAAAGATCCCCCATGTAGCCTTTAGCAGGCTGTTCGCGAGCACCTATGAAGGTCGGCATGGCACACGAGGGGGTGGGTGGCCAGCACCACGCCCGACCGCCTTTGTCTCCCCAGTGGCGATGTTTACACACCGCACCAGGTACTCATTTGAGGCCGAGTCGACCTAGGGGAGGCCCAGGACCGGTTCAGATAATCGTCACTGGTGCTGGCCGTGAGCGGGAATCGAACCCGGGTCGCCAGGTTCGTAGCGCTGACCGCTACACTACACGCTTCGTTTGTCGTGTGGCTTTCAAGCGCACGGGGCGCCACGAGCGATGTTCTAGCGCGGCAGTACTCACACGAAGAGCAGGATGCCCGTGTTGGCCATGGCAAACGAGAGGCCCAGGATCCCACTGCCCATGATGGCGTTGCTGAGGTTGAACACAGACATCCCAAAGGACTCTCTGCCCTCATGTTGCTGAAAACACAAAGAAGAGAAACGCTCAACGTTTGCAATGGGACAGCAGCCGGATGATCTTGCGTCTCGCCAGACGTGCCTGACGCTTGCACACGAGCGAGTGCCGTGGTGTACAGAGAGCGGGTGCACTGCTCAATTGTTGTGCTGGCTTACAAACGCCAATCGCACTCGGCCAGAAGTGTATGCATATTAAACTGAAAGCAAAAACTTTCGTATAGGTTTGATAAGTGGTCGAATTTATATGCCTAATAAATGACTCGTAATGTAGAGTATACAGAGTTGCAAATCCTGTTCTCTGCATTTGACCTGTCACAAGGCTTTATTTAAATATGGGTGTATAAACAGCCTTTTCCGTTTACAGCAGATAATGACTATCAAAGTCTTGACATCGATCAAATGATGCTGGAGGAACAGAACTTTGATGGTCTACAGAGAGATGGCTCAATATTCGTGACCAATGTGCATGCACTCAAAGAGTGCCAATTATTGTGAAGCGTAATGTCAATTATTACTTTATGGCATCTTTATGAATCAAAGTTGGGACGACATAGAGTACAGTTCCACATTATGGACATGAAATCGTTGTTTAATCAAACATGCCTAATTTAAAATAAAAGGCAGTGCAGAAATATAGCGGAATGGGAGGCCCGACACATTCCATTTTCACGTTTCATTGCAGAACAGCCGAACAAACATGCGGTGTAAAGATGCAAAAACAACATTTCGCAACCGCCCAAAAAAACCCGAGTTTGCTCGTAGGCAAACATAGCAACTCAACACCACGACTACCGAGGCCATGATAAACAGCAACATACACACACACACAATTATATCTGTTTTCTCTCTCAAGTTGTAATGCGTGACCATCCTCGACATCCCCTTAACGATGACGGCCATGGCGACGATGGCGGGCGGGTCAGAGAAGAGGAGCTCGGAAAGATGAAACAGAAAGCTGAAACGTCGGAGTTCAGAAACGTGAGTGATAAGGTTAAGCTGCACCCTATTTCAGTGAGGCTCTTACAAGTTACAACACCCGACAGGCCCGTACTTAACCCATGATTGATAATCAACATATGTCTGTTTACTGTAACACAGTTTCTACGTCTTTTTAATTTAGGGTGTGTATTGTCTAAACAGGTAAATGTGGGTAAGAATGTTGGAAACAAAAGACTTACATCATATTTCTTTACTCCACCATTGAGAAAGTTGGCACTTTCAGTTTCAAACTGTTCATCGTATTGGCTGCGAGAAAAACACGCAGAGCAGAGGTGACAATGAACTTTCCCCTTTTCCACAGACGGCCGGTGCAACTCAAGGATTAAGCAAACATCCCCAACCCCATTGCAATGACACATCCAGCAATAACACACAATCTCAGAGCTATGTAAACACAGAAAATGAAACAACAATACAGCATAGATAACATTTACGTGTGGTGTGTGTACCAGTTGGGAGTCTGCACACTCACTCCGGCAGACAGGATGGTTGTATAATAAAAGGCACGTTGCTGTGTACGCTTACCGAGTGTTAATAATTAAACGGGTGTGCACTGTGCGTGGCCACCAGGGATAAATTACGGCTATTAGCACCGTCACGCACACACATCGTGATTCATGGAAAATGAATTACACACCTGCTCAACATTTCAATTACTTATATTCTTGGTTCTTTCGGTAAAGTCACGTTGAAGGGAAACAATAAAATATTGTTATATATATTTTATTATTTTATTGTTTCCCTTCAACGTGACGTTACCGAAAGAACCAAGAATATGATTCACTGCAGTCACGAAAGCTTTAAATCAAAATTTCAATTACTTATTTAACTATTCTCCTAGCGGCAAGCCATTGCCTTTCTTTCAGTACCAAATTGTTTTAATATATAGCTTGAAACTTGGGTCATTTACATTGAAAAACATACTTCAATTGTTGCACAGGTGTTTGAACAGACACTCACATTTGATCAAAGTTGTGACTTTGTCCTGAACTTAAACACGATGTTGTTAATTTTGCTAACGGCATTCCCATCAGCAGACAAATCAAGCTACTTGCTTCGTGATAACTCCATTAGCACGGTCATCGCTCTCCACAGCCAACCGATTCCATACATCCTTTAATGTTGTATATTGGCTGTCTGATCATGATCAATGTTCTTTTCTGTCAAGCGCTGCACACTTATAAATGAAATATCTTTCCTCAATATCTAAATAATTTCAGCATCATTAATCACCTAGAATTTCAATGACTTCAATCGGAGATCATTGCTGGCTGGGTGCATTTTTAGACACGAGACCGACGGGTCCAATCTTATCGCCAGCATCCCCAGGGTGTCATCCTAATTACGCCATCAGCGGTGTCGTAAGTCTCAAAATCCCCCAGAACTCTCGGCGCGCATCACAGCATGCTCAAGAAGAGTCCACGGAGAGGAGACGTCGCAAAACTTTAAGTTTCTGAAATCTCACCAAGCGACCCTCCTAGCTGCACTGGGCATCGCACTCCCCCACCCGCACTGCTGAACAGAGGAACGCTCGTCACAAGACTCGGGCTCGTGTATGCGTTTTAACTCTCAGAGCTGGAATTCGGCCAGATTAAGTGCAAAACCAAATCTACGATGACATGCTGTTTTTTTTTAAATTCAATTATTAGTGACCAGAACGGAATTCGTCTAAATCACAGACACACAGACGTGTGAAAATCGAAACCAGCAACTCACCTTGCCAGTGCCATTACTTTTGACAAGGAATACAAAATAATGCAGACGCATGCACTCTGTAGCAATGTCCAACGTGTGTCTGCCTCTCACAAATGTTTATAAGCACTATGGAAGCCGATGGGTAGTTGTTAGGGCACAACCCGTTGTCATATTTGCCTCGCAAGCTTTTTTCACCCCTTCCATCAATTTTGTCTGGCTTTCTATAAAGCAAAGTGCCTAACAGCACAAGTTTAAATAAAAATTCCATGTAAACTTAATCGTCTCGACAAGAGGTTATCGTGACCCCACATTTCAGAGAAAAAAAACACACACACACACCCACTGTTGTAACCCGCTGAAGTCTGCGCTGCTTTCAACGGAGGAAAAGCAAAAACTCCACAAACTCTCTCCCGAAGCCCTACCCGTGGTTAGCGGACCTCGACATTGGCATTCGAGCTCCACGAACGCATTGCTGCCGTACGCAAGAATAGAACAGATAGAGACCGTACATAGCCTTAGTTGGAGTGACTGGCAGTGCAGTGGTGTTGGTGCATCTCTCTCTCTATCTACCTGATGGTGACTTTGTCTGCCTCGGAGGGCACCGGGTAGCCATCCTCTCCGCTGTCCCTGCTGTCATTGTCATTTACGAAGATGTCTGAGCGAAGTTCCAGCTGGTCCTTTGCCATGGCGATGGGAGGTCGATGTTGGAAACAGGCTGCGGGTGAACTTGGCGTTTGTGCTTTCAAAACGTTATCGTTTTATATTTTTTGGAGAGAAGGCGCAATTTTCCAATTGAGTTAAGAAATGTCTTGCTATTTGAATGTCAACGTTTTGCCTGCTACACAGAGCATAGAGTAAACGTCCTCCTCGTCCTCGAATATCGCGTGACCTGTTAACACACACACACACAAACAGCACACAAGTTGCATTGTTAATAGTTGGTGGCCGCTGTGACTTTAGAAAGTCAGGATAATTATAAAAAGTATAAATTATCACGTCAATGTCGTGCCAGTCTTAGCAGGTAGCCAACTGAAGTGATTCTCACAGTACCAATCCACTGCAGATTTAACACTACCAACCTCAAAACACATTTGTCAATAACACCGTGGCCTTAAAATAAACATATATAACCGGCGACGTTTCGGGCAATGACCCTTCTTCATGGACAGATACAATGCAGCATGAGAAACACAAATAATGGGCAAGAGTTTATATTGTACCGCTGTGTGTGGTACGACTGACATTGACGATGTGCTGGGATCCAACCTCAGCGGTGGAAATGTTCAAGCCGGGAGCTGGGGGGGGGACGTCTCCCTGTGTCTGAACTTAGGCATTTTAGCGCTTTGCATGACAAAGTTAGGCTAATAAGAGTACTGTAGAACTTAATAACGATGATAGTGTAGGAGCTTGCGTTAATCCCATTGATCAAACAACATTCAAAACGTGTTGTAGCTGTACAATGTGCACTACTATATACCAAGATACCCCATCACAAGTAATGTTTAAAACAGCATGTACAGCATTGCCTAAAACCAAACTATACCCAAATACAATAATTAAAAGACATTAAACAAGAGGGCAGAAACTTAATTTCGTAAAGTGCAGTACATGACAGTTCCTCGCGATAACCTTGATCGGGCACGCATTGTAGTGAATTAAGCACACCAGATGCATTGTAGTGAATTAAGCACACCAGATGCAATGCTACACACACAGCAGGTTTACATTGTTTGCCATTGCAAGCAAGAATGGTCCATAGCTAGGGGATATCACCTTACCTCGTTAGCTTTGGAGCTGTTTGCCAAATGTAGTAAACCAGAGAACAGCAGTTATTACGTAAGTCCGATGGATATAAAACAATCAAACAGATGGATAAACAACTTCGTAC
The DNA here is from genome assembly GCF_048934315.1 of Petromyzon marinus. Lineage (NCBI taxonomy): Eukaryota > Metazoa > Chordata > Hyperoartia > Petromyzontiformes > Petromyzontidae > Petromyzon > Petromyzon marinus. The sequence goes on along the minus strand of NC_133696.1, from coordinate 948,393 downwards.
TTAAGTGGAAACCAAAACAATATATATATAAATCAAACCCCACTATAACTGAAACCGAACAAACGTTGCTTTATTATTTTGTGCCGCAGCAAATATTTGCAGTTATTAGGTTATTCAGTTTTACGCCTTTAAAGACTCTCCTCTTTGCGTTCAGCGCAAACTTTTGCAACGCACGGCCGAACGATAGCGACGGACTTTTATTTATATAGCTAGCAGCCAGCCCCGCCCCCAACACGCCCCAGCTCGCCCTCATCAAGCCACGCCTCCAACACGCCCCAGCCCCAACCAGCCCCGCCCTAATCAAGCCCCGCCCCCAACACGCCCCTACTCAGGCCCGCCCTCATCCAGCCCCGCCCTCAACACGCCCCAACCCCACCCGACTCAGCCCCGCCCTCATCAAGCCCCGCCCCCAACACGCCCCGCCCCCACTCAGGCCCGCCCTCATCCAGCCCCGCCCTCAACACGCCCCAGCCCCGCTTTGGGGCCATCCATCCAGTACGTTCGCTGGAGGGGGGAAGGGTTAAACCAAATGCGTACTGCTTTTATGGGGGGGGTCTACTCACAATGTCTGCATAGGAAACGGGGGGGGGGGGGTGTGAAGCCTCGACAATAATTTGTCTACAGTGGCCTTCAACTTATTTAGATAGTCCGGCGGTGGACTGTTTGCTTCAACACGTTACTATTATTATTATTACGTCATTGACACGTTAATATTATTACGTCATTAATACGTTAATAATATTATTACGTCATTAACACGTTACTATTATTACGTTATTAACACGTTACTATTATTGTTGCGTTATTAACACATTTATAATATTATTACGTTAACACATTAATATTATTATTACGTCATTAACACGTTACTATTATTATTACATTATAAACACGTTAATATTATTACGTCATTAACACGTGAATATTATTATTACGTCATTAACACGTGAATATTATTAACGAGCTTGTTTGCCCGTCCAAGGACGGGGTGGAGATTGCAGTAAATCTGAAAGATTAAATAGACAAATTGTTCAGCTCATGATTATTAATGAGGGGGGCGGGGCTCACGTGGAGTGACGTCACGCGCGGGACACACTCTTAGCTCATTATTAATCTTAATTATTAATCTAGATTAGTAATCTTGATTAGTGATCTTGATTAGTGATCCTTGAGCGTTTCTGCGTGGATTAAATATCGGCCGTTCTATAGGGGATTCGGGGGTAGGGGGGGAGGGGTAGGGGGGGGGTAGGAGGGTAGGGGGGGTAGGAGGGTAGGGGGGTTGGGGGGTAGGGGCGGGTAGGGGGTGTAGGGGGGGTAGAGGGTGTAGGGGGGTGTAGGGGGTGTAGGGGGGGTAGGGGGGGGTAGGAGGGTAGGGGGTAGTGGGGGTAGGAGGGTAGGGGGTAGTGGGTGTAGGGGGGGTTGGGGGGTAGGGGGGGTAGGGGGGGGGAGTCGCGAGAGGTTTCTGCGTGCCGACTGAGCGGGTGGCTCCGCCCCCTTCCTAAGGAGCCCCGCCCCCTTCGTAAGAGCCTCTTCTCCCTTCTAGATTTGAAGTTTTCGTGACTGCAAGGATCCATACTCTTTGGTTATTTCGGTAAAGCCACGTAGGTGAAAAATAAATAAAAAATTAAATCACGACGCTTCGGATGCAACACAAGCGTCCCCTCACAAGCCCCGCCCCCATCACGAGCCCCGCCCCCATCACGAGCCCCGCCCTCATGACGAGCCCCGCCCCCTTGCCCAATCCATATAAAGCACACATTGTGTATACTGTAATGTCCTTAATGCACAAGCAGTGTCTGTGTGTCTGTGTCTCTGTGTCTCCACACGCAGTGTCTGTGTGTCTGTCTCCACACGCAGTGTCTGTGTGTCTGTGTCTCCACACGCAGTGTCTATGTCTCCACAAGCAGTGTCTGTGTGTCTGTGTCTCCACACGCAGTGTCTATGTGTGTCTGTGTCTCCACAAGCACGCTCAAAGTATTTATTACATAACCTCGTTGGCCCAATGGCCTGCTGGGGAGTGCACGAGTTCAGCACCATTCATTCCGTACGAGAAACAACAACAACAAAAACCCACGTTTGTTTGACACGCAAGTACGGATTATTTGCATCAGCAGTGTCAGCCTTGCTTCAGTTAATGTAGGTGACCTGCCAGACGTTATAGGAAAGGTAAGATTGGTCTGTCGGCACGAGGTCGTCAAGTAGAGATATATTCCCACCCACCAAACTATCTCCCATCAACAGCCACGGTCAAGACAGCCAGATGAAAGCCTCCCCAATCCATCACTATCTCTCACTATGCTGCCATAGATCCACACCTAGCACCTTACGCGCTGATTTAGTCGCTCCATCTCATTGAAAGGCGTACTATTGGACCACTCTCCACCAATTAGCACCTCCGATTAGTACGTTTGGCTAAGTACGGTGCGAAAGAAGTTCAACATACATACTCTAAATCTTGACTTAAAGCTTTCGTGACTGCAGGAATTCATATTCTTTGGGTCTTTTGGTAAAGTCACTATCTACGTGACTTTACCGAAAGACCCAAAGAATATACACTCTAATTTATTCAACTTGTTTATTTAGTATTTACATGCCTACCCTACCCACTACTATTCCCTGGGAGTGTGTTGGCATTCACAGCATTGAAGTATGTGGATCCAGTCATTTATATACATATTTAATATCATGTCAGTGCCACAAAATCCAGAATTTACATCACTCAGCGACATGAATCAATCATTCACTCTGGGTGGGAGGTCGTGCAGTGGTGCAGTGGTTTTGGTGTAAAAAAAACGTAACCTGAATTTGATCTCAAAACAGCAGTGTATTGAAAACGGGACTGTAAACTCTTCTCAGAATTCAAAATCATGAATGTGTACTACTACATGATGCTGCACACTTTATCATAATACATTCTATCTTAATGGCTATATATGTTGCATGTAACAACGAAACGCATTGGCGGTTCTCGATGTGCACACTCGATTCCCATGGTGGGTGAATACACCACGAGCATGCTGGGTTTGGCCTGCCACAAGTGCGCACGACAGGACTTTACAGAGCTCAGTGCGCAGGAAACGACAACAACAAAGGAAAGATGCTTTGCATACTTTAGTGGCTCTCATTTGAGTTGATAAAATGGTTGGAAATATGTAGATACCTGTAGACACTGTACGCCATTGCATCCCAGATGCATGCCAGATAAACAAACATTGGTTGGGTACAACACTTCAGAACTGTATATGCAGTGTAATAAACACATCCCTTATCAACGTGAAGTGCATTCATTTAATAAAGATTCTGCAGTAAAATGTCTTATTACTTCCGCACACTGGTTGACTGCGAAATGTTTGTACAATGACTCACACGATTAGTGAGAAGGTGAAGCGATAATTTATATATTTATTATGCAAATGTATCCATTTGTTTTGCACTAAATACACATGCAGGCCCTGCATCTCATACCCTATCATGTTTCCACCTCCCATGTACAAGTATATCTCCTGGATTTTACTTATAGTTTTTTGGTCACAACAAATCTTGTAGAATAGCACACTCGTACAGCTAATAATAAGGGTGGAAGATTGCTTATCATTCATCATCGAACCTATAGAATTACAATAAAACGCAATGAGGAAACATATTTAAAAAAAAACGCTAGCATCTCAAAATACATAAATTGGACAACTATCACGATATGAACTTAAGAGTTGATTTGCGTCCTTCACAATTGAATAAGCTAAACAGGCTTATCCAGAAGCACACGCACACACAAAGAGAAACGCAAAGACACTAGGATGTTGCATCACCCTCTAAGGGAGTGCGGTGGTGTCCCCACGCTGCCCGATAGAGGTCAGACTTCACTCGACTTGCCCTGGTGACAAAGAGAGCCACAGATTTAGTGCCACGCCGAGCCAGCAGATTGTAAACACGACACGACTCAAACTTGGTGCGCAAATGCAACATGACCGCCACATTTCAGTAGCAAACAGCTTGCATTTTTAACAGATTTCACGCACAAAACCACGTATTTGTACGTCACGTTCATTGCAATTTTAATTGTATACTTCCCAATCTTTGTATTTCTGGGTTTTCTGTCAGTTGTTATATCTTTTTTTAAAGTCGAATGCAAGTTCAGTTACATTCGATGGGAAATGTTTACATCACGTTTCGTAAGGTTCCTCAATGGAAACATACTTTGCAGGACCCTCCTGAGAAAGTGTTATGCCAATCGGTGACGAAGCTTCCCTTGGCAAGCGATGGGATTATAAAATTAGACAGCGCTTAGATAATCTTCAGTGCACACAGCGGGAATTACAAACAGGCCACTCTGAACAGTGGCGGCCATTCATGAGGCTTCCTCCACTGGAGGAAAGGTAACAGGGACAAATGAAACAGCGCCAAACTGCGCATTGTCGATGTTACAAAGTGCACAGTAGTACGGGATCGTGACTGCAAGTAAGGCGAAGGGCTAGCCCCCCTTAATGGTGGGCACGGGGCCCACAAACACCACCACCACCACCTCCTGTGAAGCAACAGCACCGATTTAGAGTGGATGCTACCACTTGCGCTGCAATTTTTTTCGTCGGGGCAATGAAGGGGCACAGCGGCGTCCTTGGCCTGCTGTACAGTCATTGTACATTGCTGCTGCACATGTACTTGTCCGTCACTCGACTTAAACCAGATATACACTACACTCGCTCTCACACCAACAACAGCCTCTTTCCCAATGTCCCCGCCACCCCCCCAGCTTGAATCAATGTATTGTGTCATTGGCCTAAGAATCTATTTTGGTCGACGGATAGATGCACTGTGACACGCTAACTATAGCCTATGCTTCATAACGCCAATTTGCACAGCGCTCCGCTGGGGCGCTCATCACAGCGCCATTCGTCACCGTTCGTCACAATGCTGGGCAAATCGGCAGGTGAAGGGGTCTGCTCGTTTCACACGAATATTGGTCTCCTCGTGACCACGGCGGTGGCTACCCTCGTGGTATTCCCGCAAGTGCAGTGCGGTGATTTCACGACGCCCACTGAAGGTGGGTCAGCGATGACCGCTGGGTTCGCCCGAGTCATGCGTTGCCAAGGAGCAGAATAACACGTTATCTCCATCTTGTCAAAGCGTCCCAAATATTAATAAATATATAAAGCCCCAGGGTCTTGTTTTTCACACAATGCCAACGAGACATGCGCCATCACCAGCTGCCCTCTGAAAACCGACTTTATATTTTCCAGCATCATGTACATGCTGACAAACAATACGTATTCCATCGCCAGGTATTGCCCTTGCAAAAGTTTGGCCAAGTATATTCATCTTTCGACAGGCACGAATTACTTCCGCAAGCATTCAATGTTAATTTTCGTACATTAATGTGCAGCATTAATTGCAACCAACTTTCAAATGTGTTGCATTTGGTGACATGTCTCGAACTCTGCTTTGATGGAAATCGAAATAACAAATGAGCCATCTTGTCTCATTGCCCGGGTGGCAAACAACAAGCGGTGTAGTGCAGAAAGTGCGTTGCCGGCCAATTTGTGTGGAGGCTGAGTGCTGCCTCGTCATTTGCGTGGGGGTTTTTTTCTTCCAGCAACTCCGGTTTCCTCACAAACTTAAACACAAACCTAAAACATGTCGTCCAACATTTCACGACCCCCGTAGGCAGCCGTGCCACCTCAGCCACAGACCATTCAGAGTAAATGAGGAAAATAATTATTCTAATTCCGTGTAAAACCTTTGGGCCATGACAATTTCACATAAAGACCTCCTCTGAATATTGCATTAAAAAACACACACAACTGTTTACACCTAATACAATTTGTAATTGTCGTTCGCCTTCTATTCCATCTGGCACCACTCCATTTGGCAAGGGAATCCATGCCAGCCTTTTTCAATTCACCAGGGCTTAACGGAATGTTCAGATGCCTTTGTAATTAGTGCAACTTCGCAAGTAAACAACGAGCACTAATTGTATGGCACGAAAAAAGTTCACCGGGCTGGCAATGCACCTGTTCACAGCAGTTCCAACCGCAGGGGGGACTGTACCTCCTGAATATAAGGGGAGCCACAATAATAGCAACCGTAATAACCCTACAAGAGGCAATTTCCGCCTCTTGTAGGGTGCGATCTAGAATGCGGTGCGTGTGCATGTTTGATCAAAGTTGTTGCAATTGCATTGGCATCGGACGCACGTTTTGGGTGCGCCTTACTTTTCAAAGCGTCTTATAATCCAGAGCATACGGTACACCGTGTGTCCCTCACATGAAAAGCCTACTCTGACCCTCTGTCCACAAACATGTATTGCAACAATGTTTGTACTTTCTCAAACCCTGGGTTGTTTGTCCTGTACATATGACTAAAACACACACGCACACAAACCCAGAGACAAGAAACGAGACCCGTTACAATAACACCGCTATTTACCACACAATTTAAACAGATTACTGAGTTGCTAAACATTGTTGTTGTTTGAGTAGCAATTCAGCAAAAAAAACACGAAATCCAGCAAACAGCCATTCAGTAAAAATATGTTTTTGGAAAGATGGTGTCCCACATCATGTGATACTGGGTGGTCTTGGTTTCAAAATAAAACGCACATGTTGAAAATTTCTAACACGCGTACCGCGAGATGTGACACACTGCAATTTAATATTCAACAGCTCAAAGCAGCGCTCGTTGTTTTCTGTAAAAAGTAGCTTTGCTTTGAAGTTATGCTTCTGGCCATAGACAAGACATACAGCTCGGTTTGGATCTTTAAAATGAAACTAATTGCATTTTTGTTTCCAATTTGAATGTTACGACGTTGTTGTTGTTGTTTGAATATGATTCGATTTTTGCTTCAAATGCATTTTCACAAAGTATTCATCACGACTAACCTGATCGATCGCTGCATGAAAATTTAACACAAAGCAGACAAAGTAATCTGAAATCACAAACAAAAACCACAAGCGTGCCTTGAACAACGGCAATCTCTTTTAGATTACACGCCATCTCACGCTTGACGGTGCACTTCAAAGTGAGACACAATACACGTTCACAGACTGCTCGTGTAATCGCCAATGGTGATCATCGTCCTCGTCGTCGTCATTAGCCAGGATTAATCCACTGCTGGAAGAAGCCCTCCACAGTCCGTCACCAATGTCCCGATTATAATAGTGGGGGCAACGATTTGACCTTCAAGGCATAGGTTTCACCAAGGAAGTAAATACATAAATATATATATTCTACTGCAGCGTTTGTGTTGATCTCAACACAATCACCGAAAGTTGTATACGTTTTGTTTATTTATTAGATTCGAAATCTGAATTCAGACTTGCTTCAGTTGTACCCAGCTACATACATCGAAGGAGACATGGGTACACTTCCTCTGCGGTCTTGTGCAACACGATATGAGTGATTCTGCGCAGGGTCTTCTGTGCTCTGCCACTGTTGGTAGTGTGGGGTGGGGGGTCTTGTGATGGTGGAATATCACTTTGTTATATAATTCATGCCGGCAGAAGCGATTTGCAATTATTGGGAAAGGTACACGCGCACGCACGCACACGCACACACGCACACACACGCGCACGCACACACGCACACACGCACACACACGCACACACGCACACACGCACACGCACACACGCGCACACACGCGCACACACACCAATAAACAAAACAGCAGCGCTGTACTACAAGACATGCAAAGGTTTCAATGACGAAGACACGACAGCCATAATCTCTGTCTTCCCCAGCTTATGTTTAATATGCACTCGCTTTTACAAACACAAGAGTGCTGACACAACGCGAAATACATTTAGAGATTTCAAGAGGCTTGTTATTACAAAATATTTTTACAAAACTATGTGGGCTCCAGTCGAAGATTGACTTTGGTAGCATGCCATGAATAAATACAATTTATCTCTCTATCCACAACACGGAATTTAGGTGAGGGTGATATTGCATATTTTGTATCCTTTTTACAATCGTCCGTGTCGAATGCAACATTGTACCCTCACGGACGCCACAAGCGATCACTCGTCAGCACATTTTCCCAAACAACTGCAGACCCCTCTAGCCGATTTGACCTCAAAATCCGCGGGAAATTTTAACTGCAATGATCTAAGCAGGAAATGTAATGTGGGTTAGCTCTGAAAGAAAGTAGGTTAGGATCGGTGAGATGAATACGCCAATAAATAAAATAAAGATGGCAAAGTGTATTTGCGATTGGATCAGCGGTGAACAACTGGAACGCGCTCGACTCGACAGCTGTAGTTTTCCACCGTCCGCTCGAGTGAAGCATTCACGGCCTTTTAATTTCACAATTAATCACCCGGCAAGAGGAGCACATTCGCTCACGTCAGGTTTACAGTTTGTTCTTACGCAAGCACTCAGCCGGCTTCTGGGAAGGAGATGTAGGTAGGAGGGGTGGGGGGTGGAGGCATGGGTCTCGTGGGAGGCAGTAAATGGGGGTAAAAACAGCGGCACGGAGAGGTGAGAGAGGGGAGAGAGAGAGGTGAGAGAGGGGGGAGAGGCTCTGGGGTCAGAGGGCTGAGCCGGCACTGCTGGGGTACTGGGTTGGATTCTGGCTTCCAGCCGCCTGTGATTGAACCAGATTGTCAAGCGTAGCGATTTTATGGTCTCACCCGGTCACCGATGACTGCAGACGAAGCCATCGTGCCGTATTCAATTTGGCTTCTGCACTTAATTTGGCTTATCCCAACTCTGAGAATTAAACATTTTCAGTTCGATTGACGTGCAACAGTCGCTCTTTTTCAGGGCATTATAAAAGGTGTGGCCCCCAAAAAATGGACAAAGAAGACGTCGATTGAGGGTGACTCCAGATGCAGTTCAGCGACACCATCTTCCGAGATTGTTCGTCGACACAGCGTGATGCACTGCTAGCTGCAGACTTTTGAACAGAAACGTCTTCAACTCGTAGCATTACGGCAAAAGCGTGCAATTCTAAATGGGGACTGAATTGTAAATCTGGGTGTCCGTGGCCACGGTCGCGCCGTACGGCTCCCCGGCACACCCTTGGGTCGCACCGCTCGTTTGGCACGGAGTCCGACGTTTCGCTCCTAGTGCCGGGAGCTCCTTCAGGAACTAGGGCCAGTTTCTGAAGACCACAGCACGTGGCACATCCCGAAGATACGTTTGGGAGCTATTTTTGCGTGTTTTTTTTTTATCAAACTGGGAAAGAAATGAGCCTGCAAATTCAGCCGACAGTCACCGCGGCGGGTGAGTGTTTGCATAAACCCAAAGAAAGCACGGAGCCGTGTGGACAGCGGGCTGGCACGGAGGCCGGCTGCAAGCTAAGCAACTTGCCTGTTTTCTAAATAAGCATTGCAGATTCCCTCTGCCTCTTCAGATACAGGCGTAAGACCTTCTCGTGTGCCTCTGCACCAAATCCAAATTGAATTGTGCTCCAGTTTTCCAAACAGCGAAAGAACTGCGTAGTGGCACCGTGAAACACAGACACTGTAGAGTATTTAATGAATGAAAACAAAAACCCTCCATTTACCAAATAATGTATTGTCATTGGTCAGAGTTGAAGGGAAACTAGATCTGCACTGTAATTATAGCACGGACAGTTGTGATCAAACGGACCCTGATGTAAGAGGGTCTGATGGGTTTTTGAGTAATCACTTACGAGGCTAAAGTCCTGCAGGGAAAGCAAAAGTCTGAATTTCCAAAACTGCTCTGCAGCAACTGAACCCTGCACACAGCAACGCGGCCACACACGCGCCTCTTTGGAGTCAGTGGTCTGATTAAGGCCGAGAGCTTCCGTGCGTGCCATGCACCTCTTTGTGCGTTGTTAAATCAACAGCCCTGCAGGGTATACATTTTTTTACTGGTGGGAAACTGCTTTTCTTTTGCTGCCAAATCATCGCGGAGTAGTGATGCCCAACACTTTCCTTGTCGTGCGTCCACTACCAGCCCCTCCGAGCAGTCTGCTTACTGCTAGCAGCCCTATCGACTGTCCGTACACTGCTACCAGACCTATGACATCACATCTGCGTGCACCCCCACGGGTCTATCAACTCTCCGTGTCAATGTCACAAACGGGATGGAGCACAATCAGAGCGCACGGATTACCGAGGCGCCCAAGCGCGTAGCGTGTACAGCGGTAGAATTCACACGTGCAATTCTAACGACGTACACGCTATTCCAGCGCCGAGCAGTCTGCTTACTGCTAGCAGCCCTATCGACTGTCCGTACACTGCTACCAGACCTATGACATCACATCTGCGTGCACCCCCACGGGTCTATCAACTCTCCGTGTCAATGTCACAAACGGGATGGAGCACAATCAGAGCGCACGGATTACCGAGGCGCCCAAGCGCGTAGCGTGTACAGCGGTAGAATTCACACGTGCAATTCTAACGACGTACACGCTATTCCAGCGCGAGACTGTGAATTGAAGAGGTGGGGAATGCTTGGAGATGTTGAGAGCAGAGGAAAGCGCGTGTGGGAAGGTGGCAGTTAGTCAATGCGAGATGTTCAACACCTTCACGGCTGCAATTGCTGCTAAAACAAGAAACATGCAATGAGGCATTAATAACGAGAAAGAGTGAGCCAGATGGGCTAGGAATAGAATGTTCTTGGTCGATTTGAAAAACAAACCACGATCGAACAACACGTTATCCTCAACCGGAGTCACGATATATGACCGACAAAAGTATGCAATTGTTAAAGCAAACAACACCGATGGGTGTCGTGGTGTTGGTGTGAAGCCCTTTATGGAACACGCAATTTAATTTAACACGTAGGCTTTCGCGACCAATATTATTCATAATAAAGGTTTTTGGGTTAGATCGCGTTATTTATAAATGTCGTAACCCTCCACCACCCGACACGGCCAATCAGCAAAAAAGTGTCACGTTGACAAAAGACAAATAGTTCACTACTTTAGCCGACCGATGTGTTGAAGAGTGAATCCACAACATTTACAGTTTGAGTACGACGTTTCGCTGGTAATTACATCCAGCATCATCGGGCAATTCGCCAGAATGGTAAAGCCCTCACTTGCTCCCGGTCTTAAATAGAGCAGCAGGATGACGTCATCATTTAACTCATTCAGGTGCAGTGATTTGACACTTTTTTTGCTGATTGGCCATGTCGGGTGGTGGAGGGTTACGACACATTTATAAATAACGCGATCTAACACAAAAACCTTTATTATGAACGAAATTGTATTGTCAGATTTAATCACCGTAAGAGTAATTTCTTTGCCAATGGTGAGCCTCCGCATTGCTAGGTGTCTTTGTCGTTTCCTGGTCTCACTCTATGTAATAGATATCATGTTTAAGGATTTAAGAACTCTAAGTAGCTATTACTGGAGCCTAGCGTAGATAAATTAGGGTTGTTAGAGAAAGGGTTTTGAGAGAAGGCCAATACTAACGTGGAAACATTTTTGAACATTCACATTTTTATTTTGTCTCAAAATAATAAATAAAGCCAGATATCTCGTTCAGGCTCGAGTTAAACAATTGTAAGAATGCTCTTTATTTACCCAGGCACTCCTTCATGAGTCTCAAGACTTTATTCAGGAGGATTCTGCATTGGTATGTTTGGCCTACGTCGTTCATTGTTGTTTAGCTCATGGAAATAAGTCGGAGTACCCACAAAACACTGCACGCATTACGAGGGGATAACAGTCAAAGCTCTGCACAGATGGATTCAAGAATCTATTGCTGTACGTCCATGTTTTCGCCACCTTGGCGGCAAAAGCCTACAACACCTGGCATTAGGTAGTCTTCCACCCAAGTACTAACCAGGCTCAGATCTGATTAGCTTCCCAACTCTGAGGAGATGGGACACATTCACGATGATTTTGTCACACGTAGCAATTGCGTTGAGCATGCTAATGTGTGTGGCGCTGTGTAAAATTGCCATTTTTTTGAAAATATTTTAAAGTACATTTTCTTCCTTTTTACCAATTTTAATAAAATTGTACTTTCAGATGCCTTTACTCTGACAGCACAGATCATTGATCTGTGGGCCAATTCCTGTGGCCTGCAGAAGGAGATAACACAGAACTACTCCTGAGGTCTCTTCAAGTGACCTCTTATCGACACTGGGAGAGGGGTGGAGAGCTGCAATGTCTCCTATACACTGCTATAGAGATGTTGATCTCGTGGCTATCAAACCTCGACTCGTAATTTTCAGAGTGATAATTTTGCCTCATTAAGTTAACAACCAAACATATGAATGACTGGGAGGGGGGGGGAAATTCTAATATTAATACCATTCACTTGCTACAATTAAGAATCCGGATTAAATCACAGATGGCTGGAATCTGGAAGTGAACCCTGGAAGTGAACTATGGATGTGAACCCTGGAAGTGAACCCTGGATGTGAACCCTAAATGTGAACCCTGGAAGTGAACCCTGGATGTGAACCCTGGAAGTGAACCCTGGATGTGAACCCTGGATGTGAACCCTGGAAGTGAACCCTGGATGTGAACCCTGGAAGTGAACCCTGGATGTGAACCCTGGATGTGAACCCTGGAAGTGAACCCTGGATGTGAACCCTGGATGTGAACCCTGGAAGTGAACCCTGGATGTGAACCCTGGAAGTGAACCCTGGATGTGAACCCTGAATGTGAACCCTGGATCTCAGCAGTGCCGACTCAAGCGATCTGACTCCTGGGAGGCAGCCACCTGGCCTCATCATGGCCAATATTTTTTGCCAAAATGACTACGAATTTAAGCAGCTTCCAATTAAAACTCAATTACATGTGATTTGTAGCTTTCGTGACTGCAGGAATTACTCTTTGGTTCTTTCGGTAAAGTCATGTAGAAAGAGAAAATAATCAATTAAATAATGCCTCCGGTTCTGTGTTTTGTCTCTCTCAAATTTAGCAATCTTTGGAAGAACGTAATCAACCAGGTAGGGTGTTGACTGTTATGTTAGCCGACTATCTGTGTTGTATTGCATTATATTTTTAAGTTTACTAGGTTCGTTTTCTCTTCCATTTGTACCTGATGATGATTGCTTGTGTTGCAATCGAAACGTCGTATGCTATTAATTACTTTATTATTTTCTCTTTCTACGTGACTTTACCGAAAGAACCAAAGAGTAACTCAATTACATCATTAAAAAAACAAAACAAATCAATCACGAGGTATTCATGTATCATTAAAATCGCATTAGTGTATTAAATTGTGTTCGTACAAAAGTGCTTATACAATGCGCATTGCAATTAAATCATGGGTCTCTTCTGTAGAACAGGAGGCTATAATGAAGCGAAGGAGCTGTCACCCAAGGTTCAAACCAGAAAGGGTGAATGCACTACTTTCATTTTCGGCTCTTGCACGGGGTGGTGTAGACTGGGGCGGGACATCCACGTAAGTGGTGAGGGACACAGATGGGGAAGGCAGCGCACGGGGAAGGCACGGCCAGGGAGGAGCGGCTGCACGGTGACCCACGGCGGGAGTCAGCGGTCGACGCGGCGGTTCCGTGGCGTCGAAGTGAACCCAACTTCTGGTGCGCGTCTCCCGCAACCCCACGGGTCCGGCAGTCCCGTTCGACCCCTTCGCAATTTACGCCAGGGCGGCTTTAATAACGACGGCCTCGCCACCCATAGCCCATCGCTGGCGACGCTGCGTCAAACAGACGCCGCGTCGCGATCCTCGCTAGCGCCAAGCCCGGCGGGCTATTTTTAGACGCCACGTGACGGGGGCCACAGGATGAGGCCGTACGGACGAAGCGGTTCGGGTGGCCCGCGTCGCTCCGGGCCGCTGGCCGTGAAGTTACAAGACGCGGCGGGGGGGGGGGGGTCTGCGGTGGGGCTGGGTTACGGGGCTCCGCTGTAACGTTCCAAGCCCCGTCACGGACTGATTATCCCGTGTTCGACTGAGGTGGGGGGGGGAAGAGCTCCAAGTTACAGCCATGGTGCTTGCCTCATACTTCTTCCCTCCCTTGATGTTAATCAAATGCAAGGCGCAGTATCAGGTTCGCGGACCGTTCCCCCAATAGGAACATCTTGTGTGTATTGACGTGGGGACCGGAAGATATCTCTTTGACATGGTTTCGCTGGTCGGTGAGGTTTATTGTATTGGTGTCATTGGACAAAAAATTTAATCGCCTGGAAGATCTCACGAAAATATTAAATTGACCGCTTGGAGGGGATCGTTGTAGTGAATAATCTCGTAGCGTGTTCCATGAGCCACGTAATAATAATCCGAGGGCGAACTCGGCTAGCCAGCACAGCGCTGCTGCGTTTCCACAGATTTTGTCAATGTGACTTGGTCGCCATTTTGAACCAGAGTCAGAAAAACGAGGGTGGCATCAAAACTCACGCTCGACATGCGAGAAGGGGGCGAGGATATCCACTAATATTGCGATCATGCGCCGATTCTTCAGTTCAAAAAGAGTCTTATGATCACGAAAACAGGTGGAGTCGTGCGTGAGCATCAATGACTGCCGATCTCGATGTGTTGACATTGACCCCTGTAGCCACCAGAGGCTGCTGCATTCACCGTGACCTTGACATAGAATAGATTATTGAATCAAATCGTGACATCGAATCGTGGCAATTCATCAAAACACGCGGTGGAGGGGGCGGCGGGGTGCAGTGGGGTCGTAGTTAAATGGTTAATTCACACGTGAGGATTTCAGCCCATTATCAACGTCAAAGGTGAGTGGCGTCAGGGTGAGTGGAAAAACTCGCGCGTGCGGTCTACTCTGTTATTGTATCACCGCCCACCTCGTAAAGCGTCACTCGCGGAGTCCAGGTGAACGCGGCGGTGTTGTCACAAAGCTATCTGGAGCAGCCACCTCGTGCTGCGAGTGGAAACGCTAACCCAGCGGACAGCGCCGTCTCTCCTCCAACACTGGACGCTACTCGCTAAGATCGTTGTCGCTCGGGGATAAGTTGGTGGCCCAAAATGACCTGCAAGTATAGACCACGTGTCCAATATGAATCCCTCAATCAGGAACAACAATAAAAAAGCCGGGGTCTGCCCCAGCTCTGCGATACAATCCAGCAGTCAAGACTGCATTTAGACACGAACGTGAGCCGGCCTCGGACTGACGGTACAGAGGAACAATGTACGTTGAGATGATGATGATGATAAAAATGGGTTGGTATTTGTGGAGGGTATGGTGGGTGTCACGTTGGCGAGACATCCACGGCAGTACTCGCATTTATTTTCTCGAGTTTGGCATGGGGGGAACGGTTTGTGTGTATATGTATACTGTTGAGTATTTTATGATTTACACAATGAATGGGAAACCGTTGCAATAATTTGTTCGAAGCTTGTGTGAAAGCTCTACGTCAACAAAAATTAAAAGCAATAACTACAACTTCTCATCTGTGGTTTATGCAACAAGAATTGCACATTTTGAAATGCTCAGAAAACAAACCGAACACTGCAAAATAAAAAAACCCAAATAAATTACTTACTTTCCCTTTTATTTGACTTAATTTAACACATCGACATGAACAGGAGGTTTTCCCTTGGCAGTTAAATGTATTAATTTGCAACGTGTCCAAGTAATTCAGTGTCACGCTATCTCCCCCGTGCCAGTAATCACGACGTTGACACACACTTTGTCCACATTGAATGTTCAAAGCATCGGACACGGCCTGAGTCACGTGCGTGGATGCCTGTCGTGAGTAAGCGTGGGTCAACATTCGTCACACGTGCACAGGACTAAAGCGCCCCTATACACGTGACCGTAATTCACGGACGTAGACTCACTTCATATCAATTTGATTTGTTTAATATTATTGTGTGAACAGGAAGTTCAGATGCAACAATAAAAATGTCCTGTAACTCTGCCAAGGCCACTAAGCCTGTCTGCCGCCATATAACAGTAATCATAAAATGAAGGCAATGTAAAATTACTTATCAATCATGCCAGGAACAAAGTAGTAAAATACCACTATCACGCAAATTACTTATCACCACAATGTAAAAAAACCCCGTAACAATCGCAGCATTAACCAATGACAACGTTTACATGCCATGTGAATGGTCATAAATGTTGACGTTCGTTTGGCCGGTGAAGATAATTAAGCTATATTGTGCTTGCAAGACAACCTGGGTCATTGAAGAGAGGTGGGTAATTCAATCTGGTGTGACAGATACCACGAGGTTGTGGCCCCTTTAACCCCTGAATTATGGTACATGTTACTAAAATGGAACCGTCGGAGATAGGAGACGTTTATCTCACTTCTGTGAATGCGCACGTACCCAATATAATAATGACAATGAAGAGTTCCTTTTTCTTCCACCGATCGACGAAAATGCCACGCGCCTCGAACTGTTCTCCACCCCACTCTCCTCCCCTGCTGCGATTTGATGAATAGTCACGATTCGGATTTGATGAATAGTCACGACTCGGATTTGATGAATAGTCACGATTCGGATTTGATGAATAGTCACGATCGGATTTGATGAAAAGTCACGATCGGATTTGATGAAAAGTCACGATTCGGATTTGATGAATAGTCATGATTCGGATTTGATGAATAGTCACGATCGGATTTGATGAAAAGTCACGATCGAATTTGATGAAAAGTCACGATTCGGATTTGATGAATAGTCACGATTCGGATTTGATTAATAGTCACGATTCGGATTTGATGAATAGTCACGATCGGATTTGCAATTCGAGCTTCAACTACATGTCGTCCCCGTTGCTACCCTCTCTGTTTTGCTCTTTTTTGTTTGCACAGTTTTGTTTGCTCCATAGGCCCGAACGTAACGTGAGCAAAAACATTTTCTGTAATTTGCAAGATTTGTTGTAATTTGTACGATTCCGATCATGTCTAAGATTTTGACACGCCTACAATTTGCCAAAACCTTCCTTTAGTCAACTGTTTTTTATCTTGACATACACTTGGCCACATGATAAGAATCCATGGATACAGTTATTGTTTACAAATGTTGAACGCTCAAAGCAGAGTGTAATCATCAGATCATTCTGCACGATGTTTGAGAATTCATGGCTCACCGCAGACGGTGCAAGGATCAACGGATCACGACAAATAGATGATGATGATTTCTTTGAAGGAAATGCTGCAATATGTGCAACCACATTCAATGCTGTGCTCAATTTTAGGGAAGTGAATTCATGGACATCACACTTTTTGAGAAGACTTACAGTAACTAACTCCCTTCTCTTATTCGAGAAAGCCATTTTCACCCACTTGAGTATTTAGGACACCGATTAGTTAATGTAATAGTTTCCTGATAATCGCCATCTTGTTATTGTAGAATGTGTGCCAAAACGATTGAGGCATTGTTTATTCAACGCCAAGCACAGCTGAGTGACCACAGCAGCTACCTTGCTGCTGTGACCACAGCAGTGACCACAGCAGCTACCTTGCTGCTGTGGTCACAGGTAGCTGCTGTGGTCACTGCTGTGGTCACTACTGTGACCACAGCTGCTGTGGTCACAGCAGCAATGTAGCTGAGAGAGAGCGGAGGTCTCGAGACGGTGACACGACACACGGTGGAGTGGCCGTGGAGAGGATGGCTCACGACAGCGACGGAGTGGCGACAGGGACCAGGCAGACCCCCGGGTGAGCGGGGCGCATTCCAGGAAGAAGAAGAAGCGGATGACGAAGAGGAGTAGAAGATGTCAAGACACGGATTTTCATTTTGAAGCAACGCGGTTGTTTTATTTTGATTTAAAGTTTTCATGACTGTTCTGCTGCTCGTCAGCGTGGACGTCTGAAAGAGAACCTCGGTCGACATGGGAGGCAGTGCTCATCACCGTGCCACTGCTGCCACTTGAGACCCAGCCGCGTGGATCTCTGGTGAGAAGAGTGCGTCAATCACCAGTCACAGCCCTTCACCAAATGGGCCTTGTAAACCAATCAAACGCATTGTCGGGACTTCATTTCACAGCATCGATCGATTGGCTTACGGAAACTCTCGTGGTGAAGAATCAGCGTCATGATTATCAGCAGCCATGATCTATCCACCGCTGGATGAAGACCTTCCAGAATCAAACGCCATCTCTCATAGACCCCCAATGCCACAGTCCATTTAATATTTTTGCACAGGGGCCAATCTCAATATCTTCATCTCCGCAGTGCGCATCCTCTTGGGGACATATGAGAAAAAAGGTCTCCTTCATTTGTAATTTATCAGTTTTTCCTTACATTTATGCAGGCTTTGAACGCATTACCTTATTACGAGCCATTCTCTATCCACGGCTGGATGACGCCCTCCCACGTCGCCACCAAAGCTCACAATCCATCTTGCTCCTGCACACGAGCTGACATTGTCACTCCATCTCCACAGTGGTCATCCTCTCGCGAGCGTGCAAAATTGTGTTTGCTCTCCGATCAATGTGTTCCTCTGTGTCTCTCAATGGAACTCTAAGCATGCATCTTCGTGGCACTTTTCAGCGTTCGTTCCACGTTCTTTGTGAGTCCGTGTTTCTTAACCAAATGTCATAGCAGCTAATACGAACCGATTGAGTACTTTCCTTTTTCGCCAAATTGGTATAAGAAGCGAACGGGTCTTTAATTGGTCAAATTTGCCACCCTTTACGAATGGTTAAGTGACTAATGTCAATGGTAACGGCTGGTATACATCGTAAACCAAATACACACGCATCGGCGTTTCTGTCTTGAAATATTACGTGGCGCATATCACGAGGCCGTGAGCGTGAGCCCAGAGACATGGGGCGATGCGGGAGCTCGCTACGAATCCAGCTGCACGCAGCACGGTGCATTCACACCGACGACGGAGAGCACACAAACATAATCAACACCGAGGTGGGACATAAATGTAGCGTCGCTATCAACAATAACCTGCAGGTTGCAGGGTCAAGTGAAGAGATAAATAAATAGCCAGAAAGAGCTCCATCGTTTACGATGTGCGTACATGGCTTGCGACAATTTTCATTTATGTTTTGTGTCCTGTGCTATTACAATCTCGCACGCTTGTGTTGTGAGGGCGCCTTAGTCTGGATCTGTGTGTGTCCGCGCGTGTGTGCGTGCATGTGTGTTACATACATGGGGAGCGGTAGCGAAACGGTTAACGCACTGCGCTACGAACCTGGCCACCCGAGTTCAATTCCTAATGGCCAACACAAGTGACGATTATCTGAACCGGTCCTGGGCCTTCCCTAGGACGACTCAGCCTCAAATGAGTACCTGGTGCGGTGTGTAAACATCGCCACTGGGGAGACAAAGGCGGCCGGGCATGGCGGTGGCCACCCACCCTCTCGTGTGCCGTTCTGGCCTTCATAGATGCTCGCTAACAGCACTTGCCCCAAGAGTCTGTTACAGGCTATACGGGGAATCTTTGTCTATTTTTATTACATACATGGTAAGATCAATAACCCATGAATATATATTTTAAACTAAGCCACGTCGATCACAAAGTCAGTTTAAATCCCAATTCTGTTCCCGCTAAACTAACAGTTGTACCTTAAGTTATATTTATCGGCCCTTTTTCAATCCACTGCTGGATGTAAGTCTCCTGGCGCCTTGTCGGTAATGGTGGATGTTTGACCAAACTTTACCAGGCTATTCAGTGCGGGTTGGTGAAGGGAGGGTGCTACCAATCGATTCAGATATCACTCACCACTGATATTAGACGCGGCCGGGAATCCAACTCGGGTCATTGAGTTCAGAGCAGAGTGCGCTAACCGCAACATCGCCACCCTGCCCTGCCTGGACCCACATCGATATGCATCGCCTCCACCATTCGGCGATTTTCTTAACACAGCAATAAACCAACCTGTACATTCGGGTACATTGGTAGAAATTTCCACTTCAGGAATGCTTCTAACAGTGGTAAATAAACCTAATTTCGGAATCATCGCACGCGTACGAAATGCAGTTGTCGCATAAAAAAAGACGCAGCATGGACACAGACAGCGTTACACACGCGTGTTAATATACGTCACGTATATATACACACACGCGCGTGTTTTAAATCGACGGCGGTTAAAACGCAGATCGATTGTGCTCAGCGGTGAGCGTTGGCCGCCTCGCGGTTGCGTCGGCCCCCTAGCTAGGGGCCGACCTCCGCTCTAATGATGACCCCCCCCCCCTCCCTTCCCAGCCGAGCGTCGACACAGTTGGGGCTCATCAGAGCAGCCCTCGACACGGCCAGCTCCGTCTCTCACGGGCACGTTGCTGGCCGCCCCCGTAACGACGCCTCGAGCCGCCCCCCCCGGCGTTCCGAACGTCCCCGGCGATGGCGGCACGCACGCCGGGCGAGTGGAGCCAGGGCGGCCTTCTTCCTGGGACGTGCGAGGCGGCCCAGGGGGCCGCGGCTGCAGCGGCCTAACGACGGCGACGACGACGACGGAGGCGGCGGCGCGCCGGGGGGGCGGCGGCGCGTGCCGAGTTCGATAAGCGAGGAGGCGAGGGAGATAAAAGGGGCGCGAGAATGCGGGTTAGTTAAGGGCCCTCTGTGACCACCGCCCACGCGTCGATGTGGAGAGGTCGGGAGGGTTCAGTGGGCTGCGGGCACGTGTCGCGCGGACCAGCAAGCCCTCCGCGGGCCTCCACGCAACGACGGCCCGCGGTGACGGGGACACCCGATCACCAAGCTCCCTCTCCGCCCCCCCTCCCCCGCTACGAATGAATGGAACGTGCAGGCAGTGGGGGTTTTTTTTGTAAGCGATCCTCCTCCTCCTTCTGTCGGAAAAGTACCGGGAGGTGGGGGGGGGCCCTCAGAGGGCAAAGGGGACACGGCTGGGGGTAGGTTCGGAGGGCGACACAGGGGACCGTAGATGCCTCGTGATATCTATCAAGCTAGAGTGAGAAAAGTGCCGCAATTAAAGATAATCTAGATAAACGGAACCGTACCGAGGTATAAAGTGATGAAGGTCGATGCCAAATCCGTCATCCGTTCTCGATCGTGCGGATTAGGTTCCACACTCAGCTGCGGCTTTTAAAACTCGACGTGAGTCAAAAGGTCAGTGCCGGGGTCAGTTTATGCGGAGGACACGGCTGAAAAATGGAGCCCCTTTACGGGAACATCTCGCAGCGGTGACGACAACACACGCAGTGGCACGTGTTCCACAGGCCCCTTTGCCTTTGTGTTTACAAAGCCAGAGCTGTCGCCAGGCAAGGCCACTCTTGTTTATTTACTTTTTGCTTCACGTTCACGTGCATCGCGTTATCAGCATTCCAGAGGCCCGCCAATCCATGGCGGCTGGCGACTCACGACCCAAGCGCGTGCGTCACGTTGGGAGATTTTGTCAACGTGTTTAAATGGGGCCTCTGTTTTTTTTTTCTTCCAAGGGACAACTTGGCCCCTGCTGTGGCCCAAGCACAAAGTGCCACAAAGTGCCACAAACAGACCGATGCGGGGGGGGGGTGAAACGGCGCGTACTGCGGTGTCAGTTCAGGTTGCGCTCTGCTGGGATCGAGCCAGACGTTGGGGTACAACTTGTACGGCACCCTTCTCTCTCTCTCTCGCTGCCAGAAAAAACACCCCCCCCCCTCCCCCGTGCCACAATTTTCTCTCCGTTTTTTAAAACTCGGGGACGTTTGTTGCAGGACTTGCACACACTGCTCACAGTTCACGGCCACAGCGAGCTCAACAGGCGGCCCTGTGTGTCCCTCTGCGTGCTCAGCGCCCCGAGTTGGCGGCTTTGTGACGCATTCGCCGGAGGCGCGGCGTCACGGACGAGCCGCGCTCGTGTCCGCGGCTCCTTGTACGGCTACGCGACGATGCGCGGCGCTGCCGTGACAACCGCTGCTTATGGAGCACCTCTGCCCGGCTGGCACGTGTCACGAGGGCACGGCGTGCCAGGCACTACGTCCACCCACTGGACGATTACAGAAGGAAGCGGCGAGAGAGCGAGCGCCTTTGTCTCTCCGGCGCTGATGTTTACACACTGCACCTGGTACTCATCAAAACAAATACGTTTACCGAGGTAAGGCCCCGGGGCAGGTTCAGATATCACTTGCTACTCGAGTAATGTTGTTATCCATGACCAGGAATCCACCTCAGGTCACCATCGTTCCTGCACAGCGCGCCTCCCTTCACAGAGACGAAGACCATCGCTATGCAGCCAAAGAAGAATGCCGGCCTTCAGAGGCGCTCGCTCACAGCACTTGAACAGTCGACGCAGCGATTACCCAGTACACAAAGATCCCCCGTATAGCCATAACAGGCTGTGCTGTTAGCGTGCTGCTAAGAAGGCCGGCACGGCACACGAAGGAGTGGGTGGCCAGCACCACGGCCTATACCTCCCCAGCGCTCATGTTTCCACACATTGCGCCAGGTACTCGTTTAAGGCTGAGTCGACCTAGGGTAGGTACCAGTTCCAGTCATTGTGTTAGCAATGGACTCGCTGGGTTCATAGGGTAGTGCGCTAACCATTACGCAATGACACACACACATGTAAATAGTGTGTATAAATGCACATTTACTGCAATAAAATTAAGCACAGAAGCAAAAACAAGCCTTAGAATTAAAGCTGTTCAATGGTGCGGAATGGATGCTTAGTTTTGCCGATACCATTTATATTCCGCATAACGGCCCGTCACTGATACCGCATCGTCAAGCTTGTTTTTAAAAGCGTATCGTAAAAAACCCTCCATCATTGAAATAACCCCCCAAAAATACTTAATGACGTGCTTTTATTTTCTTTCATAATTCACAAACTGTCTCGGTGTGCATATTCTTGGTTCTTTCGGTAAAGTAGAAGGGAAAAATAAAATAAAATTTTTTATTATTTTATTATTTCCCTTCTACGTGACTTTACCGAAAGAACCAAGAATATGAATCCCTGCAGTCACGAAAGCTTTAAATCAAAATTTGTCTCGGTGTGCTTGCTCTCACTGGGATTTCTCAACTCGCGTGGCCGGTGTGAGGTTTTAGTTCGTGACGATGGAGCCAGCCCAGGGGGAACGGCAGGAACGGTGGGAACGGTGGGAAGTGGGCAGGCGGGAGGGACCGGGCAGAGGCACCGCGGCTGGGTGGCGGGGCGCGTCGACCCGTCGCCAGTGCACCAACACTCTGGCTTTGCGCCACGACTGAGCATTCCACTCGGGCTGTACCTCTGCAACCCTGTAGCATCAAGTCTCCCCATCTCGTCTGGCCATACGCACGATCCCTCCTCTCCCTCCTGTCTGCCTGCATCCGTCTACGCGGTGTGTGCGTAGTCAGATGTACACACTGCATCTTGCTACACGGTGTGTGCGTAGTCAGATGTACACACTGCATCTTGCTACACGGTGTGTGCGTAGTCAGATGTACACACTGCATCTTGCTACACGGTGTGTGCGTAGTCAGATGTACACACTGCATCTTACTACACGGTGTGTGCGTAGTCAGATGTACACACTGCATCTTGCTACACGGTGTGTGCATAGTCAGATGTACACACGGCATCTTACTACACGGTGTGTGTAGTCAGATGTACACACTGCATCTTACTACACGGTGTGTGTGTAGTCAGATGTACACACTGCATCTTGCTACGTGGTGTGTGCGTAGTCAGATGTACACACTGCATCTTGCTACACGGTGTGTGCATAGTCAGATGTACACACTGCATCTTACTACATGGTGTGTGTGTAGTCAGATGTACACACTGCATCTTACTACACGGTGTGTGCGTAGTCAGATGTACACACTGCATCTTGCTACACGGTGTGTGTGTAGTCAGATGTACACACTGCATCTTGCTACGCGGTGTGTGCATCGTCTTCCTCCGGTGCATGTGAGTCTGTGGGTGACGTTGGCTACCTCAGCCTCTTGTGTGTCAGTCCCTCCCCCCCCTTCATAGGTGCCGCTCGCTAACAGCACTTGTGTGTGTGTGTGCGTATGTACCTGGCTATATGAGTGTACGCATGTTCTATGTCCCTTTGTGTATGTGTCTGTACGTGTGTCTGCACGACTGCCTGTACGGCCTTCCCTCTGTCCTGTCTCTGTCTGGGTGTGTCTGTCTGCATCCTCTCGATCTCCCTCCTGTCTGTTGACAATGCCCGTACACGTGTCTGTCTGCATGTATGTATGCGTGTGTGCGTATTTTCTAGAATCAACTTCAGCAGGAAATTGTCTCGATCGTGGTTGTACAGAGGAGAATTGTCTCCTCAATGCAAATGCGGATTTTTTTTCCCCCGCCTATGGAGTTGAGCAGCAACACGATGCTCTTGTGGGCATGGCGACACAAAACCGTGTTTTCATCATTAAAAAAACATTAAGCAAAGTATGCACACATTTCACACGAATATATCTTCGTACACAATAAAATATATATGTATCTGTCTGTAATAAGTGCCAATTGCAAAAAAAGGTAGGAGGCAGAATACTAAATATGGGGTCAATTTGAGCTTTCATTCGTGCTGAACATCTGCAAGATTTGATGAATACAGCAGACGCAATTGATTAATTGCTGTAGCGGGGGAAATGACGTCCAATTCTTTTGTACGCAGGGGGGAAAAAGAAAGGGGGTCTGGGTTTCTAGGCTTTTGGCAGAAGGACAACAAAGCATCGACGCTTGATGCACTTCGGAAGTGGCTCACAATACACGCCTCGCTGAGACGCATTTAGATTCCAAACAAGGGATTGGCGCTGCAAAAATGTTGTTTGATCATTTAGAATAAGCTTACGGAGCCAGTAAACAGTTTATTCAAGTTCCACCCACTACAATAAAACTCTAAACTAACAATAGTCTAGACGAGAGCTGGACAACACTGAGCTCCAAGTCTGGATATTGCTATGAAAGGGTAAGAATTAGTGGGATTAAGCGCAAAAAAACGGGCGTTTTTTGATGTTGCGCCAATCATATCTGGAGTGTTTTTTCAACCCAGACGGTCCGGAATTCTGGAGCAGCTGGGCTCGCATCGCTCCGCACGGATTTAGAGGCGGGTGGCCAGAGGACAGCGCATGATGGTGGTTACCCCCCCGCCCGCCACTCTTCTGCCATCCCCACGCTTTTGTTCCGATTGCTGAGCGAGCGAGCGGGCGCGCGTCGAGGTGGGTCAGGCGGCGGCGCGCGACGCCCCATTGTGGGGAGGGTAATCGCGCTGTGGGAGCAAGACCTGCGGAGCCGGGAGATCAATCGCGGCGCAGGAAAAACGCACGAAGCCGACGGCAATAAATCACCCGCGGCGCTAATGCCCGCCACCGCCACCGCGAAGGGCTTCGCGGTTCTGCCGCATGAGCCCTGCGCCGGGCTCGCGACGCGCCACGCGCTGTCCTTCGGATAAAGAGCTCCCCGGCACGTGGAGCGGAAAGTCGTCTGGGGTCGTCGTGCTCGGCACCACGCGGCCACGGCCAGAAGACACATCGGGGCGGTGGGGACTTGCAGCGGTGGACGAGAATCCCAACAACCACAACAACCACAACAACACTTTCACTCCAAGCACGCCGTGGCCAGACCACGGGTATGTTGCCAAGAATCGCGAGGCAACGCTGTTACGTAAAATGTAAATTTAAACGTCATATAATCGTGACCAGCTCTCCAAATATACCTTCTATGAATAAATGCGGGTATGTTTGGATCGTTGAGACATCTGCTGAATGTTTTATCCGACAGGGCCTGAATAGAGGCATTACGTTCAGTCCCGCTCTGTAATGCCTCTGTGTATCAAATCCCGTTGGCTGAAAATATGGTGCAGAATTCTTTAAAGCACACTCAATATTACATGTATACGTCGTTGCGGTCCATGGAGTAGAGTGAACGTTCTTAGTCACCATTCTGAAGCAATAACAATGGGCGTGGGAAAGGTGTAAAACACGATGCTAAAGAGAAAGCGACGATGAGCTCCGACTGTGACACTAACCACCCTCGCTGCGGTCTGAGACGTGAGGAGGAAGGGGCCTGGAGGAGGGGGAGGGGGGGGAGGGGGAGGAGGGGGATGAGGGGGAGGAGGGGGAGGACGAGGAGGAGGGGGAGGAGGAGGGGGAGGAGGAGGAGAGGGGGGAGGACGAGGAGGGGGAGGACGAGGAGGGGGAGGACGAGGAGGGGGAGGACGAGGAGGGGGAGGACGAGGAGGGGGGGGGAGGACGAGGAGGGGGAGGAGAAGGGGGAGGGGAGGGGGAGGAGGAGGTGGTTTCTGGCAGCAGAACCAAACTTTATCCCTAACCAACCCCAGCTTCATATATATATATTTTTAAAAGATTAGGCAGGTTTCTTTTTCCTAACGTAGACTTCGGGTTGTATAGTGCAGTGGAGTGCCAGCGCACACACACACACGGCAAAACTCAGCACATCTGTCAATCATACGTCCCGAAAAGGGGAATATAAACAAATATATAATGGCGACGTTTCAGTCAACAGTTTTTGTGCGATAGAGAAGGCCCACGGCCCAAATTGTCACCAGAAAGATAGCTGTGAGGAAGGGCCAAATATAGAGAGCTTACTTGCACCTTCACCGAGCGTTTTCCCGGTGCATCCTGCTCTTAAATTATTTTTATTTTTTTAATTTGCGTTGTGTTTCGTTAACGACATTTAAACAGCTCGTCTGTCAGTTGCCCAATATTCCTTAGTGGCCGTGTACTCGGCCGCTGCAGAATCGACGGTGGCGCTTCTCTTCTGTTGCTGCTGCTACGCTCACGCACCACGGACCGCCCTGGCTAAGTGGGATCATCCGTGGAAGAAATAAAATAAAATCAAACTCATTGCCCTGCTCTTGCTTTCAGTAGTGTATTTATAATATATATTTATATTTCGTCCCTTCAGGCCAGTGTTATTGACGAATGTGTTGATTTTTTTCCAGATATTTGTGCAATTTTTATGAATAATCACGAATCTGTGTCCCCACCCGCGAGGAGACAGACGACCGATTCACGGCAGCGTACCTGATCAGAGTGCGGGGCCCAAGGCCGCGTGACTTGGGATGATGCTCTCCCTTCGGGACGCTGTAGAGAGATGGGAAAGGGAACGTGAACTCAAGGCGCAGAACTGTGGGCGCTTTGTGCGGGGAACACGCGCGAGCAACGTGAGCTTTTTCATTCTGCAGCAATTCAGCAATTTCAACGGCAAATACACTTTGCAGGAACGAAGTGCAAACACGAACGCGCGCGGTCATCGTGACCTTGTGGTTTTACGGGGTTACAAAAAAACAAAACTCAACTCTCCTCAAGGCTCTCGGGGGTTTCGGACACACACGGCTGATATTCTCCGAAGCGGAAAGGGCATTTCAGAAAGCCTCAACGGCACACGACGGAGGCTCTAAGCCCACCGCATTGCCTCGCACGTTTTCAAAACATTCAAATGTGATCATGCGCGAGTCCGGGCCACTCAAGCAGGGGCGGGCACAAAACAGAACACGCCTGTGCGCTGCAATGGAAAGCATTGCCAGTCTGACCGGAGCTCAATAAAATGTGTAAAATAATTTTTGTTTTTGCCAATTCGTGATATATGACGGCCGCTCAGCAATTTACTGCTGGGTGAAGACTGCCACATGTCGTGCGAATCCCATTGGCTGTTTGACCATACTTCACCACGCTGGTTAGTGTGGTTTGGTAAAGGGGGGAAGGGGGAGGTTCATGGGCGTTGCTCAAGACGTGGGCGGAGATGGATAAATGCCGACACAACTGGATATATTCTTAGCTCTTTGGGTAAAGTCACGTTGAAGGGAAACAATAAAATAATAAAATATATATAAAACAATAAAAATTCTCGCGACGTTTCGACCATAACACAAACCTTTAACGTGACTTTACCGAAAGAGCTAAGAATATGAATTAATGCAGTCACGAAAGCTTTAAAACAACTGGATATGTCAAATACATTGATTATGATGGAATGACAATTCGTGAAGGCGAGCGAAAAACCATTGTAAACAGAACGATAAGTTAAATACAACACAAGTGTACAACTTAAGAGGTCTGAGAGCTTCATATAACCTCGGATGTGTGGTGAAAACCGCTTTAAACTTTTTGTTGTTGTTTAAATAAAGTTTAACAGGATGGCAAAATACGCAAGCGGATAAAATATATAGAGTGCGGCGGTAACACCGCCCATGGTGTTACAGGCCCTGTGTGGAACGAGGTGCCAGAAGAGTGCTCGACATTACGGAACGACGTTCTACGCCAATGTCCATTGAGATGTTAATTCAAATGAGCGGTGAATGTGTAATGCGCACAAGTTGAATATAAAATAAGACTCGCAATATTGAAGTTAAAGAAGAAGATGAACGTCTTCAGATTCTGGTGAGGCTGCTGCAATGGCAGTGGTGCACGAGACGAATAACAACTAAAACTCAACACAAAGTCTATGATAGGTGACGTTTCGGGCAACGACCCTCCTTCACGGCACATTGAGAGGCAATAGAAGTTGAGACTGGACTGTTAAACATGGGGGTGGAGGGGGAATCAACCTGTAGGCTGGCATAAATATAAATTAGGCTTTTAAGAATTATTGTGGAAAAAAACTCTCATAAGACTGAGTAAAAATAAAACCATTGACTTAAGGGAAGAGTTTGGAAGTTGATGAAATTCTAGAAAAAATATAAGGGTAAGATTGAAATGGCGTGGACGCCCAAAAAGGATGGAGAACGGAGAGGCTCCAAAAGTGAATTGAGAAGAAACGCGGCAGGACAGCTGCAGGGGCCGTCCAGAAACACGCAGTGGCATCTTCAGGAAGGACGTGGAATAGAGAGGCGAGGTGAAGGCTCAAGAGTGGTGGAGGAAGAGGAGAGAGACGGGAGGGAGAGGCGAACGTTGGGAGGAGGCGTAGTACATCAAGCGACCTGGTGACACACCACGACCGACGATGACCGATGTTCCACCCTCCATTCTAAAACGTGCCGTACTCCGTGGTGGAATTAAAACATTTTTCTGTATTGCTCATCATTTCCTGGACAATAAAGTACACGACTGTTAAATATTATCTTAAAATAATAGCTATCAACTGTCAGACTGCTTATAAAAAAAAAGAATACAATTAAAACTTACAAGATTATTCCCAGGAATCAGGTAATGCTAAGTGCAACATTTTTTTTGTAAAAACGGACAGGACTTTCCCACACACTTCTTGGAAAAAAGACTTAGGGGTTGTTAAATAATTTATCGCAATGGTTGCCAACATGTAAGTACACTTTGTTCCTTAAGCCGCACATCAAATCATATGCTCCTGCAGAAGTATGAAGCGCTTTGAAATGCCATGGTAGGGTGTGGGGGGGAAGCGTTATTTAAAATCCCCAGCAAACACCTGTGCAGATTTTGTAGCTCCGCAGGAATACCGCACGGCACGGCTGACACTTCCGCGTGAATTGGCAACTTTCCCATCTGTCCAGACGCGAAACATCCAGGGGTGGAAGGGTGGGAGGCTGGGAGGCTAGAAGGGTGGGTGGCCGTGAGGCCGGGAGGCCGGGAGGCCGGGAGGGTGGGAGGCCGTGAGGCCGGGAGGGTGGGAGGCCGGGAGGCCGGGAGGCCGGGAGGGTGGGAGGCCGGGAGGCCGGGAGGCCGTGAGGCCGGGAGGGTGAGAGGCCGGGAGGGTGGGAGGCTGGGTGCGCTTAGCCACTCAACTGCAACTCGCGACTCCTCGCGTCGCGCGTAAGCGGCAAAGGTTCGGGCCCTACAATCGTCCGCTCACGCCGCTCGCTGCTCCTCACGGAAGAGCCCACCAACTATAGAATCAGAAATATTTATTTATACACAGATGTCCAGTCGGGGGGCTCTATAGAGCTCCCCTCGAGAGGGTGTTTTGTCCGACTCTTCCACGGTGGACAGATGTCTTGGCGTGGGTGCTCCATAATCACAGACAGCTACGCTGACCAGCGGGGAGAAGTATGGCCAATCTCACCTGACCAAGATGGACTGGGGGGGGGAGCTTTATCCAGCAGTGAATTGACAAAGGGGCTGAATTTAGTCAATGTTATTTCATCTAGAAACCTAGCAGACACAACATGAACATAAGCTTTGTTAAGCTTCTTTTAAAAATAATAACTTAATCTATTTGGCAGTTGGCTGGCCATGAACTTGGTTCACTCGCCCCGCCCCCCCACCAGTTCAGGGTTTTTCTGGTCCACGTCCAGCCCGGACCTCCTCCTGCCCGTCCCCCTCTCTCGGTGTCCGTGTGCTGGCGCCGTGACCTCTCCTCAGCAGCGGCAGTAAGCCTCTGTGTGCTGACACTCCGGCCAAATGGAAAGACTTGCCCCCAATTACCAAGCGACTCGATTATTGTCCCACTTTATGAACGCTTGCCAAGGGTAAACGCTCCCTCTTCCAACCGAGCAGAGTACGTATGTGCATAGAACTTCTTTCGCGCCATACGTGGCAAACCGTGCTAATCGGAGGTGCGTGGGGAAGGACAAGAAACTAAACACAAAAAGCAGTTGTAAAGAAATGCGTTTTCAATCTGTATTATTTAAAAGTGCATAGCTCCAGTGGATTCATAGTATCAGAAGGAAGATAGTTCCAGATGGCTGCAGAAGGTGCATCTGAAAGCGTGGTTAGCCAGAAGCCGCTGCTGCAAGGATGCCCCAAGTTCGCATGATGGTTCATGCTCCTTGACAAGATCAACAAGGTATTGTGGTTCATTTGTGGCAAGCACTTTAAGTGGAATGAGTGCGGACTTATAATGTATTCGTCCGGCAACCAAAAATCCAATTCAGCTCGGCGAGCACCGGACGAAATCTTCCGAAATGGAGCTCGCAGACTCAGTGCGGGAGACTCGGGGCTCGGGGCTCACAGACTCAGTACAGAGGACTCGGGGCTCGCAGACTCAGTGTGGGAGACTCGGGGACTCAGTGTGGGAGACTCGGGGCTCACAGACTCAGTGTGGGAGACTCGGGGCTCACAGACTCAGTGTGGAGGACTCGGGGCTCACAGACTCAGTGTGGGAGACTCGGGGCTCACAGACTAAGTGTGGAGGACTCGGGGCTCGGGGACTCAGTGTGGAAGACTCGGGGCTCACAGACTCAGTGTGGAGGACTCGGAGCTCACAGACTCAGTGTGGAGGACTCGGGGCTCACAGACTCAGTGTGGGAGACTCGGGGCTCACAGACTCAGTGCAGGAGACTCGGGGCTCACAGACTCAGTGTGGGAGACTCGGGGCTCACAGACTCAGTGCGGGAGACTCGGGGCTCACAGACTCAGTGCGGAGGACTCGGGGCTCACAGACTCAGTGCAGAGGACTCGGAGCTCGCAGACTCAGCGTGGAGGACTCGGGGCTCACAGACTCAGTGCGGGAGACTCGGAGCTCACAGACTCAGTGCGGGAGACTCGGGGCTCGCAGACTCAGTGCGGGAGACTCGGGGCTCACAGACTCAGTGCGGGAGATTCGGGGCTCACAGACTCAGTGTGGAGGACTCGGGGCTCACAGACTCAGTGTGGAGGACTCGGGGCTCGGGGACTCAGTGTGGGAGACTCGGGGCTCGGGGACTCAGTGTGGAGGACTCGGGGCTCACAGACTCAGTGTGGAAGACTCGGGGCTCACAGACTCAGTTGCGGAGGACTCGAGGACTCACAGACTCAGTGCGGGGACTCGGGGCTCGCAGACTCAGTGCGGGAGACTCGGGGCTCACAGACTCAGTGTGGAGGACTCGGGGCTCACAGACTCAGTGCGGGGACTCGGGGCTCACAGACTCAGTGCGGGAGACTCGGGGCTCACAGACTCAGTGCGGGAGACTCGGGGCTCACAGACTCAGTGCGGGGACTCGGGGCTCGCAGACTCAGTGCGGGAGACTCGGGGCTCACAGACTCAGTGCGGGAGACTCGGGGCTCGCAGACTCAGTACAGAGGACTCGGGGCTCGCAGACTCAGTGTGGAGGACTCGGGGCTCACAGACTCAGTGCGGGAGACTCGGGGCTCGCAGACTCAGTGCGGGAGACTCGGGGCTCACAGACTCAGTGCGGGAGACTCGGGGCTCGCAGACTCAGTACAGAGGACTCGGGGCTCGCAGACTCAGTGTGGAGGACTCGGGGCTCACAGACTCAGTGCGGGGACTCGGGGCTCACAAACTCAGTGTGGAGGAATCGGGGCTCACAGACTCAGTGTGGAGGACTCGGGGCTCGCAGACTCAGCGTGGAGGACTCGGGGCTCACAGACTCAGTGTGGAGGACTCGGGGCTCACAGACTCAGTGCGGGAGACTCGGGGCTCACAGACTCAGTGTGGAGGACTTGGGGCTCACAGACTCAGTGCGGGAGACTCGGGGCTCGCAGACTCAGTGTGGAGGACTCGGGGCTCACAGACTCAGTGTGGAGGACTCGGGGCTCGCAGACTCAGTGTGGGAGACTCGGGGCTCGCAGACTCAGTGCGGGAGACTCGGGGCTCACAGACTCAGTGTGGAGGACTCGGGGCTCACAAACTCAGTGCGGGGACTCGGGGCTCACAGACTCAGTGTGGAGGACTCGGGGCTCGCAGACTCAGTGTGGGAGACTCGGGGCTCACAGACTCAGTGTGGAGGACTTGGGGCTCACAGACTCAGTGTGGGAGACTCGGGGCTCACAGACTCAGTGTGGGAGACTCGGGACTCGGGGCTCGCAGACTCAGTGTGGGAGACTCGGGGCTCACAGACTCAGTGTGGAGG
This sequence comes from Petromyzon marinus, assembly GCF_048934315.1. Lineage (NCBI taxonomy): Eukaryota > Metazoa > Chordata > Hyperoartia > Petromyzontiformes > Petromyzontidae > Petromyzon > Petromyzon marinus. Next base: position 915,986 of record NC_133696.1, on the reverse strand, counting down.
ACTTGGGGCTCACAGACTCAGTGTGGGAGACTCGGGGCTCACAGACTCAGTGTGGGAGACTCGGGACTCGGGGACTCGCAGACTCAGTGCGGAGGACTCGGGGCTCGCAGACTCAGTGTGGGAGACTCGGGACTCGGGGACTCGCAGATTCAGTACAGAGGACTCGGGGCTCGCAGACTCAGTGCGGGAGACTCGGGGCTCGGGGACTTGGGGCTCGGGGACTCAATGCGGAACTCGGGGGCTCGGGGACTCGGGGCTCGCAGACTCAGTGTGGGAGACTCGGGGCTCACAAACTCAGTGTGGAGGACTCGGGGCTCACAGACTCAGTGTGGAGGACTCGGGGCTCACAGACTCAGTGCGGGGACTCGGGGCTCGCAGACTCAGTGTGGGAGACTCGGGGCTCACAAACTCAGTGTGGAGGACTCGGGGCTCACAGACTCAGTGTGGAGGACTCGGGGCTCACAGACTCAGTGCGGGGACTCGGGGCTCGCAGACTCAGTGCGGGAGACTCGGGGCTCACAGACTCAGTGCGGGAGACTCGGGGCTCGCAGACTCAGTACAGAGGACTCGGGGCTCGCAGACTCAGTGTGGAGGACTCGGGGCTCACAGACTCAGTGCGGGGACTCGGGGCTCACAAACTCAGTGTGGAGGAATCGGGGCTCACAGACTCAGTGCGGGGACTCGGGGCTCACAGACTCAGTGCAGAGGACTCGGGGCTCGCAGACTCAGCGTGGAGGACTCGGGGCTCACAGACTCAGTGTGGAGGACTCGGGGCTCACAGACTCAGTGCGGGAGACTCGGGGCTCACAGACTCAGTGTGGAGGACTTGGGGCTCACAGACTCAGTGCGGGAGACTCGGGGCTCGCAGACTCAGTGTGGAGGACTCGGGGCTCACAGACTCAGTGTGGAGGACTCGGGGCTCGCAGACTCAGTGTGGAGGACTCGGGGCTCGCAGACTCAGTGCGGGGACTCGGGGCTCACAGACTCAGTGTGGAGGACTCGGGGCTCGCAGACTCAGTGTGGGAGACTCGGGGCTCACAGACTCAGTGTGGGAGACTCGGGACTCGGGGCTCGCAGACTCAGTGTGGGAGACTCGGGGCTCACAGACTCAGTGTGGAGGACTTGGGGCTCACAGACTCAGTGTGGGAGACTCGGGGCTCACAGACTCAGTGTGGGAGACTCGGGACTCGGGGACTCGCAGACTCAGTGCGGAGGACTCGGGGCTCGCAGACTCAGTGCGGGAGACTCGGGGCTCACAGACTCAGTGTGGGAGACTCGGGACTCGGGGACTCGCAGACTCAGTACAGAGGACTCGGGGCTCGCAGACTCAGTGCGGGAGACTCGGGGCTCGGGGACTCGGGGCTCGGGGACTCAATGCGGAACTCGGGGGCTCGGGGACTCGGGGCTCGCAGACTCAGTGTGGGAGACTCGGGGCTCACAGACTCAGTGCGGGAGACTCGGGGCTCACAAACTCAGTGTGGAGGACTCGGGGCTCACAAACTCAGTGTGGAGGACTCGGGGCTCACAGACTCAGTACAGAGGACTCGGGGCTCGCAGACTCAGTGCGGGGACTCGGGGCTCACAGACTCAGTGCGGGAGACTCGGGGCTCACAAACTCAGTGTGGAGGACTCGGGGCTCACAGACTCAGTACAGAGGACTCGGGGCTCGCAGACTCAGTGCGGGGACTCGGGGCTCACAGACTCAGTGTGGAGGACTCGGGGCTCGCAGACTCAGTGTGGGAGACTCGGGGCTCACAGACTCAGCGTGGAGGACTCGGGGCTCACAGACTCAGTGTGGAGGACTCGGGGCTCAGACTCAGTGCGGGGACTCGGGGCTCACAGACTCAGTGTGGGAGACTCGGGGCTCACAGACTCAGTGCGGGGGCTCGGGGGCTCAGTACGGGGGCTCGGGGACGCCGCGTCCATCGTGCAACCAGAAACCTCCACATTCAATTGCTGCGGTTGGGGGCATTTACACGATTCCCAATGCACGTTTCAGACGCTTTAAAGATGTGGGTAATCGTTCGTGTAATCGTGAAGTCGCTTTGCACTGCAATTCAGTGAAGTACAAAATTACCTTTAAAAAGAACACCCCATCATTATTAGGATAATTTAGAGTTTTTCTTTGGCATTTTCACTTGTGAGGTTGTCTTGCAGCACATTGTTCAACGAAAAGAGCAGAGCGCTTCAAATAAAACTGCATTATGTTCTTCGCTCTGATGATGACGCATTCATATGTCGTAGGGTTCCTTTGCTGCTATGTCACTCAAATAAGTCAGCCCTCTCCCACACCTCTCCCAGGGCTTCATTGCAGGCTCGCGAGAGGCGGCGACGCCTCGGGGTGACGCCTTCATCCAGCAGTGGATCGATCATGGCCGACTAACATCCCAATTTTGACCTCGTGTCACTAATACCTGATTTGCAAGATTACAGATTTTACCTATAAACCAAATCAGTTGGCACTACTGCCCATCTTCTTTGGTTCTTTCGGTAAAGTCACGTTGAATGAGAACAAAATAATAAATTGATAAAAAAATAACACAATAAAATTCTCACGACGTTTCGGCCACAACACAAGCGGCCTTCATCAGGTGAAGGGACGAGACTGTCTGGAGTACAGCGCTAGAGCTATAGCTCCAGCTAGAGCTATAGCTCCATTGTGTTATTTTATTTTATCAATTTATTATTTTATTCGCATTCTACGTGACTTTACCGAAAGAACCAAAGAAGATTAATCCTTGCAGTCACGAAAGCTTTAAATCGAAACTACTGCCCATGTGACACCTCGAATTGATTGGCTCTGTCGGGTGCTGGATGGTTATAGCTAACAAAGTGACACAGCGACACGATTCAAGTCCGTCTAGACAACTCTCCTCTTCAAACCACCCTATACACCCCACTCGTTCTGGTCACTGACCCTGCAGGTTCTATTTCCTTCCTGCTACCCATACATGGCGGATGAAATGTGCGTTACAAATGTAAATAATAAACATTATTGCTATTTAACCCCGAAGAAAATAATTACGAATGAGAGTTATGGTGTTTAGAAATGGTTCTTGAACGGCTTCCACTGTCAGTAGCCCTGACGTACAGAGCCCAGCCTGAGGCCATCACGCACATGCACACACTGATATTTACAAGTACACAAAGATTAAAATGATGAAAGAGTGAGGGAGAGACACGCCGTTTCATCACATTTAATCGAGGATCCCTTTCGGGAAGGGTCCAAGCTCACCACGTTGGCACCAGCAAGGGAAACCATTACCTATTACGTGATCCGTGTCTTTCAAGAACGTGGCCCAATCTATCATTGTTGTTGTTGTTGTTATTGCAACTACTACTGCTTGGTAGCTCAGCGTGCCGTTCACGAGCTGCTGAATACGAGACTATCATTGAGAATGTGTTCATATCAAGTGGTCAGATGGGTGCTGCCTTTCAAACATTCAATTCCAGCTCCCACCCCCCAAACTCACCTTTAATATTCAATGTATCTATTTATTTTATTCAGCAAACGTTTTTACACGCAGCACCAGTTGAGCCGCCTCCTTCAACGTGGGCAGGGCAGCACATTGTCAATACACTGATGGACAAAGGCCTCCCCACACCGTGCGGGTAGCGGGGGCTATTCGACCATACTTCACCATGCTGGCGAGCGTGGGTTAAAAGTGGGGGGGATATGGACGTGGGAGTACAGAAGTGCAGTCCAACAATGTACTGTATATTACTGTGCTGCTCTCTGCTGCCCACAATGTCGCCTCGCAACCGCCTATTGCGTCTGCTTTGCGGACGCTTGTGCCGACTTGACAAGGACATTTCTATTTGGAACTCGGTGCACAAAAGAGTCAAAGAAGAACTTCTCACGTCACTTCAGTAGAGCCTCTCCATCGGCACTTGGGGCACAATTTGTATTCGCTCTGCGAGTGTTCGTCACACACGGCCAGAAAACCACTCTTTACTTCGGCGAGCTGGGATTTATTAACCAAAGGGGACAAACGATAAAAAAACTATCATCTATTTTATTTTTACCAGGAAAGGCCCCACTGAGCGATGTAGCTCTTTTTCAGAAGCGACCTGGGCTGTCACAAATTATAACTCGACAAAGTGGCTTATCATCGTCACGTGGAAATTATTAGCAGCAGCCAAATACTAAAACAATTCTAGATTTAAAGCTTTCGTGACTGCTAGGATCCATACTCTTTGGTTCTATTGGGTAAAGTCACGTAGGTGAAAATAAAATAACAAAAAATCACGACGTTTCGGCCACAACACAAGCGGCCTTCATCAGGTGAAGGGACGAGACAGTCTCGTCAGGTGAAGGGACGAGAGCACTAAAAAAAGTTTTTATTGTTTTTCTGAGTCGGCAATGGTGACCGGGTTGGGACGAAATGTGCGTGGGTTTTTAGGTCAACCTTGTTAACCCGACTCGAATGTTGACAATAATGGCCTCCATCAATCCTCAAGGAGTCTGGCACAACCCTTTAAGCCAGTGGTTCTTAACCTTGACTGCAGCCCTGCACCCCTTTGGTTCTGAATCGTTAAAACACGTACAGTGTTAATATTTTAATGAAACAAAGTAGTTGTGCTTACGAGCCCGTGCTTAATTTGTGTTTCGATTATTTACCTTCTTAAAAATTCTGGCCATGTTTCGCACCCCCAGAAAGGGCACCTCGCACCCCCAGGGGGTGCAGGGTGCACCACAGGTTGAGCAGAGCCACTGCTTTAAGCTGTTCCTTCTGCAAGCGTGCAGTCTCTCCTCTTCTAAGTCCCGGGGCATTCTAAAATAATTAGGAGTTGCCCGAGATGCCAAGTGACAGGCATCAAGCAGCAGAAGCTCTTCAAGGTGGAATGGCCAAAAAGTTCCATGAATTGAGAAAGGTTGCGATACGATTTACTGCATGAAAATAATATACTGATGTAAAAATTGGTGCGATTGGATTGACTAGAATTTTTTTTATTGAAAAACAACACAAACAAGACAGTAGAAATAAACAAGAGAAAACATAGCATTAATTTCGTCAATTTCATTGTGACCCTGAATTGCGACGATATTTTTCATCGCTGACGAGGTGAGTCGTAACATGCCAAGTAAAAACGTAAACCAGAGACTATGTTAATGAATCACCCATGATCGTATTATTTTTGTCACAGGATGTAACCCTCTCTTAGCTTAGTTGCATGGCGTTAGTATTGTGCATGTGCACAAGTCCACGGTAAGGGAATTACAGCATCATAAACATTTGACAACAGCATCATCGGGGCTATAATTTATTCTCACTATTCGTACACACCGGGCTGATGCAATACCCAATTAATCGCCGTGCTAAATATGCCTCGAATTTTTTTGTAATTCTGCTACCGTGAAATAGCCCAATGATGAAAAATACTGCAAAGAAACACCAGAGGCCTTTGTGAATCCACGACTGTATGAACGCCTGTTCATGCTGCATCAGTCACGGGGGCCGTCTGACTATCCTTCACCATGCGTTTAGTGCTGGTTGGTGGAGGGAAAGGCATGCAGAACCGGATCAGGCATAGCTCGCCACTGATGTTAACCATAAGCGGAGAATGTAATTTATGTCACAAGGTCCACAATGCAACAGTTTAACCACTGCGCCATCGCTCCTTACCTCCATACGCTTCATTAAATATAGCAGAAGTGCAAATCTAAACAATAATGATTTGTTGTTGATGTTTTTGTCCGAGCGCCCTTTATACCGCACCATCTCAAGAGAGCTTTACACACGCTGAGTGACTTACAGCTCATCTCAAACATGTGAAAGGGGCACCCTCAATGGCAGCTGTCCCTGTGCAGCACATGGTGACTCAGCATCTGGCCTGCGAGCGGGCATCAGTCTGCCAATAGGGAGTGGGCTGTGATTGCTATGCGCAATGCCAATTGAATCACAATCGGGTCATTTTTGAATTTGGTCAATTTGGACCGTGACACTGGCCCACAATAGTCTTCTCGTAACGAAATGATGCCAGGGGATGCTTAAGCTCCACCGCAAAAGCAGACGGTGCAAATTCTTACGGGCAATACACCGCAGTGATAACCACGGCGGCCTGCCGGATTCGAACCTCTGCAGTAATACCCCTGCACCGTGTCGCCACCATCACAGCTGCCCCTTCCTCTCGGTGCGCACGGGAAGTGGGCAGGATGAGGCCTGCGAAAGCCTCTTCCTCTCTGGTTCCTTGTCGGGGAGGGCAGCTGTGGCTGGGGTGGGGGGCAGGCGGGGGAGGGGACGGGCGGTGCTGCAAGGCGGCAGAGCGAGCACAGCACCGCTCCATGCTGCGCTCATCTTCTCGCTCGTCGTGTTACACAAACCCTACACTGCCGGGCCCCGGGGGAACGGCTAAATAGGGAGCCGCGACTTCCAAAACTGGGCGGCCGGGAGCAATCGACACTCGTGACTCCCAACGAAGCCACGGGGGGGGCTCTTTCATCGTCGCAGAGACAGGCGCCAGCACGTGGAGAGGAGCACGGTCACTCTCAGGCGTGCGCTTGCCTGTACAGTCGCCTCCACGGCGTTTGGTGCCTTGTCACGGCAGTGGCCAATGCCACGGAGTCCACGCAAAGGCACCGGGCAGAGTGGCTGCAACCACGGAGTGACGAGCGGGTGGAAGTGTGCCCCTTCCAACCCCGGACCTTCTCTGTCAGCCCCACCGCCTCACAAGCCACAGCCAAGCGACCCTGCCGCTTGGCGTTACCGCTGTGCAAGTTGACGTGGTGGTGCTGTACAGCTCTCCAATGTGTCACCCGGTCGGTACCACCTGTTGTTTGGCGCGATGTCCGACGTTTCGCGCCACTTGCTGGGTGCTTCTTCTCGAGCGGCTTAATTCAGTTTCTGAAGAAGCTCTCATCACGTGGAGCAAAAGCTCGGGACACCATGCCGCATGATACGCCAGTGATGCTACCCCACGGTCGGGAATGCCCAGGTTCACAGAGGAGCGTGCTAACCACTGCACCACTGCTCCCCGACTCTCGGTCACAACACATTTACTTTGTGCGATGAAGCTGCCGATGCAGGTTGCTCATACACGATTGGACGTAAGTCCTGGTTACCCAGCCAGTAACGTTTGTTCTTGAGAAATACATGTAATTATGTAAGGAGGAGAGAAATATTACAGCAAGAGAGCATGTACCTCCGTCATCTTGCCTAGAAGAGCAAAGGCCCTCTCTAGGAGCAGATAGGCCTCACGCAGGAAACAGACTCACCCCTCAATCAATGTGGAATTTCAGTTTAACTACTCAAGTGACACAGTGTGCAATGCCTTCATTCTATGTCATTCTACTGACCCATCATATGAAGCCAATTGCTCTGTAATGTCATTTTTTGGTTTTACCGGTAAGGAGGCTCAGTGGTAGAGCGAGTGGAAGGCTTGCGAGTTCAATTCCTGGTTGGAAGTTGACTCAGCCCATCGTCCCTTTGGGGGGGGGGGGGTCGATAAATTAATAATAAAATAATAAGCACCGCTTTGCTGTTGTCCCATGGTGGGACTCGTCCTCCGCGAAAGGAATGTGGAATTTCCACCAACTGGCTCAGGGCTGCCAACGGGAGGTGAGCACCAATGCCTCAATGCTCATGTGAGCAGAAGTCACTTCTGAGTTTTGTTTTAGTTGATGTCCTTGCAGTGCATCGAAGACAAAGATCCCCCGTATAGACTTCACACATTTTGGGGCCAAGCTGTCAGCGAGCACCATTTGTACATTTACACCGTCCGGTGAGCTTCAAAGAGCCTCGACCATATTCTGGAAATCTCAATGAATACTGCCCATGCAGACGGTGGGAGCAATCTTTAGCTTTTGTTTTGTTTCACAAAGGATTTCAAAGTCAGCCAGTATATGACCTTCTGGAGGCAGTTTCTCCCTTAGTGTGTTGTAAATTTTAGTTGTTGGCAAGTGCTGGCACTATACAGTATTCGCGGGTACCATGAGCCATTGTAAGCTACAGCTTCAAAGCACTCCGAACATTAAAGCCAGTATCTTAATTGAAATAGCATACATAACCTAATCCCCATTTGGTGTTAGGCATTGTGTACTACAGGACTGAAATTATATAGCATTGGCAACATTAATGGGCGGCCTTGTACTGTATTACAGCAGAACCTCCTTCATGCCACATCGCGGCAGACGAGACAATCTATCTATCGAATCAAACCATTAGTGCGCTTGGTATCCGCGCCATTCTATCGGTGCAAGGCCGTCGCGAAGGGCGCTGCGTTTGACGTGGAGCAGCAGTCTTGCCAGTAGCCGCACAGCCGGGGAGGGAGGGGCGCTGTTGCTGTGTGGCCTGAGCCAATTTGTTAACTTTGAGAGACATTTTCTAATTTAGACCCCCGACGGTCTGCACACGCCACTGGCTCTCGTTGTCGTTGTTGTTGTTCGAACGTCACGCGATCTTTAACGTTCACTGCGAATGGTGCGGAGTGTGTATTCCTTTCCGCTCAGTCCGCTCACAACGCTAACCAGGGCAGCCGCCGGGATCGAAACCGCAAAGCCTCCGCAACCAGCGGCATACGCAATACCGCTCGGTCGTGTCACCACCCGACCTCCGGCGTCACTTCAACGGACCATACGTAAATCATTTGCTATGCCTATAAATGTTATTGCTCACAGCTGAGAAGGCCAAGTGAAGTGGAGAACCACGTGTGTGCTGGGGGTGTTCGTGTGCAGCCGTAGGTGGGTGCGCTAAGATTATCAACTCTATATTAAGAGCCGGATTTGAATTCAGTAACCCAAAATCCTCAGCAGTGCTGGCTCAGGGTCTCAGACGCGGGGTCCCCCCCAAACCCTCCAGTTGCCCCCCCTCCCCCCATGATTCAAATCAAGATTGATGTTCCCTTTTTTTGTAGTCGCTTTGTATTGTTTTATGTATTTCCCGTTTTACTTACAAAGGTTAGTTCGCGCAAATTATCCTGAATGTCACAATTGCATATCATGAGCGTGTGATTTGCATAAATCATTATTTGCTCTTACCCAGGCAGTTCTATGCACGGGTCGTGAGGCTTCGGGATCGATACTAATTGATGGACCTATTCAGGGGCGGAGCCAGGATTTTGACTTTGGGGGGGCTGACTTCAATATCCAGTTTATGCTTTCCAATGGGCGCCACAAATGTATAAAACTAATTTGATTGGATTTGATGGCGGAGTTTATTAATAGGTCGGAGCCGCTGATGTGTTCGAAAGTCTGCCGCTCAAGCAGCCTGCAGGGCAGCACAAGGTGGCAGCCTCCAGGGCAGCACAAGTTGGCAGCCTGCAGGGCAGCACACAAGGTGGCAGCCTGCAGGGCAGCACACAAGGTGGCAGCCTGCAGGGCAGCACGAGGTGGCAGCCTGCAGGGCAGCACAAGGTGGCAGCCTGCAGGGCAGCACAAGGTGGCAGCCTGCAAGGCAGCACAAGGTGGCAGCCTGCAGGGCAGTACAAGGTGGCAGCCTGCAGGGCAGTACGAGGTGGCAGCCTGCAAGGCAGCACGAGGTGGCAGCCTGCAAGGCAGCACGAGGTGGCAGCCTGCAAGGCAGCACGAGGTGGCAGCCTGCAAGGCAGCACGAGGTGGCAGCCTGCAAGGCAGCACGAGGTGGCAGCCTGCAGCATTTTGCAGCAGCCGGATATCCGGTTATCCCGAATACCGACTTTCCCAAAATTTCAGGGGGGGCTGAGACCCCTCCCAGCCCCCCCCCCGTAGCTCCGCCCCTGGACCTATTGCATCCTTATTCCCCTAATTCCCCTTATCCAGCAGCATATTGACGAAGGGCCGTAAATTATTGTTTGTATTAATTTTATTAACAGATGACAGCATGGTCACAAACGCTATGGCCATGCTGTCAGCTATTTTTAAAAATTATTTTACAAATATAAACATTTGCTTAATATGGCAATGATGATGATGTGTTACAGCGACGTTCTCGTGACAACGGAGGCGGCTTGGTCGTTCAGAGAGAACCCATCAAAGTCCATTACAAATGTCATCACACACTACGCTTCGGTATTGTCCTTGACACAAGGTAAACAACGTGGGCGTGGATTCACCAATTCGTAAATAACAGTCACACAACAGCAACAGGCAATGCATATCAAACAATGTATATCTAACAATGTACATATATAAAAAAAACAATGTATATATAAAAGTGTATATATAACAATGTATATATAACAATGTATATATCTAACACTGTTATATGTAACAGTGTGTGCAACTCAGATGATCCATGATCCCAAGTAAAAAGGAGACGCAGATATTTTGCCCCATATATAAAATGTGGGTTTCGTCAAAGCTTATAGCCAGGAAAAATTGGCATTTTCACGACCATTCCAAGACAATATCCATCCCTATTCTTGTTTTTTTGGGTAAAGTCACGTAGAAAGGAAAGAAAATAATATTTTTTATTATGAATCCCTGCAGTCACGAAAGCTTTAAATCAATATCCATCCCTGTTTCCAAAAAAGACCAAAAATCAGCTGCAGCTGTTGCTGCTAAAATAAAAAAATCCTAAATCTGCTCAACACATTCGAGACGCCTGCATCGCGTCTGTGCATTTCTGACGAGCTAAACGTCAAGTGGATAATCACCCATTAAACAAATAACTGCACAGTTATTAATAGAACACAGCAAGTAATTATCGCTGTATAAGCCACTCAAGTCACCACATAGTACAAACTACGACCATTCTATTAATCGTTATCCGTTTTGTCCAACCACCGTTTCAGAAATATTTTCATAAAAAACCTCGTGGGCCCGGTCGATGCTTCTTCGTTGCCGGCACAATTAAAACACAATTAGCATTGTGACAGGCGAATTGCTGCTGTGGGCACGTGACTCGATGGCGACGCTGTGACGTCACCGCTGTGCACACATGCCCCACCCTTATAAGGCGTTTCCGCCCCGCGACAGCGCGCGGCCCCCACCACTCGCTCGCTCCCTCGCATTAACGGCAATTACATTGCACGCAGATTTCACTCAACAATTAAAATATAAACGTACGGCGAAGGTGTTCCCGGTACATACTAATCATATCGTTTTAGTTCGTGTCAGACGAAAGCAAACAAAAAAAATGTTAACATTTTGTAATGAACAAAAAAATTGTTATAAGAAAAAGACACCGTGCATTTGTCATCTTAAAGAGTAGTGTGCATCGTCGACAAATGACACGTGTGATGTGTTTCTGCGTGTGTGCTGCGTGGAACGTGTCGCCCTGTCGACTGCGAGACGGACAGAGCTCACAGCAGTCACGAACAACTCAAAATGCCGGTACATTGTGTTGTTGAGTTGCCATCCTAACCCCATCATCATCATCCTGTCTCGCCATGAACACAACACGCGCCACACCCTTTGCGACATGGCAAGAGTCACATACCTTGCTGGTCCCTGGGTTGTCACAACACAGATGATGATGATGACGGTCGTGAATCAGCCAATGGTGCTTCCGGCTTGTAAATGTAAATTCCCCCAATGAAACTGCCTTAATCTGCGTTAATGTTTAGCCCTTAAGCCACACACGCGCACGACACCCAGCACTGGTCGAACCCGCTCGCTCTAGTGATCAAAGGCAAGAGGAGATAAGAGAGAGAGAGACGACTGGTAGGTGGGTAGACAGACTGGTAGGATAGGCAGGGGAAGTAGGGGGTAGGAGGGCTCTTCGTATTTAAGCTGAAAGCCGCGAGATGTCCTCTGGAGGGAATGCAAGAGGGTTGGTCCGTTTTTATAATCTGCTCTCTTGTCTCGGGCTCGCCGCGCTCTGGCGAGTGGAAATTTCCACCATGTGCACAGCAGCAGCAACCACTACGCCAATCCAGCCCACCGCCACCACCACACCCCCTCACACGCCCTCCGTCACTCTCTCTCCCCCCTCTCTCTCTCCCCCCCTGTGTGTGTGTGTGCACCACCAATAGCCGCCACGTGCGGTAGCCTCGCTGCTCATCGGATGAATGATCGTGGGCGGGAGCGGTGGCGCGGTGGTTAGCGCACTGCGCGACGCGAAATACCCGGCGACCGAGATCCGTGCTGCAGTCACGGATCTCGGTTGGACGCTCGCGACATCATCCATCATCAGTGGCCTGGCGCGGGATATCCGAACCCGTTCCGGGCCTCTCTCCGCAATCCCCCTCCCGAGGTCAACTCAACCTTAAATATGAATATCTGTAGCTGTATTTGGGGCGGTGTGTAAAGCAGAAGCACTAGGGAGACAAAGGCGAATGTGCGTGCTGCTGGCCTTCTGGAGGTACTCGCGAACAGCAATTGCCCAAAAAGTGGAATATGTTAATTAGTATGTAGTACATTGCCAGTAATTAAACAAATACGCTCAATGGCTTTATTAGTGAACGTTAAACAAACTTTAAGGGTCAACCGTGGCAACAGACATGCCGTAATAAGCTATAGGAGGGAAAAATCTCGATTTGAAGCTACGTGACTTTACCGAATGAACCAAAGAGTATGGGAGGAAACTTTGGCTTTGTCGACGGTTCCACGTTAGGGTCGTGCTTTGGGAGGGGAGAGTTGGGGGGTCGGGGAGGATGGCCTGCGGTGGTGGGGGCAGGGTGCTGGTGGTGGTGGTGCTAGGGGTGGGGGCAGGGTAGTGGTGGTGGTGCTAGGGGTGGGGGCAGGGTAGTGGTGCTAGGGGTGGGGGTAGGTGGTGGTGGTGCTAGGAGTGGGGGCAGGGTAGTGGTGCTAGGGGTTGGGGCAGGGTAGTGGTGGTGGTGCTAGGGGTGGGGGCAGGGTAGTGGTGGTGGTGCTAGGGGTGGGGGCAGGGTAGGTGGTGGTAGTGGTGGGGGGTGTAACATCCACACCCCTCATCCATCCACAACCCCACCCACTTACCCAGTCGCGGTCGTGAACCAAATCGGGCCATGTGTGGCAGGGCAGAGATGCATGGCGACGAATTGGGAAGGCCTTCAGCCAGCAGTGGATAGATCACGGCCTATGGTGGTGATGATGGTGATGATCACGGCGTAATTGCTCGTGGAATATTTTCCGGTACCCTCATGGTACGGTTGTTATTATTAGTATGTGTGCCATCAGCGTTGTCATTATCCGGTAGTCCCATAATCCCATCACGACAACTCGCCACCATGACTCATGCCTGTGTCAATGCACTGACATTACACAGAAGACGCTTTTATCTCTTGACGTTTTGCCCCCCCCCCCGCCAATTACATTCCAGCTGGGGTTCAGGGTCATGCCGTGACTTGCAGGTAATTTTTATTTCGAACTCTAACCGATAACGGTGATTGACAAAAAAAACACATTTGACCACAGAAAAAGTAGCCGCTGGCAAGTTTGAACCGATTATAACGCACTAATGGTCCCAGCTCCAATCAAATGTCAAACCAAACATTTGAACTTTGGTAAAGGAAATAATCCGAAGTGAACGTCTCAGTGTGACGTCACGTGTATCACGTCACGTTTATCACGTGACGTGATACACGTGCGGTCGTCACGAATCAGGGATGAGATGGTGGACTCTCCCTTCCCTGTGGAGGGGCCGCTCTCGAACCCACGTCCTCACTCGCGCTGCCCTCAGTCCTCCGACCTTCTCGTTTCACGGTGGAGTTCGGACGTGAAATGCGTTCAGTGTTCACGCTGTGGCTGTGGCGGAGCCAAAACGATTCCCATCAAGTCAATGTCCCGCTACCTTCACACTTTGCATGCGACACGCACATCCGGCATGCTGGTAACGTGTCGATGCATCCCCTCTTTAGGCGCCTCTTCACCTTTACAGGCCACGTGCCCTCGCCAAGCTTCGCACAGCCACGCGCGCCCTCTTGAGAGCCGAGCTATGCCAACATCGCAGCGCCTAGTAACAAGCGCAATGGCAAACACCGACAAAGCACGGTCCGTGACGCTGCTTTGCATCGGCGAGAGGCAAAGTCAACCTGGCCGGGATGATTCAAAGCCTGTATTGTCGTATCAACCAATCGCCGCGTATGGGAGTTACCCGTTCCTGGCATTCAGACGCGTCCACACACACGCAGAGCTCCAGCCATGCAGGGGGCGTCATGCAGCCCAAGTCCCCTCTCATCGCACCACACAGGTCAACTCTCCCTGTTAAGCAACGACGTCCATTGGGATATAAAGCCGCAAATCGCGGCAGTGGTGTTGAAGTGTTCGGGTACTCTGTTTGTACTCCCTGCTATCATCAGTGGCGAGCGACACCTGAAGCGAGCCGAATGTGGAACCTCCTCTCACCGCCGCAGTGGTGGCTGCACTGTGCTCCGAAACCAGCCACCCGAGTTCGAATCCCAGCAAAATCCTAACATCGGTGGCTGAAAGAGACGTCGTTTTTTAGATGAGTGCACTTCAGTATTTCATTTCGGTTGCGGGCGGTGCCGCGGTGGTGGTTTGTTGCACTGCACTGCAACACTGGAGACCCGAGTTCGACTCCCAGTAACAGGGCTGACATCAGAGGCAAGAGTGATATCCGGGACACCGTTCTGGATCACCCGACCTTCAGCAACGGCACGCCGATGAACCACACGGGCGAAGTATGGTCAATTCACCGCCGTGACTGAGGAGGCCTTCTACCAACAGCGGATGGACAGAGGGCACTCAATTCACAGAATAACGAATTTAAAAAGGCACCGTATGGTTTGTGAACACATTTTTATCGGACATATGTTGGCCTCCAAGCCTTGGAGAGATGATCAATGTTTTCCGTGCAACACGAGATACTTGGACCGCTCTTTTCTTGTCACAAGACCTTCCCGTCAGTTGCACAATTGCCAAAGTGAGCAACAGCCAAAACACACACCCTGAGAGCCATCTCACATATTAAGGTGCGCCTTCTATTGTACTGCACATACATAGTGTTATATAGCACACGCAGATAATATAATTGTATGTTTAACAAAAACACTTTTTTTAAGATGATAGCTACAGTTCTGCATTAGTATATGGCCCTTTGACGCATCTATTGCTTGAAGATTTCCACACATAGCGTATGGTGTTTTTTGTTGACCATACTTCACGAGCATGGTCAGTGCGCGTTGAAGGGGGGTGGTGGGACGAGGTCCGGGTTCAGACAGCACTCCCCATTAAATTGTAGCCGTGCCCGGGAATTGAACTTGAGCATGCTGGGTCCATAGCGGACTGTGCTTAGCTCTGCTTAGAACGTACAGTGTACACACGTCAGAGTAGCGAGTCCCTAACCTGTTGGAAGGCATGCTACTCAAAATGACCATCACCTAAGAGTACCAAGGATATTGCAACAGACACGAACACGTTTCTCGAGCTGAGCAAGGTGATACGCACCTCGGGGTGGAGCGGTCACACCGAGGCTCGAGCCCTGTGCTGTGAACTCACAAACAACGCATTCGGTTACCCGTCACGAGGCTCACATCGATGGTGAGTGAATATCTGAGCCGAGGTTCGCTCTGCATTGACCAACGCGGTCAAGTGAGGTTAAACAAACCCCGTGGCAGAGGCACGGCATGGGGTTGCATTCACTTATCGTCAGCGGGTTTACAAAAGGGATGTCGTCATTTGTATTGTTATAATATATAGGAACTTGGGCAAAAATAAACAATGGGATTCCAAAGTTGAGCAGTACGCGGAAAGGAGATGAACAGAGGGGGAACTCGCACGGAAAGTCACGTCCGGTGCGACAGAATTCCAGAGCGGGCAAAAAATGTCCACATGCGCCAACGCCCAGCGAGGTGGATTCTTGTGGAGAGCGAGTTGATGACAAAACAATAAGAACGGGCGTTACCCTTGCAGGCAATAAAACGGGTGTTACGATGTTCAATCACCAAAGAGACACCGTTTGCAAGGAGTCAAGTCTGCATTAACCGCAAGTATTTGTGGTTAATGCGGACATGTTGGTTTGCATGTTCACCACAAGTACTGTGTGTGGCTAATGCAGTAACTTGTTGATTCCTTACAAAACGGTGTCTCTTTGGTGTTTGAACATCTTAACACCTCCTGTTTTATTGCCAGAAAGGGTAAAAACGATTTTTATTTCTATTCTTATTTTTTCATACTTTGACACTGGCAAAAAGGTCCCATTTTGTAGCGAGTTGATTATTAGCGTCTGGGTCTAGAGCCTTCTTCCACCTGGCCTCATCACGCGTGTCAAGAAAGGCGAGTGCGGACATGCGTGTCTGATGGAAACTTACGTAAGCCGGGAGGGTTATGGGCGTTTACGACGCAGCATATTGACTACTACAGTATGATGAGCCAAAAATGTCTGTGCGTCCCGCGCGTGACGTCACTCCACATCGGCCAGCCCCCCTCATTAATAATCATGAACAGGTGACGTCCTCCCCATGAACCCCCTCCCCCTCATTAATAATCATGAGTGGGTGACGTCACTCCACATGTAGCACCCACCCCCTCATTAAGAATCATGAACAGGTGACGTCACTCCATATCGAACAACCCCCCTCATTAATAATCATGAAGAGGTGACGTCTTCCAAAATGAACACCCTCTCATTAATATTAATTAGCGGTTGACGTCACTCCAACAGGGGGGGGGTGGGGGGGCGAGACTCCTCCTCCCCCCTCCTCGGCGTCAACTCACAACCCTCACTACAAAGGCAGAACCCTCACGTCATCACGTGACCTCCGTAACGCTGAATGTAGACTGTAGCCTGGCTCAGAATCGAAGTGAGTGTACCGGCAATCTACAATGTGAACTGCAGCCCGGCCATTAAGCTTGGTGAGTGCACTGGCAGTCCACAATGTAGACTGCAGCCTGGTTCCCAACCTGAGTGAGCGAACCGACAGTCCACCAGCTTAGAAACCAGGCTGCAGTCTACATCGTGGATTGCCAGTGCACTCACTCCGACTGAGAGCCAGGCTACAGTCTACATTAGTGTTTTTTCTTTTTATTATTTAGTTAAATTTTTATGATTTTTCTTTTTGTTCACTTAATATTTTTATATCTACGTGACTTTACCGAAAGAACCAAAGAATATGAATTCCTGCAGTCACGAAAGTTTTAAGTCAAAATTGGACATCATGATGAACAAGGAATTATAACCTTCAAATGAAATAATTCTGTGTCACCGCTTCCTTACAAAGTGCGCACGAATTGATGCAATGAATATCACGTCGCGGTCTGCTTATTCGCTTGCAAGTTTCAGATTTACTGAAATACACCGTCCTTGGACGGGCAAAAGGCTAGCACTGAATATACAAAGACAAAGACCCCCAGTATAGCCTTAACAGATTGTAGGGGCAAGTGCTGTTAACAGGCACCGATGACGGCCGGAACGGTACACGAGGGGGTGGGTGGCCAGCACCACGCCCGGCCGCCTTTGTCTCCCCAGTGGCGATGTTTACACACCGCACCAGGTACTCATTTGAGGCTGAGTCGACCTAGGGGAGGCCCATTACCGGTTCAGATAACCGTCACTGGTGTTGGCCGTAGAGCGGGAATCGAACCCGGCGATCCGCGTTTGTAGCTCAGCGCGCTAACAGCTACACTACCGCTCCCCACGAATATACATACGCCGCGAAGTTGCAGTGAATGGGCTGTGGAGTTCAGCGAGATCTTGGCTAAACACTCGTGTTGTCACCTGGGCACTCACCACGCGAAGGGGACTCGACCGGACGGACGTGAACCGTACGGGCCACACCGTCGCTCGTCTTAACAGCAGGCGCTCACGAACAATGCTCTCTCGCCAACCGTGTTTCACACTGATGAGCCGATCTTGTCTGAGTTCATTAACACAAACAAACGCGAAGGTGAATCGTATTTAAAATGCTGAACATCGATCAATAGTCGTAGCCTCCCGGTGTTTAACAAAAATAGCCGCGAGCACGCCACCGTCGCAAAGACCGCAGCATCGGTGTCAGCGTTTTAAGAACGTGACCCTTTCGAAAAGTTACTCGCCGGGCTTTCTTTCGCTGCTCACCGTGTCGCCAATGACCAGGGCCGTCAAGTGGTGGTGCGGGGCCCCGGGGCCAATCCGTGTTTACATTCTGACACCACTGTGACGTCGACGTGCGGGGGGTGCCTCCAAAGCCCGGGGCCCCGGGCGGCCACACCCGATTGGCCGTGCACCCCAGGGACGGCTCTGTCGATGACACGTTCCCAGTGACGCCTCCGTGCCCTGGTTCCACAAACCACGTGCCCTGACTCCACAAACGCGTGCCCTGGTACCACAAACGCGTGTCCTGACTCCACAAACGCGTGCCCTGACTCCACAAACCACGTGCCCTGGTTCCACAAACCACGTGCCCTGACTCCACAAACGCGTGCCCTGGTTCCACAAACCACGTGCCCTGGTTCCACAAACGCGTGCCCTGACTCCACAAACGCGTGCCCCGACTCCACAAACCACGTGCCTTGGTTCCACAAACGCGTGCCCTGGTTCCACAAACGCGTGCCCTGGTTCCACAAACCACGTGCCCTGGTTCCACAAACGCGTGCCCCTACGGGCGAATTCCTCCACCTCTTTCCCAGTAAGGTTGGACGCGCACTATTGTAGGGTTAGGCCAAGACTGAGTACATATGCAATGACGTCACGTCAAACTTGACAGTCTTGGCCGCATCATTATTCTCTGGTACACCAAACATTACCATCGATATTGGTTTTTCAGTGTTTAGTTTTTCTACCCGGATACTTTATCTTGTATAGATTTATACGGTGCCTTAATCCAAGCCGCTTGACGACAATTATATAATTGTACATAAGATGATAGTGATTAAAATAAAAAGAAGTGGAGTTATTCGACGTGAAGGCGTAGTTGTGGTGACAGGACAAGTCGAATTGGTTAAGGAGTGGTTTGGGGAGTGATAATTAGTGATAGGGGTTGGGGTTGTATGTATATATGTATGTTGAACTTCTTTCGCACCGTACGTAGCCAACCGTGCTCATCGGACGTGCGGGGAAAGGATAAAAAACGAAACACAAATAGCAGTTCTAAAGAGACGAGAGGAGGACTGCTCGTAGCTGGCGTGCGGGGACAGGGAGTAAGTGGCAGTGGCAGCAGGATGATGATGAGCTAGGGGAGAAGAGATGGGGGTTGTGTTAAGGGAGAAACGGAAGCTGCAGGCTGCTGTTGTTGTT
The DNA here is from genome assembly GCF_048934315.1 of Petromyzon marinus. Lineage (NCBI taxonomy): Eukaryota > Metazoa > Chordata > Hyperoartia > Petromyzontiformes > Petromyzontidae > Petromyzon > Petromyzon marinus. Next base: position 896,973 of record NC_133696.1, on the reverse strand, counting down.
GTGAAGATGGTTGCTCTCTGTGCTGCAGTGGGAGTTAGTTCTATTGGAGGGGAGCGAGAAGGGAACAGGAGCGAGAGAGCGCGGCACGGTGGCGAGAGAGCTACAGAGAGGGGCCGCTAGAGACTGGGAGGGGAGAGGGCAGAGTGAGAAGCGTACTGCGTGGGTTCTCACCGGACTGCTCAACGGCCCTCTGATGTATTTTCGGGTTGTAACTTATATATTGTTGTACGGCACGATGTCCAACGTTTCCCTCCACACACTTCGGCGACCCGATTCAACAACCGATTCAATTCCACGAGGAGCTCCCACACACGGTGAGAGAGGTCGCACGTCACGCCAGACAGCACGCAGCACAACCCAAACACCCATCAGACAACGTCACCCAAACTCTTGATGGCAGTGTTATTGTTGGTACGATTAGCACGGTTGGCTACGTACGGTGCGAAAGAAGTTCAACATTCATACACCACGTACAAATGAGGAACCAAAGCCACTGAATAGGGAGAATGGAGATTCATTTTGTTCCTTTTCATTCTAATAATGAATGTTAAAAACCCCATTTTAACTAGATATACATTCCATGCCCTGTCTACAGTCCTGCATGTTAACCTACAGCATAACGCAAGTCATCTGGAATGTACCCCCATATCGTTAGGTCTCGTCAAGTCTCTCTGCTAAGCATGGCTGGATGGGCGACCACCTCGCATTGAATTTGTCTTATGTGGCTGCGGGGCTGAATCGTGAGTACTACGCTCCAAAGTCTGTGCTCCTCGCCTTCACCAGGCTACATTGACCAGTGTGGTGAAGTATGGTCAAATAACCCACGTGACCCACGCAGCATTGGGGAGGCCCTCACCCCCCAGTGGAATGACGAAAGTCTGTGCACCTACCCACGTTGAAACTGTCACAGCCGGTTGGCAGCATCAGCCAGCAACGGGAGACATTGGGAGGCATTGAGGAGCAGCTGGCAGTATTTGGCAGCGAGCTGGCAGGAAACGATGGTTAAACTAGACAATGGTATTTTCCAGAGGTCAGCCATGGCCAGTTGCAACTTACATAAAGCCCTAATTATAGCCATACTAACTATTACAATAGTATACAAAAAATTGATAGGATCAATATCACATTGGGTATAAGGAGATTCTTGAATGTATTATACCGTATAACTATCCAACAATGCCCCTATCGAACAGGTTTGTTGTAATATATCAGCAATGGGCTGTACAATAAATATTCATGAACACGGGAGGGCAATGACGATTGTAATTCTTGAGTGCCCTTGGATAAGCCACTGGCGGCTCCACGAGTGATGGCGTGCCTGGCACTCGGGAGGCAATGGGAGGTTGGGGGAATTTGTTTTAGATAAAAAAAAAACATTACTGGAAATTTGGGCCAACAAAATATAGGGCGGCTAATTTAGCTAAAAAGCTGAAAGTGCAATCATTTTTGTTTGCACAACATAAATTTTCACCACTGTTAATCAACTTCTGGATTAATGTCTCCTCATACTGTGTCAGTCATAGGGAGTTTGGCCATACTTCAGCACACCGGTCAGCATACGTTGGTGCAGACAAGACTCGTATATTACTTAGCAGCGCTGTTCGCCATGGCTGAGCAATCAGACTCGGATCGTGGGGTTCACAGCACGGGACATGAACGTACCACCGCTCCACAACCATAAACCCACATTGAGAAATCACCCACGCCTGAGATATACGTATAACCTTAATAAACCCATCCTTCTGTAAACATGTGCTTGGCCCATTTGCAAAGTAATTATTTTAAACTAGTGACCTCTTACCTTGTTAAAATAAATGAAATTGGTTGACAGACAGCAGATATTGTTTTTTTAATTATTATTTTCTCCAATTTATTTATTAAGTTCCGGGAAAAATAGAACGCTGTCTCATTAGACTCGTCAATTTTTTCCCCTTTAAGATAACGGGTTAATTAATTCGGCACCGATCGATTGATTAATTGATTCGGCACGCATCGATCGATGAGGCACAGATGAGCATGTCTTCCCAGAATGCTGCCTCGACGTCTCACTTTCTCGGCAGAGATTTGTCCGTGATTTTGTGTTGTTGTCATTGTTGTTGTCATTGTTGTCGTCATTGTTGTTGTCATTGTTGTTGTCACTGTTGTTGTCATTGTTGTTGTCATTGTTGTTGTCATTGTCGTTGTCATTGTCGTTGTCATTGTTGTCCCCAACCGCAATGCAGCATCTCTTGAAGCGAAGTGGCACTGCGAAGGGCACTCCCTGCGAAGCGTCAGCTCCGAGCGGTAACGCGTGCACCGCGGTACACAAAGACAAAGATCCCCCGTGTAGCCTTGACAGACTATAGAAGCGAGTGCTGTTAGTGAGCACCTCTGAAGGCCGGCACGGCACACGACGGGTGGGTGGCCAGCACCACGCCCGGTCGCCTTTGTCTCCACAATGACGATGTTTGCTACTCACCGCACCAGGTACTCATTTGAGGCTAAGTCGACCTAGAGGAGGCCCAGGACCGGTTCACACAATCGTCACTGGTGCTGACCGCGAGCGGGAATCGATCTCGGGTCGCCGGGTCCGTAGCGCAATGCGCTGACCGCTACACCACCGCTCCCCACTGTGGTACACGTGCACTGCTCAGAGAGGCGTGCCGGGGATGTCGGCCCCACACCACCACCACCACCACCGCTCTTCTCCTCCTGGCACAGAAACGCGCACCGCACACCACGCCATCATGCGATTGGCGACGTTCAAAGTGGGCCCATACAGCCCTCCCCCCCCCCACCCACCCTTTGGGGATCAATCGGCCATTTAGAGAGTGACAGGCTACAAAGGAAAGTTGTGCAAAATGTAAAAAATAAGCAACGCGTGTCCGCGCGTTATGCAACGCGAGGGATGTGCGGGCCAGACGCAGTCCATCTTTGCCGGTCACAAAATTGGCCGCGCTCACTCCGCACTGCCGTGATTCTGCGTTCGCACCCCGTGCTATAACCGCCCGTTATAAGGCCACTCTGGACGCTGCCACAGTGCTGTAATGGTCAGCCCAATGGATTTGCAATGCCGAGGTCGCCGATTCGACTCGTTTGGATTTCCCGGCGTGGCGGTTGTTAAATTCGTATGGTTTCTGGATTCCCCAACACCCCCTGCCCCCTCTGTCTACCCAGCAGTCTAAATGGGCGCGTCGCGTGTGGTGGGATGAAGTGTGGCTACATTTTGACGACTTCCACCTCTTCCGAGACGCTTTGGCCAGGGTGGAAGATTTGGCCAAAATCCTCTCCAGAAGAGTGCAGGGACCCTTCGGGCAGCAGTGGCGTGAGTCAGAGTTTACAGGGCTGCAACTTCTACTTAGTCGTTCCGAGATTGATTGATGAAGGTCACTGAAGGTCAGGTGTAAATATAGTTACCGTGAATAAAAATCACATTGCATGGATAAAGATATTGCATTTACAATATGATGAGAATATGACCTTGCATTGATAACAATATCCCTTTGCTTATACTGCAAGCAATGTCTTGGCAAAACATGTTCCCAACTCAAAATCAAACATCTAAAAGTCCACGTGCCTACATTTTACATTGAGCATTGGCTTGTGCTCATATACAGTATTTATTCCAATGGTGTAAATTCCACGATCTTACGACAGGGATCTGACAGGCAGGTCGCGCATGGTGAGGCTAGACCACCAGGTCTAGCCTCACCAGGTGGCGCGGCCTCACCAGGTGGTCTAGCCTCACCAGGTGGAGCGGCCTCACCAGGTGGAGCGGCCTCACCAGGTGGTCTTGCCTCACCAGGTGGTCTAGCCTCACCAGGTGGAGCGGCCTCACCAGGTGGTCTAGCCTCACCAGGTGGTCTAGCCTCACCAGGTGGTCTAGCCTCACCAGGTGGTCTAATCTCACCGGGTGGTCTAGCCTCACCAGGTGGAGCGGCCTCACCAGGTGGTCTTGCCTCACCAGGTGGTCTAGCCTCACCAGGTGGAGCGGCCTCACCAGGTGGTCTAGCCTCACCAGGTGGTCTAGCCTCACCAGGTGGTCTAACCTCACCAGGTGGAGCGGCCTCACCAGGTGGAGTGTTCTCACCAGGTGGAGCGGCCTTGCCAGGTGGTCTAGCCTCACCAGGTGGCGCTCAATACAATGGACACGGATGGACAATGCAGAGCTCAGTGAACCGTGCCAGGTATTTCAAGTCATGCTTGGGGAAGTCTTCTGCTCCACACACTGGGCTCTGTCCTGCCACCACCGCTATCCACAGCCATCACTCCAATGCTCGGCTACCCAACGCTGCGACCGCCTCGCTCTCGATCCTGAGATCCGTCCAGTTCACGTTTGCCAACTGGGCGGTGGACATTTGCGTCCGTGTTTGTTGATATCGGTCGGCTTGGAAACACGAGACAGTGATCAGAATTTTAAACCCACACGCAAATTGCTGCCCACCCCCTGGCCAAGACTGGATAAGGACACATGACGCTGGTAAACGCCTTGCCACAAACGCTTGTGGACCACGAGCGTATTCTGGCCTCTACATTCATTTGACTTTGACGCAGCGAGGAGGGCGTTGGCCGACTTTGGCTGGCAGGGATTCAAGGCGGGGGCCGTCGGCGCTAGCGACTCGGCAGCGCTGAGAGGAAAATCACCACAACGACCTCGAGCGCGTCTTCAAAATGAAATGACGTACAGTATTTTGTGTGATCCGCGCTGTCGGGGATTGCTCATGTGAACCCTTAAAGATGGGGAGAGGATTGAAGCGTGTTTATAAAACTGGCACAAATAACAACAAAAATCAACGCATTAATACCACTGCCCTAATGGATATATAATGTATAATAAGCAATGTTTTAGGGCAATGGCCCTTTTTTATAGCTATTAAAAGGGGCCATTACCCAAAATTCTGCCTATTATAAATGATTCCTCTGAGGGTAACATTTATCGAGGTGTTAATTTTCGTGTTATTTGCACAAAGGTTTGTCTTGCTTCCGTCCCTTGCCATTCTCGACTTGGAACAATGCAGCGCGGTGCAGAATTCATCACAGCAACACCGCGGGGTGGACGCCACAGATCCACCAACATTCAACGTACACATGGACTTGGCCTCAAATGAGTACCTGGTGCGGTGTGTAAACAGCACTACTGGGGAGACAAAGGCGGTCGGGCGTGGTGCTGGCCACCCACCCCCTCGTGTGCCGTGCCGGTAATTTATAGGTGCTACTCGCTAACAGCACTTGCCCCGACAGTCTGTTGCAGGCTATACGGGGGACTTTGCATTGTGTAATATGTATGCATTACAGTATATTGGGCATGGGAATACAATAACTGTGTATAAAATATATGTGGCCAATTGAACGGTAACAAAATTACAAACACAATGCAAGCAAGTTATGAAACGGGTGGTTGTATGTATTGCACCGGCATGCTGTGTAAGCATGCTTAGAAACTATAAATAAAAAAACGCCTAACTTATGCTTATCTCGTATTTTAGTCACTCTCGGGTTCTGTGCCCATACTGTCATTCCGCTCCCGTGTACGTGGCCGTGCGTGCCAACAGCTGACAATGCGACTTGTGCACTTTACCAAGCAAGCACCAAAATAATGAAAATGTCTTGTGGCCTATACTATGGCTTATTATTATTATGATGATGATCACGTGCATATGTCCAACTGTGTACGTCTGTGTGTATGCCAGTTGGGGGAAAATCGGACGCAAGTGTTTCAGCATCCCCGCCTCCGTCCTCCACTCAGCAGCTTACACGGCGTCGTTTCAGTTCGTCCCGATCGCTGGGGTGAACTGTGGGTACGTCCGGTGAATGCGGAAGAGTGGACGAAATACCCTCCCAAAGTTCGCTGGAGCGGAGGCCCTTCCGCCAGCAGTGGAGTGAGCAAGGCAAGGCCGCACTGAGCGCCTCCTTTCCCGCGTAGGCGTCAATGCGTGCTACCCGCTCCGACGAGACGACAACCTGATGCAGAAGAAGATGATGGGTAGCGAGCTCAAGGTGCACGGAGAGAGACGCGCGCTTGGGATCACGCTCAAAGGAAGACAGTGAAGGAACGCGCGGATTAGGCAACGTACACAAAGTTAAACACCCTGCGTAAATGTGACTTCAGAAAAGTGCGAGTTTGGGCAGGGCACAATGACTGCAGCGATGATGGGCGATGGTGGTGGAGATTAACAACGAGTGGCAGCCAACGGAGTGGAACGCGCCCCAGCGTGAGCGTGTAGGCACGCTCTTGCCCACTGGTCCTTGCGATGCTTTAGCCCAGATACAGGCGACCCGATTCTCACCCTTTTTGGCCTTCACACCTACACCGCTGAATGTTACACAATCGTGTAATTTTCCCTATACCACGAGTCCGTGTTATGTTTGAGAAATAAATAAATAGTTCTCCACGTGGATGACACACACACACGGCACGTGACACTCAAGATGAGTCACTCTGCACCTTGCTAAGCCATAACACACGAGCTCAGAAGGATTCTCTCTCGTGTTTACATATTACTCGGTTGAGAAAGTATATATATAGCTGCCGCAGGTTTAGTAACCACTGACTTCATATTATAATAAAAGACAGGATGATGAGGCGGGTGACAGAGTGGCAGCCAACGGAGGGAACGCGCCCAGGGGGACGACCACTGCGGAGATGGAGCGAGAAGGATGGGAAGCAACACTGCGTCGTGAAGGTTGGCGACGGGGTAGGGAGGCCTTCATCCAGCAGTGGATAGACGATGGCTGCCAATGATGATGACTTAATCTCAGCAAAAATATCTGCAAAGATTTACACCGGCAAGTACGGCAGGGACGAGTGCCGAGTCACTGCGTCGTGAAAGTACAACTCAGCGCGTGGCAACAGCGTGGTTTGAATGCTTGCTCCGTTTCCTGTCGGCCCAATGTGTTTGTGAAGGGACACATCGCCACCGCGCGGACACGGGGGTTACACTGCATTGAGTTTAACACGCGGTAGCAGGCTTTCGCGACCAATATCATCCATAATACAGGTTTCTTTTATTTGGGTTACATCGCGTAAATATATAAATGTGTCGTTAAACCTGCCACCACCCGACACAGCCAATTTGTAAGGTTTGTCACGTTAACAGACCATGCCATTGCGTTACTAGTACAGCACACCGGTGTGTTTAGAGAGCAAATCCACAACATTTATAATAAATCGCATTGATGCAGACCTCGGCCAGCCCGTCCACGCGTTAACTCATGAATTGTATTATATGACAGGGAAGGAGTTTATTGATATTTGATCTCTCTCGCATGGAAGGCGGTGTAACAAGTTTAAGAAGCTGCGATCCTTTTACAATTGGGGATCAATCCGTCGGGTTTGACCACACGTTTAAACGGCTAAGCAAGCTCATTATTGTCTTTTTAAAATAATAAATTCCAGCCTTTCTCAATCCACCAATGGATTAAGGCATCCCCATGCTAACGTCGGTGGGGGGGAGTTTCACCGTCCTTGGAGAATATGAGTGGAGGGCAGGACCGGTTCTGATATTTCTCGCCACCAATGTTAGCGGTGGCCATGAATTGAACTCGGCTGAGCGGGGTTCATAGGGCAGCGGGCCAACTCCTGCGTCAGCGAGCCACTCCTCTTGTGGTTGTCTTGTAATGATGGGCGAAATATCCTGGGTGTGACGGTAAACTGCATCTCTTGATTGTATCATCACAATTATCCCTTATACCCCAGGGGTAGTGCATTTTCCATTTGTTGTCGAGGTTTGTATTTCTATCTGAATCCGAATATGTATTTATGCTGAAGGAGAAGCTCTTTTTCACAGATGCCCAGTAGAGGCAGGTCAAAACGTTACAACAAACAATAAACAACAAACACGACACAAACAATACACAAACGCGACACAAACAATACACAAACACGACACAAACAATACACAAAACGACACAAACAATACACAAACACGACACAAACAATACATAAACACGACACAAACACGACACAAACAATACACAAACACGGCACGAGTGCAAGGTATAGAAAGGTAAACAAATCACTGAAACAGTATACACAAATAAAACGAAACCATTAAAAAAATATATCATCAGCTAAGGCCCACTGAGCTATTAGCTTCGTTAATACTGCGGCTGTGTGAACCACAGAAAACGCATTCTCTGCTTCACACTAGATTTTAGTCTTCTTTAAAATCCCTACGGAACACACCAGGTTCCGAACCGGCCGAAATTGCTGCGACCAGGTGGTAGCGTTAACAAGTTACACTGAGGTCAGTTTCGAACGCCAGCTCAAAAACAGGAGCAGCATTCACCGACTTCTCCCCGGCAGATGATACCGTATGGTGGGTCTCCTGCTGATGCTTGCGACAGCCGTGCCTTGCCGCCTGACTATCAGACTCATCGTCGACATGCTGAGCGACCGATGGTTCACCGTCCACCTTGCCCACACCCAGCCCACAAACATTGAATAATGAACTCCCACAGGGATCTGTTCTAGCCCCAGTGCTGTCCAATCTCTACACGGGCGACATTCCGGCGACATACTCCCGTAAGTTCACGTACACGGGACGACATCGCACTGGCAACCCGAGCCCGGACAATAGAGGACACGGGAAAAGTTCTCAAAAAAATATCTCAAGCCCTTAGAAGCATCCTTCACGAGTTGGCGCCAAAAGCCAAACACTTCCAAGAGCGTCGTCTCCATTTTCACCTGAACAACGGGAAAGCCACGAAAACATGAAATGTCAACTTCAGTGGAACAACACTAACACACGACCACCACCCTCGGTACCTAGACCGGACGCTCAACTACCGGCACCACCTTGAACAGAGCCAAAATTTAAACAAAAGCACGAGTGAACACGAGCCAGAAACTCGTGGGAACAACGTGGGGAAGAGACGCCCTCACCTTGGAAATGTCAACGCAGGCCTTGGTCTACAGCAGAGTACTGTGCTCCAATGTGGAGTGCCAGCCCTCACACAACCTCGTCGACATGGAAATTAACGCCGCTCTTCGCACCATCAGGGGCACCCTGAGGTCCACTCCACTCCCGTGGCTTTCTGTGCTGGCGGCGAGCATCGCTCCAGCCAACATCCGACGTAAATGCCGCGACGACCCTGGAGTACAACAAGATCGTGGACAACTCCGCCCAGCCGCTCCACCAAGACAAAGGAAGCCCCACGTCGTAGCCTTCAATGCAGAAAGCCTTTTCTGGATACGCGCCTCCACTTTGGCAGCTGCAAATGAAGACACCGGCACTCGATGGTCTGAAGGGTGGGCGGCGACAGACGTGAGAAACAAAAACACAATTGAGAAACCCGACTGTGGATGTGCCGCAACTATCTCACGACGTCTGTGGGCCACACAGCATTGGAGATGTGTGGCGTACACGTTGCTGCATAAATGTAAAATCAAAGATTCACCAGTCTGAGATACTGTGGTAAAGCCGAAACCATCAAACCGACGATTTGTGCCATCCACGCACACCCCAGTGGTATCGCTGCGATCCATACAGCATCTACTGCCGCTTTGAATTGCTTGAAGGACCTTAAGATTCAACTGTGACATCTATACAAATTGTTGCTTACATGCCGTACGGAAGAATAACTCTTTTAAAATAGAGGGCCGTGCATGCTGGCGTATTGGTCCAAATTTTACTGAATTGGGGGGAACTGTCCCCTGCTGGGAGACGATTTGCTCGCCAAGTGCCGTGTTCAGCACGTGCCGCACAGGGAGGTCTGCTATGGCTCATCGCACGTGCTGTCACAATGCGGAGAGGGGGGCGTGGGATCAGAAAGGATGGACGGAGCTTGAGCGGTGGATCTTCCCTTTGGCAAGAGAAGATTGAGGATGGTTTGCAGCAAAATACCAAAATGTAGTAAGGCAAAATAACGTTGCATTATTTTGTCCTCACAATTCTGTTCCAGAGGCAAGCATGGGGCCATGCCATTGAGAATTGTCAAACAGGCGTCAACTCGTGGAATTTGCCACACCCGTCAAGTAACTTGACAGGCTCTCACATGTCTTAGTTGAGAGTTTATCGTCACATTTACTACTACTGAGACCGGCACATTGCTTGACACTTGAAAGTGACAATCACACTTGTATTATTACTTCAAAGTGGTACAACAGGAAGAAGTATGCAGGTGCTATGTTGTCAGAGGGACCGATATACTTCATAATGCGACATGCAGAACCTTTACAGAGTAAATTAACTTTCGGTTTGAACAGGCTAAAGCAATACCACGTAGACTATAAAACTGTGGAAGTAAAATCAACTGTGGATGTGTGAACATGTATACTTTAACAATGTTTTTTTTAATGTATTTAACACCGCTTTCAAATCTTGCATTGCTGTTTCTCTGGTAATGATCTTGTGAGGTAACCTGTCTGCTAAAGCTAGAAAAATACATCAGCGAGCACGTGCATGTGATTTACATGAGACCACAGAGCAAGTGACATTCTGATGTAGATCTGGATTGAAAGAATACAAGCAAGCAGCAACTAAAGCCTCTGCTGTGACCTCTTTTGTGCAAGCCTCTAATGGGACGAGCCACAAAAGGATGTCTCTCTCTGATATCGAATTTAATGAACGCTTTCCATGGGATTCTGGCAGTTGCCGGACCAAGATCCAACTCTGCTTGCAGGATATTAAAATAAGGGCTTTGTTAAAGTTCCTGCGTGTGCTGTGTGATAAAAAGGCACCAGTTTTTTTTGTATTCTCCCAAGTACATGTCCAATAATGCCATCATACTCATTGTGAACCGAACATATCACCAGATGCTTTGACTGTACTCTCTATTAGTGATCAGAATATATGTAGCCAATGCCGAGAGCGTAATTGATTGTAAAGAATCGTTTATAAAGTTTACAAATAAATTAACAATCCATAATTTTGACAACTGAACAGAAAATGGTGACATCACCATCATCAATGCATCACACTGTTAACAATCAAGTGGCTTCCGAACAAAATTACACACCAAATTGTAGAATGTAAGACGTTTTACATATCCAATATTAGGATCAAAGTGCAGGATGCATTGTCTTGAACACTGCATAAACTGTACACATATATCCACATTTTGCTTAATTCAGAAGCAGAATGTTCCGTTAATAACGAAAACATTTAAATTCAGTTTCAAGACACTTTCCCCAAATACTTATATATACCGTGATTGAAGTGTGCAATTTGTAAAACGTTATGCCCCAACTGCCCTCCACACATTTTATCATTTTCGCTTTTAGGAAGTTGTGATTTTTGCGGAATTCAGTGAGACGTGTTCACGCTCCACAGAACTTGTGCATTCAGCAGGATCTGCGGTGTTTGGTTAGCAGAGACGTTCCCACACCCAAGCTGAGAGCTGTTCTGGGCCCACAAGCCAAACGCGCACACACTAGTGCCTCTCTGCATTACTTTTTGTGCCCAAGTTAAAACCACCGTTTGTCTTCAAAACTACGTATAGGGGATGCAGATGTGCTGTCTCCTAAAAGGAAAATCACGTTCAGAGATCGTGTCCCACATTAAGTGCAAAACCCTCTTACGGATGAATGAAAAGCAAACCCAAAGTACACCTCCCCCACGACAGTAGATGTGACTCACACAACGGCCAAAAATTTGACTTGAAATACATCCATAGAAAGGGTACGTTTCCAATCACTGCAACTTATTTTATCTTTTGAGAAACTGTTTATGCAATGAAAGGTATGACACAAATAAAATAAACCCATTCAGAAGACAAACAATAATCAATTGTTTTCAAATACAATTTGAAGTATTGCTACGAACATACACACCATTTTACGCTAGACTGGCACGTTCCGTCGCAACCTCTTCGATCCGCTGGTTTACCTCTGCTCCACGTGCCCAGAACTCTACCTCTGCACCTCTGGTGACCGAGCCCTGTGCATGCGCTGGGCCAAGATCACGGAACGCCCTCCCGCCAGTGGTGACCCAGGCAAGCACACTCGCCCTCCCTTGGTCTTCTCTAAACACTCCGCTGTCTCGCCTGCCCTACACTTCCCGTCGACTCTGCACTAATTCCTGATCTTTCCGAAGTTAGTGCGTGGCGCACTGAGATCCCTGGATTAATTGCGTCTTATAAACGTCAACTATTATTATTAAACTGCCTATGTAACGATTACTACCACTTACCGGGGTACCTTGGTGGCGAGGTCTCCCTTGTCTGGAATGCAGGAGAACCTGAGTTCCATCCCAACCTTGGCCATGCCTCGATCTTTGGAGTTCACATTCTCTCTCTCTCTCTCCCCATGGCGGTTGCGTGGATTTTTCTCCGGGTCTCCCAGGTTTGCCCTCCACATTTACAAACGTGCGTTTAGATTATTTGTTTACGACTATAAATGTCCACATGTGATTATATCAGCCACGTCGGTGAGCTCCCATGCGTGGTCAGGTCGCTTCTGAAAAAACAGCGAAGAGCTCAGTGGACTTTACCGGGTAAAATGAGACAGTTGAGTCGAGTAATTAAGCTACAAGTGTCCATTATCATAGCCTGTGCAAATTAAAACTCACACACATCAGGCAGGTTTGCCAGGGCCACATGTGCTGCCAATTATGCAAAGGACAGGAACAAGCTAGTTTAATGAGGAAGTGTTCAGGTCACCACACACATACACTTGCAGATAACTTTAAAAGACTTTGTTTAAAAATACATCACTGTGATGTCAATATTGTGTGACTTGCACTTCCTAAGGAAAACATTGGATTTGTGGGTTGAATTATACAGGCAAGTCAGATTATAGGAATTACTCAACACATCACTTAATCACTACGATCATATTCTGAGGAAGAATATTTTCCATTTTCTAAGTATAAACATTAAGATCATAAATATGTTCCAATGCCAATGCTTAATTACCAGAATTACAGAGAAAGAAATGGTTATGTAAAGTATAAACGTTAAGATCATTGTTACATGCCAATCAGAAGGTGTTTGGTAATTTATTCCCATGGTAATGCTTAATTTTATCTAAAGTAGTAAGCATGTTCTCTTCCTAACAGGAAGCTATTTAATGCGCACGCAGAGCCGCCTCGAGGGTACGGCGAATCGAGATGACTGCCCCGGGCCCCGCGTTTAGGGGGGGGGGGGGGAGCCGCACTTCAACGTCACGGTGGTGTCAGATGCAACACTCCCCGTTTTTGTTGCCAGCAAAAAGGGGAAAACCTATTCTCATAGAATCTACGTCTACCTCATTTGTGGAGATTTCTACCAAGGTCTTAATACAATTAGATGTTTTAAATAACCATGCCATTCGATAGATTGTCACCGTGCCTCCAAATATTGCAATTCTGAATGTAACTTGTACAAAGTCTCAAAACGCAAGCAGCCTCAGGTTCTCAGGTTTCATTGGCTATCATCAGCCGATTTAATTGTTTTATCCAACAATACAAGGAATTGCATGGAAAAGTACACCAGTAATTTACTTGACACATGTACAACATCTGGGGAACACTGGACCGATTTAATTCCAAGTCATGTTTCTAAATTAACCCTGCATGACCGCAATTACAATATACACCCCATTTGTAACGACGTATTTTAGTTTAAATGACTTTGATTAAACTTTGTCAGATGCTTTTATGGCATGTTGTTTATAGACAATCACATGATTTACAAATAATAACCCAAACGCAAAATCTAAACTCAACTTATCTCTCCCATGACTGACAATGGCTTTAAATGCACCCCATTTCAGTCTTCCTTCACCAAAAATGCATTGAGAGTACATCTTGAACAAGCTCACCAGCACAGGTGAGGATGATCACAACGGCTTGATGATAATAATCTGTCGTTGATAGAATCGCCCTTCACGCCTGGGCATCTCAAACCACAGGTACAAAGAGCAAGGCTTTGCCTTACAATTGGCATTACAATACACGCATTCCACTGCTTCCCCACGAAGCAACATTTCCTAGTCACTCGAATTGCAGACGAGTTCATTATTGAATAGGACTATCCAAACGTTAACCTAAAAAAAAGACTTGGCATGTATCCCAATGATAACTGCATCTGTCACTTTTGAATAAATTGAGTGAGGCAGCACGTTGGCAACTCCTGCACAACAAACCACTGTGTGCGTGTCTTCCCTTGAGGTGTCTGCTGAAAACAAGAGCTGTTGCTCGATCTGCGACCTCAAGACTAAAAAAACACGAATCTCAACTCTAACCCTCGGTAGTAATTACATAGCATGTATCCAAACATTTCAGGTGCACTCCCGACCAATTTGTTTAAGTTGTGTTCCATAGCACAGCGATGTACTTAAGGCACTCCACCTAGAGACTACCTGAATTGACGTAGCCATAATTAGGACAAGGCATGTGGGGAGATTAAACTGGTGTCCTCTTAGCCATACCTATAAGGTAGCGGTAACAACCGTGGTATGTCATTTGTCCAGCATCTAAACGATGCCAAATAACGAGTATTGCTGACAAGTGGGTGTGTCTTACAAATAAAGATCAGATCATCATTAACAGTGCACATTAACGGTCAAAACACTGAGAATGTGTTCGCATGAACAGGTCCACAAAACTCATCTGTTCTGGACAGCTTTCTCAGATTTTTTTTATTGTTGTTGTAATTGTGCAACATCGAGGGATCAACAAAAATTAAGTTAACATTTTAATCAAACCTCTCACAAGTTTGTCATTTCTTACATGCCATTTCTTTACCTTGAGTGCCTGAATTTCTATATGATGAGAATAAAATAAATCTGTGGAAACTGAAAAGAACTTGTCGGTATTTTATACAGCCAGTTTGACCAAGCAGCTCCACATACAACCTTTGTAGGCAAAGGTTATTCACATTCAGCTTTGTTAAGTTTGTTGTCCTTCCCCCGCACCTCCGATTAGCAAGGTTGGCCAAGTATGTACGATGCGAAAGAAGTTCAACATACGTATATACAGTACACAAGTGGGTAAGTGCTTGCTACTAACAATACAGAAACAGTGTGTGTGCACAAGCCTGTGCATGACTGGAATTTGTACAAAGATCAACACTCGTCCACATATTAGTTTCTCACTTGAGGTCAACAGTAATGCAGGTCCTGATATCTCATCCACCCGTACATGAGGATATTACACTTACAGCAGAAACCATTATTTTTAATAAAGTGACATCTAACAACATACCTCACCATATACTACAACGGTCATGTCTAGGATTCAATTTTAATTGCAAGGAATTGCAATGTCTACTCTACAGATAACTTTATGATTTCCAACCATGGTTCATTACATGTGTGAATTCTGCACATTTCATTAAATAAAAAGTTAACCTGTCAAAATAAGATAAATAAATTAAACACAAAAATGGAATCCCAGAATCACCATTATGTCTGTTCACACATTTTCTAAATACCCCCTTTACAGATGTTTGTATACATCATCATGCTGAGAGATGTTAAACAAACCCTCCAAAGCTAAAAGAACCACAACCAAATATAGAAGCATGCTCTGTATTAATTATTGCTCAATGAAAACCCCAACCTTTGCATAAGTGCAGACAAGCAGAACACGGATTCTCATTCAGTGCGAGGACATAACAGTTTGTTCCAATGTACACAACAACGTACAGCTGGCAACTGCCGCCAAGAGACGTCCGTCGATCTTCTACGACCTGGCAGACACCAAAGTAAAATTCACTCTTGTGTAGTTTCATTGTCTCGCAGCTTGTGGAACTCGCTCTGTTTTTAAGGTCACCGTGCCAGCCAGGCTGCAGCAAGAACCCGTCAAGTTGGGCTTGGAGCTTGGTCCGTGGTGCCAGTGCTGCTGACCAGGTCAACGGCGTCGCTCTGCGGGGCAGACGACGCGACCGAGGTTGGAGCGTAGAGTGGAGCGGCACTTTCCCTGCTGTCGCCCACCTCTTTAGGGCCACCGACCCCAACCTCTTCCGCTTCGTCCATCGCCGGCCACGCCGTCTGCTCCTCCGACTGCCTCAGCCTCTCGTTGAGAGCCTTGAGAGCAAGCTGCCTGCAAAGCGCACATACAACGCAGCGACCGTTCAACCGCGGCACTCATTATTACACGACTGTACTTACAAAGTAAGGAACAGGGAACATTTCTGTGGCGTAATCGTTCACACGATGGACTGACAATCCAGAGGTTACGAGTTCGACTTACTGGCACGGCAGTTGAAATGGGCAAGTTTATTAAATCCCCCTACCTTTATCAATCTGGCAGTAATTATGAGTACACATGTCAGTCTATCAGCAGGCAATGTGATGAGGTAAAGCGTGGGTACTATTACTTTTTCAAAGATGTCTGGCCCATGCGAAAAAGTAAGTCAAAATACCCTACGTTTTACTAGGAATTGTTTTTGAAAACTACGAAGAAAACGTTTTATAATAGAAATGTGCTCCCCCGTGAATCATTTACTCATATCCAGACAATTTAATACCTAGAATAGGGTAATAGCTCTATTGTAAAGAACGAACAGAGTGGATTTGAAGCTTTCGTGACTGCAAGGATTCATACTCTTTGGTTTTATTCGGTAAAGTCACGTAGATAAAATAAAACAAACGAAAATAATTTTTACCGAATAAAACCAAGGAGAACAAACAGAGTGCTTAAAAAGAAATGAGATCACAGCCTAATTGCATGCTACATTTAAACATGTCAGTGTCCATCTGATGAAATGAGCGAGCGGTGAAACTCGTCTACGTTGGTGGCCCCGAGTCAGCAGTGGGGAAGTCCACATTACCATGCCAATGGCCACACTTCCACAAGGTGACCACTGCTGATTGCCCACAATGAGGAACTCATTTTATCAACAACGGAGGAATTATGAGGTAAGGTGACCCACGATCAGATGTTATATAAAACTTGCATTTTCTTTCATGTAAAGTCAAGCACTCTATAAACATTAAGACCTGGCCGGATCCGGTGGCCAGTGTCTATTCGTATTTGTACTCCCAAAGAAACTAATTTGTTCCCGTCAGAGAACATATGTTCCCACCTATTTGACTGTAACCTCTGAGGAATCACTAATTGATTCTCCCAACTCACATTTTAGGCGTTAAGAGTAAGTCTGGATTAATTACGGCCCAGTAAAGGTCAAAAAAGGTCTATTGGGGGTAACATAGAGCAACACGGATGGTATGATAAAAAGATGTATACTCAAAGCTGGGCTACTCTTTAGCAACACAAGTTTTTTTTTGAAATGTATATTTTAGCTGAACATGTATGGATAGAGACCTATAAGCAAAGAAATATTATTTTAAATTTTAAAGAGGATATATATAATTGGAAAGGGAAATAAAATGCCTAAATATTGCTTCCAAACATGAACAAATATTCATTATTGGGGTAACAAATCCTTGGGTGGAGTACAAATATTAAGCACCGGGGTTGCTAAACGTCTCATTCAAGGTCTGTACAACAGTGATCATCACCTCCTCCTCTCGGCATCCTGGGCGTCAATGCCGGGCAGGCTGATGGTGACAGAGGACGGCGCTTCTACCGTGTAGCGCTTGCCGGCGCCGCGGCAAATGCCTACGTGCACCAGCGCCCGCAGCAGCGCTCCGGCCGCCGCATCCACGGCCCCTCGCGCCACCGGTGGGAAGAACGACGCGAAGGCGAAGTGCTCCGACGGGTCTCCCCGCGCCGGTGCGGCCCCCGCGGCCCCCGGGTGCCGCTGGTAGAAACGCAGGTAAAGCCACCCCGCGATGCCGCCGTACGCGAACGCCAGCGGCACACGGCCCTCCGCCACGTTCAGCAGGCGCAGCACGACCAGCAGCGCCAGCGAGGCGGAGGGAAGGTGGCGGGCGCGGAGGGGCACGGGCCGGCGTGCCAGCACGGCCTCGCCCTGCGTCTGCTTAAGCGCCACCAGCACGGCGGCGGAGAAACCCGCCATGCCATGCACGTGCAGCCAGAACAGGTAGTAGGTGTCGAAGGAGGAGGCGACGTAGACGAACAGGTAGGTGATGCCGCACAGAACGCCGGACGCCACGGTCGACACGCCGAAGTACAGCAGCAGCTCGAGCGCACCCCACGACGGCTCCAGCAGCCGCCCGGCCGCCGCCACCGTGGCGAGGCTGGCCGCCAGCTCGATGGCACGCACCTCCACGAAGGGGTGCGTCGCCAGCGTCCAGACCCAGAAGTTCGGAGGCGCCAGGTAGCCCGACGACACGCCCAGCGCAAACGGCGTGTCGGCCACGAACGACAGCGCATAGAAGGCGAGCAGGAGGGTGCAGGCGGCGCGCACGGGCACGCTGGCGCCGCTCAGGGCGGCGAGCAGGCGGTGCCGCGCCGCTGGGAGCGAGTGGTGAAGCATGGTGCGTGGAGGCTCTCGCTGAGACGACCTGCGAGGCACGCAAAGTCAAATAAACCTCACGCGTTGTTACAGAGCGTCACGGTAATTCGCTTTTAGTCAATCCACCGCTCGACGAAGGCTTCCCGTTTAGCATTGCCACCTGATGAAATTGGGACGTATCATGGGAAGTATATCTGACAATCCCAGAATATGGGAGAAATACATGCAGATGGTGTATTATGTAACTGACAGAAACAAGACTTATGTTCTGGGAAGATCTCAGGACACAAACCTCAAAATGAGGACGTTCTGTGAAAATCAGGACAGATGGCAACCCTATCCACACAGTGTCGGTCAGAGGGATTATTTAATCATAATTCACCACGCTGGTCAGTTCAGGTTGGGTCAGACATCACTTGCCATTGTTGTTAATCGTAGCCAGGAGTGAAACTCAAATGGCTGGGGGTTTCACAGTGCAGGAACCATTTCACCGCTCTACCCTATGACATGTTGTGGCTAAATTCTTAACCGGTGAACTTCCATGTGGCGAGGGCAGGTAAACGGCCGTGTGGATTTCTCGGCCACAAAGATAATGACGTCATATTTTCTGTTGCAAGCAAATAGTGCAGGAGGGCAAACTGGCTCCACTGGTAAAGCCCAGTGCGGCTGTATTCTCCGTATAACACGTTCTGGACTCACCTCAAACTCGTGCCCGTTTCAATTTTAGTTATACAAATCTTATGTGGAGAACGGTAAGGACAATCCGAGTGAGGTTTTGCCTCATGTTGGTCTAAAACTGGAGATTATCACGCTCAATAATAATGGGCAAATTATATTCCAACCCCAGCCTCAAATACAGGTAAAATGGCCATGTTTCTCCATTGCTTGCAGTGTTTGGCGATGTGATGGTAAAAGCAGAACCAAAACGCCTCGCACGGCCTGCTTGCTTGCAGTACAAGCTCTGCAATGCTGTGACATGTTTTGCTTAGAGTTTGTGTTTGATGTGGACTCCACCTGCTTGATTAGTGCGGAAGTGCTTTACTTGAACATTATAAACACCAAGGCTTAACGTTTCAATTATTTTACAACGTGATAAATAAACTGTGCTTTAAAAATCACGTGTGTACAGTGGTATATAGCACTACGCGCATGGCAACATTCGCCAGCACTTTGCTCCAAATATCATTTCCGATGAGTTCACTCCTTCTTTGTCAAAGGTCACCATTATGGTTAAAAAAATATATAAACAGTTTTAAGTAATTGTTAATGTAGGTCTTCTATTCCCACACCCAGCTACTAATGGGTTCCCAACTATTGTTTACGTTCCACTTGTCACACAAATGGTGAGTGATTGCAAACGCGGTCACCTGCAGGACTTCCCCTCACTCACACCCGGTTACTGCCATTAGGACTGCAGTGATTATTACAGTAGCTATATATATTCTTGGTTCTTTCGGTAAAGTCACGTAGAAGGGAAACAATAAAATAATAAACATATAAAACAATACAACTCTCACGACGTTTCGACTGCAACACAAGCAATCATCATCAGGTTTGATTTAAAGCTTTCGTGACTGCAGGGATTCATATTCTTGGTTCTTTCGGTAAAGTCACGTATAAGGGAAACAATAAAACAATAAAAATAATAAAAAATAAA
The DNA here is from genome assembly GCF_048934315.1 of Petromyzon marinus. NCBI lineage: Eukaryota > Metazoa > Chordata > Hyperoartia > Petromyzontiformes > Petromyzontidae > Petromyzon > Petromyzon marinus. Next base: position 877,091 of record NC_133696.1, on the reverse strand, counting down.
ACATGTTTTTCTTATTTTATTGTTTCCCTTCTACGTGACTTTACCGAAAGAACCAAGAATATGAATCCCTGCAGTCACGAAAGCTTTAAATCAAAATATTACAGTAACTGTTAACCACAGGCCTAAATACATAGTCACGACGATTGTATACCCCAGAGTACAAATCAAGACATTCGGGTTTCCCTTACTGCATTAATAATCCATATCTGTCAACCCATACGATTTACCCATATTCCTGTAAAGGGAAATTGAGTAAAAATAACGTGTATTTGTTTGTGTTTCTCCCTTGTGATGGCACTTTGTAGGATGAACGTTGAGATTTATAAGGGCACCACGGGGTGACCAGTAAGGTCTGAACTGGTGTGTAATAAGCCAGAGTCCCCTTACTACAATGGGAATCTCAGCTTCTCCTTCCGAGCAACAACTCGCTTTGTCGACCCATGATCACTCCGACTATGCCAGTAATCACCGTGTTAGGCCTATACGTTGTGCAGTATGCACTGTACGTTGAACTTCTTTCGCACCGTACGAACCCGGCCGTGCGGCGCGGGTGGAAGGACAACAAACTCGACACAAAGGAGCAGTTCTGTCAACGCCAACGTCCCCCCTACTCGTGACCACCGTGAACACCGCTTGCCCCTCACGACTAAAGCAGCAGCAGCAGCAGCCGCCGCCACCACCACAACCCCGGTACCTAACCCCCGGCTGCCATCGCCATCACCGCGTGACCGCAAGCTCCTCTCACTTCAGAGCAACCGCGCCTCTCCTTTGCCTCGTCCGCGCTCAGCAGCAGCAGCAGCAGAGCGACCACGGCGTGCGAGAGGCGCCAGTGGCTCTCGGGGCTGTCACGGCGAAGCGCTCGGAACGTGCGGCCGCGAAGTCGCCGCGCAGGAGCAGCAGGGGCAGGGAGCGGCCACGGGGTCCAGGCTCGGGCGGGCGAGGGCCGCGGTGACGTCACCCCTTCACCCTACGGGGGCCGAGGAGGCGCGAAGCAGCAACAACGAGAAACAAAAAATAACGCGATTTGTAATTGGAAGTTGAACTTGGGAGGCAGTTCGCCGCCCACTGGCCGTGTCTGTCCCTCCACGTCAGTGTGATGGATACTGATTTGTGTTTTTTTTACTTTACACATCCCATCAGCCATGCACAGCATGAATGAACGTTGAAGCAAAGTATCACGTTCCCTCCAGCACAAATCTAAAATCGGCGTAACACGAAATAACCAAGGGATAGGGGACGATGGTCAAGACTAATAACGGAGTGGTAACCAAGGAGTGGTAACCTGGGAGTGGTAACCAAGGAGTGGTAACCAAGGAGTGGTAACTAGGGAGTGGTAACCAAGGAGTGGTAACCTGGGAGTGGTAACCAGGGAGTGGTAACCAAGGAGTCGTAACTAGGGAGTGGTAACCAAGGAGTGGTAACCTGGGAGTGGTAACCAGGGAGTAGTAACCAAGGAGTCGTAACTAGGGAGTGGTAACCAAGGAGTCGTAACTAGGGAGTGGTAACCAAGGAGTGGTAACCAGGGAGTGGTAACCAGGGAGTAGTAACCAGGGAGTAGTAACCAAGGAGTCGTAACTAGGGAGTGGTAACCAAGGAGTCGTAACTAGGGAGTGGTAACCAGGGAGTGGTAACCAGGGAGTAGTAACCAAGGAGTCGTAACTAGGGAGTGGTAACCAAGGAGTCGTAACTGGGGAGTGGTAACCAAGGAGTGGTAACCTGGGAGTGGTAACTAAGGAGTGGTAACCAGGGAGTAGTAACCAAGGAGTCATAACTAAGGAGTGGTAACCAAGGAGTGGTAACTAGGGAGTGGTAACTAAGGAGTGGTAACCAGGGAGTGGTAACCAAGGAGTCGTCACTAGGCAGTGGTAACCAAGGAGTGGTAACTAGGGAGTGGTAACCTGGGAGTGGTAACCATGGAATGGAATGCGTCTGAGAGGCTCAGCTGCCGATGAGATGGAGCCAGGATCGCGAGAGGTGGCAGCGGCTTGGAGAGGCCTTCATCCAGCAGTGGATAGACCACGAATGATGATGAATTCACACGGATCTTGCCAAGAGACTGCATTTGCTCATGGCAACCACAATTCCAAGTCAGTGATTGTTTTGGCTCAGACGAGCAGAGGCGGTGCTCAGCTCCCGTTTACAGCCCTGAGCCAGTGGTAGAAATTCCACGTTCTCATGGCGGGGGTGATTCTGACCATAGCATAAACCTTACAGATTCGTACTAATAATATCGACCCTGGAGGGATGGTGGGCTGAGTCATCCCCCAACGAAGATGTGAACTCGTAACCTTCCGCTTGCGAGTTCACTGAGCCACCACTTGCCGGATGAAACATTCACTGACACAAGCGTGGTGAAGTATGGTCAGAAGCTCCCATGACTGACAGGGTATGGGGAGCAGGCTTTATCCAGCAATGGATCGAAACATGGCTGTAAACTGCAGTACGGTGTTACTCATATCAGTATTGTATAGGGGCGTTCAGGAAACTACAATGTTAAATGCCCTGCACACTCTAGTCTCTGATTATCAATCGCGAAGCACAGGACCCAAGGGGCAAAACGCTAAGCTGCCAGTAACAAACAGTACCATGATGCCGTCATAGACACGAAAGTTAATAGTTAAGGATGCATCCCTTGAATTGAGCGAGGTTTCAGTTTTCAGTTTAATTTATTAGGTATAGCCCTGTGAGCCACGCGGTTCTTGTGGGCCATGCGGCACTCGGGTGCAACCGCAACAAACAAAGACATGAACAAGAAACATCTGAAAGTGACTACGCGCAACAGAAAATTTCAGGAAAAAACAGCAAAGTCTTCCAGAAAAACCACCGTATATCAACGCTGTGTGCAAAAATCCCAGTGGTATGCAAGTCAATCAATTATAACCGTAAAACAATTTATATTCAAGTTATCAGTCTAACTCTGTACTACAACAAACAAATATGGCTAAACCAAAACGTTTTCGAAATCACCAAAATAAAGCTATAAAAACAATGTAACAGTGATCATAGGAACTGTGATTCAAATTTAACAATAAACGATATACATAACACGTAAGCACGTGGCAACGTCGAGACTGCGGGAGGGGAATTGCAGTGAAGCAAGGGGTTTAAAACACTCGCATCCGCCAGGTGGAGACACGCGACTTTGTCAAAACAGCAGGAATACAAAGCTCGTGGCCTTTGAAATAAAATGCACAGGCACGTGCAGCAGTCGTGGGAGTACTGCATTTGGGAGGGGCTAAATGAGTTACGTAACCTAGGGGCAATCGTTTCAAAACTTTTTTATTTAAATTTTAATCAGTACGCAGTAATTATACTGCAAGTTGCATTTGTTTGAAGTGTTTTTTTTCCCTTTGTACCGGACTGCATTGCTGCATTTGCAAATGCAGCCCCTGCAGCCACAAGATTGGCCTTGTTTCATCACACGCCTTCTTGATGTAGTATTGCACCCTGGTCAAACACCACACAGGCTTTGATTTTATTTCATCATCCGCGGTGGTGCAGTGGTTAGCAGCACTGCGCTATAAATCCTGTCACCTGATCACGTTTATATTTACGCGATCTAACCCAAAAAGACCTTTATTTTAGCCTGCCACCTGAGTTCGATTCCCAGCCTTCGCTAAAGTCAGTATTATCACTCCTTTTGCATCGTAAAATTCCATGATCAAGGTATTACATTTTTTGTGTATGCATACAATTAAGATGTATGCTATTTATATTTGTAACTGGTCCCACTTATTTGATCATATTCATAGTTAAACCATCTAGTCCAGGAACCTTCCCATTTTCACCCTGCGATGGGCATAGTTAAATTATCCAAGTGTAGCATTTCGGACTTCCTCCTCTTCAACTGACGAATGGTGTGATTCCTGTGATATTTGGGATTTAAAAATATATATTTAGTGAAGAAGCCACAGTGAGCAAAAAAAGTATTTGATCCCCTGCTGATTTTGTACGTTTGCCCACTGACAAAGAAATGATCAGTCTATAATTTTAATGGTAGGGTTATTTGAACAGTGAGAGACAGAATAATAACAAAAACATCCGGAAAAACGCATGTCAAAAATGTTATAAATTGATTTTCATTTTAATGAGGGAAATAAATATTTGACCCCCTCACAATCAGAAAGATTTCTCGCTCCCTGGTGTCTTTTATACAGGTAACAAGCTGAGATTAGGAGCACACTCTTAAAGGGAGTGCTCCTAAAGGGAGTGCTCCTAATCTCAGCTTGTTACCTGTATAAAAGACACCTGTCCACAGAAGCAATCAATCAATCAGATTCCAAACTCTCCACCATGACCAAGACCAAAGAGCTCTCCAAGGATGTCAGGGACAATATTGTAGACCTACACAAGGCTGGAATGGGCTACAAGACCATTGCCAAGCAGCTTGGTGAGAAGGTGACAACAGTTGGTGCGATTATTCGCAAATGGAAGAAACACAAAAGAACTGTCAATCTCCCTCGGCCTGGGACTCCATGCAAGATCTCGCCTCGTGAAGTTGCAATGATCATGAGAACAGTGAGGAATCAGCCCAGAACTACACGGGAGGATCTTGTCAATTATCTCAAGGCAGCTGGGACCATAGTCACCAAAAAAACAATTGGTAACACACTACGCTGTGAAGGACTGAAATCCTGCAGCACCCGCAAGGTCCCACTGCTCAAGAAAGCACATATACATGCCCGTCTGAAGTTTGCCAATGAACATCTGAATGATTCAGAGGACAACTGGGTGAAAGTGTTGTGGTCAGATGAGATCAAAATGGAGCTCTTTGGCATCAACTCAACTCGCCGTGTTTGGCGGAGGAATGCTGCCTATGACCCCAAGAACACCATCCCCACCGTCAAACATGGAGGTGGAAACATTATGCTTTGGGGGTGTTTTTCTGCTAATGGGACAGGACAACTTCACCGCATCAAAGGGACGATGGACGGGGCCATGTACCGTCAAATCTTGGGTGAGAACCTCCTTCCCTCAGCCAGGGCATTGAAAATGGGTCGTGGATGGGTATTCCAGCATGACAATGTCCAAAAACACACTGCCAAGGCAACAAAGGAGTGGCTCAAGAAGAAGCACATTAAGGTCCTGGAGTGGCCTAGCCAGTCTCCAGACCTTACTTCTATAGAAAATCTGTGGAGGGAGCTGAAGGTTTGAGTTGCCAAACGTCAGCCTCGAAACCTTAATGACTTGGAGAAGATCTGCAAAGAGGAGTGGGACAAAATCCCCCCTGAGATGTGTGCAAACCTGGTGGCCAACTACAATAAACGTCTGACCTCTGTGATTGCCAACAAGGGTTTTGGCACCAAGTATTAAGGCATGTTTTGCAGAGGGGTCAAATACTTATCTCCCTCATTAAAATGCAAATAATTTTATAACATTTTTGACATGCGTTTTTCTGGACTTTTTGTTGTTATTCTGTCTCTCACTGTTCAAATAAACCTGCCATTAAAATTATAGACTGATCATTTCTTTGTCAATGGGCAAACGTTCAAAATCAGCAGGGGATCAAATACTTTTTTCCCTCACTGTACATACAATGTATTCACTAATTTTAAGATTTTACCTTTATCAAGTGTGATGGTCCCATGTTTCTCTCCAAGGGTTACGATTTTGGATTTACCAATATATAATCATCCTTTACTTTGCTGCTTTCATGCTCTCATTACTCGCTCTACAATGTTCAATAAAGTGTTTGTTGTATTCTCAGAGAGCTTTCCTTATTATTTTCCTTATCGCTTTACACAGTTCTGTGTGTTCCACCTTCAGTTTTACATCCGTCTCTTTTTTATATTTCTCCTCAAATGTGTTATATAATTTGTTCTCTATTCGCGTTCTCAACATTCCCACTTCTGCCAATTTACTAGCCATTACTCTGCTAGTTTATGTAATATTTCAAATGGTGACATCCATTTCATACGTTTGCTCTTCTATAACTGTGAACCTATTGCTCAGGAGTCAGCTTAAAATAAAATAGCTGCTGACCTATATTTGTATGTTAATGAGATTGGAGTTCTCAGCCAGCAAAGACATGACAATAATGAATACCTCTTTCAAAGAGAAGGAATCTAGGATATTGATGTGGAGAAGCCCAGATGGTGAAATTAGAAACACGTGTGACTTGATTCTAACAGACAAGCCCCAGATTGTCAAACACGCCTCCATCCTCCAAACATTCAACACAACTAAAGCTAATTACAAACCGAGTATGATGATGCAAAATAAATTAATTTAAACTTTGAATTCTAATTTTCAGGGTCTAGTGGGTGGGTGGTGGTTCACATAAATACACACAGCTTGCCTGCGGTGAGGTTTTTCAGGGGATGCTTGTTTAGTTCCTCAGACGTCGCATAATCTCCGTGTTGACTTTGTCCGTGCAATTTTAAGACGGTATCTTTGAATTTGATTTAAAGCTTTCGTGACTGCAGTGATTCATATTCTTGGTTCTTTTGGTGAAGTCACGTTGAAGGGAAACAATAAAATAATAAAATATATAAAACAATAAAATTCTCACGACTTTTCGACTGTAACACAAACAGTCATCATCAGGTGTGAAAACCAACAGCAAGGACATTTGAAAGAAGTGTTCTTGCCGTTGGTTTTCACACCTGATGATGACTGCTTGTGTTGCAATCGAAACGTCGTGAGAATTTTATTGTTTTATATATATTTTATTGTTTCCCTTCAACGTGACTTTACCGAAAGAACCAAGAATATATATAGTATCTTTGCTTTTATCAAGCTGGGTTAAAAAATGATCGGGCTCCGAACAAAGGAACAACAAACAAAAACCATGGCGATAGGAGACCATACAACTCTCCATCACAGAGACACGCGTTTACACGGCCGGCCTTGAAAAGTGGCGTCATTATCACAAACAGCTCGACGTGAAGGTAAATTGTTCCAAAACGTTTTTCATTCTCAGGTTCAATACGGACGATAAAATGGGAAAATTAAGATTTTTTTATCATTGAAAGTTTGAGCAATGAATGTAAAGGTGAACACAGTCAATCGGTCAGCAGATCGTGGGTGGTGGGGCAAATGGTGGGTTTTTCCGCCCCTTCCAAGACGTCTGACCAGTACTGAAGAGCATGGCCAAACACCTTCTGGAGGGGCTCTTTATAAAGCTCTCTCTAATGGAGGCCCTTCCACAAGCAGTGGCGCCAGCAAGACACGTCAGGGCTGCACCTTTACCAACAGTGGAGCTCGCATTCAACATAGTAGATCTGTGTGTTATTTAAACAACGCACATGCCCGGAAGACCAGCCTGCAATCATCTCACATTTTATAGTCTCGCGAGGTCTCATTTTTACACATATATACTAAAGAGACCAATAATTGTGCTAATTCATCATGAACCAGCACATAAATTTGATACATGAATTGTCCCAGACTGTTACAACCATTACATTTCTAATGCATAATTAAAATAAGGCTGTAAATTGCTCCAACGTTGCCCGGTTATCAATGATGTTTCTTTTACTACGTTACATTAATTTTTTTTCAAATTTTGGATCACGCTGCCTTTGTGGATGTACAAAGTACACGTTGTGCATACGTACACATCCAATATGTACAACCAACACACTTGCAGTTATTTTATTTCCTCTAAAAATAAGTGCACACCGAGACCTCATATCAATAAGTGACCCCACCAAGAACAGGTCCACCTCATTGCAACCAGTTGAGTCCCTTAAGTGATTAGGGTTACAGTAACATTTTGGGTTGAGGTTAAGGATCAGGGTTCGAGGGTTATGAAACTGCCTTGTTGTGATCCAATCATGAGTGCGTTGATCGGATCGTTTTAGCCAGTGTAATGCAAAAACAACAAAAAACGTAAGGCCCCACTTTGACAAATGTGGAAAAACCAAACACTCGATTTAATACACAGTACGTGTGAACATCCAGCATAATAACCCTTGCCTATGACAGGCAGAGCGTAGCAGGCAGTGACGAGGTGTGATGGCATCAACGACTTTGACCAAGGTGACATCTTGATCTTGATGACCACATCACCCAGAAATGCACCTAATCTCGACAGAGTTCTGCACTGATGCACAACAGCAGTGCAAAAACAATTCACGATTTTATGGTATGGCTATGCTCCCGCATCTATGCTCCCTGCCTTCACAAATCCACACTGACCAGCATGGCGAACTATGGGTAAACAACCCCCTTGACAGAGGTAACATTATGACGGTTGTGGATAGTAAGCGGGCTTGGGCGCAATACGTCGGGTTGATGGTTGATGGGTGAGGTTGGTAAAGGAAAGGCGGCCCCAGGAAGAGACGTGTCCAAGGGCCGGACACCACGGAGATGGAGCGGTGGGACCAGCTCATGTGCAGCAGCGAAATGGAGTGTGATACCGTGGAGTACTCTGAGGCGAATCCTGAAGCCTGAATCCAGCAGTGGATTCAACATGGCTGCTGATGTTGGTTTCCCCCTTCACAAATCCGTACTGATCAGAGTGGTGAAGTATGGTCAAACAACCCCCATGACTGACGGCATGGGGGGGGGGGTTGGCCTTCATCCAGTCGTGGCTTTGGAAAGGGCTACACATTATTTATTTGATTATTATATCTGCTGCTATATATTTGATGGCACCTAACATTAATTATTGCATTTGCGGTGTAATTAAGTATAATTATGAAAACAAGTCATAATTACTTTGGTATCTTACATATCGATTTAACATATCATGCCATTCCAGCGTACACGCTTTGCTAACTTACAAATGATGCGTATAACGCTGGTGAAAACACAATAATCTTGTTTGATTGAACTTTATTTTTTTGACCAAAAGTTAACTTTGAAAAAAAAACAGATGCAGTTTTTATATTCGTACAATCAGAAGACAAACATGATCATGTGAATTATGTTTTATCATGAGTTATGAAAATGGGTAATTATTTCCCACACTCCAGTGTCTTGCGATACAATTATAACAGCATTAAATAATGACAGCATACATTTTTTAATGTGTACAATTCATACATAGATTGGAGGTATCGCCATTTATGAGATGAGGATATTGAATACCAAAACCATTTTAATTTAAAATATACAAAAGTTTCCCTGCATTCAAATAAGCCTTGCACCGTTCTTGTCACTATACGTAATTGCTCATTTAAAAAGGAGCATACAAATAATGAAGAAGATCCTTTTGAATGCTGTCTCCAACTTTATTCACATTTTACTGGCAATTCACTCTGAATACGGGCCACTGCACCATGTGAATTTCAGGTATGATGGGGTTGTTTTCAAATTGAGAAATAAACTATCAGCTCGTGCACAAGCGTTAGGTGGATTTCTAAATCTTGGGACCGTGAGAAGTTTTGACGGCTCAGAGAGGCCTTCAATAAGCAGTAGATTGAACATGGCTGATGATGAAGATGATGTTTGCAAATGAAAATGGTGATATATGATTTGCAAGCTGTGGCTCTTACACCACTGCCAAAGGAGTCTCTGTCATGTCAATGAAATAAAATCATTCTGAAGTTTTAGTTTATGCTGTTTAACTAGATGAGAACTCAAGAGGCCAGGATGAGTCATGTTCAAGAGTGAGGGCAAAAATATGAAAGAACCTTTAAAGTATGGAGTAAAATTGTAGATGCAATTAAAATTTTCAGATGGTATATCCATCGATAAACTCAGCCATAGACATTTTAGCCGCTCGAATATAAAACAATGCATTACTACACTATCAATTGAATGACCTGAGTTTAACTCCTGCCACAACTAACATCAGTTGCATGTAATATCTGAACTGGTCTTGCCCTCCCCTCTTCACCAACTCAAACACACATACGAGCGTGGTGAAGTATAGCCAAACAACCCTTATGACTGGCATGCTATGGCGAGGCAGTCATCCAACGGTGAATTGACAAAGGATTGTAACTTTGGCTGCTGTACTTAGGGCCGGGCGAAATTTTCCGGCTCACGGTGAGATGGCTAACAAGGCCTTCCCTAAGCTCTTGCACCCGTGATCTCACACAGCTACATCCCAAACAAGGAAACTCAGTAGGTGCTCTTGCAGTTTGAGACACGTGTGTCTGGAAAATGATTTTTTACGCTCGTGCTCACATCACGATTTCATGAGTGTTCCTGGGTACAAGACACACTGCGGATTTTTCAACGAGGACAGAAAACATTGGTGTGAGTGGTGTTCCCTCGACAGAACGTGTAGTTCGTTTTAGGCGGAATCCATTCACAGCTGGCAGGTAATAAGTTGATTTAAAAAAAAAGTTATATGTGTATTTGATTGCATTAGGTGTAATGATTACACTGTGTAACAATTTTTTCTGTTTCTAGGCAGTAAGTGTTATTTCATAATTGCGTATGCCTCAAAAGTACAGAAATTGTATTTATTCCCCACAAACTTTGCTTTTGTGACCAGGACAGTGATATTTTGAAATTGACCTATTTTCCAGAACATTCCAGATAGATTCAGTGCTGAGTAAACTTGGAGTAACTTCTAGAACATTCCAGAACTTTCCAGTAATATAAATAGTAGTATACATACAGGGGCTTAAGCCCATCAGTTCAGTTTAGTTCCAGCTGCCTAAGTGGATACATATCTGCATTTTTCTGAGATGGCATCAAGAGGCTGCAAGCCTCCAGCAGACGCATTTTGCGGCGTCTGCGGCCAATTTATCAAGACAAGAGCGAAAAAGTACTCTGTAGATGCATCCGCTAAGATGTGTGAGGCCTACAACAAGGCATATTCCGGCATGCCTGTCGGGGATCAAGACAAACCCTGGGCACCTCATTTCAGCTGCGAGCAATGCAAATAAACTCTGGAAGGTAAGATAGACAATTGTTGCTTGGAATTTTATGTTATAAATGTTTTAAACATCTTTGTAAAACGTTTTAATTTTGAAACGTTTTACAATTTTCAATATTATTGAAAAAAATTAAGGCGGTTTTACCAAGTTGCCCTGCTATCTTTGCCTTTGGGACAGCAGGGACACCAAGGCGCACTACAACAGGCGGGACTGGCCACAGCGGACCGAGTTCTCTGTGGGGAGGAACAACGTCAAGTGGGAGCCACTGGTGGACCCCCGGAAGGTGCTGATGCCACCACTGCACATCAAATTTGGCCTTATGAAACAATTTGTCAGAGCTGTAGATAAGGAGTCGGCAGCCTTCAGGTACCTTCAAGACTTCTTCCCGAAGCTGTCTCAGGCAAAGGTGAAAGCCGGTGTCTTCGTCGGACCACAGATAAAGAAGATTCTGGAGTCCAATTAATTCCCCAAGAAGCTCACTAATAAGGAGAAAGCGGCTTGGAACAGCTTTGTCGCAGTGATTCGTGGCTTCCTGGGCAATCACAAGGTCGAAAACTACGTGGAGCTGGTTGAGACTCTTGTGAAGAACTACGGCACAATAGGCTGTAGGATCTCCCTCAAAGTCCATATCCTTGATGCTCATATTCTTTGGGTCTTTCGGTAAAGTCACGTAGATAGGTTCAAAGAAAATAACAAAAAAACTCCGACGTTTTGATGACGATCGCTTGCGTTGCAATCGAAACGTCGTAGATTTTGTTATTTTTTTGTTATTTTTTTGTTATTTTCTTTGAACCTATCCAGTTGACTTTCCCGATAGACCCAAAGAAAATGAATTCCTGCAGTCACGAAAGCTTTAAGTCAAGAATTAATGCTCATCTTGATGAATTCAAGGAGAACATGGGAGCGTACTCGGAGGAACAAGGCGATTGCTTCCACCAGGATATACTGGACTTTGAACGCCGCTACCAAGGACAGTACAACGAGAACATGATGGGAGACTACATTTGGGGGCTGATCGGTGAAAGTGATTTACAGTGTAATCGTAAATCTCGAAAAACGACTCACTTCTACATTTTTTGTAGTGATTTTTTGCATTACTTTAGTATAAATACATGTTCATTTTGATTCATATGTTGGTTTTTTTCTGACTTTTTGTGAACGAAAAGACACAAATTCGCTCATTTTCTTATTGAAAATAAATACATTTCAAAATATCACTGTCCTGGTCACGAAAGCAAAGTTTGTGGGGATTAATAGCCATTTTATATACTTTTTAGGCAATAACAATTACGAAATAATACGTACAACCCAGGAGCAAAAAATTGTGTTTCATAGTGTTATCGCTTGTAATTCAGATGTGGCCGGTTCCATTCGATGTGCTGAAACAATGGTTCACGTTCCTAAGAGCCGACCCTCATCAGTGGTTGATTCTACTGCTGGGAGGACAAGGGCAATGTGAGCTGCCACGCCGGGAGATCGCACCGCTGACCGCGGAATTGCGAGACGTTTGTCTTTAATGAAGGGAATCATTTAAAGTAAACAGATGTTCATTATTTTTTTTCATAAACAAGAAATGCACGCGCTTTGGTATGCATACAAAAACTGCCATGAAACAAGTAATGGAAAATTCTGGTTCGTTTTTAATTATTCACTCCCCTTCAGAGCCAAGGGATTGTGATGATTTAGGGTGACGATTGGAGTCAATAATCCAGTGCCTTGAGCGATTACGCGAACCCATGGAATACAGCGTAAACAACACTAAACACACACACACACTAAACACACACTAAACACACACACACACACTAAACACACACACACACTAAACACACACACTAAACACACACACACACTAAACACACACACACACTAAACACACACACTAAACACACACACACTAAACACACACACACACTAAACACACACACACACTAAACACACACACACACACTAAACACACACTAAACACACACACTAAACACACACTAAACACACACACAGACTAAACACACACACTAAACACACACACACACTAAACACACACACTAAACACACACACTAAACACACACACTAAACACACACACTAAACACACACACTAAACACACACACACTAAACACACACACACACTAAACACACACACACACTAAACACACACACTAAACACACACGCACTAAACACACACTAAACACACACACACTAAATACACACACACACTAAACACACACACACACACTAAACACACACACTAAACACACAATAAACACACACACACTAAACACACACTAAACACACACACTAAACAAACACACACACTAAACACACACACACACTAAACACACACACACACTAAACACACACTAAACACACACACTAAACACACACTAAACACACACACACACTAAACACACACACACACTAAACACACACACACTAAACACACACACACACTAAACACACACTAAACACACAATAAACACACACACACACTAAACACACACACACACTAAACACACACACACTAAACACACACACACACTAAACACACACACTAAACACACACACACTAAACACACACACACACTAAACACACACACACACTAAACACACACACACTAAACACACACACACTAAACACACACACACACTAAACACACACACACACACTAAACACACACACACTAAACACACACACACTAAACACACACACACACTAAACACACACACACACTAAACACACACTAAACACACACTAAACACACACACACTAAACACACACACACTAAACACACACACACACTAAACACACACACACTAAACAAACACACACACTAAACACACACTAAACACACACACACACTAAACACACACTAAACACACACACACACTAAACACACACACACACTAAACACACACACACACACTAAACACACACACACACTAAACACACACTAAACACACAATAAACACACACACACACTAAACACACACACACACTAAACACACACACACTAAACACACACACACTAAACACACACACACTAAACACACACACACTAAACACACACACACTAAACACACACACACACTAAACACACACACACTAAACACACACACACTAAACACACACACACACTAAACACACACACACACACTAAACACACACTAAACACACACTAAACACACACACACTAAACACACACACACTAAACACACACACACTAAACACACACACACTAAACACACACACACTAAACACACACACACTAAACACTAAACACACACACACACTAAACACACACACACTAAACACACACACACACTAAACACACACACTAAACACACACACACACTAAACACACACACACACTAAACACACACACACACTAAACACACACTAAACACACACACACACTAAACACACACAACACACACACACTCTTTGATGCATGTTCCATGAACTGTGTGGGTACACGCACCTCTCTAAAGACATCTTGGCCAGCATGGAAGAGAAGCCCCAAATGCCCTTTCGAGGGCCTCTCTCGAGCCAACAGTGGCATGAGGTCACAATTACAAAGCTGCACCGTCACTTGTTTTAATTCACTCATCAATCGATGCATCAATATGCCCCAGATATTAACACGAAACTGGACTTGGCATTAGGATTGAATAAATTGTGTGTAAGATGGTTGTGCTCTTAAAAGTTACGTTCAAGGTTAAGGCTATCAAATATATATTGCAAACGCCTGAAAAGTTCCCCACTGCGATAATTGTAAAGATAGTTCCCTTGCGATCAATAATCAACCTTCTGAGACACACTCGGAATGCCTCGGGGATTGTTCTGGGTGGAAACGGTAAAAAATTAATACAGAATTAGTCATCGTAGATTCCTCTCGTTTCCCACTCATTTTCATTCCCATTATGCCAGTGTCCGTTACAAAGTGAGGCTCCATTCCATTAAGAGGAGCCCCCCAAATCACAGCAGAGGGTCCCGCTGGAAGGCAGCGGTAACAAAAAAACCCGACAATATCCAAGACCATCTCGTTCAGCGGTCGCTCCCCGCTACGCTTCGTCTTCACAGGCAGCCGTGCACACAAAGTGCAGCCTCAGCTTTCACGTTCGAGACTGAACGATTCAACCTCCAGGAGAGAGTAACTCGCAATTTTGCAAGACTTGGAGAAATTGCTGTCAGTGGTATTGACAAATGCATAGTTTGGCAAAAGCTTTGGCCACACAAGTCTGACCCCAGAAGCCGTAGCCCCATAGACTTTCCCTGTTGTACCTGTCCCAATGCATCTTTTAAAACTGTCGCCGTCACATTTGCAAATTTGTGGACACCGCACAAATGTGGAAAAAAG
Source organism: Petromyzon marinus (assembly GCF_048934315.1). Classification (NCBI taxonomy): domain Eukaryota; kingdom Metazoa; phylum Chordata; class Hyperoartia; order Petromyzontiformes; family Petromyzontidae; genus Petromyzon; species Petromyzon marinus. The sequence continues at coordinate 861,951 of NC_133696.1, read as the reverse complement.
TAACAAAAACAAAATCACTGCAATGCCATGAATAGTTTGCCTTCTCTCCGATTAGCACGATCAGCACGGTTGGCTACAACATACATACATATAAAAGATTTTAAAAATAATGTTAAATCAAATAATGATCAGGGCACTTTAACGTCCCTTTTTAATTGACTGCTGGATCGGGACCTCTCCAGGCTCCGTCAGCCACGTTCTTCGTTCGTCACCACGCTGGTTCGGGAGGGCTGCTGAAGTGGAGGCCCAGGGACTGATGAGGTCTCCTCACTCGCTACTGATGTCAGGAAGTCAAACTCGGACAGTCAGGTTCATAGCACCACTACTCATCCTCATAATGTCATATACTATCATCATATAATGTTATGTAATATCATGTTCTCAATCGAAAACTCATTAATTTAGAACTGATTGTTGGGTTTCGTTTGTTGTCCGTTCCCTGCACCTCCAATTATCACGGTCACCTACGTACGGTGCGGAAGGAGTTCAACATACATACATACAACATACATGCAACATACATACAACATACATACAAAATACATACAACATACATACAACATACATACAACATATTGGCATTGTCGTTCCAACCAATATTTAATGCCTAGCCAGGACTTTTTGTCAGTGGCTATATTTGTATTTACAGAGACACGGGCCTCTGCGGTAAGCCTTGAGAAGAGTCTCAATGTTGTTTGTTTATACATGTTGTCGTTTCACCTCGCAGCTTCTGTACGCTGCCAAAACCCCGAGGAATTGAGGCCAGTATCCCGGAGGGATTCTTCTGACAACAGATTCTGGAGTAAATTCCGCGTAAACAATCTCTGCGAATATTAACATTTAATCTTCGTATCATTTTTCCTTGACAGCTGTAAGAATTTAAGTCGAATGCTGCAAGTGATTGGGAGTATGAGAATGTTGACGAATATTAGTTGTGCTCTGATCCATAAAACAAACAATTACATGAAAACACATGTCCCCTGAAAGAATGTGCTTTGGATTGTATTTTTCGCATCTTGTCAAGGTGTATGTGAGTAAGGTGTGTGTGAGTAAGGTGGCTGTGAGTAAGGTGTGTGTGAGTAAGGTGTGTGTGAGTAAGGTGTGTGTGAGTAAGGTGTGTGTGAGTAAGGTGTGTGTGAGAAAGGTGTGTGTGAGTAAGTTGTGTGTGAGTAAGGTGGATGTGAGTAAGGTGTGTGTGAGTAAGGTGTGTGTGAGTAAGGTGTGTGTGAGTAAGGTGGCTGTGAGTAAGGTGTGTGTGAGTAAGGTGTGTGTGAGTAAGGTGTGTGTGAGTAAGGTGGATGTGAGTAAGGTGTGTGTGATTAAGGTGTGAGTAAGGTGTGTGTGAGTAAGGTGTGTGTGAGTGAGGTGGATGTGAGTAAGGTGTGTGTGAGTAAGGTGTGTGTGAGTAAGGTGTGAGTAAGGTGTGTGTGAGTAAGGTGTGTGTGAGTAAGGTGTGTGTGAGTAAGGTGTGTGTGAGTAAGGTGTGTGTGAGTAAGGTGTGAGTAAGGTATGTGTGAGTAAGGTGTGTGTGAGTAAGGTGTGTGTGAGTAAGGTGTGTGTGAGTAAGGTGTGAGTAAGGTGTGTGTGAGTAAGGTGTGTGTGAGTAAGGTGTGTGTGAGTAAGGTGTGTGTGAGTAAGGTGTGTGTGAGTAAGGTGTGAGTAAGGTATGTGTGAGTAAGGTGTGTGTGAGTAAGGTGTGTGTGAGTAAGGTGTGTGTGAGTAAGGTGTGTGTGAGCAAGGTGTGTGTGAGTAAGGTGTGTGTGAGTAAGGTGTGAGCAAGGTGTGTGTGAGTAAGGTATGTGTGAGTAAGGTGTGTGTGAGTAAGGTGTGTGTGAGTAAGGTGTGTGTGAGTAAGGTGGATGTGGTGATGCCACGGAATATCTTATTTACTTAGAACGTCTGAAAACTAGCAACGTTAGTGGGCAGTTTTGGCATCATTATAACATTATGGGCATCGTAACAACACATATCTCACGCATGCTAATAATGATGATAAAGAGTAAATCGTTATATTGCAAAAAAAACCTGCTGGAGGAAGGCCGCCCCTTGCCGTCGCAATGCCTCCTCGCCACGATCCATCTATCAGCGTGAGCTCACCGAAAGTGTCGCTCCATCTCCACGGCAGTGGCCCACTCTCAGCCACGCGCTCGCCTTCGACTGCCAGTCGATCGCCAGCCTCGTCCATTGAACACGTTTCCTGAGCGTGGCAATATAACTGGGAGATTGACAAAGTCACTGGATTGTCTTTACTCACATTCTCAACGCATGATACAATTCAACGACAAGCATGCTCTCTGGCGCCTTCTTATTGACAGCGCTCACTGTTGGACTCGGACAGGGTTGGCTGAAACTTACTCGAAACGAGCACGCAAGGGATGGAGAAAGGGAGGTGATTGGGGGGGGGGGGGGTAACTTGTGGGGGGACTGCTCATGTTGGCCGTTTGGGGGCTTACAGGGAGTTAAAGAGAACAAAAGACAAAAATAAACTGTGTATGATTAGGAATTAACCAAACAGGCTTTCTTACGTTAAAAAAAAACACATGTATATAAGACACCTTGTATACAAAGATACGTGTTCACAATTTTTGGATGCATCCGAAACATCCGAAAATTTCTGATGGTGCGAAAAAAATCATGAACACAGGTTACATTAAATTAATTACACAATGTTAACTATTTTAAATATCAAACATACAAAATTGCCCCTATCATTCCTCAAATGTGAATTTACGTTTAAAAAAAATCTAAAACTCATAACTAATATATATTATCCACATATTTATCTAGACGCATGTACGTATATTATATTCTAAAATACACACCACACACTGTATGTACAAGTAACGATGTATAAGGTGAACAAACACAGCACGCAGTTGTAACAGAGCATGACTTAGAGAGCCTTTAAGCCTTTCAATATTAATTCGTGTCCACAGGTATCATCTGTGAAGAGGGCCGCTGGGTAAACCGTAGAAATAGACTGCAGTCCATTCAGATGAACGCTCACTGATGAATGTCCTGGCATACTCTAATTGCCGTGCCGCCCTGCCCCTGAGGTTGCCAGACTTCTGTGCGGGCCACAGCGAAGCTGCCTTATCTGAGATAAATAGAAAAGCCAGCGTGAATTGAAGAATATATCTCACAATACCGGAAGAGGGAAAAGTGCATTGAAATTAAATTAACTTACCAATGTTACAATGACAGTGATATAATGAAATGAGATAGCAGTGGATAATGTGTGGTGATGATGATGATGAGGAAAATGTGCCTATATTTGTGATATTGCATGATTATTTAGTGCGAGTTGCCGTGCCTCAGCTGTTACTGTGCATGAAAAAAATTACATTAGAAATGTTAACAGAATCTATCCACATGTGTTTGAGTACCGCCATAATGTAAAGCATCGGCCTCCAAAAATCATCACGACCTCATTCCACTGCCTCCATCTCCCTCGCTGCTGCAACACTGCGAAGAATTGTCAATAATTCTCTGCAAAAGCTTCAAATTCCAAGCTCCCAAAATCTGCAAGCTGACGGAATTTGGAATAGCGTTGAGAAAGGTAAAATCTACACACACAAAACCCCTCGGGAAAGTCAGTGAATAGAAGAATGCCTCACGCCACCAGAAGAGAGGAAAACTACGCATGAGCGTCGTCAGTGATGTATTATCCTGCAACTGGAAAGGAGAGGACTTAAATATCCCGGGAAGCCCTACAACTTTTGTCGAAAAGCAACTTCCTAAGGCCCAATAGTGTAGAGTGGAACTTCAGATATTTACCCTTTCTCTCTGTGCTATGAAGAATGGCCATTGTCCAATATCTCAGCCTACTATATATATATCATTCTGTTATACGGCGATGTAAATTATGAATGTGAAGATTGTTGTGTTGATTCATCCTGCCTCACCAAGGGGTGCACTCTCAGCGGGCGGCACGCATTTCGCCGGCACAAAGCTGTCGGCCCGGTGGGGATTTGAACCCAGCGGCCTCACAACTCGCAGGCGGCTCCTGTCGCTCCGTCAACCGACTGTGGAAACCGCCCGCACCGACAGAAAAAACACACACAACCTCACGCTAAAATCATCATCTAGGAAATCGTTGGAAAAACAGAGATGGCATGCGATTGCTTTGTTTGCCCTACAAGCCCCGTGCTCATTGCAAATCAATTCAGTTCCAGTTTCAATTTCTAATTGCCAAAGCAAAGGCCATTTCTACAGCCTAGAACATCCATCATGCAGAACCTGCTTCTTTCCATCGCATGACACGCAGGATGGACCTTTTTTTTTCTTCTTCTTCTTCTTCTAACAAACGCTTCCAAACCTTAACCCTTCCGCACGTGGAGTACAGTGTTACACGCATCCCTCAAGGACACCTTGACAAAGTGTGCTCAGGCAGCGTTTAAAAAAAACACGGCCATCTCACCCCCCCCGGGTTACGCGCGCGTGCCGATTCATTAAGTCCTCTTCACTTGACGAACGCCAGAGCCGAAGTCGTTTCTCTCGCTCGTGCCATTCAGCGTGAGCCTGGCAGTCAAAATGCCAGCGCTTAGCCGCTTATTGAGGCGTTGTCTTCGGGGCCGAGATGCTGCCGCTACTGCTGTGGTGTGACGGCCAGCAGCACACCGCACCTGCAATCCAGAGGTCGCAGGTTCGATTCCATCTCCCGGCGTGGTGGTTGAAGCTTTCTGCGACTTTCTTAAACCCGCCCTCCTCTGTCCACCCCCTACGATGCACGGCATCTCGCGTGTGGTGGGGTAAATTGTGCGTACCGCCACAAAGTCCTCAGTGAGCCTCTCTCGCTCTGAGCCAGTGCTCCTTCCCACACCTGCAGAGTGGTTGACCTCTTGTCCGTTACATCAAATACATTTCCAACCTTCACCCTCCACAGGTGAGCAAGGCTAAATTAAGTGAAACATCAAATTGATTACACAGTGGGGGGCGGGGGGCTACTGTGTGTGTACAACCATCGGTGGCTGGGCTCAGACCATCAACTGGGCCCGCGTGAGAACCCTGCTTTAATCTGAGACGGCTGACTGGGATTGTCATCCAGAAGCGGCGGTGGCTCCACGCGCTCACACACGAAGCCAAATGGACAGTACCTTGCCTGCAGTAAATAATTATTGTTTTCATAATTTAAATCCGTGAATGGATCTGATACTGGATTAAAACCTTCCCATGCCGCATCGGGCCATAGGGGATGTTTAACCATACTTCACCACGCTGACCTGTGCAATTTGGGGGGGGAGGGGGGAGAGAAAGAACTGCTTTAAATATTGCTCCCCACTGACGTCAGCTGTGTGGCTGGGAATCGAACCCAGGTTGCCGGGTTCATAGTGCAGCGCGCCAGCCACTGCACTCCAACTGCACCAACCACTCCAGCCAATGCTCGCAGGTGCACCTGGTTTAATCTCCGAGAGCTGGCTGCAATTTTAATCCAGTCTCAGCGGCGCTGGCGAACTGCTCGAACGTGGACAAAGCGTTCGCCTCCGGAGGCAAAAGGCCACACTGCCTGTGGTAAATACAGAGAGAGAGAGAGAGCGAGCCAGCGCCGAGCCCGTACGCTGACCCAGAACGGGTCGCTTTGGGTCTCAGCCTGCGCCACGATGAAGCCCTGCGTGGCCCCATTCCTAAACAAGGCTCTGCGTGGCCGAGAAGCAACGGTCAACAGAGGCCTCGTTACACACGGCGATGCACCGTGGAGTTTATCTCTAGAAAACACACGCAAAAAAGCAACAACAACAACAATCTGGGACAACTGTTGCAGAACAATGTGTGTGTGTGCGTGGTGTAATATCGGTTTTGCGTCGCTGCTGTTACTGGTCCATTGCTTCGCGAAGCGTTGGACGACGTCCTCTTGGCTGCCAGGAAGCGTGCGAGGATCCTCCTGGAATTTTCTCCATCCGGCAGCTGCCCCCAAAACCTCACAACGGCCTCGTCATCGTCCATGCGTCAGGTTCGGCGCTGTCTATCCACTGTGTCTCGTTTGTTGTCCTTCCCCGGCACCTCCAATTAGCACGGTTGGCTACGTACGGTGCGAACGACGTTCAACAAACATACATACAGTACATAAAGCACCGTGTATGAATGATTATCATCGGAAGAGAAAATAAAATTTAATGTCACGTCTAATTTACTGCAATCAACTTTCTTGCCTCGCTTCTGAGAGCCAATGCAATTCTTAAACAGTCTTAAATCAATCTCACAAGACCCAGTAGATCTGAAGTTGCTCCCCTCACTCAATTATCCTAAAACATGTCAGAGCAAATACCTGGCTACTCCCAGCAGTAACGAAGCGATGAGATACCCGACTTGGCACTGTGTGCCGAGATGGAAAGGAAGCCATTTATTTGCATTGGCAATCATCGGTGTAGATGTTGTATAGGATCATAAGCATGGTGGCCAATTCAATTATATATCGCACGGAGTGTTCGTACTGGCTTCATCCGATATTACAGGGTAAAAGGCAAAGGTGCAGCCCGGCAATTGCTTACTCATGCTTTAGTGAGCCACTCTTCTCCAGCTACTCGTTCCGTTCAGTGTTTACAGTTTGTTTTACGTTCACAGTTTCGTGATGCGCCCCCCTCCCAGTAAGCGGTGAGGCCCTCTCTGTAAACACGGTTACAACTCCAGGGGTTGGAGAACGGTGAGGCGAGCCAACAGGAGGAGTGTCGACACTTGGTAGCAAATTTATTTTCACGGAGAATCTCGGGTGGCCGCATTGGGCTAGACGAGCGGTAGTTGTTGAGCCGGAGTGAAATTTAAGCTGCATGTTCCGGGCTACTCCTCTGGTCTAATCGAAAATAAACCCAACACCCCCAGCGTCCACACCACAGACAGGACCTCGGGGCAAGGTCTCGAATAAACTTTAAGATTATTACTATAAACTATTTTTTTTTATTTTATTTTACCAGGCAAGGCCCAATGAGATGTGTAGCTCTTTTTCAGAAGTGACCTGGCCACAAATGACAGCTCAAAGCAGTGGTTTATCATCATGTTGAAATGTATAGCAGCCAAATACTCTAAAGCGCATGTTTATTAATGTGGAGGGGGGAAAACCGGAGGACCCGGATTAAAAAAATCCGAGTGATCACTGGAAGAGAGACACGCAAACTTCAAAGATACAGCGGGCGTCAGGGTCGGGATTGAACCCACGACCTCGTGTATAGCAGGCGAGGAAGGTGATATATATGTCGCCACCGCGAACAGATTATCCACTAACCAGGTGCTTCTTCTGATAGGCAGAGTTCTGGCCATGTAATAAGCTGGCTTAACCTGGGTCACGGACCAGACACACACTTCAAATGTTTCTGTATTCTCTCTCCGTTTCAGCAAACGCTGAATCCTCCCAATCCCCCAACAGTCGCCACATAATGGAAGGCGTCTCTCTCTCTCTCTCTCTTATGCTGCTTGCGGGTCTGGAAGAGCGTTCCCTTGTTTTCTGTTCATACTCAGAAATATCAACCAATGCTTCAGTCCCGAGCCACACATCTTCTCCATTTATTGTGAAATATTATCTTAAAACGTAACTGTTCCTGCCTTATTATAAAAATGCATAAACTGTAAGTAGAAACACGTACTGCCATGAATAAATCCACGACTGCAAGTGCGATGAAGAAGGGCTACTATATATGGAGATATGTTTCCTGTTAAGGTGTTGTTGACGAATGTGAGTTGTGTTGTTTTGCCGATACCGGATGAAGGCCTCTCACTGCACGATGACACCGCTGCCAGCCGAAGCAGCGGACATTAATCCAACTCATCCACGCAAACGCTTCATTCTACTACATCACGTATACAGCCCTTGCTATTTTTAGATCAGAACGTTAGTAAAAAAAAATATGCGTGACACGCAATTCTAATAAAAAGGGCGTTTTGTTTATATCGGTCAATTCAGAAGTCCAATGTGTTTATATTGCGCAACTCCTCAATGACATTCTGTAAAAGGACGTAATAATGGCGATGGCTGACTTAACATAAATCGTTCCGTGGATGTGTCGGGCGTAATTTATGCCATCAAGATATCATAAATATTTATTTAGTGACGTTGAGATATTCAGCGATAGGACAGCAAAGTTATTTTGTTTCAATACTCATTTCCATTTTAATACAGTACGCAAGCCTGGCAAAGCCATCCATAAGTTTTATGGGCGAGAGATTCCAACCGTTCTTACATGGAGCCAACGATTCTCGATATCAACGTAACTTTGCGTTTTATTTGTCTGCAAATATTCAATGCGAATTTCCTATTCAACGACTCGCGCAAGGGCTCAGCCGGATTTACGTATGGATAAAGCGAGATGTAAACCATCACGCAGACTCGTATTCAATATGCGTCTTAGTATTTTGGCAAATTCCGTGAAGGCTTACGCAGGTGCGTGATTTGTCACAGAGCGAGGGTGACGCAAGAATGGAGATCGTTACAACTGCAATACATTCATGGATTATTTCAGGCCCTCTCCGATTGCAACGGTTGGCTACGCAAGGTGCAAAATAAGTTCTACATAGGTACAGATCTGCGAACGCGATTGGTTAATGTATCCATTCAATTATTTATTCATAGGGAGGCAAGAGGGCCTTGGGTTTGAACCCCAACTCGGAAGTCGTTCTGTGTGGAGTGTCAATGTTCTCTCCAACTATTCAGCATGGGGTTTCTCCGATTTCTCCGGTTTCCTCCCATAGATAAAAAAAAACAACAAACCGTACAACGTTAGTGTCGCTGGCCAAAACATCACAATGGTGAGTGGCACAATGGTGAGTAGCACCCCACAGCGTTGGCCACCCTGCCAATGCTATGATCCCACTCAACAGCAAAGCCAGTAGCAGCGGGGATCTCAACAGTGAAGGTGAACATGAATTTAGACATCAGTAAGAAGTCTAAATTTGTTTATAAAGCCCAGAGTGAAACTTTACCACGGCAGTTGGCTCCGTTATTAACCTCACAGGAATAGCCTCCTAACTTCAGTTGTACCTCAGCAATTTCTATGTCGCTGTCTGAAAGTCAATGCTAAATATGTAACATTTTCCGTCACGTAAAACATCTCTCACACGGGAAGCTTTAACGCGACACCATTACAGCTATCATCTGTTCCGTTATATGCAGATTTCACTACTCTATTAATACGAATGTAAAAGTTAAGATATTCTTGGATTTGAATCGCAGAGCCATTTTGTCAATCGACTGCCGGATGAGGGCCTCACTACGCTGTGTGGGTCATGGGGGCGACCATACTTCACCATGCTGTGAGCTGGTGATGGTGGAGAGCATGGATGCGTACAATAATGGATGTTGCTGCACTGCCCATGGCTGCCTCTAGCCCCGCAGCTACCTGCAGCAACCGAATGTGGTATTTTTAGTTATTTGTTTACCTTTTCTATACTTTGCACTCCTATCGTTTTTTTTTTAAATATATTGTTTGTTGTTGTAACTTTCTGACCCGTTCCCGACTGGACATATGCGAACAAGAGCTTTTTAGCTCATCGGATTTTTTGCAGGATAAATTAACATTCATATTCTGAGATTGGGCACATTGTGAGTGAGTCGCTGATATGCCTATTATTGCACACTTCGCTATGAACTGGAGTGGAAGTGTCGTGGTTTGCGCTCCGTGCTACAATCCTACTGACCTGAGATAAATCCCTGCCCACACACACTGGTGTGTGAATCTGAATTGAGCCTTCGTTGGGCTTCGCCAACACAAAAACGACCACCACGTGCTGTTGGTGAGACAAAGGTGGCTGGGTGTGGTGCTTGCTACATCACCCCCTCGTGCGCTGTGTCAGCTGTAATAGGGGCCCATCGCCAACGCTTGTTCTCACAGTGAACGGGCTAAATAGCAGACGACTTTGTCTCTTTGCATGTTAACTATGGTGGGAGCGCTTGTTTGTGGACTGTGCTACGAACCCAGCGACCTGGATTCCAGTCACGGATAGCGTCGGTGGCGAGGGATATCTGAACCGATCCTGTGCGCCCACATTTCACTAAGTCACACTCATGAGCGTGATGGATTACAGTCAAAGAACCCCCTCGATTTTCATGGGCTAGGAGAGACCTCATCCAGCAGAGCATTGACAAAGGGCTATATATTACTATATTAATATAAATTGCGATATGAAACATAATTTATCAATCTTAAACACACATTTATTTAACTGATATATATTTATCTTACATCATATAATCTTTACATTTCATTTCCAGATATTATGTAATTTTATGTTTAAGCCTTCATTGGCTGGGTATGCAAATTTCAATTCAACCTTTCCAGACAAATAAACCATTGGAGCTTTCAAGCGCAACTGAAATTACCGCTCGTCTGATTGCAGCTACAATTACGCACGCCCGTCGTTCCGTGTCGCTTCTGATTTCAGATTCGCGTTGAGGTTATTTGCGAGTTTATTTTTTTTATGAACCCCGTGGGCCTCTCTCTCCTCTCGTGTCCTCAGCATCACCTCTCGTGGAAGAAACAAAATCCCGCATCTTCACAAATGGGCTCATTTATCACTTGATACTGTTTACATTTCATTTTCACCGTCGTCAACAAAGCACGTGGTGTTTGTAGAGTTTCCCGTGCACGCGTTTGCTCAAACTAAATCATATTTACAGATGATCATCTCTTTTTTTGCCGACAAAACAAATCACGATGATTCTGTCCGATGTCAGAAGGAAGCTAAGCAGGTACCAAAGGTTCGGCGAGTAATTGGATGGGCGACTGCCACGGAATACCACGTGTTGCTGGCTCGGGCTACGTGGTGGCCAGGAGGATGACAGCACAGCAATGGACTCTTCAATCGATCTGTGCGGAACTTCATCGTCACGCACTCGTAGTGTGTGTGTGGGAGGGGGTTCTGTCCAGACAACCCTGGTCGGCGATGGGTCTGTCAGTATAACAATTGCTGTTGACTCGCCACCAATTGTAGCACTTTTACTCTGTGGTGCTTATTTTATTTTGCTGACATCAGATAAATGAAGGGACTGGGCTGACCTCCACTGCGATTTGCACTTGTGACACATATCAGGGTCTTTATTCCTAGCAGTGGCCACGTAAAATTGTGTCATTCAAATAGCAACACTTTCCATCAATAATACCTAGGAATGCTATAAACATTCCTAACATCACCACGACTGCTTGATTGGAAATAAAGTAAAATGGCATCACTATCATCAGCCATGGTGAATCAAATGAAATCAGCAGCTGCACAACAGTTGACTTAATTACTCAATCTCTGCGGTGCTATATGTTATTATTATTATTATAAATAACAATGTACACAATGGACAATTCGCTACATCTCACTGTTGCCTTCGTTGTGCAATGTCCACCATAGGTATAGGAAATGCAGGTGGGGAGAAACCCCCACACAGATCAGTTGACGGCGGCCTCGTAAGGGGCAATCTGCGTGCATGTGACCAGGACGCATCATTGGGGCTCTGGGCGAAGATAGCACCCCCCCCTCCCCCTCCTCCCCCTCCTCGAATAAACATTCGAGACAAAACCCAGGTGTCTCTCTGCCCAATGAACCAAGGGGCAATGCTTATCCTCGACAGTCACTATGAACCAGTGGTGTAAATTCCACATTACCATGGAAAGAGTCAGGATTTCCATGGGCTGGCAGGCTGGCCATGAACGCAATCACAGAATGTAGGTTGCATTTTTTTATTTGTTACAAATTAGGCGACGTGATAAGCACGTGCACGCGATTTTATAAATGTGTGTAATACTATATAATCATAATAATCGTTATTCTAAATTACAGCGCTTTGTCAGGAGACTGCTGGATGAAGGTCCCTTTGTGTCTTGCCGGTTCATCGGGAGGTTGTTTACCAAATTGGACCGCACTGGGGCGGTGCAGGTTAGTGAAGTGGTTCAGGTACCGCCTGTCACTGACGTTAGCCGTGGTCGGGAATTGAACTCACGTCTTCGGGTTCATAGTGATAATCATTAACACAATCAATACGTGTCTACATTTGTAGTAAAATAAATAATGGTCACAGAATGACGGCTACAAGTCGTATAAATGAGACTATGATAAGCATATATAGATATTATAAATGTATGCAGTACTATGTATTAATAATGATAATTTACAGCCCTTTGTCACTCCATGACTGGGTTGGTTACCACACTTCGCTCTGAACCCGGCAACCACAGATTGATTATATACAGCACCATATATAGATATTTTTTTCTATTAATGCATAAGTAATTTCGCAGACATACATTTTACAAGACTTTGGATTTCGAAAAACCGCACGAGCCCATCACAAAATGTGAATTTCTGACAGCGCCAGGCCGATATTCTTGGAATCGCGTGAGCATCCCATGCTCCTTGACGACGTGAAATTGGAAATTTACCAGCACCTGGGGGGTGAATTTGCGATGTGTTTCATACATTGCATGCAGCCCGTTCTTCCTCTCTCCAGCACCTAAACAGCTCCTCTTAAATCCACTCCCCCACCCCTCCCCACTCCGTCACCACCTCCCACCTCCACAGGGACTAACGCGAGGCTAATGGAGACTCGGACTCGGCACACAGTTAGAGTTTCCATTTAGCGGTAAGCGAATATACGCGGCACGGGCAGGTTTAGATTTCCAGAATAAAGTGACTTGTCCAAAAGTTCAAGAGTTTGCTTATACTCCTATACCAGTGGCCAATGGTCACAGTGTCAATCATTTAAGCCAAGAAAGCCTTTAATGAGTGGTTGCCTCCACACGGGAGGAAGCCTCCCACATTTAGGCTACATAGATTATTTGGCTGCTATACATTTCCACGTGATGATGAGCCACTTCGTTAAGCTATCATTTGTGGCCAGGTCACTTCTGAAAATGAAGCCCATAGCTTGGCGGGTTTTATCTGGTAAAATTTAAAAAAAAGTTTAGTTTCATATTTTTAGTGATTGATTTACCTGATTAGACTTTGCACTCCAGTTTGTTGCTGTAACTTTCTCACCCGCCGCTACTGGACATCTGTGATAAAGAGCCTTATAGCTCATCGGATTCCTCCAGTATAAATACAGATGCTGATTCTGAAATACAATGCATGCCAGTGGCAAACTGTCATGTTGTGGCCACCCCACAGCTTGCACTCCTGCCACGAGTGGTATGCTCCGGTGATCATCCATACAAGCACTAACCAGGCTACGTCCAGGTTAAATGCATCATTTTCTATTAGCAATATTAACATACGGGTTTTATCATCGTGTATTGACTGGTACTCAAAACCCTCTAACCGCAAATAAATGATGTTAAACTAAAACGATTACACTTTTTATTTTACTAGGTAAGGCCCACTGAGCTATGTAGATCTTTTTTTTAAAAGAGACCTGGCCACAAATGACAGCTCAACGAAGTGGCCCATCATCATCACGTGGTAATGTCCAGCAGCAGCCAAATACTCTAAACGCGCGATGTTGATTCTAAATGTGGAGTGGAAAAAAAACCGGAGGACCAGGAGAAAAATTCACGCGACCACGGGGAGAGAGAGGGAGATGTGAAAACTCCATATGTACAACAGGCGTCAGGGTCTGGGTCGAACCCACCACCTCCTGTATACTAGGCGAGGTAGTTAACATCTCCTAGCTCGCGCGGCTCAAGCTCCACCCATCCCATTCCCCTCTTCACCCCGCAGCCACACCGGGCCTCTCGAGCCACGTCGAGGGAGAGACGTGGGGGTGGTTCCCCCGTTCCCTCCTCGCCAGTGCGAGTGTCGGCGACTCCATCATTGGATGCAGTTGAACGTCATACACGAGACGATCGATATATCTACCTTTTTAATTATTGCCGGATATCTCTGCTGCAACTGAACTGGCAGATAAACCCCATCGGTGACCCACAGCTTACCGACTAACATCCTAATAAACCCGAGGTCATAAAAAAAAACCATAGTCACATTTAATTGGTCCCAGCATTCGCAAGCGATTCCGTAATTCTACTGGCAGCGCGTAATTTATACGCGGTATTGTATCTTGTTTAACTGCTCCTAATCGCATTATAGAGAGAGACCTTTAACATCCATCGCGTTCATTAATGTCACTCACGTCGCCTCGCACTGTCACCTTGTGCCGTGAGCAAAGCTTCGGGCTGCCTTTAAAAGCCGCGAAAATTCCACATCAACGCCACGCCAGCCACAGTGTCAGCGGTCGCACGTGATGACTCTTCCCGCCAAGTGTGCCCAGTGCGTTTGAACGTAAATAACACGTTGCATGTACTGTACGCAGCGTGCACCGCACGAAGACTGTGAATGTACGGAGCGTGGGGGGGGGGGGGGCACCATGCTGGGCTAAAATTGCCCCTGCTACGTAAGGAACATTGCGTTGGAGCGATGCCCTTAGTCAAACGTAGCGAATTTTACGCGGCGAAGGAGAGGATTTTCTTGAGAGTCAGAAGCACAAACAACAAAGGAGTGGTAATTTCTGACATTAGGAGCTGCAGAAGAAAAGAGCTCCCCCACCATCCCATCATCATCCAACTTTTTCATGCATTGAATGAAAAGCCTTTTGATGTGACTCGGGTTACCTGCCACACTGCATTGAAGTTGCAGAAACGACCGGGAAGGGAACAAAACAATCACGCTGCCTGCATGCGGTGGATAAGGTAGCTGGCGACAATGGGCAGTAATTTAGATTTCAGCAAGAAAGCACTCACACACAGCGCAGCAAGCCTCTCCTCCCATTGTGAAAATGCTCCAATTACCTCGCGAGCTCTACTTGAGGCTCATCGTCGGGAGCTGAAAGAAAATAAATGCAGTCCCACGCCAAGCGGGGCCATTTCATTGTCTGTGCGTGTGATGGAGAGCAGCAGACGTCACAATTACATCCCCCGAGTTTCCTCTTTTGAAATTAATGGGAGAAAAATTACGCGAGTGAGTTATGACCTTCACGGTGTTGAAGTTGATCTTTTTGTATTCTATGTAGAAGTATAAAATGAATACCCGGTCATTCTCAATACACCGATGGATGAAGGCTCCCCTCCCCCTGCAGCGTCAGTTACGACTTTTTAATTATCTACCATATTTACCATATCTAACATATTTACCATGTCTACCATATTTACCATATCTACCATATTTACCATATCTACCATATTTTCCATGTCTACCATATTTACCATATTTTCCATGTCTACCATATTAACCATATTTACCATATTTACCATGTCTACCATATTTGCCATGTCTACTATATCTACCATATTTGCCATATCTACCATATTTACCATATTAACCATATTTACCATGTCTACCATATTTGCCATGTCTACCATATTTACCATATTAACCATATTTGCCATATCTACCATATTTGCCATGTCTACCATATTAACCATATTTACCGTATTTACCATATTTGCCATGTCTACCATATTTACCATATTAACTATATTTACCATATTTACCATATTTGCCATGTCTACCATATTTACCATATGTGCCATATCTACCATATTTGCCATGTCTACCATATTTACCATATTAACCATATTTACCATAGTAACCATATTTGCCACATCTACCATATTTGCGACTTGGTCAAGCGGATGGAAAGTGACGGTCAGATATGACTGCACTTAGCACTGATGTAAGCCATGGCCGAGAATCAAACTCGGGTCATTGGGTACATAGTGCAGCGCCACAATCACTGTACCACCACTCCACCCGTTTGTCGTTGTATAATTTCAGTTTTTTCATGAGCTCAATTTTCTTCAATATCATGATGGTAAAACGTTACGTAAAAAATAACTTTACTAACATGCAATAACCAAACGTTATGCAATTATTTTCACTGTGACACATTTTTGTGCGTGTTGGTGAAGGTATTGGTATATCGGAGTGTTATTATGTGTTATTGATTAGAATTCAGAATTTACAT
This sequence comes from Petromyzon marinus, assembly GCF_048934315.1. Classification (NCBI taxonomy): domain Eukaryota; kingdom Metazoa; phylum Chordata; class Hyperoartia; order Petromyzontiformes; family Petromyzontidae; genus Petromyzon; species Petromyzon marinus. The sequence continues at coordinate 846,089 of NC_133696.1, read as the reverse complement.
CCCTTTGTAAAACCACTGCTGGATGAAGCCGTACCCCACACTATGTCAGTTACGGGGTGATGGGGTCGGGGAAGAAATTTGCCAAAATTCATTCCACTGGTCAGTGTGGACTTGTGAAGGGAGAGATTGGGTCGGACAGCTTCAGACATTACTTGCAACTAATGATAGTCGTGGCCAGGAATTGAACTCAGGTCACCAGATTATTGTACATCGTCTAAGCCACTGCACCGAACATAGCTACATATAATAATAATAAAACACTTATTTAATGAGATTGCTCCAGAACTCGTGAGACTGCCCTCTCGAAGGCGCTCAGGTTGTAGCTCGTCGCTTTCACTGCAGTGAATTCCATTCTCGCGCTTTTCTAGCCACGGCCTTCGTGCAGCTAGAACGCACTGCTCCATGCGTGCATGCGAACGAAGCGCAATTACTCTTCGGCACTGGGGATTCCCCAATTATAAAGCGCGCGAGTTCAAATCCCAGCCAGGGTCAACCCGGCGCCTTCGTCGCACATTGAGCGTGGGACAGCGGGCGGCAGGAGTCGTCCTGCAGACGGCGTTCAAACTTCACTACCCAGAGGTCTCCTCCGTCAAAATAAAACGATAGATAATTGCCGTCTGCGGGCTCCTACCCGCTCGAGTAAATAATAATTAGCGAGATTATTCATTCGCATGCACATCACACGTAAACATGTCAAGTTTCAACTCTGGCTCCTTCCGACGCGTATGTTGAGTTGCATGGCGTGCCGTTCGGCATGGTGTCCGACGTTTTGCTCCGCTTTGCTTGGAGCTTATTCAGGAACTGAATTGAGCCGCTCCCGGAGCATGTGACTGCTGGCGCGTAGAGCGAAACGTCGGACATCGTGCCGAACCACACGCGGTACACCCCGGAGAGCTACACGGCACAACGGAGACAACCTACGCAGACGTTTCAACGATGAACTGCAGTTTATTAAGACCACGATTCCACAGCGTCGCCGTGATGGCCGTGTTGATTAAACTTGGTGCGTGCCACATTCTGGCAATTACTTTGTATGCAGAAAATAGTTCCCCACTTTTGTGCTGACAATGCCCTTATTTAATTGCGTCCTTCAAGGCAAGCGTGGATATTTACCTTAGCCGTGCTCAAAGTTCAATAACTCTGTGTTCGGTTTGAATTGTCCGTGTTGGAGCAGACATTAGCATATCTATAAAAAAAACCCAGCTCCCCCTAGTCCAGCCACACGCGTAAAATCTGAAATGTTAACGGGACAGCGTACACACTTATCAGCCGCACAATTCATGGCGTTGTTCTGGCCAATTAAATGGCTAAACACATTCCATTGCAAAAGCTTGATCAGTTATGGCAGGGGCAGATTACGCGTTTGCCGCAATGATTTAAATGTCACCGGCTGTGGTGTATAGTGAAGCTCCGCTCCCACGAGTGTGGGCAGCGATCTCACGGGCACCGCACCGATCCCGCACATTGCACGCCGCTTTGCGCGCAACCCACACGCGCAGCTTGAAAGATTGAACATTCGTTGTTTGAGAACGGGTTGTTTTTTTGGTTAGTTTGTTGTCCTTCCCCCGCACCTCCGATTAGCACGGTTGGCTACGTACGGCGCGAAAGAAGCTCAACATACATACACAGTGAACAGGCGTTGGGCAGGTATGGATAATCCTCGTCCTTATGCCCGTATATGTTGAAACGTAACATTCAGCGTTTTCTCAACCCGTTGATCCACGGATGAAGGCATATCCTCCACCGTGTGGGTCAGGGGGGTTGTCTGACCATACTTCACCACGATGGTCAGTGCGAGTTGGTGGTGACGGGCCCATGATTGGCTCAAAGATCACTCGCCATGGATGTTGTCCGTAGCTGGGTTTACAGCGTGCGTGAGCCACTGAGCCACCATTCTACTGTACTTATTTACATTGTAAGCCAGTTTCCCGCGTTCTCCTGTTAATTTTATTTCAAACATTGCCACGGATCAAGTGATTCATCATCATCATCATCCTAATTAGTCATGGTTAATCCACTTCTGCATGAAGGCCTCCGTGATGCATTGGCATAAATTAACTCGCGCGTAATTGACGTGAAATTAAAGTGGGACAGGCCTCTGGCCAAAGAGTTATCACTCACCACCGATGTTATCTGTGACCGAGAATCTAACTCGACACTCTGGGTTTCCAATGCCATGGTCAAAACCACTGCGCCACTCTTCCTCATATGCAGACAAAAACAAATATCCCCTCTATAGCCTTACCAGATTTTTTGAGTCAAGGGCTGTTAGCGAGCAGCACCTACGAAGGCCAGAACGGTACACGAGGGGGTCAGCACCACGGCCAGCCACCTTTGTCTCCCTAGTGGCGATGTGTACGTACCGCACCATGTACTCATTTGAGGCTAAGTCGACCTAGGGAAGGGCCAGGACCGGTTCACACACTTGTCACTGTTATTGGTCATGAGCGGGAATCGAACTCGGGTCGCCAGGTTCGTGGCGCTGCGGGTTAGCCGCCACTCCACCGCTCATATACGGAACCACACACACGAAATGAAAATGCTGTGTATCTATTTCTCATCTCTAAAACTTTACGGAGGAAATGGGCAGCCTCGTTTATGCCTGTTATTAAACATCCTGGGCGAAAATAAACTTTGGAGCATCATGAATCTCATCCGGATTATCTCAAAGTCCTGTACCCTCCACTTTGCAAAGCTCCACTGAGTCTCAAGACTCATTTTTAGGAGGCTCCTACATAAGATAAGATAAACATCTTAAACGGTGGAGGATTTCTTATTGAGGATTTGTCTGTGTGGGAGGAAACCAGTTTGCTGGAGACATGGATACGCATATATCTCAAATATGACACACACGCATATCCAGTTGTTATGGAACTAAAAAGCACGTGCTCCCCATTCAAGAAAGCGGACGAACGGGACGACGCGGAGCAGCCCAGCGGCACACTGCGTGACGCGCGCGCGCAGCGAGGGGTCGAGAGCCCCACGCCGTCGGCGTCTCGCGCCACGCCGAGAGACTGCTTGCTGCGCATGCGCGCACGGCCGCCGCGCCGAGGGCCCTGGGACGGGGCAGCAGCTGGGAAGCGATGTGACGACGAGGAGGTGGACGGGGAGGAGGGGGAGGTGGAGGAGGTGGAGGAGGTGGAGGAGGTGGAGGAGGAGGTGGAGGAGGAGGTGGAAGAGGTGGACGAGAAGGAGGTGGAGGAGGTGGAGGAGGAAGTGGAGGAGGAGGTGGAGGAGGTGGTGGATGAGGAGGTGGACGAGGTGGTGGACGAGGAGGTGGAGGAGGTGGAGGTGAAGCAGGAGGTGGACGAGGAGGTGGAGGAGGTGGACGAGGAGGTGGAGGAGGTGAAGCAAGAGGTGGACGAGGTGGTGGACGAGGAGGTAGAGGAGGTGGAGGAGGTGGACAAGGAGGTGGAGGTGAAGCAGGAGGTGGACGAGGAGGAAGAGGAGTTGGAGGAGGTAGACGAGGTGGACAAGGAGGTGGACAAGGAGGTGGAGGTGAAGCAGGAGGTGGACGAGGTGGACGAGGAGGTGGACAAGGAGGTGGCGGAACGCTGTCGATGCTTGCGATTTACGTTGTCGGGTGAAGGCCGCCTCGTGATGGTGGAATCACCTCGTGATGATGGAATCACCTCGTGATGATGGAATCACCTCGTGATGGTGGAATCACCTCGTGATGGTGTAATCACCTCGTGATGATGGAATCACCTCGTGATGGTGAAATCACCTCGTGATGATGGGATCACGTTGTGATGATGGAATCACCTCGTGATGGTGGAATCACCTCGTGATGATGGAATCACCTCGTGATGATGGAATCACCTCGTGATGATGGAATCACCTCGTGATGGTGGAATCACCTCGTGATGATGGAATCACCTCGTGATGATGGAATCACCTCGTGATGGTGGAATCACCTCGTGATGATGGGATCACGTTGTGATGATGGAATCACCTCGTGATGGTGGAATCACCTCGTGATGATGGGATCACGTTGTGATGATGGAATTACATCGTGATGGTGGAATCACCTCGTGATGATGGAATCACCTCGTGATGATGGAATCACCTCGTGATGATGGAATCACCTCGTGATTGTGGAATTACCTCGTGATGATGGAATCACCTCGTGATGGTGGAATCACCTTGTGATGGTGGAATCACCTCGTGGTGATGGAATCACGTTTGCCGCCTGCTCGGCTCCTCACGCACGGGCAAGGTTTGCCAACAACAGCTTTGGGGAAAATAAAAAAAACCCCTGAATTTGATGAAGCTGCGAGTCGCCTGCCGGTGTATAATTGTGAAATGGGAGGTTTGGCCCCCTTGTTCACAAGTCGGCTTGCCGCCTCTCCTCGTTGGGCCCAGGGCGTCATCTCTATCAGGCAGCCGTTCCTGGGAAATCTCTAAAGTCTTCCCCGGAATCATTAAAAGTCTCGGGTTTTTATTAATTGGATAAAGAGACACCACACAGTTCATCCCTCTTCCCCTATCTTGGGAAATTCTTCGTCTTCTTCCCATGATATATCCGGGGATTTTTGTGTGCCTCAAATCCTCCAATTTCACTACTCGTTCGTAAAAATGTGATTCCACAACAAAAAAAGCCGAAATGTAATTCCAAGTTAATCACATTCGTTGTAACTTTTATATTCATTGACATGTTTTAATAAAACTAGGATCACATAGAAATGCAGAGTAAAATAAATGCAGAGTCTATAAACCAGTTTAATTTCATCACGAGCACTGACAAACATAAATGGTCCTCAACTGAAGTGAGGTGACCCAGGGCCAGTTTTGGAAATCACTCGCCACTTATAATAATCATAATAATCATTGAGTGCGTTTGGAATTCGCGCCGTTCGTCTTGTAGCGCAGGGCTATTGCGAGGGTGCTATGTTTCACAGATTGCTTTCGTCTCTCATTATGGGGCGACTCTGCTCTCTATAATCCGATTTTGCAGATGATTTTTTCATATTTTTCTAATTTGGACCGTGGCCTTCTTTGTTGAATGACATCAAGAGATGTGTACAATCTACTGCGAAGTAGACGGCACATCTTTGACGGTTTACACGCCCGCACTATTAACCAGGGCGGCCCACTGGATTGTAAGTACAGGTGGCGAAAAAGTGGCGAACGAGATACTGATGGCCCACGCTACCACAATCTCGCTGATGTTAGCCGAGGCCAGAATTCGAACTCAGGTCACCGGGTTCATGGCTCAGTTTCTCTCTTTGGCGCTTCAAGGCGTGCCAGGTGGTAAAGGCTTGCCCGTGGGTGTTACCCTGCACTTATGCTGCCAGCTCTGGCAAGCTGTCATCTGGAGTTCGTGCACACACTGGCAGGCAAGAGTTGGTCAACGTGGAGACCACAGCAATGTAAAAATGATCATTAGTTAGAGACGTGCAACTCTGCAATTGCACTCTCACGCCACTGCTGGCCGAAGAGCCTCCACTAGAGATAGCGCTTGAGTATATTTGGTCAACTCGTCCACGTCGACCCGATGTAATACAAGAGGTGGGCGTAAGCACACTCTATCCCATCACACGTGACCTGCCGATCGACTAGCTGTGCTGCACCCAGTTATACTGTTGGGCAGAGAGCGGGAGGATTTTAAGAAACTTGCACAATTGCATCAATCGTCGTGCCGAAAGCTGGAATGGAACCGATGCCCTCTGGATTACAACTCCAGCGTGTTTCCCATCACACCACAGAACCTCCATAAATGTTATAACAGCAATCATAAATAGTGATGTATTTACCTGACGGAATAATCGTTTCTCAATTACTCAATATGAGTCATATTGTTGAAATTTGTTCGTAACGTATTGTGACTTGTTGATATTTGTTTCTCGTTATAATAACAACAACACCACCACCACCACCATCACGCCTTCCATTCGCTCTGTCCATCCGTCTGTTTGCTCGTAACGGGGGTCACAAGACCTCTCGTGCAGATGGTCCAAAATGAACGCGCCTGTGTGTTGTGCCTGTGGTGTGACGTTGTGTTGTTCCTGTGGTGTGACGTTGTGTTGTGCCTGTGGTGTGACGTTGTGTTGTGCCTGTGGTGTGACGTTGTGTTGTGCCTGTAGTGTGACGTTGTGTTGTTCCTGTGGTGTGACGTTGTGTTGTGTTGTTCCTGTGGTGTGACGAGGTGTTGTGCCTGTGATGTGACGTGTTGTGCCTGTGGTGTGACGTTGTGTTGTTCCTGTGGTGTGACGTTGTGTTGTGTTGTTCCTGTCGCGTGACGTTGTGTTGTGCCTGTGGTGTGACGTTGTGTTGTTCCTGTGGTGTGACGTTGTGTTGTTCCTGTGGTGTGACGTTGTGTTGTGCCTGTGGTGTGACGTTGTGTTGTGGCTGTGGTGTGACGTGTTGTGCCTGTGGTGTGACGTTGTGTTGTTCCTGTGGTGTGATGTTGTGTTGTGCCTGTGGTGTGACGTTGTGTTGTGCTGTGGTGTGACGTTGTATTGTGCCTGTGGTGTGACGTGTTGTGCCTGTGGTGTGACGTTGTGTTGTGCCTGTGGTGTAACGTGTTGTGCCTGTGGTGTGACGTTGTGTTGTTCCTGTGGTGTGACGTGTTGTGCCTGTGGTGTGACGTTGTGTTGTTCCTGTGGTGTGACGTTGTGTTGTGCCCGTGGTGTGACGTTGTGTTGTGCCTGTGGTGTGACGTTGTGTTCTTCCTGTGGTGTGACGTTGTGTTGTGCCTGTGGTGTGACGTTGTGTTGTGCCTGTGGTGTGACGTTGTGTTGTGCCTGTGGTGTAACGTTGTGTTGTTCCTGTGGTGTGACGTTGTGTTGTGTTGTTCATGTGGTGTGACGTGTTGTGCCTGTGGTGTGATGTTGTGCCTGTGGTGTGACGTTGTGTTGTGCTTGTGGTGTGACGTTGTGTTGTGTTGTTCATGTGGTGTGACGTTGTGTTGTGCCTGTGGTGTGACGTTGTGTTGTGCCTGTGGTGTGACGTTGTGTTGTGTTGTTCCTGTGGTGTGACGTTGTATTGTGCCTGTGGTGTGACGTGTTGTGCCTGTGGTGTGACGTTGTGCTGTGCCTGTGGTGTGGCATTGTGTTGTGCCTGTGGTGTGACGTTGTGGTGTGCCTATGGTGTGACGTTGTGTTGTGTTGTGCCTGTGTTGTGACGTTGTGTTGTGCCTGTGGTGTGACGTTGTGTTGTTCCTGTGGTGTGACGTTGTGTTGTGTTGTTCCTGTGGTGTGACGTTGTATTGTGCCTGTGGTGTGACGTGTTGTGCCTGTGGTGTGACGTTGTGCTGTGCCTGTGGTGTGGCATTGTGTTGTGCCTGTGGTGTGACGTTGTGGTGTGCCTATGGTGTGACGTTGTGTTGTGTTGTGCCTGTGTTGTGACGTTGTGTTGTGCCTGTGGTGTGACGTTGTGTTGTTCCTGTGGTGTGACGTTGTGTTGTGCCTGTGGTGTGACGTGTTGTGCCCGTGGTGTGACGTTGTGTTGTGTTGTGCCTGTGGTGTGACGTTGTGGTGTGCCTATGGTGTGACGTTGTGTTGTGTTGTGCCTGTGGTGTGACGTTGTGTTGTTCCTGCGGTGTGACGTTCTGTTGTGCCTGTGCTGTGTTGTTGTGTTGTGCCTATGGTGTGACGTGTTGTGCGTGTGGGGTGACGTTGTGGTTTACCTATGGTGTGACGTTGTGTTGTGTTGTGCCTATGGTGTGACGTTGTGTTGTGTTTATGGTGTGACGTTGTGTTGTGCCTATGGTGTGACGTTGTGTTGTGCCTATGGTGTGACGTTGTGTTGTGCCTGTGGTGTGATATTGTTGTGTTGTGCCTGTAGTGTGACATTGTGGTGTGCCTATGATGTGACGTTGTGTTGTGCCTGTGGTGTGCCATTGTGTTGTGCCTGTGGTGTGACGTTGTGTTGTGTTGTTCCTGTGGTGTGACGTTGTGTTGTGCTTGTGCTGTGACGTTGTGTTGTGTTGTTCCTGTGGTGTGACGTTGTGTTGTGCCTGTAGTGTGACGTTGTGTTGTGCCTGTGGTGTGACGTTGTGTTGCTGCTGGGAGCCTTGGCCTGTCCAGAACTCGCCGAATTGATCACGGGCTTGCCCAAAACTTGTAGACACAAACCGGAGCAAAAAGGGCCATTGCAATATCAGTGTGGCTTCTGTACCACAAAGAAAACATTACTGAGGATAGGGACATGTTGGAAATCGTTGCATAATCCACATGTATATACATTACTTTTTTTTATATACATTACAAATGTCCTGTTTTTGCCACAATTATTTAATCCATGTGTCCGTAGAAAAATTAACTCCTGGTCTCAGTGGGCTCTTACATATCCAGATCTACTCCTGTTTTAATAATTCTCATACTTGGGTTTCTTGTTGTTTGTTTGTAATCGGTATTTGTCTTCCAGAATAATGCTCTGTGATTAAGTAATATTAATCATAGAGCAAATGCACAGCCACGCAGATCATTCGCTAAAGAGATGTTCTATCTCACGGGATTATCGAGGTAAAATATTTAGACGGATGTATTTTTTTTAAACCCAATCTTGTCTTATAAAATTTAATGCGAAACTCCCCAATCCACCCATTGCCGTTTTAAACAAACCTTAACAACTTCGTGACGTTGAGCGTGCTTTAAATGTTTAGATATTTTAAATAAAGCGCATGCAGGACATTCAGTAATAAGTTATTGACCCATTTTTCCAAAAGTTCTTGGCCAGTGCACTTTGTCTTGCTATTTGTAGCGCATGATGGAGAGTATCTTCTTGCCATCCTTTAGTTATTCAGATTCACCCTGCAGCTCATAGCCGGGGGACTGTTCCTGGCGCGGATGCATACATCACGCAAGTCGCCGTTGGCAGCGATAGCGCTGGCACGGCGGTGGTGGTGGTGGTGGTGGTTGGCGCGCACCACCGATCTCGCCTCTCGTTTAAATCAACGCAGCAGCGTGGCACCCCCCCCCCCCCTCCCCCTGCAGCACTCCTCCAGACATCGTATCCCAGTGCTCAAGTCTGCCGCGGTGTGGGGAGCGGTGGCGCAGCGGTTGGCGCGCCGCCACTGCGATTCCACGCCAAACGTGGCAGTGGAAAGTGGTGTAATGAACCTGGCCTGGGGCAAAACGTATCACGTTAGATCGCCTAAGTAAATCCGTTTTTTTTAAAAAAAAAATCTATCGCAAGAGGGACCGAAAGTCCCTAACGTCGTTACGCTTTGCAGCCTCAAAGCACGGCGCTCTGTGCCGTCGACTGTAACGGGTTGACGCATCGTAAGCGTTCTCCTGTCCAGTGCGGGAAAACTCACAGCCCAATAAACATTGCAAGTCACGCAGATTAATCGGGCGATCGCCAAACAGAGATCATAAATAGGGAAAAGATTTGCATGTTTTACATTTTTATTATTCTTAGTCCCTCGCTCTCCGTTCTCTCCCACCAGTCATCTCCGGTGTTAATTCTGTTTTGCGAAATGAGTAGCCAAAGTATTCGGCAACCGTTCTCATTTTAGTCGACGACGGCTGCGAGTAGGCGAGCATCATGGAGCGTGCCGATGAGCGTGACTTGCGACAATGAAGCTGAAATGAACGAGTCAGAAGGCAGACGCAGATAGAGACCACGTGGTAATGTGTGTAGAGACTGCAGTGCACCGGGCAAGTCCAAACATGGTGTTTGGATATACATGTGTAGTGACTGAATTGGAACTCTGTTTATGAACATGCACCAATGGGTTAACACTTCCAAAATAATCCGTCTATAGTTGACTACGGTTCCCAGTCAGGACAGCGGGTAGACTGGCTGACTGGCGACGCCGATATGGTGAAGACGGAGACGACAGTGAGGACTCCAGCAGCACGACGGGGATCCCCCCACTCCATACGACAGCCGCGAGGTCCCCTCTCGGGGCCCCTCTTATACCGTCTGCGTGGCCTGGCTCCGCCCCCGGCCACGCCCCCTTTCTAGAACCTACCCGCGGGTTCCTGGTGTGTCCCTTCCGTGACCTTTCCCCTAGATCCCCCTCTGGTGTATATCACGTGACCTGCTGCTGTCAGGGCTGCTGTAAGCTGCAGATCCCCTTCCCCGCAAGCAGCCAGCGCTATGCTGCTACATAACGAATTCTACGTCACTACAGATGTGCACGATATGGAAACATACAACGAGTTCAATGATTGGCTGATATGACAATATTGGGGGTGGCAGGGTGGACTCACTGTACAATTTTGCCAATCATGAAACATATCCACTAACCACATAATTATGTAAAACCACTTCGCAACGTCACCTCCAACCGGCAGAATTTACCCATCTGTGAAACATAGGGTATTCGCGTTAGATTTATGCTTTGAGAATGGCACGACTACCAAATGCACTTTATTACAGGAAAACCTTGCCCAACGCGGCTTTAGTCTACCGCGTGTTTTGGCTCTACACGGTTTACCTGATGAGATCCGTTTCCCGGAACACGTGGGGTGGGTGACGTGTCGGCTCTCCGCGGTGGGACGCCGCTTCGATCATTAGCTTCTCCCCGTCGACAATGTCGTGTCGTGACAGCGGCAGAGTGTGAATCAATCGACTGTGAGAATTATTTATGTACCACGTGTGTTTTTGCGTGTGTATGTTTTGTTTTTGCGCGTGTGACAACACTGTGTAACAAAAAAAAATCTATATTTTTTGTTCCCACTTCAAAAGTATAGGGTCTCGGTTTCCTATACTGTCGAGGCATAAGCAATTAGAAAAGAACACTTACTACCCAGGAACAAAAGTCGTGTTACATAACACTCAGCGTGTACCCGCAGATGTTCACACTGCCGCACATCATCTTTGCCGTGCACTCGCAGAGGACGCGAGTCGCATAGCGACTCATCGTGAACGTTCAGGCGACAGTGGCAGGAACGTGCGTCGGGCAGGAGCGCCGTGGAGACGCGGGGCGTTCTGTGGACAAGAGCTCAGGAAAGGCAGGGAGAGAAGTGAATGCAGGAGGCCTTCACCCAGGAGTGGGAAGTTTCAGGCTAATAACGACAACAACAACTTCAACATCCTAATCTCTGACATGACAGAATGCACTTGGTCGTGCTGTTGTTAATGTTTAATGCAGAGCGATGCTTGCAATGTTTCAACCCAAAGCGTGTGAAAACACGAGTGACATCACTCTAATCATGGGCTTTAAAGCGAAAAGATTTCAGAGAGGTTTGTTGAATTCGGATGGAGCTTTTTTCGCCCTAATGTCCCATTAGGGTCTCGGTTGCCAGAACGGTTGCCCTGCATCATTGAGTTGTCGTTGCGACGATGCATTAAGCGCCCGCAACATTCCTGCAAGAACAGCACTTGGGCTACCAGAGCGATAAGTACGTTTGGGGATAGCCAGTGGAAAAAACCACCGTGTTTTAATTTGATTTAGTTACCCTTTTATTTCATTTACTTTTATCAGATTTGACCTATGGATGTAAATAAAGACAACTGATTTAACATGTTCCTTTTTATTTGAACGTACATATTTTTTAAAAACACTTTGCTCTGCAAATGTCAGCTGGAAAATAAACACAACATTGTTATTTTAAATAGATTGGTACGTAATAAGATTTTTTTAAAATTGCCAAACTAATTCGTGATTTTTTTTTCAATCCATCACCGCGTGGGCGTTCATGTCCCCGTCCGTAAATCGTTATCTCGGTTGTCGAGTACCAGGGCCCAAAGACTCAACACGCCACGTGGCCAGCAACACGCAGCTCCATTCAAGATGTATCGGATAAGAGTGGACGCTTTCTTGAATTGAACAAGTTATAAACGACATCGGGTTTTTTTTTTGCTGTGAGTTCTGTGTGCTGGTTTTCTGCTGAACTGGATGCATTAACGTGCTTCTGAAAGCATCTTAAATCCCACGCCGTTGAGCGCACTGAAGGGGAGCGGATCTACAAACATCACGACTTTACAGGCAGGGGGGGGGGGGGCAGGATTAACACAAGTCAATAATGGCGAGCAGGATTAGCGAACGCTTCAGTAAAGAACCTGCAGGGACAATGTAACGGGCACAAAGAGGAGAGTAAGGTTCGTTGGAGATGCATTTGGCGCAGAGGGGTTCTCGTCGTCTCTCGAAACGCTCTCGCCAAGTGGGGAGCTTTTAATGCATTCTATGCTATGCTCTTTGGCTCAGCACGTTGATTGGAAGGAAGTGGTTTCAATCGCTCTTCGGAGCTTACCCTGAGCGGAGCCTTTTTGTGTTCATCAACGGATGTGAGTGATGGACATTGCTTGATTTGCATGTGAAATGCAAACATAACAGATGTGAGAATGGGAACCGCACTGCACTTTTACAGAAGGATTTTATCGGACACAGACCGGACGCATATTTTTGGATTTATATTTTGTTTCGCAAGTTATTCAAATTGTAGCATCAGTTGTCGTGTCAGGCAGTGGGGGAGGGGGTCTACTCAGACGTGTCAGACAGCGGTGCATCAAAGACACCGTAGGACGTATTGCACAGAGGTCTCATCTGGCCACACGTTCTCATACACACCGGTACGACATTGGGACGTCAACAATTATTTTCTCCCTCCAAATATAATGGCTGTATCCTGGGTCTGAACCCAGCCTCTCAACGACGGCGGCTTCTGACTGTCGTCTCGTGCTCACCATGGCACAAATCGCCGACCACTTAGTCAGAGCAAGACATTGGGTTTTGAGGAACGCCAAAGAGCTACCCTCGACACTGTCAGCGTTACGATAAGCGAGGAGGCATTACCTCGCCTTGACAACTAGAGTTCTGTTTTTATTTTATTTTTCAATTCATCTTTCAACAGCGACATACAAGAGCTAAAAAGGCAACACAGTTATGATCATATCCTGTCACGAACGCAGACAATTGCCGACTTCCTGCGCTTATGACTGACAGCCTCAGAGAGATAAGCATGCCCACCATTTATCGACGGCGTCTTGACACGCGGTCACATTTAGATGCTATATATATGTCCAAATTGCACTTTATTGTAATTGTATAAACACATAAAAAAACACAACAAAATGGGGAGGGAAATCAGAGTGGGGGGGGATTCCAATGGTGGAAGCAAAACGTCACGAAGCGTTTTAACGTTCCGCTGCGCTGAACAACAACTGAAATAAATCCGTGCGTATTTTCCCACGTGACAACTTGATGCGACTGCTAGAGGGTTATGGTTACAAAATGTTACATTATATCTCCGCGACAATCTGACCCAAAAGGAACTAAGTATGAATTTTAAAAAATGGTTTTAGTTTTGCAATGTTTGACTTTTACAATGTTTGAGTTTTGCAATGTTTTAGCTTTGTAATGTTTTAGTTTCACAATGTATCTGAATGTGATAGCCGAGAAGCACATAAAGAACGCACAAGGAGCTGTGGTGCTTATCCGCCGTGCGAAGTTTCACTTGCTAAGTCAATTCACACTGCCTGATGGACAGTGTGCAACGCAGTGGATGTTGAGCATATTCCTAAAGTGATTCGGGGTTAAGTTTTGTGTATTGGCCTATAATCTGCCAACTAGAGAATGGCTAATGCCGTTCGATATCAGCTCGGGCCACTAGCCTGCACTTTCACAGCTCCAATCTAGGATCGTAATCCAATGTTTGTCTGCTTACGATACATTGCTCTTAATGCATCTAAACAGAGGGGAAAACACAACGCATTAAATACATCATGTTGCACGCACACTTGAACGCTCGCACGTGTACGCACACGCACACACGCATTGTCTAAAACACGTCCATTGTGTGTGCACACTTTCACGATGTATTTTTTGCACACAGTTTGCACCTTAAGCGACATTTTTGCTGGATGTTCGGGCTTCTTGGTAACGTGATTCCAAAACATATAAATACGTTTAAACATGGAGCTGATTATCCGCAGTTTGAATCCGAGCCGTAGCCAGCATCAATGACGAATGATATCTGAACTTCTCCAAACGGCACTGACCAGCGTGGTGAAGTATGGTCAAGAGCGCCCATGACAAACACAATATGGACAGGCCCTGTTCAAGCAGTGGATTGACAAAGGGCTGTAAAGGCACAACTAATGTCGTATGGTATAAATCTGGTATAGTCCATATTATGGATTTTAAAAATGTTGTGTGTGTCGTGAACTTACATTAATAAACATCAATGATTAATTGCACTCTTTCACGTTAAATATTTATATTTATCAAATAATAATATAAATAATCAATATCTCGCATTAAATGGCTTCGTCATTTCCCAAAGTAGTCTGTTAATATCGCTCCTCAGATGCATTTTGTTATTTGTTTACGATTGTTAAAACGAACACAGCTCTTACCCTCACTTCTAAAGGCGTCACCTATCGATTGACCACAGAAGGTCGACTGCAAAGACACCCTGTAATGTAAAGGTGACTGGGACAACAGAGAGAATGCCTTCATGTGAATGTGACCACAAACCGGTACAAAGACAAAGATCTCCCGTGTACCCTGCACAGGCTGTCGGGGCAAGTGCTGTTAGCGAACACGTGGTTACGAAGGCCGTTACGGCTCCCAGTGTCTCCCCAGTGCTGAAGTGGACGCGCTGCGTTAGCTGCTCATTTATTCAGGCTGAGTCGACCTAGGTGGAGGCCCGGGACTGGTGCGGATATACACCACCGATGTTATTATTCATGGCCAAAAATCAAACTCGGGTCTCCGTGTTCATGGTGCGGTACGTTAACCACGACGCTAGCGCTCTCCATGACCACAACAGCACCGACAACAACCGCCATTCGCCACTAAGTGGCGATGACGTCCCCACGGCGCTTGTGCCAGGCTAGGTGCAAACTGCACCACCACCACCACCACCACACACACGCGACACGCATATGTTGGCCACTGGAAAACAGCCACTGCATTGTCCTTGCAAAGGTCGCTTTTCTTCACGGGGCTGACACTATCTAAAACCAGACATCGGTTAGAAATGCCGGGCCACCCGCTCAATAAGGCAGCAACAGGCGGCCACCGCTAATGAAATACATCGTATCCAGGATCACATTCTGACCATCCGCCGCTCAAGCTGAGAGCAGGAGATTTCGTTTCATTCCCCACTCGACCGCAAATTTGAACATTTCACGTTCATGCTGCACGTCCGCTGCAGAAAATGCGTTCCGCTTAATTATTTCCTTCTCTGCGTTAGGTTCTCAATTTTTTACACCCGCTACCTAGGCCTAATCCTTTAAAAAATATTCATTTTATGTTCCCCCCCCGCCCCCCCCACAAAAAAGCATAGAAAGGCTGGGTCCTAGGTAATGCAAAGATTGTGTAAATACACGTCTGACAAGATGACATTTTCTTCTTCCATCTTCTTCTCGCGAGACAAAATTTCACAAAAAGAAATCCCACCGCAGCGAACTAATCACGGGGCTCTCTGCGCCCGCACCTCCGACGAGGCGCTGCAGCGCTCGTCACGTGGGGCGCGCCCAGCGATTTGCTCCTCGTGCAGGGAGTGATGAGGCATTGCCGCAGCACTCATCCCCCCCACCCGCTCGCTCTGCTACTAATGCCCATCTCTATTCCATTGATCCGTCAGCGATGCCTCGTCTCGTGGCCAGAACCCTCACGCAATGCGATTGCCACTTGAGAGGACGTTTTTCACTGTTCATGCGACTGCTTGCTGTGTACGTATAATGATGATAATTTTAACAACAACACACACACACAAATACACGTGCCTCTTTGCTAAATGTACACAATTGGTTTAAGCCCTGCAATTGCTTGCTCATGTGACAGCTGGCAGGAGAGCCTCCACTAAAGCTGTGTAACTAAGCTCTGTACCGTACAACATGTGCACCGTGGCAGGACGCCAATGGAACAGAGCCCATTGGGCCCTTCCTGCTGACATTGCTACAATGTAAATACTAAAAAAATCAAAAGCACCCCCTAGACAGCCCCTCTAGAGGGTGTTTGTCCTGCTCTGCCACACGTCTTGGAAGGGGTGGCGGTACCCACACTGGATCCCACCACAAGCCACCTGACGAGCGACTTAGAATATGAATCTTGACTTAGATTGGAAGAATCCGATGAGCTATGAATCTCTTTTTTTTCACGGATGTCCAGTCGGGGCAGGTCAGAAAGTTACAACAACAAAACACAAACCGAATGGAGTGCAAAGTACAGGAAATAAGCAAGTAAAAAAATAAACACACAAATAAAAAGTACACCTACATTGCATGAGTAGATCAATTCCTGGCGATCTTTCAACACGAAATGCAATCTTGGGCAAGGCAGCAAAACAAAAACAGTCCCAGACCACACCAAGACTGCTCACGGCGTCTCAATACAATTGCGCATTGAAATCTAACCATCGATACATGGGGCAAGGATTAAAGTAACACTTCACAACTGCTTATGTGGTGCACACATTGATGCCACTGCCGGGTGGACAGAGGCATCGGAGATTTGAGAACCTTGCAGGGCGTCACGACTGCCGTGCCGCAAGGCAGAAGGTGGCAGCGGAGTCTGGACTGCAAGTCCGGGGCGCTAATCATCATACCATGCCACGTTGACAACAAGTAAACACAACTATATTTAAAGAAAAAAATAGTAAATAATAAGAAAAACTCATGATCATTCACAGCTGTTTGTCAATTACCTGCTGGATTAAGGCCTCCCCGTCGTGGTATAGGGATTGTTTATCATACTTCGCTGGTCTGTAAAGATTGGCGAAGGGAGGGGATCGAATTGGTTCAGATATCACTCGCCATCAAAGTTGACCTTGGCCAGGAATCAAAGTCAGGTGGCCGGTTTAATAGATGAGTGCACTCACCACTGCACTCCCACTCCCACTTTCCACACACGCAGGTCATGACAATTACTTACCCACCAGCACTTGCATGGTGCATAAACAGCAAAGACAATGTTGCTTGGCATGTTGACTTTTATAAAAACTAATTTAGCTGTAATCTATTTTTAATTGTTTAGTTTTCCTCCCCAAATACCAAATTATCGAATCTAGTTTAACACTTTTACAACGTAATAATGCCGAGTCAAGATGTTGTACCCAACTCACGCAACAGCAGCGGTTAACGAGCAACTTTCTTAATTTGGTAGCGCATAAATAATTGGCAAGACACTGCTGGATGAAGGCCTCCACACTCACACGCTCGCACGCTCGCACGCACAAAGATCACCCGTATAGCCTTAACAGACTGTAGGGGCAAGTGCTGTTAGCGAGCACCTATGAAGGCCGGAACGGTAGACGAGGGGTGGGTGGCCAGCACCACGCACGACCGCCTTTGTCTCCCTAGTGGTGATGTTTACACACCGCACCAGGTACTCATTTGAGGCTGAGTCGACCTAGGAGAGGCCCGGGACCGGTTCAGATAATCGTCACTGGTGTTGGCCGTGAGCGGGAATCGAACTTGGGTCGCCAGGTTCATAGCGCAGCGCGCTAACCGCTACACTTCCGCTCCCCACTCACAGTCACACACTCTCACACACTCTCACACGCACACACTCACACACTCTCACACACACTCTCAACAACAACAACAACCGCCATTCACCACTAAGTGGCGGTGACGTCACCACGACGCTTGGGTCAGGCCATGTGCACCCTGAGGCCACGTGAAGTGTCGAACGCCCGCTGGCAGGAGGTCGCGGGGCAGGCCCAGGTGCCACGGGTCGACTGACTGAGATGACTGGCTGATGCACCACCTGTGCCCCCTACTGTGCCAACCTGCTGTGCTTTAGCCACCCGGCGCTCCGCTCGTTGTTGTGAGCGTTGCTCCTCAGCCCTCCGTTGTTGTTGGAGGGCGACTGCCTCCAATTGCCCAGTAGCGTCCTTCACGAGCCTCCTCCACAGAGGCCGATCTTGACACCGCTGGTACCAGTCATCGGCAAGTCACACACTCTCACACACTCTCACACACACTCTCACACACTCTCACACACACTCACACACTCACACACTCTCACACGCACTCACACACACTCACACACACTCACACACACACACTCTCACACACACACTCTCACACACACACTCACACACACTCACACACTCTCACACACTCTCACACACACTCACACACTCACACACTCTCACACACACTCTCACACACTCTCACATACACGCTATGCCGGGTGATTATGGTATGCAGATTGGATCAAGGGGATATCCGGGTCAGTTGTTATTTGTGGCCAGACGTTGAACCCCAGATGCACGAATGTTGGCGCACACACAACAACGAACGCACAGGCGCAGACTGTTAACCTATGCGCAGTGCTGCAACAGTTTGTGTGTGTGAGTTTAAACCATGAAGTATTGCTATTAATGTCACAGTGAAGGTTTAGGTGCAGTCGCTTTATGCCTGGCACAGGGAAACTCAGCCCCCCCTGCGGTATTATCGTCGCGGGTTGTAAAAACAATCAATAGCTTAATAACCATGACCAAATTGTATGTCACTGGTAATGATCCAAATCTCTTCTTTAGAACGCGCAGGTTGGGGGCGTTTGAGTCGTCAACGTCATCGAAGACATTTGCAGCGTTCGAGTCGCAATAATAATTTAAACCGTTACGCGTTCATTAATTAAGTAATTGTACCAATTAATAGTTGAAACCGTCGCTGACAATCTTCAAAGCAATTGCTTTAAATAGTGAGACAAATAATGTTCTTAACCACCGTGCCGTATTTTCAAAGCAACGTGAGCACAAATGTCCTCGGCAACGACAAATCTCCACTGGGAGAAGAACTTTCCACAGAAACAATTAATTATTAACAAATATATTTAGATTAAAAGTAGAATTTAATGTCCTCTGTGGACATCGTACTGGACACGTTCCATGGCTCCCACTCGGTCCTTCGCCTAGACCGTTGCCCATGGAGCAATGAGATCGCCCACATTCCACAGGCGCTCGGTGGATGTTAACTCCCTCGCCTGGTGTACGGGACGTCGCGGGTTCTATCCCGACCCTGACGCCTGCTGTGTATTTCTAGTTTACGTGTTCTGTCCGTGGTCGCGTGGATTTTTCTACGGGTTCTCCGATTTTCCCTCAACATTGAGAAACGCGCGTTTATAATATTTGGCTGCTATTAATGTCCACGTGATGATAAGCCACTTCGCTGAGCTATCACTTGTGGCCAGGTAGCTTCTGAAAAAGAGCCTTACCTGGTAAAATAAAAAAAAGGTTTTTTGTATTTTTTTTTTTATAAAACACAGGATTGGGAGAGGTGGCAGCAGCCGGGGGAGGCATTCATCCAGCAGTGGATGGACAATGACTGATAATTATGGTGATATTTTAATGCCTTAAAACCTCAAGGTGAATCATTCCAACACTCGTGCACCAGTGAAAGGCGTCAGGCGTACGATGCGTGCCATCGCATGAGACATCCAATGTATCACAATCGCATTATGTGCCAAATTTTGCCTTCAGGTAGTTGTGCCTCAAGGCTGCTGTGGAATCTCACTTCCTCGATCTGACGAATAAAATAAATCTGTCCACTGGAATCCTCCCAAGATATATTTTTTTTGTGTGAGATATACTGTACACAATATCGTTACCGAGAAACCAGACACAACGTCTGAAGATATAAAATATAACATTGACCACTGACATATTTAAGGTCGTAAGAGCTATATAGTTATTTCTAACCCAACTAAAATATGTTCTGTTAATAACCACAACCAATTCCTCATGCATAAAACACCGTTTGATGGCAGTTCTTAACCTTAAGGTGTCGACCATCATGAACTGTACGGTGCATCGCACATTAGAACAGCAATACAACTAGGCCATTGCACATGAAAAAACAAATTGATTTTTTTTGGTTCATTCCTGTGACAATTCTCATTGAAAGACTCATCATTAGTCACCCTTTTACCTCCGGCACCAACATCTATGGGTTTACCCGTGAGCGGATGTTGGTTGTTTCACTGCAACGTAATTTTTTTTTATATAAAACAAGTTAAACAAAAGAGCTCCTATCGAAGCTGTGTATTTCTTGAAAATATGATTTACACACACGCTGACAAAAAGTCGGCTTCATGGTCAGTGTGGTCCCTGCTGAGCCATTTTCCTGAGAGTTGTGGGTTCAACTCTCACTTCCATCCAATAATTAATTCAGAAAATTAATTCACGATCGTGAATTTGGTGCAGGCCACGTTCAATATCCTCGAGAAGTAATTCCCAAGAGCAGGCCCCATTCCAAATGTGAACTCGACCACAACACAGTGGTGGTATTGGTGGGCGTAGCGGTGCGCAGCGGGGAGCAAACTGCGCTCTGAATCCGGCGACCCGAATCTGCTTCCCGGCCGATATTGGAGGCGAGAGAGAAACCTGCAATGGTGGTGAGGCCCCCCACCTCCCTCCCACCTTGCCCCCCTTCCTTCATCAACCCCACTCTTGCCAGATTTCTAATATATGGTCACACGAACCCAATTCATCTAGCAGTGGATTGACAAAAGCATCTCCCGATTAGCGCGTCTAGGCTACATACGGTGCGAAAGAAGTTCCAGCTACCTACATATGTAGAGGATTATCGTGAGTAACCAATCAAGGGGCGACAGTCAAGGATGACGTAACGTCACAGGTTGCGCAGAGGGCTTCGGAGAGCACCTTCGGGAACAGAGGCAGGGCCGAGCTGGGGGGAGGAGCCGCCAAAGAGGTTCCTCAGGGGACCCGTGACGAGGGCGAGGTCGTCGTGGGGAGCCAGGGCAAGGACCGGCTGGAGGGGGTCTCCCTCTCTCTCTCTCTCTCCTCGTCGTGGGGCGGTGTTGGCTGAACCCTCGCTCCGGGCGGACGAGTGAGAGAGCCCATCGGGTAGACGAGGCTAGGGCCCACAATAGTATTCTGTGTCCGGGATAAAGGACGGAGACAGAATGCACCTACACTGGTGTGAGCTAGGATTCCCAGTGTGACAGTGATTTAATAAACAGCAACAGCCCTGAGAGTATTTCTCGTCTCTCCGTATGGTTCCACTGCACAACACTTACAAAAGGCTGAACATTATTATATTATTATTGAAAAGGTATTCAAAATAATAATTACCCCCTTACAGTGAGGGAAAAAAGTATTTGATCCCATGCTGATTTTGTACGTTTGCCCACTGACAAAGAAATTATCAGTCTATAATTATAATGGTAGGTTTATTTGAACAGTGAGAGACAGAATAACAACAACAAAATCCAGAAAAACGCATGTCAAAATGTTATAAATTGATTTGCATTTTACTGAGGGAAATAGGTATTTGACCCCTCTGCAAAACATGACTTAGTACTTGGTGGTAAAACCCTTGTTGGCAATCACAGAGGTCAGACGTTTCTTGTAGTTGGCCACCAGGTTTGCACACATCTCAGGAGGGATTTTGTCCCACTCCTCTTTGCAAATCTTCTACAGGTCATTAAGGTTTCGAGGCTGACGTTTGACAACTCGAACCTTCAGCTCCCTCCACAGATTTTCTATGGGATTAAGGTCTGGAGACTGGCTAGGCCACTCCAGGACCTTAATGTGCTTCTTCTTGAGCCACTCCTTTGTTGCCTTGGCCGTGTGTTTTGGGTCATTGTCATGCTGGAATACCCATCCACGACCCATTTTCAATTCCCTGGCTGAGGGAAGGAGGTTCTCACCCAAGTTTTGATGGTACATGGCCCCGTCCATCGTCCCTTTGATGCGGTGAAGTTTTCCTGTCCCCTTAGCAGAAAAACACCCCCAACGCATACTGTTTCCACCTCCACGTTTGACGGTGGGGATGGTGTTCTTGGGGTCATAGGCAGCATTACTCCTCCTCCAAACACGGCGAGTTGAGTTGATGCCAAAGAGCTCCATTTTGATATCATCTAACCACAACACTTTCACCCAGTTGTCCTTTGAATCATTCAGATGTTGATTGGCAAACTTCAGACGGGCATGTATATGTGCTTTCTTGATCAGGGGGACCTTGCGGGCGCTGCAGGATTTCAGTCCTTCAAGGCGTACCAATTGTTTTTTTGGCGACTATGGTCCCAGCTGCCTTGAGATAATTGACAAGATCCTCCCGTGTAGTTCTGGGCTGATTCCTCACCGTTCTCATGATCATTGCAACTCCACGAGGTGAGATCTTGCATGGAGCCCAGGCCGAGGGAGATTGACAGTTCTTTTGTGTTTCTTCCATTTGCGAATAATCGCACCAACTGTTGTCACCTTCTCACCAAGCAGCTTGGCAATGATCTTGTAGCCCATTCCAGCCTTGTGTAGGTCTACAATCTTGTCCCTGACATCCTTGGAGAGCTATTTGGTCTTGGCCATGGTGGAGAGTTTGGAATCTGATTGATTGCTTCTGTAGACAGGTGTCTTTTATACAGGTAACAAGCTGAGATTAGGAGCACTCCCTTTAAGAGTGTGCTCCTAATATCAGCTAGTTACCTATATAAAAGACACCTGGGAGCCAGAAATCTTTCTGATTGAGAGGGGGTCAAATAATTATTTCCCTCATTAAAATGCAAATCAATTTATAACATTTTTGACATGCGTTTTTCTGGATTTTTGTTGTTGTTATTCTGTCTCTCACTGTTCAAATAAACCTACCATTAAGATGATAGACTGATCATTTCTTTGTCAGTGGGCAAACGTACAAAATCAGCAGGGGATCAAATACTTTTTTCCCTCACTGTATGTAACGATGATTTACTATGTCTCTACAGAAGAGAGGTCTGAAATTGTCATGGGCTTTCTTTATTTATGCAATTCAAATAAAATATTGAAATCGACGTTTTTTTAGATTGCTTTATTGTTGATAAACATCTGTTTTGCATTTCACTGCACTGCGCTGTCAGAGTCCGAGAGGCATCCTTCAGAGACCGCGTGGCATCCTTCTCGAATGAGTATTGAGGCGGTAATCATATCCCGTTCACAGCCCTGAGCCAGTAGTGGCGCTTACATATTCCTATGGCGGGAGCGAGTCCCTCCACAGGGCAACTTCCCCACAAAGTGATACTTAATTTATCAACCCTGGAGGGATGATGGACAGAGTCAGCCTCAACTCAGGATTAGAACTCGTACTCTTCCGATAATGAGCCATTTGTTCTGCCACCTGGCTGGAAATTTAATATTCATAAATAATAATATTCACCATCATCATAATCAGCCATAACCAATCCCCTGCTGTTGAATGTAATCCAAAGGTGTCACCATCTCTGTTTAATTTATGGCGATGATACTTTCATGTTAGCATTGAAAAAAATAAGACCATCAATAAAATATGCTTACCATAAATAAAGCAACTTAAGTTAGTTTTAGTTTCTGTAACCGTAACAGCAATGTAAAACAACCTTTCAATTATATATACAGAGGAATGATGTGTGAACCGCGCTCTGAATCCAACGAACCCGAGTTCAGTTCCAGGCCAAGTGATATCTGAACCTGCCTGGAACCCTCTTCAATCAACCTGCAATGAGCCAGCCTGGTGAAGTAGGGTCAAACATCCCCCAGGACAGAGATTGCATGTGGGGGACTTCATCCAGCAGTGGATTTACAAACAGTTGTTGAGCACAATCATTATTATAGTATTAGATATCACGAACCATGCGTAAATAAACACAGGATGTGAGTTTTGTTTTACTTTATCATTACTTTTGTTTATCTGTTCGCAGTGAATATAATTGCATCGGTTACAAAGGTATCTATCTGTGTTCTATTTTCTAATTACATTTAAGAAACTTCCAATGCGGCGCACTGATTTAAAGAATGTACAGTTACCTATTATACCCAATGCAAAACATGTGAAATGTAATTAAAATAATACATTTATATCTACAGCTACTTTACGCTGCTTAAATCATCCGGAAAAATAATAATTTAGGATTAAGCCTGTATAGTGCTTGGATGGGTGACCACTAGCCACGACTGGAAATCTGTGAAAAAGAGCTTTATAGATCATCAGATTCTTCCTGCAGTATGAATACATATTCAGATTGTGATGTAAAAATTGGGTACATGCACCGCTTCGAAGATGCCTCGCCAGTGGGGATGGGTAGTCCAAATACCTTCAAGCGTCTAGAAGAGCTCTCTAGCGCTCCCCGAAGTGGAGGCTGTTCCACCAGCAGTGGCCCAGACAAGCAGTTGCAGGGCTGCACCTTGGCCACGCACGGTACCCATGCTAATCCGATTTTAACGCGCTGGATGAAAGGAGTCATTTTGTGCAGATAAACGCAGGCGATAGGATCTGTCCACCACATCACAATCGGATAAGGGGCGTTGCACTGTATGGTCTCTTATTTTCTAACATGTGTTCTCGCACGGCCAGTGTGTGAAACACATTGGCAATAAGCCGTCAAAAGCTTTCTTCGTCAGTGTTTGTCTTATTGTGTTTGTATAATTTTTACTCTGTTATTATTATTACTGTGTTTGTATTATTGTGTTATTATTGTGACTGTATTATTGTGTTATTATTGTGACTGTATTAGTGTGTTATTATTGTGACTGTATTATTATTGTGACTGTATTATTATTGAGACTGTATTATTGTGTTATTATTGTGACTGTATTATTGTGTTATTATTGTGCCTGTATTATTGTGTTATTATTGTGACTGTATTATTGTGTTATTATTGTGACTGTATTATTGTGTTATTATTTTGACTGTATTATTGTGTTATTATTGTGACTGTATTATTGTGTTATCATTGTGAATGTATTACTGTGTTGTTATTGTGACTGTATTATTGTGTTATTATTGTGACTGTATTATTGCGTTATTATTGTGAATGTATTACTGTGTTATTATTGTGACTGTATTATTGTGTTATTATTGTGACTGTATTATTGTGTTATCATTGTGAATGTATTACTGTGTTGTTATTGTGACTGTATTATTGTGTTATTATTGTGACTGTATTATTGCGTTATTATTGTGAATGTATTACTGTGTTATTATTGTGAATGTATTACTGTGTTGTTATTGTGACTGTATTATTGTGTTATTATTGTGACTGTATTATTGTGTTATTATTGTGACTGTATTATTGTGTTATTATTGTGACTGTATTATTGTGTTATTATTGTGACTGTATTATTGTGTTATTATTGTGACTGTATTACTGTGTTGTTATTGTGACTGTATTATTGTGTTATTATTGTGACTGTATTATTGTGTTATTATTCTGACTGTATTATTGTGTTATTATTGTGAATGTATTACTGCGTTATTATTGTGATTGTATTACTGTGTTATTATTGTGAATGTATTACTGTGTTATTGTGACTGTATTATTGTGTTATTATTGTGACTGTATTATTGTGTTATTATTGTGACTGTGTTATTGGGATATTATTGTGACTGTATAATTGTGTTATTATTGTGACCGTATTATTGTGTTATTATTGTAACTGTATTATTGCGTTATCATTGTGACTGTATTATTGTGCTATTATTGTGACTGTATTATTGTGTTATTATTGTGACTGTATTATTGTGTTCTTATTGTGACTGTATTATTGTGTTATTATTGTGACTGTATTACTGTGTTGTTATTGTGACTGTATTATTGTGTTATTATTGTGACTGTATTATTGTGTTATTATTGTGACTGTATTATTGTGTTATTATTGTGACTGTATTATTGTGTTATTATTGTGACTGTATTATTGTGTTATTATTGTGAATGCATTATTGTGTTATTATTGTGATTGTATTACTGTGTTATTATTGTGAATGTATTACTGTGTTATTGTGACTGTATTATTGTGTTATTATTGTGACTGTATTATTGTGTTATTATTGTGACTGTATTATTGTGTTATTATTGTGACTGTATTATTGTGTTATTATTGTGACTGTATTATTGTGTTATTATTGTAACTGTATTATTGTGCTATTATTGTGACTGTATTATTGTGTTATTATTGTGACTGTATTATTGTGTTATTATTGTGATTGTATTACTGTGTTATTATTGTGAATGTATTACTGTGTTATTGTGACTGTATTATTGTGTTATTATTGTGACTGTATTATTGTGTTATTATTGTGACTGTGTTATTGTGATATTATTGTGACTGTATTATTGTGTTATTATTGTGACCGTATTATTGTGTTATTATTGTAACTGTATTATTGCGTTATTATTGTGACTGTATTATTGTGCTATTATTGTGACTGTATTATTGTGTTATTATTGTGACTGTATTATTGTGTTATTATTGTGACTGTATTATTGTGTTATTATTGTGACTGTATTATTGTGTTATTATTGTGACTGTATTATTGTGTTCTTATTGTGACTGTATTATTGTGTTATTATTGTGAATGTATTACTGCGTTATTATTGTGATTGTATTACTGTGTTATTATTGTGAATGTATTACTGTGTTGTTATTGTGACTGTATTATTGTGTTATTATTGTGACTGTATTATTGTGTTATTATTGTTACTGTGTTATTGTGATATTATTGTGACTGTATTATTGTGTTATTATTGTGACTGTATTATTGTGTTATTATTGTGACTGTATTATTGTGTTATTATTGTGACTGTATTATTGTGCTATTATTTTGACTGTATTATTGTGTTATTATTGTGACTGTATTACTGTGTTATTATTGTGACTGTATTACTGTGTTATTATTGTGACTGTATTATTGTGTTATTATTGTGACTGTATTATTGTGTTATTATTGTGACTGTATTATTGTGTTATTATTGTGACTGTATTACTGTGTTATTATTGTGACTGTATTACTGTGTTATTATTGTGAATGTATTACTGTGTTGTTATTGTGACTGTATTACTGTGTTATTATTGTGACTTTATTATTGTGTTAATATTGTGACTGTTTTATTGTGTTATTATTGTGACTGTATTATTGTGTTATTATTGTGACTGTATTATTGTGTTATTATTGTGACTGTATTATTGTGTTATTATTGTGACTGTATTATTGTGTTATTATTGTGACTGTATTATTGTGTTGTTATTGTGACTGTATTATTGCGTTATTATTGTGAATGTATTACTGTGTTATTATTGTGACTGTATTACTGTGTTATTATTGTGACTGTATTACTGTGTTATTATTGTGAATGTATTACTGTGTTGTTATTGTGACTGTATTACTGTGTTATTATTGTGACTTTATTATTGTGTTATTATTGTGACTATTTTATTGTGTTATTATTGTGACTGTATTATTGTGTTATTATTGTGACTGTATTATTGTGTTATTATTGTGAATGTATTACTGTGTTGTTATTGTGAATGTATTATTGTGTTATTATTGTGACTGCATTATTATGTTATTATTGTGACTGTATTATTGTGTTATTATTGTGACTGTGTTATTCTGTTATTATTGTGACTGTATTATTGTGTTATTATTGTGACTGTATTACTGTGTTATTATTGTGACTGTATTACTGTGTTATTATTGTGACTGTATTGCTGTGTTATTATTGTGAATGTATTACTGTGTTGTTATTGTGACTGTATTACTGTGTTATTATTGTGACTTTATTATTGTGTTATTATTGTGACTATTTTATTGTGTTATTATTGTGACTGTATTATTGTGTTATTATTGTGACTGTATTATTGTGTTATTATTGTGAATGTATTACTGTGTTGTTATTGTGAATGTATTATTGTGTTATTATTGTGACTGCATTATTATGTTATTATTGTGACTGTATTATTGTGTTATTATTGTGACTGTGTTATTCTGTTATTATTGTGACTGTATTATTGTGTTATTATTGTGACTGTATTATTGTGTTATTATTGTGACTATTATTGTGTTATTATTGTGTTATTATTGTGAATGTATTACTGTGTTATTATTGTGACTGTATTATTACTGGATAAACATATTGAAGCGGTGACAGGAGCGCTTTCTTAGTTTAATATTTACCCAAATCATGGTAATGCAATCGTTATGCAGCGAAATCGTTCTATGCCAAGCATCAATCAACTGCATTACACTACAGGCCATGTGCAACGTCGTTCTATAAGGGTCCCATCGATATCACTGCCTCACCCGAGCTATTCATGCCTCGGTGTTTACATCGTACTGTAGGCCAATCAGTTCTAAGGACAATGCTCACATCATCACAGCGTGCGTGTGTTTGCATGTTTTGCCACAAGCATGTGTGCTTTATGGAGGCTTGTAATGGGTGTGTCTATTTGGTGTTTAAACATCTTAACACCTCCTGCATTTATGCCAGAACGGGTCAAGCATTTTGAATAATCTCGATACAATACTGGCAATAAGGGTTCCAAATATATTGATCCAACTTGTCCTGATATTGAGCTTTCTTCTTGATTCACTGTGGTTCCACGTCCCTCCTTCAAGACATCAACCAACATATTTCCTTTCGCGCCTCTTGGTAGTAATGTCGATCCCACTTCCTTCATTCGAGGACTCCCTCCATCAAGCTTTCACCTCTGACAATGATCGAGTGCTGAATCCGCAAACTGTCATAGCCTGCGTGTTCCACCAACCTCAAATCAAAGTTTCTTAACTGCTAGCACACAAGACAAAATACCCGGGGAGAACTGACAGCTGATCGTGGGGTCATTTTGTTTTCATTGCATCAACAACACAAAGCTGGGGAAACGAAGGGGTTAAGGGTTGAGGAATGCATCGTGGAGTATTTTTATCGGCGCTCATTCAAGTCAGGGGAAGAGGGGAGGAGGGAGGTTTGTTTTCCGAGAGAATCTTCCAGACATCCCGGATGAGTCCAATTAAGCATCATGAGGTCTGCTGCGCAGTTCACGGCCATCCTTCGCTGCCAGATAACGACCTCATTACCGGGGCTCTGCGATAATTATCAATCCTCACGAGCACCTGGACGGGCCCACGACGCATTCCGATCACCATTGGCAACGGCGGCGTTGGGCACAGAGTTGGGAAGGGAAATGGGGTGGGCGGGTGGAGTCATTAGAACTCTGCGCCCTCGCTCCTCAAGCCGCATGCCTCATATTAGCAAAGCAAAGAGTTGGAACGTCGCTCCGATATGTCGCCGCGCGCGGGGCTTCTTGTTGGCGGCGCTGGGAGCTCCTTCAGGGCGAGCGCTGCGTCTAGATCCTGTAGCGAGGTTTGCAGCGCGAGGTGCCGAGCTGCGCGGAGCCACAAACGCATCGGAGGGAAGATCGCGCTCAAAATAAATAAATAAATAAACAACACAATTTTTAGGCAGACGTAAAAAAAAACACATTTTCTGGCAGGGTGCGTTATATGTCCCGTAGATTCTAATGGGACACGCTGTTCTGCTTATCGAAGCGGACACGCGATCCCTGGCGTGAACTCGCATCATATCAGCGCAAGTCGTTGTGATATTGATGGGCGCACGTAAGCCAAGATTTGTACTTTATTCATAAGAGAAAGCGGGAGGGCGTAGTGTATATATCCATACATACATATGTAAGTGGCCTGTCCAACTTCGTAGTATACCACATCTGAATGCAGGCATGCAACTGCATACACATGAGTGTAGTAGCAGTGGTTACGTGTTAACAATCATTGACATTGTCTATTTCACTTGGGGGTTTTATGGTTGTTGTTGTTGTTGTTATTTTAAGCAGAGTGTATCTCATTCCCTCTCCCAGCAGGCAGGAGTGGTGAGCTGAGCTCCAGCAAGGGAACATCTCTCTGCACATTACACTTACAGTAATAACGAAGAGAGCATTGGAAGTGACTGTTTTTATTTAGCTTAAAAGCATTCCTTCAGGTGCGCAAAAACAGGCGATAAACATCAACGTCACATTAATTTCACAAAAACGAACAAGTTTAGTGACCGTCCTTAATGTTTATACGTATTGTTGCTAAATGGTCTCATTATATATTTCATTTAAAAAAATCCAATAGCGTATGCATATTAATCTTCCCATAATCCCAAAACGCTGGGCCAATCTCAATGTATGAAATCAAAGCAGCACATCGAGGCAATGATATTATTCGGCGACTGCGTAGCCCACATACTCTTTGGTTGTATTCGGTAAAGTCACGTAGATAAAATCAAACAAAAGAAAATAATTTAATTAATTTAATTATTTTTAACTTAATTATTTTCTTTTATTTTGTTTTATTTTATCTACGTGACTTTACCGAATAAAACCAAAGAGTATGAATCCTTGCAGTCACGAAAGCTTCAAATCTAGGACTGCGTCGCCTCTTAAATTTGCGTGTTGTGCGGCTTCGGCAGCAGCTGAATTCAGTTCCTGGAGAAGCTCCCGGCATGTGCAGCAAAACGTCGGACATCACCCCGAACAACACGCCGCACAACCAGGAGGCCTTCGCCCAACCAGGAGGCCTTCGCCCAGCAGTGGATTTCTCGTGGCTGACGACGACGACGATTGTTGTGTTGATGGTGGCGATGCTGTTATTGTTGCTCGCAGCAGACAGCGTTGTTCCTATCGCGAGCTGCGGCACCAGGGAACTGCACGCGCCGTATTCTCAGTTGTCCGTGTCAAAGATCATCATCTATTAGAGTCGACTCGGACTAGAGGAACTGATATTTGGAGCACACAGGGGGAGTGTGGCTAGTGGTGATGATGATGATGATTCTGACCAGTGCTCAAGTCTCAGCAGACAACGCACGTATGTTTGTTGAACTTCTTTCGCACCGTACGTAGCCACCCGTGCTAATCGGACAGCCAGTTCTCCTGGGAAGCTGCGTTCGCCTGTTAGGGGGAGAAGCGCTGATGACGAAGCCACTTTCCAGCATTTCCCAATTTCTCAGTGGTTTCACCCACAAGACAAAGGTTCCCCGTATAGCCTTTACAGACTTTGAGGCAAGTGGTGTTAGCGAGTAGCACATATGAAGGCCAGAACGACACACAAGGGAGTTGGTGGCCAGCACCACGCCCGGCCGCCTTTGTCTCCCCAATGGCAATATTTACACATCACAAGTACTCATTTAAAGCTGAGTCAACCTAGGAGAGGCCCAGGACCGGTTTATATAATCGTCACTGATGTTGGCCGTGAGCAGTAATATGAACTTGGGTCTCCGGGTTTGTAGCTTGCGCGCTAACCGCTGTGCCACCGCTCCCCACCCACGCTCCCATGATCACGTGCTAGCCTCTTCGACCTGGGGCCATGAACCACCACCAGATTCAGCGGATTCATTACCGGCTATAACCAGCTCCACCCTCTCAGCGTAAGGCCTATCTGCTGGCCTGGGGTGGGACGGACAAGGCACTTTGACTTAGCACGTCAGGTCCCAGTGCCGTGTGTGTCGGGGTCACAGCCAAGATTGCCTGCGACATTACCGAGTTCATTACTTAGACAGGGCACAACGGGGGCCGAGTTGAGATGGCACGCGGCACGATCGGAGCGCGCACCTCGCAGGGAGACTTTGCCGGTGTGGCCGGCCTGTCCACTGCTGGCGCGGCAGCAACGCAACAACTCCCGTGGGAATTGAGACGTCTCAGGATCGATGCCAACACTCTGTGCGGTCGCATCATTCCCTGCGAGAGGACACCCTGTTGGTTGCTCGGACTGGATCACACCGCTTCAGCATGTCAAATACCTTCCGTAAAAAAACCGCTTCAAGGCATATGTTGTACCAGAGGCACGGAATACGATGAAACTCATCCTCTCCTTCCTGATGTTCGCAGCCCCGAACACATCTATGAATCTTTGTATTATCTTTGTGTGGGGCTTTTATGGACAAGCGGGATTTTATGGCCACCACATCAACGCCTCTATATCAGGAACGAAACAGGAGGACTTCTCCACAAATCTGGCTGTCGCCTGATGACGCTAGTGGTAATTACTGGTGAAACGTCGTACTCAGATTGTAAATGTCGTGGCTTGGCTCTCCAACACACTGGTGTGCTGTACTAGTGACGAAATGGCCACGTTCTGTTTACGCGACAACCCTTACTAGTTGTCTGTGTCGGGTGGTGGCGGGTTTTAACGACACAGCATTTATATATTTACGCGATCTAACCCCTAAAACCTCTATTGTGGCTCCAACCACACTCCCAACGCTGGCCCAACGCTGGCGTGTTTACTAGGACATCGCGGACGAGACGAGGTCCATTCGACCAAAGTCAAGAATTCTGACTAATTGCCACAGAGAGCGAGAGAGGAGGAGTGGGGGGGGCATCATCAGAGGCGCCGTGGATTGCGTGAACTCAGGGGTCGTGTCACCTGTCAAGCTTGCCGCAGACATTATCCTTCAGTCGATCGTCGCGTTATAGAAAAAGTGCAGCCAAGCACGGGTGCAATGAATCCCCATCACGGAGGGCCCAGCCGGGGAAAAATTCGGATCGACGACCGTTCGATGTTCAGCAGAGCGCCGGAGAGCGGTGGCTTTCCACGAAGTCGCGCACGAGAGACGTCGCCAGTGACTCCAAACGACTGCCAGACAGTTCCCTTGGGGAACTAAACCAGCACCATAAACGCTCCTCAAGCCGCTGTCGGGGTGAATGTATTTTTTTTAGTGGCTGTTGTGGGGGGTCACGTGAATGGATCACACACAACACACAACACGCGTAGTATGTGGTGTGCATAGCCGTGTCCATAGCCGGTCCGAGGGTACACGGCGAATTGGGGCGGTCGCCCCGGTCCCTGCGCGTTGGGGGGCCCCGCGCTTCGACGTCACGATGGTGTCAGATACAACACCCCAGGTTTAGTTTGAAGGCGTCGACGGGGGGGGGGGGCACACGGCGAGGCTTGCCCTGGGCTCCGTACCCCACTGTGGACGGCCCTGTGCGAGTGTCAGTAGGTCACACGTCGTCATTGTTGTTGTTGCTGTTTACTGGTGTCAAACTTTATATACAGCCTATCCACATGCTGTCAGTATTGGGGGTTGTTTGGACCATACTTCACCTCGCTGGTCAGTGCCGGTTTGTGAAGGATGAATTCCAAGACCGGTTCAGATATCACTCACCGTTGATGTTAGCCTTGGCTGGGAACCGAACTCAGGTCACCAGATTCACAGCCAAGTGCACTCACCATTGCGCCACAACTCCGCCGCATACAAGATCATGTATCCGAATTGAAATGAATTTTTTTTTAATAGACGACTCGATGCATATGTTGTGAGTGTGGTAGACAATTGTAATCGATGGACTGATACATTGTTACAGAGCTTGCACGCCTACCAACCGCATCAAGATCCTTCTCTCAAAATCCAGTGTCAACCTTTGCACAGTGGGTTAGGGTGAGGGCGTTCTGACTATTGGGCCACCCTGTACTATAAATGTATATATATTCGCACTTTTTTTCAGTGGTTCTCCCGTACTGGGAATTTCCTCTTATTATGACAGCACCCCGAAATGTAACTGCAATATCAGACACTAAATACATGGAGCTTGTATTGCATTGTTACTAACGCATTGTTTACACGGGCACACGAGGTGACACTCGCGCAGTCCGTGGTGCCCTCGTTGACACGGGTGAATTATGGGTTGGGTAGCCCGGTGTCTGTGTCAACGTCGTCGCTGGCACCTCTGAGACCCCCTCCCTACACACACACACACATCGAAGGATCAGATTAAATTATCCCTCTGGGATTAAGAACCAAAATGGATCATACAGTGAGGGAAAAAAAGTATTTGATCCCCTGCTGATTTTGTACGTTTGCCCACTGACAAATAAATTATCAGTCTATAATTATAATGGTAGGTTTATTTGAACAGTGAGAGACAGAATAACAACAACAAAATCCAGAAAAACGCATGTCAAAAATGTATAAATTGATTTGCATTTTAATTAGGGAAATAAGCATTTGATCCCCTCTCAATCAGATATCTGGCTCCCAGGTGTCTTTTAGACAGGTAACGAGCTGAGATTAGGAGCACACTCTTAAAGGGAGTGCTCCTAATCTCAGCTTGTTACCTGTATAAAAGACACCTGTCCACAGAAGCAATCAATCAGATTCCAAACTCTCCACCATGGCCAAGGCCAAAGAGCTCTCCAAGGATGTCAGGGACAAGATTGTAGACCTACACAAGGCTGGAATGGGCTAAAAGACCATTGCCAAGCAGCTTGGTGAGAAGGTGACCACAGTTGGTGCGATTATTCGCAAATGGAAGAAACACAAAAGAACTGTCAATCTCCCTCGGCCTGAAGCTACATGCAAGATCTCACCTCGTGGAGTTGCAATGATCATGAGAACGGTGAGGAATCAGCCCAGAACTACACGGGAGGATCTTGTCAATTATCTCAAGGCAGCTGGGACCATAGTCACCAAGAAAACAATTGGTAACACACTACGCCATGAAGGACTGAAATCCTGCAGTGCCCGCAAGGTCCCCGTGCTCAAGAAAGCACATATACATGCCCGTCTGAAGTTTGCCAATGAACATCTGAATGATTCAGAGGACAACTGGGTGAAAGTGTTGTAGTCAGATGAGACCAAAATGGAGCTCTTTGGCATCAACTCAACTCGCCAAGTTTGGAGGAGGAGGAATGCTGCCTATGACCCCAAGAACACCATCCCCACCGTCAAACATGGAGGTGGAAACATTATGCTTTGGGGGTGTTTTTCTGCTAAGGGGATAGGACAACTTCACCGCATCAAAGGGACGATGGACGGGGCCATGTACCGTCAAATCTTGGGTGAGAACATCCTTCCCTCAGCCAGGGCATTGAAAATGGGTCGTGAATGGGTATTCCAGCATGACAATGACCCAAAACACATGGCCAAGGCAACAAAGGAGTGGCTCAAGAAGAAGCACATTAAGCTCCTGGAGTGGCCTAGCCAGTCTCCAGACCTTCATCCCATAGAAAATCTGTGAAGGGAGCTGAAGGTTCGAGTTGCCAAACGTCAGCCTCGAAACCTTAATGACTTGGAGAAGATCTGCAAAGAGGAGTGGGACAAAATCCCTCCTGAGATGTGTGCAAACCTGGTGGCCAACTACAAGAAACGTCTGACCTCTGTGATTGCCAACAAGGGTTTTGCCACCAAGTACTAAGTCATGTTTTGCAGAGGGGTCAAATTCTTATTTCCCTCATTAAAATGCAAATCAATTTATAACATTTTTGACATGCGTTTTTCTGGATTTTTGTTGTTATTCTATCTCTCACCGTTCAAATAAACCTACCATTAAAATTATAGACTGATCATTTCTTTGTCAGTGGGCAAACGTACAAAATCAGCAGGGGATCAAATACTTTTTTCCCCTCACTGTAAACAGAGAGTAGGGTGGTCTCAGCGCAGCCACTTCCATGATGATTGCACGAGAACTCAATACGCAATTGCAATTTTAATCACGGATAAAGAGGCATACTCACAGACACAGGTCAAAGCAAAGTCAAATTGGTTTCAAATTCGAAAGGAGTAAGAGAGGCTGATGCACCTCCCTGCTGTCTACCTCTCTGTATCCAGCGGTGAAGCTTCCACATTCGCGCAGAGGGGTCGGACTGAGCCCTCGGAACGACGATCGCCGACTTCCCACTAATTGGTGCTAAGTTTTCGTAACCACGGGGAGATGATGGCGTGCGTCGTCCCATCACAGAGGCCCCGGGGGATGATGGGGTGCGTCGTCCCATCACAAAGACCCCGGGAGGATTATGGGGTGCGTCGTCCCATCACAAAGACCCCGGGGGGATGATGGCGTGCGTCGTCCATCACAAACAAACTCGTGGCTCTTAAACACACAGTGCTATGCTCGATTCACTGCACGACCCGTCCGAGCGGCGTTGACATTCACGCTTCTGGACCATCAGAGGGTGCCTCTGAAGTTGTAATAAATACCACATATACTGTGGATTAATTTTAA
This sequence comes from Petromyzon marinus, assembly GCF_048934315.1. Lineage (NCBI taxonomy): Eukaryota > Metazoa > Chordata > Hyperoartia > Petromyzontiformes > Petromyzontidae > Petromyzon > Petromyzon marinus. The sequence goes on along the minus strand of NC_133696.1, from coordinate 810,486 downwards.
ATCCACGGTGGATCAGTGGTGCAATAATTAGTACACTTCGTGACGAACTGAATAACCCGAGTAAAATTTCAGCCACGGCGAACATCAGTGGCGAGTGATGTCTGACCCAATCCTGGGCCTCTCCCTCCCCACCCACCCCTTTACCAACCCGTACTGACCAACATGGTGAAGTATGGTCATAGAATATCAATGACTGACACGACGTGGGAAGGCCTTTACCCAGCAGTGTATCGACAATTGCCTGTCAATGATGATTATTATGTAATCATTCTTACAAGTTTAAATTTACAGCCATTCTGCTAGGAAGACAACATGCCCCTGAAGCTAAATTCCGCGTGGTCCGGCGTTCATCTCCTTTGGCAGTAATGAATCCTGGGTGAAAGCGCCACGCGTTTTATATACACAGAGCTCTGAAACATCTCTGAACCCTTATCATTCTGAGACACACAGAGTCAGTAGGATTCCCAGTTGTAACACTGACCCCAACACGCTAACCACCCAGCCCTCCCCATCCTGCAGAGATGACAGCGAAGCGATCTGTCCCGTGGGGACGACGATCGTACCTCGGGAAGATCGCGTGGCGTCTCGTTTCAGGCCGAGGTGTGTGCATGTGCCTGGTCGCCAGCGCATCAACCAACAGCAAATCATTATGGTCGTTATAGCGTCATTATCTTTACACAACTAAATGAAGGCCTCCTCGAGCCACCATCAAACTTCGTGCTCCTGCAATGACGCACTCCATCTGGTTTCCGCACGTGCGCTGACCTCGTGGTGGACGGCCTCTTGGGCACGTTCCCTCCTTTGCCTGCCAGTCCGTCACCAGTCTCGACCAGCGGCCCACCATCCCTCCGAGCTGTAATGCACCCTGCCTATGCCCAACTTCCTTACTTCTCTTGGTGGATCACGCACAGAAGACGTTGTTGTGAAACTCCCTTCCCGTGGGCGTCGAGAAGCTGCCGTACCCTGGCTCGCCAGGAGAAGGCAGTACAGCAAGTGGATCAATCACCATCTGTTTCCATCTGTATGGGGATCGAGCGTTGCACCCTTGTGTGCGTGGCTTTTCTTCGGGTGCTTTGTTTTCCTTTCACTTACTCTTTGGTTCTATTGGGTAAAGTCACATAGGTAAAAAATAAAATAACAATAGAACCAAAGAGTATGGATCCTAGCAGTCACGAAAGCTTTAAATCTAGAATTCCTTTCACTTGCATATTAATTACAACTCATCATGAATTAGCCAAACACATCGGCAGGTCCCTCGTTTTAAAAAAAGTCAGGCGACTTCGCGTGGGACTCGATAAATAAGTAGCAATCTCAATCCACAGCCAAAGCGATGTCTCGAAATTGTTTTTTTCTCCGATTCACGTGTTCTGTTTTCTGTCTCTCGGTGTAATTCGAAACATGCATCTCTCCCCATTTTACGCATTTTGTTCAATTGTCTTTGTCACTGCGTAAATCCTCGGATCGCGGCAGGGTGGATATATGCAGAGATTGCAAACGGCAAAGATTAACAGGAACAAAAAGTTGTTCCAGTTGAAAACTCGCCCGAACTCGTAAACATCTTACGAATCAATACCCAATGCTTTTTTTCCGGTAGAACTATCCATCTCTTCGTATAATCAGTGTGCTACTCTGCGTTGGATTAAAACAGACACGGGGAACGCCCACAGGACCTCATCAGCCGTTTTTATTTATTTACGTTTTTAGAAGGCACAGCAGACCCGACAAACAGTAAAACTGTACACAAGTCAAACTGTACACAAGTCAAACTGTACACAAGGCAACCCCAACACGTGTTGTTTGCCCGGCATCGCCGAGACAATGACGAGAGTTTTAGTTTATTTCCACAAGGGAGTGGGGGGGGTCTCGCGACATTGGGACCGCCACCTCACTCGAACTTCGTGCATTGCTGCATCCAGCCCCACACAGCCCCCCACACAGCCCCCCACCTGCCTGGCGTATGTTTTGAAGAGCCGATTGCGGAGACGCGTGTACCTATGTTGAACTTCTTTCGCACCGTACGTAGCCAAAAAAAATCAGTTATAAAGAAATGAGTGTTCAATCTAGACGATGTAAAAGTCCATAGCTCCAGTGGCTGCCTAATATCGGACGGCAGAGCGTTCCAGACGGCCCCCAGGAACGCCTGTCAAAGCGCGCCGAGCGCCGCGACATCGCCGCTCGGGACGCGGAGTTTTGAGGCCGCTCCACTTTCAGAGGCGTCGCACGGAGCAAGCGACTTGCCCCATCCCGCAAGATGAACTAAGTTCGTGACCGTGTGCTGGAACCCAATTTAGCAAGCGAAGTGTGAAAGACAACTTCAGAAGTGTTACAAACCACGCCACATGCGAGCTCTCTCCGATGGTAACGACATCTGGGCCGTTAAGCGGTGAATCGCTGCCATTTCAATAAAATTAAAGGGTGGGGGGGGGGGCGCTGTCTTTGATGTCTACCGGCGGCCTTCATTTAATCCCGAACATTGAGCCATCGCATACGCGGGTATCAGCAAACAATATACAATCAGCGGGGAGATTCACGAGATCAGCTGGAGTGGCGGAAGGGTTTAGTCGCCCGATTTAGAATCATCCTGAAGCGGAGTGTCTTCCGTGTAACGCTTACAGAAAGCGTCGACATTGACTTAATGGGGTTTCTTTTTCTACCTTAGCCAGAGTCATTACCGTGAGTGTACCATTACCCTGCGTGAATTGTGTTGTGATCGCGAACAAATGATCTTCCATCATGCGAGGGTGGTCGGGTGGCGGTGGTGGCGCTCCGGCTCCAGGTTCGAGCGGCGATGCACGGATGGAGTTCGCGCCATGAGTTTGATTCCCGTCTAGGGTGAGGTGGGCAGGGAAACTCCCCTCCCCTCATACATTCGTATGCGATCCACCATCGCTGGACTCAAAAGTGATGGACTGCAGCTGCTATGCCGCGCACACTGCACCGTGTACCCATTTGAGGCTGGGACGACCTAGGAGGGGCTTGGGGCAGCTTTGCAGAAGCCGCTCGCTGAATGAGCAATGAGACCACAACGCTCAGACCCACCAAAGCAAGTTACAGCTTTTAAATTATGAGACCTCCTTTGCCAGTAACAAGATATAGTAATAGGTTTTACCATTTTTAACTGGCACAAAAACTGACATCTTCATTCAAGGCATCAAATTCAAGGACAGTGCATATTATTATCAGAGTTGTCTCTTTTGTTTGCATTTTGACTGCTTGTGTTGTGGTTATTGCAAACATGATTCCTTGAATAAAGGTGTCAGTTTTGTGCCAGTTAAAAAGGGTAAAGCCTATTACTATATCTTGTTACTGGCAAAGGAGGTCTCATAATGTAAATGCTCACCCCGAGCCTTCAATACTCTGATAGTGCGCTGTTTTTGAGTTGTACGCCTTTTGGCGTCATCTGGTCCAACACCAGTGGAGACTAGGCTCTAAGAAAAGCCGTCTCGGGTGTGGACCAATCAAATCAAGGACAGTGCATATTATTATCAGAGTTGTCTCTTTTGTTTGCATTTTGACTGCTTGTGTTGTGGTTATCGCAAACATGATGCCTTGAATAAAGGTGTCAGTTTTTGTGCCAGTTTAAAAGGGTAAAACCTATTACTATAAGTTACAGCTTCTTCAGTTTAATTTATTAGGTGTCACCCTGTGAACCATGCGGCTCTTGACTCGGGTGCAACCACAACAAAACAAAAACATGAACAAGAGACGCAACAGAAAAAATCCAGGAAAAAAACAGCAAAAGTCTTCCAATGCACTGCCGCATGAAGGCCGACCACTCCGCGTCGGCCACTGCGCTTGTTTCACCAGACTCCACCGAGCTGATGGGCCAGGGTTACTGCAGTGGGGGAGGACCCAGCCACGCTTTAGATCTCACTCGCCAATGGCGTTAGCCGCGGCCAGGATTCAAACTCAGGTCGCCGTGTTCGAAGCGCAGTGCGCTTACCACCAAGTCAGTGCAATAACCCTGCAGCCCGTGTACATCGAACATTCAATCGAACGCGGCGACTGCCTGGGAAATGCTACGGGCGTCTTTGCCGCGCTCACCTTGCCAGGTCGTCCATTTCGCCCGTGAATGAAACACGGCAGGTTGCGCCTCCTGGCAACCCGTGCCACCGTGCCACAGGCCGTGCCACCGTGCCGCGTCCCCGTGCCAAAGGCCGTGTCACCGTCCCACCGTGCCAAAGCCCGTGCCACCGTGCCAAAACCCCTGCCCCCGTGCCACCGTGCCAAAGCCGGAGCCGCCTCCCAGGAGGAGGTAGCCAATGAGAGCCGCAGACCCACGACGCCAACTCGTGGGTGGCACGCACGCCCGGCTCGCGCGTGCCACCCACGAGCACTTAGGCGAGGACACGCGGCAGGACACTGCAGAGCAGTTCGGTTGGTTGCGCTGTGATTTCAGAGCGAGAGCGGCTGAGTTCGACTCCGAGTCAACGTGCTCCCTCTCCGGTCCTGCTCCCTCCTCTCGCTGCGACGACACGGGTGCCCCCCCGTGGGAACCCAAAAGTGGTGGCTTGCCTCTTCGGAGTGACAGCGTACTGCCATGACGAAGGTGGAGTTGCCACCACTGGCTCCACCTGGGCCGCCAATAAAGATGAGGAACATTCCACCCACTTATTGTAGGACCAGGGAGACACCTTTTGGCTTTATTGTAGTAGAATCAGTATTATTATGATAAACAAACCTTTGTCAAACCACTACTGGATGGAGGCTCTCTCCATGCTGTGTCGATCATGGGAGTTGATCGACCATACTTCACCACTCTGGTCGATGTGCGAAGTTGGTGAAGGAGGGAGCCCAAGACTCGTTAAAATATCACTCGCCACTGGTGTTAGCCGTGGCTGGAATCTAGGTCCATAGCGCAGTGCGCTAACCTTTGTGCTACTAGCCCCTCTTACACTGTTGTATCGAATTGACGTAAATAACACAACGTGGTTGAATGGGCGGGTATTCGGCAGTATTCCGGTACTGTGTGAGGCAGTAGTCCGGTATATCGGCACTCCCCAGAGCGCCAGACGCATCGCGGCCCTCGTCCGAACGGTTCCGATTCCTCCACGGCGACGTCTCCGCAGTCGGGACGCGGCGTGAACGTTGCTGCCGGAGCCCCGGACTGGCGTCACAGCGGTGGCGCTTGGACATTGACGCCACTGCCGCTTCATGTACACAGAAAGCATGCTCTGGAGCTCACGCCGAGAGCATTTGAAACGTAAACTACTGCGTTAATACGGAGCTCAGTTGTTGCATGTCACAAGTGGTACAATAAGCCGCTTGCAGATTAACTGAGTTAACTCGTTAGGCCAATTATCCTTGCCCACCCACAGTGCACCACTCTCGCAACGAGTGCGGTGGCTCCCCCAACACTCGGCAACAGAAGTCTCCGTCGACGGCGGTGGTGGTGGCGGTGGTGGTGGCGATGGTGGCGGCAGTGGTGGTGGTGGCGGTGGTGGCGGCGGTGGTGGCGGCGGTGGCGGTGGTGTTGGTGGTGGCAGCGGTGGCGGTGGTGGCGTTGGTGGCGGCGGTGGCGGTGGTGGCGGCGGTGGTGGTAGCGGTGGCGGTGGCGGTGCTGGTGGTGGTGATGGTGGTGGCGGTGGTGGTGGCGGTGGTGGCGGCAGTGGTGGCGGCGGTGGTGGTGGCGGTGGTGGCGTTGGTGTTGGTGGTGGCGGTAGTGGCAGCGGTGGCGGTAGCAGTGGCAGTGGCGGTGGTGGTGGCGGTGGTGGTGATGGTGGTGGTGTTGGTGATGGTGGTGGTGTTGGTGGTGGCGGTGGTGGCTGCGGTGGTGGTGGTGGCGGTGGTGGCGGTGGTAGCGGTGGCGGTGGTGGTGGTGGCGGTGGTGGCGGTGGTGGCGGTGGTGTTGGTGGTGGTAGCGGTGGTGGTAGCGGTGGTGTTAGCAGTGGCGGTGGTGGTGGCGGTGGTGGTGATGGTGGTGGTGATGGTGGTGGTGTTGGTGGTGGCGGTGGTGGTGGTGGTGGTGGTAGCAGTGGCGGTGGTGGTGGCGGTGGCGGTGGTGGTGGCGGTGGCGGTGGTGGTGGTGGTAGCGGTGGCGGTGGTGGCTGCGGTCGTGGTGGTGGCGGTGGCGGTGGTGGCGGTGGTGGTGGTGGTGGTGGTAGCGGTGGCGGTGGTAGCGGTGGTGGCTGCGGTGGTGGTGGTGGTGGCGGTGGTGGCGGTGGTGCTGATGGTGGTGGTGGTGGTAGCGGTGGTGGCTGCAGTGGTGGTGGTGGTGGTGGCGGTGGCGGTGGTGGTGGTGCTGGGTTTCTAGCCCGTCTGGGCACCTGGACCCTGCCATCGAGCCCTCATGGCAATTGCGGACAGCAACACTTTAAACAACCCGTGACGTTACTAAGCTGTGCCAGCAATCAGCAGCGGATGTAATCAATAGCCACTTGTGTTGATCATTCGTGAATACAATCGAAATGGCTGTGCAATGGGCAGTAAAAAAAGAAAAGTGGTGTTTTGTGAAAAATAATCAATGGATACGAAACAGATCCGTGGACCAATTCCCACGGACACCGAGGCCTGAGGAGCGCGGGTTGGGAGTGACTCCTGTGTAGACAACACAATGCCCTCCGCCGGAGAACAAAACACGCAACACATTCGTCAATAACAGCTGCCTTAAAACAGAATTAAATATCATTCTCTAGATATTATTGTTTATTTTAGGGCAGTGTTATGGGACGATCATATTTAGGGTTTCTTGTTGTTTACGCTTGTGCACCCTGCCAACATTGTATCACGTAAATAATTAGTTTCACTTCCAGGGGAATGTGTAATGTCCACCGTTGGCTCAGGGTTGCCAACAGAGATTAATGTTGCTCGATTGCTCGATTGAGCAAGGAGACAGCGTGACTTTGACTTTGTCCGATTGCCTCTTAAAAACCGTTGAGCAAACCCATTTTACTTTTACTCTGTCCTGCAAACACCGGAACCCGCACCGGCGTTTGGGCACGGTAGGGACTCTGTAACAACACACTGGGGTTGTGTGTGTGGTGTGTGTGGTGTGTGTCGTGTGTGTGGTGTGTGTCGTGTGTGTGGTGTGTGTGGTGTGTGTGTGTGTGGTGTGTGTGGTGTGTGGTGTGTGTGGTGTGTGTGTGGTGTGTGTGGTGTGTGGTGTGTGTGTGGTGTGTGTGGTGTGGGTGGTGTGTGTGGTGTGTGTGGTGTGTGGTGTGTGGTGTATGGTGTGTGTGGTGTGAGTGGTGTGTGTGGTGTGGTGTGGGTGGTGTGTGTGGTGTGGGTGGTGTGTGTGGTGTGTGGTGTGAGTGGTGTATGGTGTGTGTGTTGTGGGTGGTGTGTGTGGTGTGTAATGGGGAGCGAGAGTGTAGCGGTTAGCACGCTGCGCAATGAACCTGGCGACCCGGGTTCGATTCCCGCTCACGGCCAACACCAGTGACGATTATCTGAACCGGTCCCGGGCCTCCCCTAAGTCGACTCAACCTCAAATGAGTACCTGGTGCGGTGTGTAAATATTGCCACTAGGGAGACAAAGGCGGTCGGGCGTGGTGCTGGCCACCCACCCCCTCGTGTACCGTTCCGGCCTTCATAGGTGCTCGCTAACAGCACTTGCCCCTACGGTCTGTTAAGGCTATATGGGGGATCTTTTTTTGTATGGTGTGTGTGGTGTGGGTGGTGTGTGTGGTGTGTGTGGTGTGGGTGGTGTGTGTGGTGTGGGTGGTGTGTGTGGTGTGTGTGGTGTGGGTGGTGTGGGTGGTGTGGGTGGTGTGGGTGGTGTCGGTGGTGTGGGTGGTGTGGGTGGTGTGGGTGGTGTATGGTGTGTGTGTGGTGTGGGTGGTGTGTGTGGTGTGTGTGGTGTGGGTGGTGTGGGTGGTGTGGGTGGTGTGGGTGGTGTATGGTGTGTGTGGTGTGGGTGGTGTGTGTGGTGTGAGTGGTGTGGGTGGTGTGGGTGTGCATTAGTAATCGTGCACTCACGCACTGATGCCTTGCGCCAGTATCAGGCAAAGGACACGGCGAGTGAGGAGGCTTCGGCGCACCGAATTGCCAACGCAAAACCAAGAATCTGTCACGCGCATCAAATCAATTCGGCGTCCTTTACGTAGAACGGGATGAGCGTGAATTGGACAACAATAGTTCTGTTGGACATCGGCCGTCCTGCGAGGAACAGGCAATTACAGCGAGATACAGACGTGGAAATGTTTTAATATATTAGCAATTGATTGGAATGCTCCACCCCCCCCCCCCCCCCCCTCCATTTTACGCTTTGTGCTGTGAAGTCGCATTAACCTAAAAATTAAAACACACACACACAAGGTGTTAAATATGCCGGCCTGGTCTGAATGGACGTTGAGGAAAGGTGGCGCTTCTCTCGGCCCCAGGGACATCGCGACGCGAGTAAACGGAAGCGCCGCGTCAGCCCCTCTGAAACAGCCGCGACGACCCAGCGTGACCTTTGCCGTGCCCGGGGCCTTCTGACAAAGAAGCGGAGGGGCAGAGGTCACAGCAGCGGCTCCGCGAGCCGCGCCAGGAGGTGCGCCGCACGACGCGTGCCGCGGTGACCACGGCCCGTGGTGTCCACGTCTCTGCATTCTGGGACACAACGGGGCCTGATGACCGCAGCGGCGACGGCGGCCGCGGCGGCGGCTTGGCGAGGCGTTGCCGAGTTCACGGCTGCGGTCCTCGGTGTGGGAACGCCGTGGTGCCGGTTCCACGCCGACACCTCGTCCTGCCAAACAGTCTCACATCACCGCTCCGAGCTTTACAACGAATACTAATGATACGCGTATCTATTACTCTACCAACCGCTTTTAATAATTATGTTATTGTTATATAACGTACAGCCCTCCCCATGCCGTGTCAGCGATGGGAAGGGGTGTTGGCTACTTTACAAGACATACACCACGCCGGTCATTGCAGGTTGCTAATGCAACAGGTACACGAATGCACGCGTATCTGTTAGCTACCAACACCTTTTTATTGAAGCAGGCAGGCAAAAGTGTGTCGTGAGCAGGTGAAGAGATGGAGGTCTATGGTAAAATCACCCAGAATGTGCCCGAAAGCTTAGCTGCGTTGAACCTGGATAGTGCTTGGATGGGCGCATGACCGTGCAGACAAGACAGATGCAGTAGGCGTTGTGGCCAGTAGAGGGCAGTGCAACAGGAGCTATTGTTCTTCTTTGGTTCTTTCGGTAAAGTCACGTAGAATGAGAATAAAATAATAAATTAATAAAATATTATTTTATTTTATTTAAATAATACATTAATATAGTTTTATTTTGTTTGATTAATTTCTTATTTTATTCTCATTCTACATGACTTTACCGAAAGAACCAAAGAAGATGAATCCTTGCAGTCACGAAAGCTGTAAATCGAAATTTAGGAGCTATTGTTGTTTTGTGTTCCCCGCCACCTTCAAGCTGCATGAACCAGCGTGGTGCAGTATGGTCAAATAACCATCATGGCCCGCACGGCAAGGGAAGGGCCGTGATCCTGCAGTGCCCTGACAAAGGCGCTGTCTCTGCGTGGACGAGCAGAGTGACGGAGAGGCACGCAGCCAGAGAGATCTGCCAGGAATGTATTCACGCATGCGAGCTCATTATCATATGGCCAGCCATCCAGAATGCAAGCCATTTAACAAACAAATGTTACTGTCAGCTTCACCGACACACGCATTAACACACACACATTAATACGCACACGCACACACAAGCCACCAGGCAACAACAACCACCACCGTTACGACTAAGTGATGATTTAGTGGTGATATCACCATGGCAATTGTGACATGAATAAGGGAATATACAGACACAAATTAAGATCCCCGCTGTGATTATTTATTCATTTCATCCCAATAACACGTATCCCAATTGTGCTATCATTTCCACTCAGCACCATTGCACAATGGGCGCAGCGTCTACGCAGCAGTTCGCGCACAGCGCTGTGAAGCCGGCCACTTGAGTTCGATTCCCGGCAACTGCTCGAACCAGTGGCGAGTGACCTCTGAACCGGTCCCGTGCCACCCCTTTCACCAACCCCGCGCCGACTCGCGTGGTGAAGTATGGTCAAACAGCTCCATGACCAACAATGGCATTGGGAGGCCTTCATCCAGCAGTGGATTGACGAAGGACGGGTAATTATTGATATATAATTATTGTTAAAATTGCAGAACGTAAATAATTAACCCATTAGGGAACACCCTCTGGAAGACGGGAAAACTACAACTGTAATACTGTAAGGTACGACTGCTTCTGGGGACCCTTCAATTGCTTCCTTTCCAAAATTGGTGGTACACCTCCTCACAAGCCATGCTATTCAAGGGTTTATGAAATGGCAATCAAACTTTACATGTTTTAACCCTCACACCAGAAATATCACCATCCTCACGATCATTTTTCATTATTATTCATACCGCTCCATTCATGCAGTGCATCTAGGAATTAAATTACAAACCAAACCTAAGAGTCAATATGTAGATATCACATGAATACTTTAGAGATAATATCCAGTCTCCTTTTCAACCATACACGAAGGTGCATTCGCTTTCCCACATGCCCTGCTAGACGGGAATATTTGTCAAACTTTCTATATTTTTTATTTACAAAGTCGATCTTTGGCCAAACTACGAGTGAAACGGATACGCTATTCAGAAATTTCAGAGGTGGGATTTAGCCAAATTAATCGCGAACGGAAATTGTATACTTTGATAAATCATTTTTGTTGTGGGTAGTGCACGTGACTTGGCTGAGATCATCAACTCGCCACACTTGTAACCATGGCTCGCTGCCCAGACAGAAGAGATTGTCGCAGTCAGCACCATGGACAGCTCCCCGAGTTGTATTGCCCCATCAGTGACAGTTACACTTTGTTTATAGGGAAATAAGGCCTATACCACATGGGTACTAAGTGTGACTCATGTACACGAGCAACCCTTTATTAATCCACTGCTGGATGAGTGCCTGCCCATGCCATGCAGGTCAAGGGAGGAATTTAACCATCGGTCACCGTGTGCTGTTAAGTGCTGGTTGGTGAACGTTGACGTGGGGGCATCGAATTAAATAAATGCAATAAATGTTTCTGCACTGCCCTCTGCTGTCCACATCATGGTAATGTCACCTACAACACCTGTTATGCATGACTGTTGCTCATCCAAGCACGCAGGGACATCACTTTTTCACCTTCCCTGCTGCACAGTAATATTTGTTTCATGACTGTTAAACTGGTATTTGGCCTTGACAAAGGTGGGATATATCCAAACTTAATTGCAAACCCAAATTGAATTGTTTTCTTTGTGCAGTCATTGGTCACCAGGCTGGGACAACCTCGACTCACCGCACGTCAGACAACCTCCGATTATCACGGTTGGCTACGTACGGTGCAAAAAAGGTCAACATACATACATACAGAAGCCCGACTGATCGTAGGCGGCTGAAGTCTGAATTCGAACTCAGAATTTCCGCGGTGCCAACTCAGCGCTCTGACCTGTGAACCAGCCGACAACTTCTTCGTGAGAATCAATTCTAATTGATGAGTCTACGCACCATTACGCAACTAATGGGCACCTATTAAGGTCACAGTAACACGTGAGAAGACGGAAAGAACCAGCGCCACACTCACCCAGCCACCTTTGTCTCCCTGGGGATAATATTAACAAAACCACACGAGACACAACTTTATGCCGAGTGTACCTAGGGGAGGCTCACATTACCAATTGCCACCCGTACACGTGGCCAAGGGTCAAAGCTGGCTTGACGGCTTGGATCGTAGCGCAGTGCACTAACCACAACAACCCCCACTCGCTCGCTCACACGCGCAGACTCACAGACTTCACCCAGACATCGTGAGTGCCGGCTGTCAAGCGACTGCCCCGGACACGACGCTCGCTCAAAAGAAATGAAGGCGTTGGGGGGTGGGGAGAATCGATCGCAGCACAAAAGCCGACCGTGGCAGGCTGCCAGCGGTCCCGGCAAATGCGTTCGCGAGTGGCCAAGGTGGCGCGTTACGCAGTGGCAAATGTCCCCTCCTGTAATGGCACAGCGCAGAGGCATCGATAGTCTCTGTTAAAAAGGAGTCATGACGAGCACGGCTGCGATGGATTGTGCGTTTTCTTTCAGGTCCACTTGAACGGCAACACCAAAATATTGCTGCGCGGGGGTTTAGTTTAGTTTGGTTTTCTCTGCCTATATTCAACGAGCGCCGAACCGCGATTCCCCAGGACAAATTTACGAATTCAAATGAAATTCCCCGAGCCGGTTGCGCGCGGGGCGGAAGGCGCCTGCAGACATCTGCCGAGCGGCCACAGGAGCACGCTTGTCAAGGGGCAGCGCAGTAAGCAGCTTGCACTGCCTCTCTGCAGGGTTCGAGTGCCCTTTCGTCAAACGGATCGGATTTACTTGTTTCACCCAGGCACTATTGGTTCTCCTACGCAAAAAAAGAATTGGATAAACGTTTCAGAGACGACCCTCTTAGAAGGGAGTATAGAGGCTCAGTGAAGCGTTCATGAAATGTAAACACGACGTTCAATGGTCAGGTGAGCATTTTGCACAGATTCACAAACCTCGTTTTGTGGTTTCACCAATTTTATACAATTGTGCCATCGTTGTCATCTCGTGAGACCAAGATGTCATTCAGATCTCTCACAGAGCCGCGCATCTCTTCCCCCTCGTGTCAGGTATCGGCTCGTGGATGTTGCTGTCGCAGAACTAATTCTGAGATCCCTACAAATTATCCTTTTTTTAAATCCACACAATCAGTTTCCGGCACTCTTATGCAGAAAAATGCACATTGCATGGGCAGCTAAACTAACATCTTTAAAATCTCACAGCTGGAATTTAGCCAAAGGGTAACAGAATCGGTATGTTTTACAGTCATTGTTAACTCAGATGAGACCATCAACACTTGAGCGTTCGTGTTAGCCACACGTGGCGGGACCAGGATTCAACGCCACGGTCTCAGCTGCCCCAACACAACGCCGCGACTCCCGAGCCGTCCGGCCAGCTCCGAGGCGGTGCTTTTCATTCCTGCGGCTGCCTCGTCCACGAGCAATTGCCAAAGGCCACCATCTGCCTCGAGGTGGCTGTTCTTCAAACCCCTGTAACATCATTAGCAAGCCTATGCCATTGTGAAATATATTGTAGCTCGTACCACCAGAAAATAGTAAGCACAAACTTGAAGGGTATTTAGTAAAATATGAATCGAATTGTATGACTATGATTATGAATGTCAGTAGTTTATAAATTAGTAAAAGATGGGACGCGTAATAAGGATATGCTTAATAGTTTTCAGTAAAAGGCAAAGCCGCAGCCCTGCAATTTCTTGCTCGTGCCACTGCTGGCAGAAGGACCCCCACTAGAGGGAGCTCCAGAGGTTATGTGGCAATACTCTTCTGGTGGCAGAACCTACATTGTACCCCACCACACGCAACCTGGTTATGTGACAATACTCTTCTTCTGGGAGAAGCTACATTGTACACCACCACACGCAACCTGGTTATGTGACAATACTCTTGTGGTGGGAGAACCTACATTGTACACCACCACACGCAACCTGCTTATGTGGCTATACTCTTGTGGTGGGAGAAGCTACATTGTACACCACCACACGCAACCTGCTGCTCCATTCACCGCGGTGCACCCATTTCGACTGCTCGGGGACAGATGCGCGGCAGAATCCATCAAACGTGCCCCGTCACTGCAGCTGCCGCGCCGGGAGATAAAATGGAATCGACGACCTGTGGGTTGCGAGTTGCAATGCTATAACCACGAACACGGCATTACACTTGCAGGCCCGTGCCGTCTTACGTGTGACAGCAAACGCTGCGCAGAGCGCTTACCGCAAACATTCAGACTCATCAGGTGTTGCTGAAGAGTCGCGCGTGCAACTACCGCCTCGGACGAGGCATACTTTGTCAGCGCCCTCGCCCAATAATAAGTGGCCGGCTGGGGTGCCTTGAAATGTGCCGTTCACGTCAGGCGCAAGTGAACATCGGAGGGATGATTATTATCCGTCTCACTCGCCTTTTCAGTCGTGACATGGCGTTAACGATGCCCCCCACCCCCGATATCTCGACTGCCCGCGGCCATTCGTTTGTCCTTCAGGCACGAGAGCGGAAACTTCTCAAGTTTCAAAAGCCATCAAAAGGGTTGAGGGTTGTAGACTGAATTGTTTGTTTGTGACAAGTCGTATTTGGCTCGCAGTCTAGAGGATACGATCAAAATCATCATCCAATCATCTATTCATTGACGATGGTTCATCGCTATGTATGTTGAACGTCTTTCGCACCGTACGTCGACAACCGTGCTAATTGGAGGTGCGGGGAAAGGACAACAATCTAAACACAAAAGGCAGTTCTAAAGAAATGAGTTTGCAATCGGGATGATTTAAAAGTGCAATGCTCCAGTGGCTTCCTAATAGCGAAAGGAAGCGCGTTCCAGACGGCCGTAGAAGCGCATCCACAGACGGCCAAAGGCCCTGGCGGCTGCCTCGCGCTGTGCCGCAGCGATGCGCCTCCTAGGCACACATCGCTCGGCTCGTACTGCCCACGGATGCTCTTCCCAATTGGACATTCTCAGAATGAAACCTCGTTCTTCTTTCACCTCCATCACCGGGAAAATTCGCCGATGTGCCAGTTCCATTGCGTGTTTTCGGACCATATATTCACGTGCGGAAAGAGCAAACCTGAAAAAAACCCCAAATTCATGGTGCCAGCCGTTGGCGATAACTCACCGTTTCCCTGCTGAGGCTGTGATGAGACGAAACAATTGTGCGATGTATCAGAAGTGATTTATTGGCGATTTTAATTCCTCATTTGTCCCCCCTGTGTGGATGGTCCGAGGAAGGAAAAGGTCATGGAAACCATCTGCTTTGTTGTTCGCATTAGGATCTCCAGATGCTCAGCCACAATCGCGAGAAAAAATAAAAGCAAAAATGCCACGCAAACACCTTTTCCGATTTCATCTGTGGGAATGACCTATCTCTGTTGATAATCCTTCCTGGCGGACAGCCACTCCGAGCCGTGCGTTTCATTCCACGTGGCGACTGCACTCTCCTGCAGGGGGAAATTACAACAATCGTCTGGAGGTCGCTTCAGTTGAGATCTGAGATATCTACCGATGATCGGTTCTATTACTCGACGAATCGTATAACACGGAAATAGCAGAAGGGGGGGGGGGAGGAATTGTTTTTTTCACGTGTGCCGCTGGACGGGAGGTGATGGGTGGGCATTAGTGACATCATCGACGTCGTCGGCATCAGCCTCTTCACGCTCGGCGTGGTTTGTAGGAGGTTCCCGCATTCGGGATCCAGGAAGTCGGGGTGGTGGTTGTTTTTAAAGGCGCACGGGTAATCGACCATGAAAAAAGGAGTAGCTTACAACCTTTTAAAGATGAAGAAATGCAATATATTATAGACCCGCCTCGAATTTAGTTGGCTTATTTGAGAAATGTATATACCCAACGAAATGTTAAAACCCTAGCCATGCTTTTTGCTTTGTAACCAAGAACCAAGGGCTCTCAGTTCGTTAATCAGCAGGTGGCATGTGGTGGGGTAAAGCGTGGGTACTCCCACATTCTTACAAAACATCTGGCTAATGTAAAATAGTAACCGAAATAACCTCTACATGGGCTGTCTAGGATTCTATCTAGTAGTGGCCCTTCTGTCAGCAGTAACATCACCAGGCAATTGCAGGGCTGCATCTTTCCCGTGGATCATCATTATTATTATTTGCACACTCACATTCCTGTACCACACTTATTACAGGCTGTGCTCGTGTAAGTGCGCTGGAAGACTGCATGTTCTTCCTCGATCTTTCCGTGTTTCATGAAGTCATCTTATTGGGGAAACATTTTAAAAGCTACCTCGTAAAAAGATATGATTGCTACCAATTTGATATTCCAGGAATGCTAGAATTCTAACTGAAGCAATATTGCATTACGGATGGAATTATTTAACCGCCAGACCCTCCCCGCCCTCCCAAAGCCCACAATTCAAGAATAATTTCTTTCAAAAAAACCCACCGTGGTGAATGGCGTCGTGCCTCCAGTGGCTGCGTGGGTCACGTGAACCCATTACATACAAGGTATACGGATCGAGAAAACCAACATGATTCCACCCGTGTATTGTGCGAGCCTCAGAATCCATACTGATCAATAAATCGATGCATCATTCCACTCTTCATAGACGTTATTTCACTTTTGGTGCCACGCATAATTCAGGCCGCCCTTGCAGTTATAGAATGATCCGAGGTGTATGAGCACACGTGGATACACCACAGCTTTGGGGAGCAGGGATATTGCAGTGCCCAAGCACGCTGCTTCATGAACCGAGCTAGCACCTACCGGAGTTCAGTTGACAGCCACGAAGAACATCAGTGGCGAGTGACATCCACACCTCCGCTTAGCACACGGTTGGCTATGTGCGGTGCGAGTAAAGTCCAACATACAAGCGTACATATCTGAGCCGGCCCTGTGTGATCAATTCTAGATTCAAAGCTTTCGTGACTGCAAGGATCCATACTCTTTGGTTCTATTCGGTAAAGTCACGTAGGTAAAACAATAAAACAACAAAAATCACGACGTTTCGGCCACAACACAAGCGGCCTTCATCAGGGGAAGGGATCAGACTGTCTCGAGGACAGCGCTGGAGTGAAACACAGCCAAGTACGGTCGAGCAATCTCCACAATAGATATGCCGTGAAGAGGCCTTCATCCAGCAGTGCATTTGACAAAGAGTTGTACATCATTACCATTCTAGATACTACTATAGGGTGCTTTAAAAATGTTTGACACTTCTGAGAATTTGCAACAAGAGCACGTGACATGTGCTGCCACCTTCGGGCTCTGAGACCACCTGGAGAAGATTCCAGGCGTGTGTTGACAACGATGGCGAACAAGTAACATACTTTTGTTATCATGTTACAGTGTATTACCTGTTCGTTTTCCATTAAAAACGATAGTCCCATATAAGTTTTAACATTTTTTTAAGCACCCTGTATTTTTAGTGGCGGCTACTCGCACGTGTGATCGTGCGTTTGTGGCGGCTACTCGCACGTGTGATCGTGCGTTTGTGGCGGCTACTCGCACGTGTGATCGTGCGTTTGGAAATAATTGCATCCACCAGCCACCTCCCGCTGCAATCGTGTTTTTTGTTTGTTCCAGTTACATAACATGACCACCTGTGGATTACCAACACAGTCGATGGGGGATGTTGTTGAGTTTTTGAAAAGCAACATGAGATCCGTAAATGAATACATGTCATGGGAGACGCTAATACTAACGCTACTTACTATAAGGGAGATGCTACTACTAACGCTACTTACTATAAGGGAGACACTACTACTAATGGTGCTTACTATAAGGGAGACGCTACTACTAATGCTGCTTACTATAAGGGAGACACTACTACTAATGCTACTTACTATAAGGGAGACACTACTACTAACACTACTTACTATAAGAGAGATGCTACTACGAATGCTACTTACTATAAGGGAGACGCTACTACTAACGCTACTTACTATAAGGGAGACGCTACTACTAATGCTACTTACTATAAGAGAGACACTACTACTAATGCTACTTACTATAAGGGAGACACTACTACTAATGCTACTTACTATAAGAGAGATGCTACTACTAATGCTACTTAATATAAGAGAGACGCTACTACTAACGCTACTTACTATAAGGGAGACACTACTACTAATGCTGCTTACTATAATGGAGACGCTACTACTAATGCTACTTACTGTAAGGGAGACGCTACTACTAACGCTGCTTACTATAAGGGAGACGCTACTACTAATGCTACTTACTATAAGGGAGACGCTACTACTAATGCTACTTACTATAAGGTAGACGCTACTACTAATGCTACTTACTATAAGGGAGACGCTACTACTAATGCTACTTACTATAAGGGAGACGCTAATACTAACGCTACTTACTATAAGGGAGATGCTACTACTAATGCTACTTACTATAAGGGAGACGCTACTACTAACGCTACTGACTATAAGGGAGACGCTACCACTAATGTTACTTACTATAAGGGAGACGCTAATACTAACGCTACTTACTATAAGGGAGATGCTACTACTAATGCTACTTACTATAAGGGAGACGCTACTACTAACGCTACTTACTATTAGAGAGACGCTACTACTAATGCTACTTACTATAAGGGAGACACTACTACTAATGCTGCTTACTATAAGGGAGACACTACTACTAATGCTACTTACTATAAGGGAGATACTACTACTAATGCTACTTACTATAAGGGAGACACTACTACTAATGCTTCTTACTATAAGGGAGACACTACTACTAATGCTACTTACTATAAGGGAGACACTACTACTAATGCTACTTACTATAAGGGAGACACTACTACTAATGCTACTTACTATAAGGGAGACACTACTACTAACGCTACTTACTATAAGGGAGACACTACTACTAATGATACTTACTATAAGGGAGACACTACTACTAATGCTACTTACTATAAGGGAGACGCTACTACTAATGCTACTTACTATAAGGGAGACACTACTACTAATGCTACTTACTATAAGGGAGATACTACTACTAATGCTACTTACTATAAGGGAGACGCTAATACTAATGCTACTTACTATAAGGGAGATGCTACTACTAATGCTACTTACTATAAGGGAGACACTACTACTAATGCTACTTACTATAAGGGAGACACTACTACTAATGCTACTTACTATAAGGGAGACACTACTACTAATGCTACTTACTATAAGGGAGACACTACTACTAATGCTGCTTACTATAAGGGAGATACTACTACTAATGCTGCTTACTATAATGGAGACGCTACTACTAATGCTACTTACTATAAGGGAGACACTACTACTAACGCTACTTACTATAAGGGAGACACTACTAATGATACTTACTATAAGGGAGACACTACTACTAATGCTACTTACTATAAGGGAGACGCTACTACTAATGTTACTTACTATAAGAGAGATGCTACTACTAACGCTACTTACTCTAAGGGAGATACTACTACTAATGCTGCTTACTATAATGGAGACGCTACTGCTAATGCTACTTACTATAAGGGAGACGCTACTACTAATGCTACTTACTATAAGGGAGATACGACTACTAATGCTACTTACTATAAGAGAGACGCTACTACTAACGCTACTTACTATAAGGGAGACACTACTACTAATGCTACTTACTATAAGGGAGACACTACTACAAATGCTACTTACTATAAGGGAGATGCTACTACTAATGCTACTTACTATAAGGGAGACACTACTACTAATGCTACTTACTATAAGGGAGACGCTACTACTAATGCTACTTACTGTAAGAGAGACGCTACTACTAATGCTACTTACTATAAGGGAGACGCTACTACTAACGCTACTTACTATAAGGGAGACACTACTACTAATGCTACTTACTATAAGGGAGATGCTACTACTAATGCTATTTACTATAAGGGAGATGCTACTACTAACGCTACTTACTATAAGGGAGACACTACTACTAATGCTACTTACTATAAGGGAGACGCTACTACTAATGCTACTTACTATAAGGGATACACTACTACTAATGCTACTTACTATAAGAGAGACGCTACTACTAATGCTACTTACTATAAGGGAGATGTTACTACTAATGCTACTTACTATAAGGGAGACGCTACTACTAATGCTACTTACTATAAGGGAGACACTACTACTAATGCTACTTACTATAAGGGAGACACTACTACTAATGCTACTCACTATAAGAGAGACGCTACTACTAATGCTACTTACTATAAGGGAGACGCTACTACTAATGCTACTTACTATAAGGGAGACTCTACTACTAACGCTACTTACTATAAGAGAGACGCTACTACTAACGCTACTTACTATAAGAGAGACGCTACTACTAACGCTACTTACTATAAGAGAGACGCTACTACTAATGCTACTTACTATAAGAGAGATGCTACTACTAATGCTACTTACTATAAGGGAGATGCTACTACTAATGCTTCTTACTATAAGGGAGACGCTACTACTAACGCTACTTACTATAAGGGAGACGCTACTACTAATGCTACTTACTATAAGAGAGATGCTACTACTAATGCTACTTACTATAAGAGAGACGCTACTACTAATGCTACTTACTATAAGGGAGACACTACTACTAATGCTACTTACTATAAGAGAGACGCTACTACTAATGCTACTTACTATAAGGGAGATGTTACTACTAACGCTACTTACTATAAGAGAGACACTACTACTAATGCTACTTACTATAAGAGAGACGCTACTACTAATGCTACTTACTATAAGGGAGACGCTACTACTAACGCTACTTACTATAAGAGAGACACTACTACTAACGCTACTTACTATAAGGGAGACGCTACTACTAATGCTACTTACTATAAGAGAGACACTACTACTAATGCTACTTACTATAAGAGAGACACTACTACTAATGCTACTTACTATAAGAGAGACACTACTACTAATGCTACTTACTATAAGGGAGACGCTACTACTAATGCTACTTACTATAAGGGAGACACTACTACTAATGCTTCTTACTATAAGGGAGACACTACTACTAATGCTACTTACTATAAGGGAGACACTACTACTAATGCTACTTACTATAAGGGAGACACTACTACTAATGCTACTTACTATAAGGGAGACACTACTACTAACGCTACTTACTATAAGGGAGACACTACTACTAATGATACTTACTATAAGGGAGACACTACTACTAATGCTACTTACTATAAGGGAGACGCTACTACTAATGCTACTTACTATAAGGGAGACACTACTACTAATGCTACTTACTATAAGGGAGACACTACTACTAATGCTACTTACTATAAGGGAGACGCTAATACTAATGCTACTTACTATAAGGGAGATGCTACTACTAATGCTACTTACTATAAGGGAGACACTACTACTAATGCTACTTACTATAAGGGAGACACTACTACTAATGCTACTTACTATAAGGGAGACACTACTACTAATGCTACTTACTATAAGGGAGACACTACTACTAATGCTGCTTACTATAAGGGAGATACTACTACTAATGCTGCTTACTATAATGGAGACGCTACTACTAATGCTACTTACTATAAGGGAGACACTACTACTAACGCTACTTACTATAAGGGAGACACTACTAATGATACTTACTATAAGGGAGACACTACTACTAATGCTACTTACTATAAGGGAGACGCTACTACTAATGCTACTTACTATAAGAGAGATGCTACTACTAACGCTACTTACTCTAAGGGAGATACTACTACTAATGCTGCTTACTATAATGGAGACGCTACTGCTAATGCTACTTACTATAAGGGAGACGCTACTACTAATGCTACTTACTATAAGGGAGATACGACTACTAATGCTACTTACTATAAGAGAGACGCTACTACTAACGCTACTTACTATAAGGGAGACACTACTACTAATGCTACTTACTATAAGGGAGACACTACTACAAATGCTACTTACTATAAGGGAGATGCTACTACTAATGCTACTTACTATAAGGGAGACACTACTACTAATGCTACTTACTATAAGGGAGACGCTACTACTAATGCTACTTACTGTAAGAGAGACGCTACTACTAATGCTACTTACTATAAGGGAGACGCTACTACTAACGCTACTTACTATAAGGGAGGCACTACTACTAATGCTACTTACTATAAGGGAGATGCTACTACTAATGCTATTTACTATAAGGGAGATGCTACTACTAACGCTACTTACTATAAGGGAGACACTACTACTAATGCTACTTACTATAAGGGAGATGCTACTACTAATGCTATTTACTATAAGGGAGATGCTACTACTAACGCTACTTACTATAAGGGAGACACTACTACTAATGCTACTTACTATAAGGGAGACGCTACTACTAATGCTACTTACTATAAGGGATACACTACTACTAATGCTACTTACTATAAGGGAGACGCTACTACTAATGCTACTTACTATAAGGGAGACACTACTACTAATGCTACTTACTATAAGGGAGACACTACTACTAATGCTACTTACTATAAGAGAGACGCTACTACTAATGCTACTTACTATAAGGGAGACGCTACTACTAATGCTACTTACTATAAGGGAGACTCTACTACTAACGCTACTTACTATAAGAGAGACGCTACTACTAACGCTACTTACTATAAGAGAGACGCTACTACTAACGCTACTTACTATAAGAGAGACGCTACTACTAATGCTACTTACTATAAGAGAGATGCTACTACTAATGCTACTTACTATAAGGGAGATGCTACTACTAATGCTTCTTACTATAAGGGAGACGCTACTACTAACGCTACTTACTATAAGGGAGACGCTACTACTAATGCTACTTACTATAAGAGAGATGCTACTACTAATGCTACTTACTATAAGAGAGACGCTACTACTAATGCTACTTACTATAAGGGAGACACTACTACTAATGCTACTTACTATAAGAGAGACGCTACTACTAATGCTACTTACTATAAGGGAGATGTTACTACTAACGCTACTTACTATAAGAGAGACACTACTACTAATGCTACTTACTATAAGAGAGACGCTACTATTAATGCTACTTACTATAAGGGAGATGCTACTACTAATGCTTCTTACTATAAGGGAGACGCTACTACTAACGCTACTTACTATAAGGGAGACGCTACTACTAATGCTACTTACTATAAGAGAGATGCTACTACTAATGCTACTTACTATAAGAGAGACGCTACTACTAATGCTACTTACTATAAGGGAGACACTACTACTAATGCTACTTACTATAAGAGAGACGCTACTACTAATGCTACTTACTATAAGGGAGATGTTACTACTAACGCTACTTACTATAAGAGAGACACTACTACTAATGCTACTTACTATAAGAGAGACGCTACTACTAATGCTACTTACTATAAGGGAGACGCTACTACTAACGCTACTTACTATAAGAGAGACACTACTACTAACGCTACTTACTATAAGGGAGACGCTACTACTAATGCTACTTACTATAAGAGAGACACTACTACTAATGCTACTTACTATAAGAGAGACACTACTACTAATGCTACTTACTATAAGAGAGACACTACTACTAATGCTACTTACTATAAGGGAGACGCTACTACTAACGCGTAGTTTCGCAGGTCGTTCGTTCACTACGGTGCCTCCACTTCCAACAAGGCGCCATCAAAACGTGTCCCATAATGCACCACGCACGCTTCTGGTATGCTATTTATTATTGCTGTTACGTTGGGAACGGTGTTTTTTTAATTGCACACTTCTTGACTCCACGCCACGAGACATATGTAGCGGTGGAGCGAGTGCCAAAATGAGGTATTAAATTGCGTATTCCCCGGTACTCGTTCGAAGACATTCAAGAACTGCTCAGAGCTCTCCGAATGAAGCCAGAGAGAAAACACGCGGCCACGTGGTCGCCACTTCGGTGCCATCGTTACCTGGCCACGTTTGCCCCTGCGAAACTCATTTGGTCACTGATGGATTGCTGCAATGAAAATGCCCCGTGCTCTTGGTAATAACTTACAGCAGGTTATGACTTTGAATTATGTAAAAAGAACATAAATAGCTTAGATTATGCATAGGTTCATTATGCTGAATGAGTGTTGAGGGGTTGTTTTTTCCCCCACACTGAGACACAGTTGTAATCGGCCATGTTTTTAGTAAAATAGCATTCCCACAAATTGTGATAGGGTTGAAAATAAAGAGATTCTACCACCTCATCATCATCCTCGTCAAGCCCCCGTCTCGCGAACCAGACGAGGTGCACCTCGCGACTCGTCTCGTCTGGAATTCACTCCCTCCTCCCGCTCCTCCTCCTTCCCCCTCCCCCTCCTCTTCCTTCCCCCTCCCCCTCCTCCTTTTTCCCCCTCCCCCTCCTCCCCCCTCCTCTTCCTCCTCCTTCCCCCTCCTCTTCCTCCTCCTTCCCCCTCCTCTTCCTTCCCCCTCCTCCTCCTTCCCTCTCCCCCTCCTCTTCTTTCCCCCTCCCTCTCCTCCTTCTTCCCCCCTCCTCTTCCCCCTCCTCCTCCACCCCTCCTCTTCCTTCCCCCTCCCCCTCCTCCTCCACCCCTCCTCCTCTCTCACCGCGTTGGGTACCGGCTGCCCTGTTGTTGCCGGAATCCTGAGATGTTTTCCCTCTCGTGTATCCTCCCACACCTCTACATGTATATTTTTTTAATGCTCAATTTGTGCACGTTACTAATCCCATCAATTAATTAACGGATAGCTCAATGGTTTGCACACTCGTCCTGCAGTATAACAAGGTAGAATCGCAGGTGATCGGTGTGTGATGCGTGGTGGGGTCAAGTGAGAACACTCGCAGTGCTTTGAAGGCGTCTTCCCAGCATGGAGGAGGAGGAGGCCAAAATCTCCCCAACTCGAGGGGCTCTGTAGAACGCTCTCGAGTGAAGGCCTTCTGCCAGCAGTGGCGTGAGTAAGCAATTACAGGGTTGCGCCTTTACCCTTTTAAAATAAAACCAAAAGGTCCGGTAATATTTTACGTGGCACAAACAGCGGCTAATCGTATCTTCTTGCACCTCACAATAGTTACGAACCAGGAGCGATGTCGAGGTTTTAGTATGAGACGTAATTGTGTTTTTAGATGGGTAGACACGGGTTAATGTCTCACTGTGCTTGTGGTCAGTGTATTGAGGATGCAAGCACGCGAATGCGTATTTTCGTAAACAACATACAACGCAAGAATAACCTACAGAGTTGCATTCACACCGCGATTGATTTCTGTGCAGCTGCAAAAAACAAAAAAATAGAAATGAGTCAAAATGACTCAATCCACTGATGGATGAAGGCGTCCCAGTATCACATCTTGGATTGTTTGACCATACTTCACCATGCTGGGTAGTTGGGGTTAGTTAAGAGAGGGGAGCAGGGGGAGCGTGGGGACCGCGGCCGGACCGGTTCAGACGTCGCACTCACCACGGACGTTAGCCTGGGCCGGGAGTCGAACTCAGATGGCTGGGTTCGTAGCAGCGCAGTGCGCTAACGACTGCACCTCCGCTCCCCTCTGGCTACACGACAGTCGTCCTCTCGTGTAGCCAGAGCAGCTGCCCTGTGTCACAGACAGAGTGCGTCTGCTCTGTGTTCTAATTAATTAAAATCATGTTTTTTTAATATAAAATGTTATTAATGAAATGGGCATACGTTGTGACTAGAACACACAAAGGTTGAGAACGAGAGATTTACAAAGTAAACCATAATTGACATTCATATAATCAGCCGTTGCACGTGCCACCACCACAATTGCTTTCAGCAAAGAACACTTGGGGCGATATTTGAAAACTGCAAAAACAAATTGCTTATTCAGGCCTGACAGATTGTTACCCACTGCATCATCATTATTATTATGTAACTTTAATGAGTGATTTAAATGAGGGGATTTCGCACTTGGTTGCTCGCTCGCGCTCTCGTTAGCGTGGGTTTCCACGAGACCTCTTCATCTCTCCGTCAATATCTAAGCCTGTCCCGCCCGTCACTTGATCCGCTGCCTTTCGATGGACAGAAACCCCTCGCCCATCGCGGGGGCTCACGCTCTTGAAAATCGCCGCAAATCGACAAATCCGCGATCCGCAAACTTGGTGCGAATGGTCTAAGCCGAGATGGTAAACCCCGAGATGGGCAGGGTTTTGGCTACGTCATTTCGTATTCGTTTATCTATCGACCTCCGTGTCTGTCCTTGTGCTTCTTTAGTGGCCTTTTCAATCCGCCGACTGACATTTCTGCCCATTCACTCTGAATCTCTTGACTTGCGTTGGCACAATGACGTTGCTCTCCTGACCACATCTTAGTTCGAGCTGACAACGGCGTCGGCAGCGTAGAGGCGAACACGGAAACCCGAGCCATGCGGGGCCACCCAGCGAGACTGCTGCTGCTGCTGCTGTGTCCCACTCGTGAAAGACGCGAACTCTCTCCCCATCCTTCTCATCGCACACAGACCTCCACTTTGGAATTTAAGCTCCTGAAAACTTTTGCTGCCATAAGCAATAATATAATTACTCATTTGCTCATTCATCTGTGTGCCTCGCTAGCCACCCACCACGTCCACTGAGTGCAACTGAATTCATCCGTTTTACTCTCCATCTGTCCACTTGCCTCTCACTCAATGTGTTTTTTTTTCTTTCATTTTACCAGTCAAGGCCCCGCTGAGCTACATGGCTCTTTTTCAGAAGCGACCTGGCCTCAAATGATAGCTACAACGAGGTGGATTATCACGTGGAAATGTAGAGCAGCCAAATACTTTTAACGCGTGGTGATGTTTATTCTAAATGTGGAGGGGGAAAACCGGAGGACCCGGGGAAAATCCACGCGACCACGGGGAGAGAGACGCGGGGAGAGAGACGCGGGGAGAGAGACGCGGGGAGGGAGACACGGGGAGAGAGACATGGGGAGGGAGACACGGAGAGAGAGACTCGGGGAGAGAGACGCGGGGAGAGAGACGCGGGGAGAGAGACGCGGGGAAAGAGACACGGGGAGAGAGAGACACGGGGAGAGAGACACGGAGGGAGAGAGACGCGGGGAGAGAGACGCGGGGAGAGAGACGCAGGGAGGGAGACACGGAGAGAGAGACACGGAGGGAGAGAGACGCGGGGAGAGAGACGCGGGGAGGGAGACACGGAGAGAGAGACACGGGGAGAGAGACGCGGGGAGAGAGACGCGGGGAGAGAGACGCGGGGAGCGAGACGCGGGGAGAGAGACACACAAACTCAAAATATACAGCAGGCGTCAGGAAAGGAATTGTCCCCACCGTGGCGCCCATCCACACACATCTTTTCTCAATCGCTCACAGCCCTGTTTGGACATACAGCTGCCTAATTCTAGATTTGAAGCTTTCGTGACTGCAAGGATTCATACTCTTTGGTTTTTTCGGTAAAGTCACGTAGATAAAACAAAATCATAATAAAAGAAAACAACTAAATCAAATCACGACGTTTCGGAGGCAACACAAGCTTCCGTCTTCAGGTGGAACAGTCACAGCAAGATAGCTGCATCAAGTGGTGAGCTCTGAGACCTTCGAGCTTATATACAGGTTAAGGTGGGGGGGAGGAGCCAAGTAGGGGACATTGATGGGGTGCGGGGCTAAGGTTAAGGTGGGGGGAGGAGCCAAGCAGGAAACGACGACGAGGCCAAGTTAATCCGTCTTTTGTTATGTTGAGGGTTCGGGGGAAGCGGTGGTTCACTGCACGGGGGCAATGAAAAATGGTTAAAAAAAGGCTGTGCGCTTATAAGGTAGCTGAAGTTTTGACTTGGTTGATGACATATTTCCAGTGGTTGCTTAATTTAAAACCATCCTCTCGGTTGAAGTTGTGTCTATGTTTGTATATCTGGATGGCTTCATGGACAAATCTTTGGTAATAACCGGGATGTTTGCATAGTACTTTGGTATCGGAGAAAACAATGTCATGAGAACCCGCTGTGTTGAAACAATGATCAGCCACGGCCGAAGAATTCGTTCTGCCGTGTTTCAAATCTGATTTGTGCTCGCGAATTCGGTCAGAAATAAGGCATACAGCTGCCTGTCTATTAAATAAAACATCTCATTCTGGCAAATTAGATTATCATGTATTTGTTAGCGTCTATCAACTCTAAGAGTCAAAAGAACCGACGCACAAGGTGATGCACAGATCCACAGACAACCTTGAACACATGAACATCTCCTTGGTGCTGTGTTGCACAAAGAACTAATACTCGGCACCATCAGTGACATGAATAAAACCGCTGGAAAGATAAACATGTGTATAATAGGTGACACATCAAGCAGTGGTCTTTCTTCACAGCAGAGGAACAGATCGGCCAACGAGATGGGAGTTAATCATGATAGTTGCAGACTGCCCTATAACGCCATGGGGGGAGCCTGATAGAGATGTCATGTGACTATGTCTGCTCATGAGCAAGATGGCCGCCTGAGGCGCACGTGCTTCCGGGCCGCGCTCCCAGCAGCGGCCGGCGGGGGCCGTTTGTGAGGGGGCCGAGGGAGCCGACGGAGGGAGCCGATGGAGCCGAGGGGGCCGACGGAGCCGGGGGGGGGGGGGGGCGACGGCGCGAGCAGAGGGAGCCGACACTGACTCACTCACACATCATACACTGACTCACTCACACATCATACACTGACTCACTCACACATCATACACTGACTCACTCACACATCATACACTGACTCACTCACACATCATACACTGACTCACTCACACCATGCACTGACTTTCTCACACATCATACACTGACTCACTCATACCATGCACTGACTCACTCACACATCATGCACTGACTCGCTCATCATGCGCTTACTCACTCACACATCATACACTCGCACAACCACTGACCCATTCACTCATCATACACAGGTTCACTCATCGTGTGCTGGCTCACTCGCACATCATACACTGACTCACTCATTATGCACTAACACATCGTGCGCTGACTCACACATCATACATTCACTCACGCTGCTGCTGACTCACTCATCATGTGCTGACTAACACATCGTGCGCTGACTCACATCATACACTCACACTGCCGCTAACTCGCTCACACATCATACACTGACTCACTCATCATACACTGACTCGCACATCATATACTCACTCAACCTAATACTGACTCACACATCATACACTGACTCGCACATCATACATTCACTCACGCTGCTGCTGACTCACTCACACATCATACACTGGGAGTGTCGTGCTGCCAGCTATGGCTGCAGGTTTTGTCGTACGTGTTATGTATATCGTTTATTGTTACATTTAAAATCACAGTTCCTATGATAACTGTTGTTACATTATTAAAGAATTAAAGCTTTCGTGACCGCATAAATTACTCATTGTTTTTTTCGGTAAAGTCACGTATGTAGAAATACAATAAAATTATATTAAACTAAATCAATCACGACGTTTCGACCGCAACACAAGCGATCTTCATCAGGTGTAAAAAACAAATAGCGAGGGAGCGTACAGGGCGACACCAACGTAACACACAGAGAGCGCCAAACTGCACGGAGGTAGATACAACAAGAATATGAGAGACGAGAATTCAACACACCTAAGAAAAACTTATGGTATTTCTACATACGTGACTTTACCGAAAAAACCAATGAGTAATTTATGCAGTCACGAAAGCTTTAATTATTTATGAACACACTTCTACGGGGAAGTTACCTTCACAGTCCTGTCCTAAACGTATTGTGGCCCTTGCTTCCTCCTACCCCTCCCCCCACCTCTGCTGCCGTGCCCCCTTGCTCTCATCGGCCCCCCCACCTCTACTTTTTTATTGAAGGCCTCCGTCTGTTCATCCCTCTGGCCCTTTTTCTTTTTCCTTGCATCTCTGTCCGTCTTTCCTCTCCTTGCCTCTTGGTGTCTCTGTATATGTATTTCTGCTGACTTGTACCTCGTATTTGTTCACACTGTCTATGCTGGTATGTTCAATCCAGAGGATGAACACGAAATTTAGCACTCTTCTGAAATTCGTGGTCTGCCAGGCAAGTGTCTAACTGTGTTGTTGGCCTTACTGGTTTTACAACAAGTATTTTTTTCTTAGGTGTGTTGAATTCTCGTCTCTCATCTTGTTGTTGTATCTACCTCCGTGCAGTTTGGCGCTCTCTATGTGTTGCGTAGGTGTCGCCCTATGTGCTCCCTCGCTATTTGTTTTTTACACCTGATGAAGATCGCTTGTGTTGCGGTCGAAACGTCGTGATTGATTTATTGTAATATAATTTTATGGTATTTCTACATACGTGACTTTACCGAAAAAACCAATGAGTCTTGTTACATTGTTTTTATAGCTTTATTTTGGTGATTCGAAAACATGGTTAATCTAAATTGTCTTATGGTTGTTGTTGTTGGCTTGCACCACATTGATTTTTGCACACAGCGTTTTAATACGTTTTTTTTGTGTGTGGAATATTTGCTGCTTTATTCCAGGATGTTTCTGTTATGCGTTGTCGCTTTAAGATGTTCTGTGTTCAAATTGTGTTTGTTGTGGTTGCACCCGACTTAAGAGCCGCATGGCTCACAGGGCTACAGTGAGGGAAAAAAGTATTTGATCCCCTACTGATTTTGTACGTTTGCCCACTAACAAAGAAATGATCAGTCTATAATTTTAATGGTAGGTTTATTTGAACAGTGAGAGACAGAATAACAACAACAAAAATCCAGAAAACGCATGTCAAAAATGTTATAAATTGATTTACATTTTAATGAGGGATATAAGTATTTGACCTCTCAATCAGAAAGATTTCTGGCTCCCAGGTGTCTTTTATACAGGTAACGAGCTGAGATTAGGAGCACACTCTTAAAGGGAGTGCTCCTAATCTCAGCTTGTTACCTGTATAAAAGACACCTGTCTACAGAAGCAATCACTCAGATTCCAAACTCTCCACCATGGCCAAGACCAAAGAGCTCTCCAAGGATGTCAGGGACAAGATTGTAGACCTACACAAGGCTGGAATGGGCTACAAGACCATTGCCAAGCTGCTTGGTGAGAAGGTGACAGCAGTTGGTGCGATTATTCGCAAATGGGAGAAACACAAAAGAACTGTCAATCTCACTCGGGATGGGACTCCATGCAACATCTCACCTCGTGGAGTTGCAATGATCATGAGAACGGTGAGGAATCAGCCCAGAACTACACGGGAGGAACTTGTCAATTATCTCAAGGCAGCTGGGACCATAGTCACCAAGAAAACAATTGGTAACACACTACGCCGTGAAGGAATGAAATCCTGCAGCGCTCGCAAGGTCCCCCTACTCAAGAAAGCACATATACATGCCCGTCTGAAGTTTGCCAATGAACATCTGAATGATTCAGAGGACAACTGGTTGAAAGTGTTGTGGTCAGATGAGACCAAAATGGAGCTCTTTGGCATCAACTCAACTCGCCGTGTTTGGAGGAGGAGGAATGCTGCTTATGACCCCAAGAACACTATCCCCACCGTCAAACATGGAGGTGGAAACATTATGCTTTGGGGGTGTTTTTCTGCTAAGGGGACAGTACAACTTCACCGCATTAAAGGGATGATGGACGGGGCCATGTACCGTCAAATCTTGGGTGAGAACCTCCTTCCCTCAGCCAGGGCATTGAAAATGGGTCGTGGATGGGTATTCCAGCATGACAATGACCCAAAACACACGGCCAAGGCAACAAAGGAGTGGCTCAAGAAGAAGCACATTAAGGTCCTGAAGTGGCCTAGCCAGTCTCCAGACCTTAATCCCATAGAAAATCTGTGGAGGGAGCTTAAGGTTCGAGTTGCCAAACGTCAACCTCGAAAACTTAATGACTTGGAGTAGATCTGCAAAGAGGAGTGGGACAAAATCCCTTCTGAGATGTGTGCAAACCTGGTGGTCAACTACAAGAAACGTCTGACCTCTGTGATTGCCAACTAGGGTTTTGCCACCAAGTACTAAGTCATGTTTTGCAGAGGGGTCAAATACTTATTTCTCTAATTAAAATGCAAATCAATTTATAACATTTTTGACATGCGTTTTCCTGGATTTTTGTTGTTATTATATCTCTCATTGTTCAAATAAACCTACCATTAAAATTATAGACTGATCATTTCTTTGTCAGTGGGCAAACGTACAAAATCAGCAGGGGATCAAATACTTTTTCCCCTCACTGCATACCTAATACTAATAAATGAAACTTGAAACTTGAAATGGACTGGCATATTATGTTTCCCTTTGGTGGATAGCGAGTGGCAGATATACCCTTCAAGAGTAAAAAAATTAGTCACGCAAACAACGTTGCTGAGATTCATGGCCTCGGTTTATGACGACAGTTGTCTACGTGACCCCGACCTTGCCTCCGCTGGGTGACCTCAGCCTCAAACGATCACGTGGTGCTGTGTCAACGTCATCACTGAGGACTGATTATTTACGTGTTAATTATAATTCTTACTTACATTTCTAAGGCGCATTTCGTCCGTAGACCCCAATGCGCCACCGTGAATGGTTGGTGAATTTACATGTCCTTAAATCGATTTGTATACCGCCATACGTGTCCTTATTTCATTATTTTCTTAACGAATTCCTATTGGGCTTGCCACAATATCATTCATTTCACTGTGTGATGCGATACGATTTTGATCGCTCTGTATGCTTGTTTAATTTATTTCGCACCGTGCAATGTCAGTTTCCCATCGTTACGACAGTTTATTTCAAGGGAGGCAGTCATCTGTTGGTGAATATCCAGGTCACTCTTGCAAATGACAAAAGTCGACACATTTATCAAAAAATGCCTGCAAAGGATTAATATATAATGATCAATTATAATGGTGTTTGTCTGCGATGAATAAAAGGCTATTTCCTGAAACGTTGTCTAATATTATGTTATCCTATTAAGGCCGCAGTGTGTATTGGGGACTGTGCTGAGTTGTGTGTGCACCACTGCCCATTCAACAGCATCACCGAGTTATTTGTTTAACCTTGCAAATTAGTTAATCCAGGTCTCCTCATTTATCACCTGGTTAAACAAACTCAACTTGTATTGAATATTTTCATTGCATTGTGATGTCCCGTTGTGCTTCCAGGACCAAGAATGATCACTTGGACGTTCTTCGACTGCGGTTCACCCAACGCAAGCCTGCTCTCAGATGTTTGAGTCACAACGATCCATCACATACAAAGAGTTAAACACACTTATGGACTACGAAAATGTTGCCATTATATCATCTCCATGACGCTAATTACTTCGGAAACATTTAGCAGGGCACAGATTTAGTTACAAACAAAAAATAGCGATTTTTTTACAACTCAAATTATTGAGCTCGTTATTTGAAATATTGTCCAGGAAATAATTCATTTAAGAAAAATAAAATGAACAATGATGACCACAATGTGAAGATAGTTTGGCAACGCGGACGAGGCGACTACCGCATATTTCTCGTCGGAACGCCACATCGCAGCCAGCCCCATGCCCGCCGGTGCAATGCTCTTGGCGAATGTTAAAATACCGCTCGAGATTTGGCAGTGTGAAGCGCAACCTTGAGATAGCGTGCAGACAAAAGGAAATATCGCGTTATTCGAAAAGCCTTTCTTGTAAATGCTTACTTTTAAAATATCTACGTAGCAAAGTGCTTGAGAAACATTTCAATGACATCTTTAGGCAACGCGGAATGGGTTTCTATCGCCATTACACATACCACACTGGGGTGGCGCGGTGATGTGGTGGTCAGCGCACTGCGTTATGAACCTGGTGATCTGAGATTGATTTCCCGGCCACGGCAAACAGACGTGGTGAGTGATATCTGAACCAGTCCTGGCCCTCGCTTCCTCCTCCTCCGACTTCACCAACATGTACTGACCAGCACGGTGAGGTATGGTCAAACAACGCTCACAATTTACCCAGCATGAGGAGGTGTTCATCCAGCTACGGATTGACAAAAGGCTTGAAATGTAAATAATTATTATTAATATTTCACTGTATACTAAACTGGTCATGACAACCGATTAGCACGATTGGCTACGTACAGTGCGAAAGAAGCTCAACACACACATACACATGATTCACTTTGTGTGTGTGCTCGTATATAATAGTAAATATGTAGTTGAGTACGTGTATGTGTGCGCATACGTGTGGATGCTTGTGTGTGCGCGCGTGTTTTTATTCTTTGTAACCTTCGTCGTCAAGAACAAGTGGGCCGCATAACACCATCGTACGTGGAGACACGCAATTGTCCTTGAATTCCAACTGCAGTTCCCTTTACAAACCCCCAGCATGTTCACAGCAATATATTGGGAACCTGAGTGGCTTGTGGCTAATCTGCGATGTGTTGTTTTCCCCTTTGCTAAATCAGGGTTTATGAAAGCAATCTTACAACTCGTGGCTTCTCATTATCATTGCCAGTAATAAAAACTTCTCATAACCATTGCCAGTATTAAAAAACTTCTCATTATCATTGTCAGTAATAAAAACTTCTCATTAGCATTGTCAGTAATAAAAACTTATCATTATTATTGTCAGTAATAAAAACTTCTCATTATCATTGTCAGTAATAAAAACCTCTCATTATTATTGTCAGTAATAAAAACTTCTCATTATCATTGTCGGTAATAAAAACTTCTCATTATCATTTCCAGTAATAAGAACTTCTCATTATCATTGTCAGTAATAAAAAAAACTTCTCATTATCATTGTCAGTAATAAAAACTTCTCATTATCATTGTCAGTAATAAAAAAACTTCTCATTATCATTGCCAGTAATAAAAACGTCTCATTATTATTGTCAGTAATAAAAACTTCTCATTATCATTGCCATTGTTGACGATGGAGACGATGGAGATGGTGGAGCGATGGAGACGATGGAGCGATGGAGCAATGGAGCGATGGAGACGATGGAGACGATGGAGCAATGGAGACGATGGAGATGATGGAGCGATGGAGACGATGGAGATGATGTCGCCATATCGAGCGAAATGGCGACGGCGAGGGGCCCGCCTTTCATCCGACAGTGGTAACCAAGTGGCAGTGGAGTGGACACTTTGCGGAGAAACGCATCTCCAGAGGACCTGCACCCAGGAGACGGAGCGATGAAATGCCCATGGATGACGACGATGACGACGACTCCACAGTTACGACAAACGGACACGCTGGGGGCCACCGTGAGCACGTGCTCCTGTAACTCGGTTTCCCCACCAACAATCACAGAGCCGCAGCCCTCGCCGCTGCGACCGCTTTCATTGAACGTGTTCTGGGTGGCCCACCGAAGCGCCAGCTTAAAAATAACTCTGGGGCATAAGCGACGTAACGCGGCGCTCGGAAAAGGCGCAGATGAAACTGCCGATATCCAATGTCACTCTGTCCTTGTGTCGCCAACCTGTGCATGGCACGCGGTCCAGCAAGGTCAGCGGGAGACACGACGGGAATATCGCTTTCCTCGCCCGAGGAAACCTTCGTGATCTCTATCTCGCAACACGTGAAATAAGCAATCTTACCAAGGTGGCGCAGTGGTAATACTTGTGCCTCACAAGCAGCAAGGCTCTGAGTTCGATTCCCGACTCGGGCGTCTTTCCACGTTGAGTTTGTGTGTTCCCTCACACCCCGTCCAGCAATGAGTTTCCTCCCACTGCTGAAAATAAAAATGTACAATGCGACCGGGATTGGCCAAAAACATCCCAACGCTGAATAATCACGTGCAATGCAAACCTCTCGAATGGGATCGCACAAAGCAGCATCAGCAGCGTCGCCCGTGGTTAGAAAACTTGGGAGGACCTTCCCCAAAAAGGGAAAATTGCAACTCGGAAAGGCTTTCTTGGGTAAACAAGAAAAATAATAAAATAGGCGTTTTGATGCTGCTGCAGTTACACTTTTCCATTACACGACCTCTTGATAGATTTACACGTACGCATACGTGATGTTTAAATTGTGTGTGTGTGCGTTGATTGCAACGATGTGCTGTATGGAGCTTTAGTATTTGCAATCACTTCAAAAGAGACACAAAATTAAATCACAGAACGTTCTGGCTTGAGTGTGCGCATCGACCTTGCAAGAACGGAGGAAATGGCAAATTTGACCTGGGCGATGTTTAATTGTAGACAGATCACCGCAGTGTATCAGGGACACCTTCATTTAAAATGACACATGCAGTCAATACGGAAAAGACGTACTGTGTTTTGTCTTTGTTTTTGTTGTTATCAAACTGTAAACCATTAAACTTTTTATATTTTACCAGGTAAGGCCAACTGAGCCATATTTTTTTTTCAGAAGCGACCTGGCCACACATTAGCTTAACGCAGTGGCTTATCGTGTGGAAATTTATAGCAGCCAAATACTTCAAACGCATGTTGATTCTAAATGTGAAGGGAAAAACCAGAGGACCCGGAACAAAAATGCACGCCACCACAAGGAGAGAAACATGCAAACTCTAAATATACAGCAGCAGGCATCAGGGCCCGGATTGAACTCACGACCTCCTGTATACCTGGCGAGGTAGTTAACATCTCACCACGGAGAGAAAGAGACACGCAAACTCTAAATATAAAGCAGGCATCAGGGCCCGGATTGAACTCACGACCTCTTGTATTCCAGGCGAGGTAGTTAACATATCACCACGGAGAGAAAGAGACACGCAAACTCTAAATATACAGCAGGCATCAGGGCCCGGATTGAACTCACGACCTCCTGTATACCAGGCGAAGTAGTTGACATCTCACCACGGAGAGAAAGAGACACGCAAACTCTGAATATAAAGCAGGCATCAGGGCACGGATTGAACTCACGACCTCCTGTATACCAGGCGAGGTAGTTAACATCTCACCACTGTTACCCAGCACAGGCCAGAAGGCCCACAACGCCAGGCAGTGGGCAGCAATGAGCATTCTGAAGGAGTGAAAGGCAAGGGTTAGTAACGATGTAATGATTAATTTAATCATCAATTACTATGTTTTTTTCAACAATAAACGCATCAATTCTCACCCAGGAATCACGTTTCGGTTTTTGAGCACTTTAGCCTCTGATCTATTTCTCGAAGAGGGGTGAAGTCAACACTCTCAGTGGGCTCATGGGAACAGGCGAGGGGAATGCTGTGAATATTAAAATAAAACAGAAATAAACTCTGCACCAGTTTAATATTTAATGTCTCATCAGCTGAGTCGTGCTTGCTTAAACCAATGCTTGTGAAACTTTACATTCCCAGAAGGCCGTGCAAGCTGATGGAATGTGTGGGTAAAAAACAGCGTTTTTACTTTTCGTGTGGAGGGCCGGACAAGTTGAGGTGTTTCACACGCAGTACTCAGCTTTCGCGACCAATATTATCGATCATAAAGGTTTTTTGGGTTAAATCGCGTAAATATAAATGTGTCTTTAACCCACTTCCTACTCAAATTGTAATGTTGAAGTGGGTTTACTCTCCAACACACAACCGGTGTGCTCACTAGTAACTAAATAAAACGTTTGATAACGTGACAAACCTTACTAATTGGCTTTGTTGGGTGGTGGTGAGTTAACGACACATTTATATTTACGCGATCTAACCCCCCCCAAAAACTCTTTACTATGGAAAAGTTGTGGAGGTGTGCTGTCTGTTTGACCAGTTTGTGTCGCGTGCACTGGGATCTGCATGATCCACCAATCCTTGCCTCCAAAGCGTGGGACCAAAGGCTTGCCACCCTCTGTCAAGCCACTGCCAGATGAGGCGCTCCCCTCTGACCTCACCGAGCTGGTCACTGCAGGCTGGCGACGATGGGAAAGTCTGGGTGAGGCTTTTCTGGGTTTATGAAAAGTATAATTATTTATTAATAACGCGATCTAACCCAAACACCTTTATTATTATTTTTATTTAAAGCTTTCGTGACTGCAGTGATTCGTATTCTTGGTTCTTTCGGTAAAGTCACATTGAAGGGAAACAATAAAATAATAAAATATATATTAAACAATTAAATTCTCACGACGTTTCGACTGTAACACAAACAGTCATCATCAGCTGTGAAAACCAACGTCAAGAAACATTTGAAAGAAGTGAGAGAGGTTCTTTGCAAGCCATCTGGCTACCATGAGAGATTCGTTCATGAGGCTATCCACATATACAAACACAGAGACAATTTCAACCGAGAAGATGGATTCTGGCTTAGCAATCATTGGAAGGATTTGATAAACCATGTCGGGTCTTAATTGATTGTTCACGCTTACGGTGGCTTTCAGACAGCATACATTAATTTTTCGTCTCCCCCCTCCTCTTTTCCGAACATAGATGGACTCGTCCATCTAAACAAACTCTCAAATCGCTATCCGTGGTGCTAACGCTTAAAAAATAAATAAATAGAAACCGCCACTTCTTTCAAATGTTCTTGACGTTGGTTTTCACACCTGATGATGACTGCTTGCGTTGCAGTCGTAACGTCGTGAGAATTTTATTGTTTTATATATATTTTATTGTTTCCCTTCAACGTGACTTTACCGAAAGAACCAAGAATACCTTTATTATTAATTATTATTGTTGTTACCGTCGTCATTACTCCATTTGCATTTTTACAGAGTGCTTAATAAACATTGACAATTTGTAACCGGGCCTCACTGAATAATCTCAGAAAGCAAAGGGGCACGCATCCTGTAACTCCTCTGCACGAACGTATTCATTGCGCAATCACCAACTGGCTCTGGATCAGAATAAACAACGCTGGGATCAGTCTCACATACACAAGACAAAGATCCACCGCATAGCCTTTAACAAACTGTTGGGGCAAGTGCTCTAGCGAGTAGCACCTATGAAGGCCGGAACGGCACACGAGGGGGTGGGTGGCCAGCTCCATGCCCGGCCGCCTTTGTCTGGCGATGATTTTACACACCGCATCAGATACTCGTCAATATAAATGTGTCGTTAAACAGATACTCACATGAGGCTGAGTCGACCTGGGAGAGGCCTAAACCCAGTTCAGATAATTGTCACTGGTGGTGGCCATGAGCGGGAATCGAATTCGGATCGTTGAGTGCGTAGCCCAGCGCGCTAACCGCTGCACTACCACTCCAATACCAACACCTGCCGTCCGCACAGGCGCTGTGTTGACGTCCAGTGGCCTTCACGAGCCTCCTGCATCCACTCGTCGGCAAGTCCACGCAGCTCCACGTCCTCTCGTACCGCATCAGCTCCATCTGTTCTCCAGCCCGTACCGTGCCCGTTTAGCCCCCTCTATGCGGCCAAACAGAAGCTGCTTGGGCATGCGGTGGCTGGGCATGCGGGCTACCTGACCCAGCCAACGCAGCCTTGCCTGCCGGAGGAGCTCACAGATGGAAATGTGTCCAGATCTTTCAAGGATTTGTGAGCTCTTCACACAATCCAGCCTGCAGGTTAAACCCGGGATGGATTGTAGGTATGCCAACAAACATCACTATCAGTGTCCGTGCACTCACGCATAGGGGTCATTACTGCGATGATTACCGTGCGCTTCAGCTGAGGAATAGCTGCAAAGCAATTAATCGCGATGCAATGTCATAATTAGTATTTGCTGTTAAACCAAAGAGGCATGTTTTCCTTCGCACGGTTCCTCATCTATGACTACATTAACCTTTAGGACACTGCAAAGGCTAAAAGTGAATAAATAAGTAGAACCAACTGTTTGCTGATAGATAAAAGCCAGCTATATATGCATTTTTTTATACCAGATTTCCATATTCCAATTATCAAGGCATTTGGACCAAAATATCAAACGACGCATTCAATAAAAAGTATCCTGTTTACCTTTGTGTGTTATCTACATTATTTTTTAATCTTCACTGTTATGTCGATACCAGGTCACGAGACAAAGATTCCGTTTGAAAGTCTCGCAGGTTAGGTGCTCAAATTAGGGAATGGCCCACTGAAGCAGATATCACAGACCTGCTTCTGAGGTCAACTTAAGTGACCTCCAATTCCACACTCGGCAGCGGTAGTTTGCCTGCACGCTCCGCTTCAAAAAATGTTCCGTCAGGTGATTGTCAAATTGAAATATCCATTTTTATAATCACAGCTGGAATTTCGCAAAATCACAGGGGTAATTTTTTTTCTCTTTTTTAACTGAAACAAAATCTTCATCATCATCATCATCCTCCTTGTCAACATTATGTAGAATGTGCGACTCACAACACAGGTCTCAATGCACGTATCTTTGCACAAACCAACCAAATAACGGGCGTCGCATTTTGACACTACCCTCACGTTACCTGTGCCAGGCTAGGTGCACTGCGAGGCCACGTGGAGTGCGCGAAGGCGCACAGACCCAGGCGTTAGGGGTTAACAGACCGGGATGGACAATCGACGCTCCACCTGAGCCTCCCACCGCACCCACTCGCCGCGTGACACCGCGTGACACCCCGTGACACCGCGTGACACCACGTGACACCGCGCGACACCACGTGACACCGCGCGACACCGCGTGACACCACGTGACACCGCGTGACACCACGTGAAGCGGTTACGCTGCGTGAGGAGTGATCCATCAACAGATGACCCACTGATACCTGATGGGGCCCCTCGTGTTCTCAACGGGCGACTGAATGTGGTTGTGACGAGGCGTATCGGCTGAGTGTTAAGCGATGTAATGAGTGGATTGAGAGTCCTGGGAGAACGCGTAGAGAGAGGGCTTTGAATTAAAATGCTGTATCCTCCTCCATTCCCCCCTCGATTATGTTAATGCAGTATCTATAAATCGATGACCCTGTGCAGTATTTGAGGGCGTCCGATGTCAATTCCAAATTGAAAACTCTAGCTTCGTATGAGTCTCATCAGAGTGCAGTGTCACTGCATGGGTCACAGTGCAGTGTCACTGCATGGGTCACAGTGCAGTGTCATTGCATGGGTCACAGTGCAGTGACACTGCATGGGTCACAGTGCAGTCACACTGCATGGGTCAGAGTGCAGTGTCACTGCATGGGTCACAGTGCAGTGACACTGCATGGGTCACAGTGCAGTCACACTGCATGGGTCAGAGTGCAGTGTCACTGCATGGGTCACAGTGCAGTGACACTGCATGGGTCACAGTGCAGTGTCACTGCATGGGTCACAGTGCAGTGTCACTGCATGGGTCACAGTGCAGTGACACTGCATGGGTCACAGTGCAGTGACACTGCATGGGTCACAGTGCAGTGTCACTGCATGGGTCACAGTGCAGTGTCACTGCATGGGTCACAGTGCAGTGTCACTGCATGGGTCACAGTGCAGTGTCACTGCATGGGTCAGAGTGCAGTGACACTGCATGGGTCACAGTGCAGTGTCACTGCATGGGTCACAGTGCAGTGTCACTGCATGGGTCACAGTGCAGTGACACTGCATGGGTCACAGTGCAGTCACACTGCATGGGTCACAGTGCAGTGACACTGCATGGGTCACAGTGCAGTGTCACTGCATGGGTCACAGTGCAGTGTCACTGCATGGGTCACAGTGCAGTGACACTGCATGGGTCACAGTGCAGTGTCACTGCATGGGTCACAGTGCAGTGTCACTGCATGGGTCACAGTGCAGTGACACTGCATGGGTCACAGTGCAGTCACACTGCATGGGTCACAGTGCAGTGACACTGCATGGTCACAGTGCAGTCACACTGCATGGGTCACAGTGCAGTGTCACTGCATGGGTCACAGTGCAGTGACACTGCATGGTCACAGTGCAGTGTCACTGCATGGGTCACAGTGCAGTGACACTGCATGGGTCACAGTGCAGTGTCACTGCATGGGTCACAGTGCAGTGTCACTGCATGGGTCACAGTGCAGTGACACTGCATGGGTCACAGTGCAGTGACACTGCATGGGTCACAGTGCAGTGTCACTGCATGGGTCACAGTGCAGTGTCACTGCATGGGTCACAGTGCAGTGTCACTGCATGGGTCACAGTGCAGTGTCACTGCATGGGTCAGAGTGCAGTGACACTGCATGGGTCACAGTGCAGTGTCACTGCATGGGTCACAGTGCAGTGTCACTGCATGGGTCACAGTGCAGTGACACTGCATGGGTCACAGTGCAGTCACACTGCATGGGTCACAGTGCAGTGACACTGCATGGGTCACAGTGCAGTGTCACTGCATGGGTCACAGTGCAGTGTCACTGCATGGGTCACAGTGCAGTGACACTGCATGGGTCACAGTGCAGTGTCACTGCATGGGTCACAGTGCAGTGTCACTGCATGGGTCACAGTGCAGTGACACTGCATGGGTCACAGTGCAGTCACACTGCATGGGTCACAGTGCAGTGACACTGCATGGTCACAGTGCAGTCACACTGCATGGGTCACAGTGCAGTGTCACTGCATGGGTCACAGTGCAGTGACACTGCATGGTCACAGTGCAGTGTCACTGCATGGGTCACAGTGCAGTGACACTGCATGGGTCACAGTGCAGTGTCACTGCATGGGTCACAGTGCAGTAACACTGCACTCTGACCCATGCTATGCCAGAATGAGCGAGCGCTGTGAACAGCCTTCGGGCAGAGGAACCGATACAAGTGCAGGGCTGCACTCTGTGCAGGGCTGCACCCAGACTGTCACGTCCTCACGTGCCCTCTCTCTGGCCGTCATCTGAACCATGACCTCTGGGGCCATGCCTACTCTGGTGCCAGAGAGAGGCTCCAGACATCACAGATTCTCTCTCGTGACAGTAGCTGGCGCTATACACCACGGTGACTCAATTTACGTCACTACATCACGATACAGTTTGGCGAGATACGATGTACTGCTACTACGCACTGCACGGAGTGAGATGGTGGGACAAATAACTGAGAGTATGTCGCCGTATTACTCAGTCATTCTGTGTATCACTCAATCTGTGTACCACTCATTCTGTGTATCACTCATTCTGTGTACTCAGTCATTCTGTGTACCACTCAATCTGTGTACCACTCATTCTGTGTATCACTCATTCTGTGTACTCAGTCATTCTGTGTACCACTCATTCTGTGTATCACTCATTCTGTGTACTCAATCATTATGTGTACTCACTCATTCTGTGTACTCAATCATTCTGTGTACTCACTCATTCTGTGTACTCAGTCATTCTGTGTACCACTCATTCTGTGTACTCAGTCATTCTGTGTACTCAATCATTCTGTGTACTCAGTCATTCTGTGTACTCAGTCATTCTGTGTACCACTCAATCTGTGTACCACTCATTCTGTGTATCACTCATTCTGTGTACTCAGTCATTCTGTGTACCACTCATTCTGTGTATCACTCATTCTGTGTACTCAATCATTATGTGTACTCACTCATTCTGTGTACTCAATCATTCTGTGTACTCACTCATTCTGTGTACTCAGTCATTCTGTGTACCACTCATTCTGTGTACTCAGTCATTCTGTGTACTCAATCATTCTGTGTACTCAGTCATTCTGTGTACTCAGTCATTCTGTGTACCACTCATTCTGTGTACTCAATCATTCTGTGTACTCAGTCATTCTGTGTACTCAGTCATTCTGTGTACCACTCATTCTGTGTACTCAATCATTCTGTGTACTCAATCATTCTGTGTACCACTCATTCTGTGTACTCAGTCATTCTGTGTACTCAGTCATTCTGTGTACTCAGTCGTTCTGTGTACCACTCATTCTGTGTACTCAGTCATTCTGTGTACTCAGTCATTCTGTGTACTCAGTCATTCTGTGTACTCAGTCGTTCTGTGTACTCAGTCATTCTGTGTACCACTCATTCTGTGTACTCAATCATTCTGTGTACTCAGTCATTCTGTGTACTCAGTCATTCTGTGTACTCAATCATTCTGTGTACTCAGTCGGTCTGTGTACTCAGTCATTCTGTGTACTCAGTCATTCTGTGTACCACTCATTCTGTGTACTCAGTCGGTCTGTGTACTCAGTCATTCTGTGTACCACTCATTCTGTGTACTCAGTCATTCTGTGTACCACTCATTCTGTGTACTCAGTCATTCTGTGTACTCAGTCATTCTGTGTACTCAGTCATTCTGTGTACCACTCATTCTGTGTACTCAGTCATTCTGTGTACTCAGTCATTCTGTGTACTCAGTCATTCTGTGTACCACTCATTCTGTGTACCACTCATTCTGTGTACTCAGTCATTCTGTGTACTCAATCATTCTGTGTACTCAGTCATTCTGTGTACTCAATCATTCTCTGTACTCAGTCGTTCTGTACCACTCAGCTGCGCAGCTTAAGAAAGTAGTTGGTCGTAGACCGCTCAGAAACCGCGTTATAACGGGCGCGTTCAGCGTTGTAACGGGCGCGTTCAGCGTTGTCACGGGCGCGTTCAGCGTTGTAACGAGCGCGTTCAGCGTTGTCACGGGCGCGTTCAGCGTTGTCACGGGGTGCGTTTCGCGTTGTCACGGGCACGTTCAGCGTTGTCACGGGCACGTTTTACGTTCTGCGAAAAGTGTTCCCTCATGGAAGAACCGCGTTATAGCGAAAACGCGTTGTAGTGTGAACACGCGTTAAGCGAGGACTTACCGTCTACCAGCTCACATTGTTAATATTTCACGAACGTTTCTGCTCATTTATTTTTGGCACATTTTCAAAAGTGGCACAATAAACAGCTCCATGCCCAACATTTCCCTCCAAGTGCTGAGAGCTTATTCAGAAACTTTGACCTGAAGTAGCTCCCAGCGTACAATCCGCACAGTAGCAGGGGCAGCACAACTGGAGAAACACTCGCAGGCCGTGTTCAGTAAAAACCCGTCAAGCGGAGCGCGTCCACTCGAGTTATCCAAATGTAACGGGTGGATTCGAACGGAGATCATTTGCATATCTTTCCAATTAAGCGAGCAGAGCGCGGGACGCTCGCGGTTCGGCGTCACCTCCGCGTGTCCCTCTCGCGGGAATCGGCACTTTTTTATTTTAGTGCCACAAACAAGAGGGATCCCACCCCATCCTCCTCCCTCCACCACCACCCCCCCCCCCCAAGACAAAGGTCCCCCGTATAGCCTTCGCAGGCTGTTGAGGCAAGTGCTGTTAGCGAGCACCTGTAAAGGTCGGCACGGGTGGGGGGGAGGGGAGTGAACAGCACCACGCCCGGCCACTTTTGTCTCCCTAGTAGCGAGGCTTACAGACCGCACCAGGTACTCATTTGAGGCTGAGTCGACTAGAGGAGGCCCAGAACCGGTTTAGATAATCGTCACTGGTGCTGTGCGTGAGC
This sequence comes from Petromyzon marinus, assembly GCF_048934315.1. Lineage (NCBI taxonomy): Eukaryota > Metazoa > Chordata > Hyperoartia > Petromyzontiformes > Petromyzontidae > Petromyzon > Petromyzon marinus. The sequence continues at coordinate 765,860 of NC_133696.1, read as the reverse complement.
GGAAATCGAACCCGGGTCCAGTGGGCTCGTAGCGCAACGCGCTAACCGCTCCACCACCACCCCCATACATCCACCCCCCACACCCCCATACACCCTCACCACCCCCATACATCCACCCCCCACACACCCCCATACACCCTCACCACCCCCATACATCCACCCCCCACACACCCCCATACACCCTCACCACCACCATCCACCCCGACCCCTGCCGAAGTTTGACGCTGCCTGGTGATTGGCAGCCCCGCACCATCATTCGGAAGTGAAGCACTTAAATTAAGCAATCCTTGGACACGGCTTGATTTTCACGCGCGCGATGTCATCTCCTTGCAAGGCATGTTACATGACAGTGACACGCCGGTGCTGGTTATATTGGGGTGCTGGTAAAAGCGCAGCCCTGAAATTGCTTGCTCATGCCACTGTTGGTGGAACGGCATCCACCAGAGTGAGTATTTGGCCTACTCTTCCATGCTGAATCTTGACTTAAAGCTTTCGTGACTGCAGGAATTCATATTTTTTTGATCTTTCGGTAAAGTCACGTCGATAGGTTCAAATTAGTAAAATGTATGCTGTCCATGACATCTTGTAAGAGGTCAGAGTACCCACACTTTACCCCACCATACGCGAACTGCCGATTCCTGAACGGTTGTGTCCATAGGGGTTGTTGTTTTGTTGTAAGGAACGTGACTTTTGTTTACACTGCCGCGCTGGGAGACTCACTGGGCCCTTTGCAATGACACGGCGCAGTGCAGACATGATGATTGCTTGTGTTGCAGTCGAAACGTCGTGATAATTGTATTGTTTTATATTCTTATTATTTTATTGTTTCCCTTCTACGTGACTTTACCGAAAGAACCAAGAATATGATCATCAATGTTGACCATCACCCCTCGCTTGGACTTCTCGCCAGATTGGGCACAGATGTGAAGTTTATTTTTTAATCGATTTTTTGTGTAGAAATGTACTTCTTAGGTTATTGGATAATAGAGTTATTTCTTCCTGCCTCAGCAGTCCGTCAGCTGTATTTTTTGACCTGAAGACGATTTCTCGTGTTGCGATCGAAACGTAGTGATTTATTTTTATTTTTCTATCTACGTGACTTTACCGAAAGACCCAAAGTGTAGGCAGATGTAGTGTACATCCACTGTTGCATGAAGGCTTCCCCACACCGTGTCGGTCATGGAGGTTGTTTGACCATACCTCATCGCGCTGGTCAGTGCGAGCGGGTGCAGGAGATGCCCGGGACCGGTTCAGATACCGACGCTGACGTTATCGGTGGCCAACAATCCAACGCAGGTTCCCCCTGGCTCATAGCGCAGTGCGCTAACCACTGGGCCACCGCTCCACCTAATTTGGCAAATGTGAATACTATATTCACATGTGGGACAGCCGTGAAGAATGTTGGATATTTAAGAGGCGAATATGTCTAAGCCTCGAGCAAATCAATTCTGTTCCGCGTATGTGCTGTGGGGCTCTCTTATATAAGTCTGGGTTGTTACCGAGTGTTGTTTGACGCAATGTCTAACGTTTCAGTTCCTGAAAAGGCTCCCGGAACGTGGAAAAAAACGTCGGACACGATGCCGAAAACCACGCGGTACAACCCCGACAATGCATCAGAGAATAAACGAATTGTTCCTGCGTAAAACTGCTCGCACGATTAGCACAGGGTGCTACGTAGGGTGCGAAAGAAGTTCAGCATACATACATCCTCTAGAGGCTAGCCTATCGGATTTAAGCGACTGAATGGGAGTTCGATTTGAATCATGCATCGCAGATTTCTGACATGAGATGGACCATGGGGTGCTGCTGTACTTACTGTTGCCACCTCTGAAAGACAAAAAATAAACTCGGCACCTATCGTGGGAAGAAGGACATCTCCCAGCTCCCGAAGTGGGGGCGAACTGCGTGCCAATTCGCAGTGTCCGGCGTGGGGCATCGCTGTGCAACTGACAAACAAATACCCGGGACTGAATGTCCCAGGAGGACGTGGATTTACAAGGGTGGCAGCAGCCACCTCAACAAGAGAACAGACCGGCAATTATCGTGACAGGTGGCAAGCGAAGCTGTACTTGCGAAGCTAATTCTTTCATAAATTCAGTATTATATGCCGAGTGCCAATATTGGCCATTCCTGCTGGCAGGAAATTGCAAATCACCGTCAACCCCAACCCCCACTGGCACAGCGATTTCCACTGGAACGGGCCGTCCAAGACGACACTTGCACACATCCAACGAGCACCATGCGGGAAAATAATATTTTAGCGTTCCCAAAGTCATTAATTCGGCCATCATGGTGAAGCCAGAATGAATGTTCGTCTACCTCGCACGAGAAAACCAGAACACGATTATCTTACCGTGTGTAATAACATGACATAAGCAAAGGCTTCGTATATTAAATAATGTACTTGATGGAGCGATAACATGGAAAGACATGACAGAATATGTAGCACCTCGGGCAATGAAGCCGGGTGGCGGTAGTGGCTATGATGCTGCACGTGACTGCCTGCAAATCCAGCACCGTAAGAGGCAGCAGCGAGGGTTGGTGGCTCACACACAGATGGATCGCCGGGAGAAGACGGTAGAGCAAGGTGTAGATTCCACCTGTCCCATCTCGGCGGGATAGAGTGTTGCCGCCTCGCACGCCTGGGTTTTCTCCAGGTGCTCCGGTTTCCCCATACTCATAATCACGGGGCCGGTGACGCCTTACTATAAAGAGGACCGCAAAGCTTGGGCAATTGTTGGCACCGGCTAACCGCTGTGTTTCCTGGCATCTCTCCGCGGTTCTCTTTCTTCGAGAGCGAGTAAACACGTGACCGCTGCGGTGGTGCGAGCAAGTAATTGCAGGGCTGCACCTGAACCACGTCACGCGTGCGTTCTTTGCTGCCAACGATGCAGCGTCGCACCGTTGCACAAAATTTCTGTGCAGCAGCAGCTCTCGGGCAACTGGGCCGAGAAACGATCTCGATCCCTGGGGTGCAATGCCGGCCTTGGACCCAGCACGTGAGAGGTGCAGAGGCGGGCAACTCAGCAAGGGGCACTTCGTTTCGCCAAGAGCCACCCTTGACCATCCGTCACCTTCCAAATCGACTCTCGCTGTCGCGCTCCAACGCTGAAGCCACGCGACGGCTTCTCGGGCTGCCGCGAGCGGTCTGGCCGTCGGCGGGGAGGAGGAGCTCGCGCCTCGCTGGCGGGAGCTGGCACGGGTCACCCCGCGCGCCTCTCGCCTCGTCCCACCCGGCACGATCGGGTGCAAGACGGCGGCAGCATGCGCGCGGTCCCACCCTGCGAATTGAGAAAACCCCCACGGACGAATGCCGTCAACGCGGCGACCGAACGTCGGCCGTCGATCTCCCGGTCTCCG